>NW_027266319.1:23836652-25036652 GCF_022045235.1 Haliotis cracherodii
ACCATTGTTCTCTCCATCGGTGGTCTCCCCTTGCGCAATCAATGACTTCGTCGTTGCCATATCTGAAACACGCCTCTGTTGAACCTGTCATGATTAGATATGTGGCCGTTATCTGGCCCTGGTTAATCGGACTAGGGACTGGCGGACAAGGATTACAACACCAACTAGTGAATATCAAACTGGATAATAATACCTCCTTCTGATTCATGAATACATGACACAAGTACAACGGCGGTGTGTTGCGTCTAAATACCAAGGAACTGACTCTGGTAACAATAAGGCAATCAAGATGTTCATTTGTCGTTTATGATTTGATTACTATATCATCGTGTATAACAATGGCCTTACATTTATATCAGTTCTATTTGCCTACTCAGTATTCACCTAATGAAGGGCAAGAGTAAGTGAGTGAGTTTTGCGCCGCTTTTAGCAATATTCCAGCAATATCACGGCGAGGAACACCAGAAATGGACTTAATACATTGTACCCATTTCGGGAATCGAACCCGGGTTTTCGGTGTGACGAGCGAACGATGAGGGGCAAGAAGTGTCAAGTGATTGACACCATAAGCATCGATCCACGCAATTGGGATACGATGACATGCATCAACCGAGTCAGCGAGCCTGACCACCCGATCCCGTTAGTCCCTAGTTTATGAATTTACAAGTTATGAGCGTATTTGCGTTCGTAGTAACGAGTCCATATAAGGAAAGACGAGAATTCGGCTTCACTTTCTATCCTAAAACTCTCGGCCCCTTAGGGCTAGAGTCCCTTATCGTTAACCTTATTTAGTATCTAAGGTATTAAATGACTCTATTGATGGGGCATTATTTGTCGATGATTTTAATTTATCACGTCCAGGTAAAACCATGCACACGATTGAGAGACAGTTGCAGCTTTGTCTTAATCAAATTAATGATTGGTCAGAATGGAATGTCTTTGTAATTTTCTAAATTTAAAACAAATTGTATTCATTCTTGTCGACAATATAAAACACATACGGACCCAGTCTTACATTGTAGAGGAAGCTAATTTTTTAGGAATCATTTTTTATCACCGTCTTACTTCTTCCCACAGAGAGTCGGCCCTACTTAAATTGTATTGATCACGTATCTGTTGTAAACTCGATTATGGCTACATCATTTATGGTGACGCCTACAAAAGTAACCTTAAATTACTCGATCCAATACATCCTCAAGGTCTAAAATTTTGTCTTAGATCTTTCCAAACTTCTATTCACAGTCTGTACGTTGAGGCCGATGGGTCATCTCTTAAACAACGCCATATCATCACAGTATATCACGAGGTTATATTCTAATCAATCTAAGCCTCCACACATGTGTGTGATTAATCCTCTTTATGGGGATCATCTTTATAAGTCATCTATTACTCCGCCTCATGGAATAAGAATTAACCCTTTTATTTCTGCTGCTAATATTGAACTTGGTGTTATATCTACTTCCATCCGAGCGCTGTCCCACTTGGCCATTGGTGAAGCCACAGGTGGACCTCACATTGACCAAACTAAAGAATACAAATCAAGTAGAGTACCAACAAGAATATAATTAGTTAAGAAGCACGTACAAAACATACAAATCTATATTTATAGATGGATCCAAGGATGGTGACTCTGATGCCAGCGCCACCATCGTTGGATCCAAAACTTCATTAACTAGATGACCAGAAAATTCTTCCATTTCTACCGTTGAAGCAAATGCCATTTTACAGCTCTGGAATATGTAAATTAACAGTCCTGTCTTCAGGCTATTAGAAATACTTTGTGTCAGCATCCGGTTTTAGTTCATATCATTGATCTACATAATATTCTTTCTACAGACCAATACAACACCATCTTTAGTTGGTTACCTAGCCATGTTGGAGTCGTTGGTAACACAAGGGATGATGCTGCAGCTAAAGCAGCACTCAACAAATCGGTGACACCTCTTCTGATCCCATAAACTGATTATAAACCTGTGATCAGATGTTTCTTCAGAGTTCATATGCAAAAGAAGTGGGATATTCAAGCAGGTATAAACAGATTACCATCGACCGGGGCTAAAGTGGTGTAAAATGGTTGTCCCCCGGAGAAGGTATGTAAGACCACGTTATTCAGCGTAGTTTCTTTTCTACCAGGTTTTAAATCGCAGAATATTTGTTCGTTTAATTCGGCTAAGTTCTTTAATGATCGCCAATACCTGAAGGAATGATGTAAATCCTGCTTGGATCCATGTAGGTAGCAAAGGTACTGTAAGTCCCCATGGTCTCTGGTATTCTGATCTACCTTCAACTGCTGGTGATCTATAGCCTGCTTCTATAAGTGTATTGTCTGGAATAGTGAGTGAGTGAGTATGGCTTTACGCCGCTTTTAGCTATATTCCAGCAATATCACGGCGGGGGGCACCAGAAATGGGCTTCACACATTGTACCCATGTCGGGAATCGAACCCTGGTCTTCGGCGTGGCGAGCAAACGCTTTAACCACTAGGCTACCCGACCGCCCGTCAAGAACAGTATATCTCTTTTTATGGTAACCTACTAGTTTTAGATATATTTCTGTGATCAGTGTAATTATTTTACTTTCCTTCGTTGGCAGGTTTATATGTAGTCTAAATGTATTTATTAACCCTTGATAGTCACGAAATGGCTGAAATATTGAAATATGTTACTTTAAATTTTAACTGACTAACTCACTCACTTATTAAGTTGAAACGATCAAGTAGAAAATCCCTCATGTTATCATCACGACAGTCTATAAGTATTCATGAATGTATTCTTCAAAGTCAGGTTATGTAAGCATCGCTAAACTGGTAGAGGATATCAAGCAAACCATTCTGCAGGAGTATTATACCATTAGTGCATTTTGTTATTGGATCATTATACCAGGTCGAAACCTTTAGACGAATATACACACATGCATATAATACATCTTTCTGAAAATTAAATAGTTTCTTGTCAAGAAGAATAAATATGCTAGTATCATTCGTTTTTGACCATTTCATAAACTTTATCAGTTGTTTGTGCCAATGCTTAAATGAACAGCCTGTCGGTAAGTTATTATTATTATTGAAACATTTATTTATATGATAAGAATAGACTTCAACCTATCTCATGAAGTTAGTTTCCGTACTGTCTGGTCAGATATCCTTCACAGTCCTGAAATTACGACATGCTTCACAAATCGTATATGTCTTTCAAATATATATACACACATTTCAAAGATAGTAGGTCAGTTGTAAGCTGATATTGGGTTTTTTTCAATAAAGGGTTTAACAGTCACGCAATAATCCATATTTACCCCTTTGAGTGAAGACGCTGATCATGAAGCAGTAGGAGATGATGGAGACGCCGTAACAGAGGAGGAACACGAAGAACAGGGAGGGATCTGATTTGGCCAGGGCAGCTCCATTTCCACTTGCATTTACTCCACATAGTAGAGCGTACAGGGCCATGATTACCAACACATATATAAAGCTGGTCAGAAACAAAGACGTCCAGTGAGCTGAAGCACTCAGACCCATCAGCTTCATGGACTCCTGCGGAAGAAGAAATGGATCAAGTCTTAACTTACAAATTGCTATCCCCCTGTCATGATATAGCTTGAATTTTGCTGAAAGCCGCGAGAAACTGTACTCCCATAACTGACACTATCATAAAAGATCATGTTGTTATTTAAAACCGGCCGTGTTTAATATTTTAATGCAATTACTTCACTCATCAAAAGTGTACAGTGTTGTGTGACACTCGCACGGGAAATCTACTTCATCTTTTTTTATACTGTTTATAAATTATCTAATTTCTGCCACAAAACATCTATCAATAGGCATAATCATCAACGAGACAACATCTGGCTATTTAATATACGACGATGATATAGTGTTACTTGAAGGATCGGAGACTGAAGTGAAGGGTTTATTGGATTGTCTAATGTGGTGTCATCTAAATCTGTGTCTGTTCAACTCTGACAGAGGTCGTGGATGTTTATAAATATTCTCGGCATACCTTCAATATATAACTTGGATCATAATCGGATGACTAGAGCACTGTGGAGCGCATGGAATCCTCATATCGTAATACAAACTTCTTGGAGAAATGCAATACAATACGTTCACAAAGTTGCATGAATCTTCTGTAAAAGATGGTATATGAGTGAACGTACAATATGAGGTGAGGTGAAATGGGGTTTAACGTCGCGTCCAAGATTATTGCACTTATATAGCGACGTGCATGTACCTGTGTGTGTGTGTGTGTGGCTGCTTGTACTAGTCCGTACTGATGCCGATTTATAGTGCTACATTGTAGCTCACTGAGATATCATGCCGCAGTTTAACATAAATACCCCACTCAGACACAGTATACTGACTCCGAGCCGACCAGTCCTTGTTTTAGCCCCTTAATGCCCAGCCTCAGACAAGGTAACAACAAGTACCATCTTTTAACGTCTTTTGGTATGACGCGGTCGGTGATCGAACCCTGGACCTTCCGCTCTCCGGGCGGACGCTCTACCACTAGACCACGCAGGCGGTTACATACAATATGATGTGCATCCAGGCTGTACAGAACAGAGCCACGCGACTCTTCATTGGGGTGAGAAAATATACCCAAAATAATGCAGTCTGTGGGAACGTGGGTTGGATAACCTCTTCTGTCCTTCATTGGGGAGTGAGTGAGTTGGGTTTAACGCCGCTTCAACAGTTATCCAGTTATATCACAGCATTTCAGCTTAATGTGGGAGGACGTTTACCACGAGAAACCGACGTGCACGGGTATGGTGCAGACAAACCTAGAAACATAATCGGGTCGGACAGGGATTCGAAACCTACAATCAAAGGTTTCTGGCGCAAGGGACGCAGCTCTGCACAGCGAATCGAGGCGCCTCAGACGACTGGGCCAGACGTGTTTATATGTTCTGATGTTGATAGATGTAGGTATTTAAGTTTTTTACTAATTAATAAAAGGCATTATTTTGGTAATCTTCAATTCAAGGGGCTTTTTTCCCCCTGGTTTTGTGTTCCACGGTCAAAGGGAAGCTACTCTTCCTGGTTTAATAGTGCAAGGCACCTTATTAGTGTATTTTTCAGTCTTTGTTCTTCACTTGCACTAAACAAAGGGAAGTAATCCATGTCGCAGCTGAATTTAGTTGCTACATCTTCTTTTCATTCACGCAACCACACCAGTAACACGCTTTTCCCCTCCCATCCCACCCATTACTTCTGATTTCAAACATATATATCTGTATAACATTTCCTCAGTTGATAGTTAATCTAATTTGATGTATTTGTATGCTTCATGTAATGACATGTATCTTGAACACGTACTGTTCCTTGTTTTCCTTTATATTGTAGTTGTGGCAAGTTTTGGACACTTTAATTATAAGAGGCAAGAGTTGTCCTGGCATAAACATGCGTCGAACAAGTCACGGGTGTGTATGTGCACGACAGGTGAGAAGATCCTTGACTGGCACATTCTACACATTACATCGCACGACAATTGGTTTGTACGCGTCGCGGAACACTTTGGGGCTGGGAGTAGTGATTTTGGTGTTTTGGGGGTCTTTGAGTCATAGTATTTACCCTCTAGGCCCTATTGTATAATGGTGGTTGTAGAGCCTACAGCAGACCCCCTATGCGCTTTTCCCTGGGGGGTCCCATCATTTGGCTCCGTATGGATTACCCTAGTCCTGCACCATGACCGTGGAATATATTTATTTTATGAAAAATAAATAAATCTTGAAACGCATACAAAGCAAGTCCAGCCAGCTCAAGCTAGCTCTGAAATCAGCATAGGGGACAAAAAGTATTGAAGAAGGATATTGTGTAATATAAGATTTCAGAGATTAAATGTTAGTCTAGGATTACCCTGGGAGCCGCGTTTGCTGTTCTGTCCGGGCACCTTCGGGTTGACAGTCAGCAGTGTTCAGCGTTTCCCAGCCCAGGAGTGTTCTCCAGTCCTTCTACTTTTCTGTATATAAACCTGTGGCCTTACATCCAACTCAAGTCTTTGTGTTTTTTCTTGCAATGGTGAAACATCTACTTCTGCAAAAGCATTATCCTAAAATAATTGCACAAGGCGAGTGTGTGCGCGCGCGTTTGTTTTTGCCGGTGTCTTTGGGTATATTCCGATTTACTGACAGATTACAGGGAAATATTTCTCAGCCTGGGTCAAACCCTTTGAAAGCCAAATGTAGAATGTTGTAGACAATATGACGCCACTCTTAAATGCTATGACGTCATAAATGGTCAATAATGCACCCACGACAACCCGGTTATCCTAAACTGAATATACGATTAATAGAATATCCATATTGTCAAGATGTAGAAATTAAGGACAAAATAAATGTGGTGCATAGAACTACAAGTATCTAGTCGAGAAAGTCCCTGGACTTTGTATCTGATTTAATAATGTTTTTCCACCAATGAGATATCGGCACCCAAATCCATTTGTTTTAAAATGCATGACATGTCATTGCTGATTGGGAACTAACACATTTGTGTTAGACTGGTAGGCATATTGAAGGACAAATCTACATGTGATAACGTTTACCCAAAAGACATTTGAAGACTTACTTTCAGTTTTCTTTCCTTCTCGTAAACAACTCCCTTTGTTGTCTGGATGGCCATCAGGATGAAGCTCAGCATCAGCAACACCGGAAACGTACTGCAGCATCGCACTCATAGTGTCAACAATGAAGGGCGGGGATGGCATTCGCAGCATTTAAACCTTCAGGTCTTGCAAATGAGTTCGGGGTGAAATGTTGGACGATGGCTTGATAAAATATACGCTGGAGAACCAAAAAGTCCTTATCGTCTGAAATATATTGACATTCTGAAGGGTGTCTTCGCGGGCATTTAGAAGTTAACACATTGGATGGGGTGGTTTATTTATCCTTTGTTATCATTCAAAATAATGCAAGAACATATCATAGGACGTAGTACTATCACAATACCATTGCAATAGTATTTACAAATATTGCAATAATATTAAAACAGTTTTGTTAACAATTGCCGTCGATTGTCACCCCAACTCTACTACGTCCAAACAAACAAACAAATTGTGTTCCCAGCCATTGACCACCATGGTCTGTTCGTGATCGAAACAACTATTATCTTGATATTTGTTATCCTTAAGTGTAAAGGTTTCGTGTCGTGCCATGGTTTTGTGCTATGAGTTTTTTCTTAGTCCTTTTTGTCATAACATCAGCTTAAATTGAAGGTTCGCTTGAAGCTAAATGTCCAATACACAAATGCCAACTGGTTACTTAGATTGGACTCCTGGAGCTAAGGTCCGGGTTGGGATTGGTCTCTTGCAACCTATAGCTGTAGTACTTGTAAGAGGCGACAAACGGGATCAAGTACTAGAAGTCATGCTCGCTGATGCCTGTCATCTTATACCAATTCCGTTGATCGATGCCCGTGATGTAAATCAATGGACTGTCGGGACCAGATTAATATTTATTACAGATAGCCGTTATATACTGGAATATTCCTGCGTGCGGTGTTAAACAACAAACAAACAAAAGTATACCTGGTTTGTAACTGGTTCTTGGTCCTGCGGTAGCCACGAAGGGTGAAGTCTCCGTGGTGTGCCACCCACCCCAATACTGGTCCCCTTTGGGACGAATGGCACATCGCAATATCTTGGGTAGGACCGTGTCTGTCATTGCAACGTTTTCAAATTCAACAGCAAAGCCAACTTGTTCAGAATAGTAACTGAAGTAGTCCAGCATACCCTTTCTCGATGAAAATCCTCTGAAAGTAGGCAAGCCTGTATGAATGGTAGAAATGTATATGCAATGAGCCAATGCTATACCTGATCTCAGAAAATTGTAATGGGTTTGGTGTTGTAATGGTTGTTAGATGCTTTGAAAGGGATGGATCGTGTTATACTGTCATAGATATCCTGGTAATAGGATATAAGATAAAATATAAGATAAATAGGTATGGAATATTCAGGATGCATTCCAGGAACCAGAGTAGGAGAGGTTCAGGAGCTCACTTTTAGTGGATGAATTAAACTTTCTGTAGAAACAGTGTAGTATAATGTTTAACTTTGACATGTATGATCACATTTGATTTTCAATCGAAGACTATATTCAATTCAAAATACATATAATGTTGTCATATACTGACGTGTCCACAATCAGAATCCCCTAATCTTTCTGCAGCATAATTGTTCCGAAGCAAATAGAGATAGATGCATTATCCGTTGACATTACGAGATAAATATGTTTTAATGTATTCCACACTTCCACAAGTGTAGAAACTACAATTATGTCTAATATCCACATATTATCGAATGCACAAGTAACTCTTGTTGATAGTATTATGATAACTCAAAACTACTTCCTTTTCGAAGAATTAAGTGTAGCCTGCAACCTCGGGGTATCGCGGTACTTGTCATGTACGCTAAACGGAACAAAATGCACTCGCTAACCTTTATGTTTATTCGTGTTCTCTGTATCAGATATCATTCATGTTATCAAACAATGAATATTTTACTGATAAAAGTTCATTATTTACATTAGTAGCTCCGAGTAAAAGTGGGCCTCGCGCTCTGTTTGACAAGGGAGAGAACTTCATCGTATCGCGGTACAGAGAAAAAGTTGTGTATGGAGGTCCGAATTGGACAAAAAGAGGACATAATTCTACCAACCACTTGGTATGACCATGCCAGACATCAGTGATTTGTCCAGACAAGTGCAAAGACAGCACAAGTAAAATTCTAAATGTGTTATCAGCTATAGGTATTCAATGCATATTTACCGAAAAGTAAGAGAAAATATTTTTATAAGTCAACATCAAAATATCAGAAATGATATTTTAAGATTGTTTAAAAAAAATTGGATGACAATAATTTGTCAAAAAATGGAAAAATGTTAAAAGTCAACAATGAATATATAAAAAGCACTCCTAGTATGCCCAAAGTGCGAACTACGTAACTTCCGTTACCTCATTAGTCGCCATGAATATGCAGATGATCTAGTTCAGGTCGATAGAGAAAGTTTACTTGGGGAACTGCGGGTTATATCGTTGGCCATTGATAGATTGGGGTAAGGCAATATTACAACAGATGCCAGAAATATGTATCAACGGATTAATAACTCCTTACTTACAGCAGACGGAACATTCCGAGGAAATTGAAATTGTTTACGAAGTGAGCACTTCCTGGTTACTGATTTGCATTAATAGACAGTCGCTAATGCATCACAAATGCCGCGATACGATGAATACCGCGGTACCATGGGGTCCGAGTATATATTGAGTTTTCATTTGTCTGAACACGTATTTTCTTTCGATTCCGATTTGTGTATACAAATTCAGCAATTGATTTCTTTATTAGAAATATCGGGTTGCTTTCTACCATATTAGAGATGAAGAGGAATAAGAAAGAGAAAGAAATGACTTTCTTGTGTAACCCGTTCTGAATAATAGAACATCAAGCTACCCTGGCGCGGCTTGACAGTGGTTGGCCGTGAACACAGTTAGAAGATGGATCAAAAGGTGAACACGTAACGTCAACAACACACAATCACCAGTTTCCAAAACAGATTTCATTGAGTGTAAGAGACTAAACAGCGGTAGAAATCACTGAACATCAGTGATGGCGCCAGATCATCACGGAAAGGGTCAGCATGTCCTGCCCTGCCAATAGCACACGCCACTCATACAATTTGCATAAAATGTTAGTGTCTGTTGGCGGGCGCCAAACAGCACTTCTCCTGACACACAACGGAGGCCTCTAACAACCCAGACATTTTATTGATCGATGGAACAGTGCATTCTCTAAAGGGGAGCTCAAAAAGTATTACATTCACGTGTACCGGGGCATTATCCCTATAGATTAAAACAAGGTCATTTAAGCATCCAAGTGTAAACAGAAATATATGCTCTCAAAGGCAAGACTTAATTTAGTGTATTGGGATTGTTTTTAGGCATTTGATCAAACATACTTCTTAGGGGCTCGAAAAAACAGCGTGCGCCCAGAGAGCGGAAGGTCCGGGGTTCGATCCCCGCTGCGTCACACCAAAAGACGTTAAAATATAGTACTATGTTGCTACCCTGTTTGGCGCTGGGCATAAAGGGGCTTATAATGACGGGTTGGGGTCAGTATACTGTGCCTGAGTGGGGTATCCATGTTAAACTGCGGCATGGTATCTCAGTGTGCAAGCGCTATCAACCGGCATCAGTCGGAACTAGTACAAGCAGACACACACACAAACGTGCATGCACGTCGCTATATAAGTTCAATAAACTTGGACGCGACGTTAAACCCCATTTCACCTCACCTCACCTCTGCCATGGGATATCTGCAACTTGGCATAAAACAATTTCGACCAGGGCGTCGGAGATGTTGCTTACGTAGATGGGTTGTCTACCCATTTCACCATAAACAGTTATCTCAATTGTAAAACTGATTAAACTCGCTCACAATCCCCCAAAACAACCTTAGCACTATGACTGTCGTAAGTCTATGTGAAGGTATGGGAGTTACGATCACCTTAGCGCTAAGATCGCTTTGTACAACGGCGCCCAGGGTCCCGTTCCACAAAGCGATCTTAGCACTAAGATTATCGTAAGTCCCATACTTTAACATAGGTTTATAATCATCGTAGCGCTAAGATCGTTTTGAGGAACGGCGCCCAGATCCATAACAAACGACTGGCACAAGCATTCTGTCAAACACAATAAAAATGTTTCATATTAATTTGTATAGTATATAAATACATTTGAGCAAAGCATTCATGACTTTTTCAGCTTGTTGTGCTGCAGAATACCTGGCCAAACCCCATGATAACTTCTGGGGTGATAAATATTCCCAAGTGCTTGAATGCCGATACAATTTCAAGTTTGTCACTTTTGAACCACCATTTTTAAGTTTGTTGGCAACTCCTCCTCTGCGAAATACAATGATCTTTGTTTTGTCTAAACTTTCATAGTTAACGTCACACTCAGTACTATTCCAGCTAGATAAGGGTGGTTTGTAAATATTCGAGTCTGGACCAAACAATCACAAGTGATTGTCATTATGAGCATTGATCTACGCAATTGGGATACGATAACATGTAACAATCAAGTCGGCGACTTGAGCAACCCATGCTTGTCGTAAGAGGCGACCAGCGGGATCGGGTGATCAGGCTCGCTGACTTGTTTGATGCATGTCATCGTATCCCAGTTGCGTGGATCGATGATCATAATGTCAATCACTGGATTGTCTGGTCCAGATTCGATGATTTACAGACCGCCGTCATATAGCTGGATTATTGCTGAGTGCGGCATTAAACAACAAACAACAACAGTACATATAATCTGAACAATCAATATTTATGAATGTTTGTACATTGACACACACACGTAACACACGGGAGCTGCCCGTTGTATGAAAATATGGCGCCAGACATAGCATCTGTCCTTACTCAATGAATGACATGACATTTTATGAATGTTTGTACATTGACACACACACGTAACACACACACACACACACACGTAACACACACACACACACACACACACACACACACACACACACACACACACACACACACACACACACACACACACACACACACACACCACACACACTACCACACTCGTATACACACAAGCATGGGCGTACGCGAACGCACACATGCACATATGTAATATATAAGTGTATGTAATTTGCAATGTACATTTAACCTGCACAATCATTATTTATAGAAGTAACACACACACATCTCTATCCCATCTTTCTTTCTCTCGATCGATCGATCTCGACAGGTATCCAGTCATGCAACCGCTCTCACAAAGGCCGCAATTAATTTGCAGATTGTGCAACGGGAGACAACCGAGAACGACGTGAATTGTAGTGCCGGCATCCCCTGCGTTCCAAGGATATGGATCATACCATTTGTCCTGTATGAAATGTAACACTGTACGTGAGCGGGTGTGTTGCATGGAGGCAAGAGCCAACGTACACCCATCGCTGTGAAAACTTCCTTCCACCAGTTCCGGCTTTCCAAACATCGTTACCGTGGCCATTCAACGGCAGCTGCCCGTTGTATGAAAATATGGCGCCATACATAGCATCTCTCCTTACTCAATGAATGACATGACATTTTAACTTCGACACCAGGAAGCAGCAGGCAAAACAACATGGCTTTCTGTTTCCAACTGAGACTGCTGTTGTGGAAGAATTCCCTTCTACAACGAAGGAAGATCTGTGTGACCGTTTTTGAGATCATTGGACCTCTTTTGTTGGGATTAATCATTTTTGGTCTAAGATTCATTTTGCCTGTTATAAATGTTTCCGCTAGTGTATATCACCATGACAATCTGGGCCGAGTTCTCAGTTGGTATTCACGTAATGATGCAAAGGTGGTGTTGTATACACCCAACAGTACACTCATCAGTGGATTAATTTCTGGTGTGAATGACACAATGAGCAGCCTGTCCTCAAACCCACGCTCTCGTTTTGCTCGTCCACGTGAGTAGGCCCATAATCTTATGTTTTCAGTGCAGTATATTTCATGTGTTCATTTGAATAAATATCTAATGTTTTAAAACTGAACACACAACTATTCTGGAATGCTTATAGATGGATGAGATTGTATGGCAGTAATGACAAGGGCTACCTATGGAATGGCAGGAATTACAGTGGCTATGGAATGGCAGTAATTAAAGGGGCTATGGAATGGGAGTAATTAAAGGGGCTATGGAATGGCAGTAATTACAGGGGCTATGGAATGGCAGTAATTACAGGGGCTATGGAATGGCAGTAATTAAAGGGGCTATGGAATGGCAGTAATTAAAGGGGCTATGGAATGGCAGTAATTACAGGGGCTATGGAATGGCAGTAATTACAGGGGCTATGGAATGGCAGTAATTAAAGGGGCTATGGAATGGCAGTAATTACAGGGGCTATGGAATTGCAGTAATTACAGGGGCTATGGAATGGCAGTAATTACAGGGGCTATGGAATGGCAGTAATTACAGGGACTATGGAATGGCAGTAATTACAGGGGCTGTGGAATGGCAGTAATTAAAGGGGCTATGGAATGGCAGTAATTAAAGGGGCTATGGAATGGCAGTAATTACAGGGGCTATTAGTCTGTCTTGCAGACCCTACTACAAATATATGTCAAATACAGCCCATGCAAGTCTATAATGTTGGGCAAGTCTACATCACTGCAGTATTATATTTTCATTAAGATAACTGAACAACTGTTTGTTTCTGTACGATATATTCATTTCAGAGACTAGATGTTAGTCGAAGGGGCTATGGAATGGCAGTAATTGCAGGGGCTATGGAATGGCAGTAGTTACAGGGGCTATAGTTTCAAATGTGTATCCCACTGAAGCGAGAGATTTTGACGGAATAGGTTGTACAGCCCGTACAGTCGTACAGTACTGTTGTTCGGAGTGCCTTGTGTTGACATTCTCAGAAAAATTCCTACTTTCACTTTCGCGATACTGTTAGCGTAAGCTCTATTTGGTTGGACAAAAGGTTGTTCTCGCGTGGCCTGAAGTGGGATGTCATTAGAGCTATGTGTAGCGGTAGCGTGCAATAAGATATGATTTTAATAAGATTTTCATTTGAATAAACATTGATTTTTCATTTGAATAATTTTTAAAACAACATGTCCCAAAGGACATGCTTATTTAAAGCTATTAGCCTGAATTCTTTCAGGAAAAACACCATGCAATAATGTTATTTTTGTGGCTGGCAATTTCTTATTTTTTTACACAGTCTGAAGCATAATTATTGTTTTCAATAGTTTTTGGTGACAATTTTTTTTTTTCGATAAAATCCCAGCCCCACTTCTCATTTCTCATGTAAAGTTAGGAAAACGTCGACATACATAAACACCTTAACGAATACCTACTTTCATAATTATATTGTTGTATCTGATTGAGTCTGACTGATTTAGTACGTCGGTACCCCTTTCAATACTGCTTTAGAGACTGCCAATGATATGAACGTTTTGCCATTCATCTTTGTACAGCTTCCTTCAAAGGATTTTCCTCTCGAAAGGACATGTTGGAATACTTCAGCTTCAACTCTGAGCACATTCCCTTTGCTGTTGAGTTTGAGAACGTGGCAATGACAGACACGGTCCTACCCATCAAGCTGCGATGTGCAATACGTCCCACAGTTCAACGTAATTCAGAATGGCACACAACGGAGACCTCTCCCTTTGTCAATACTGGCACATCACGAAACAGCTACGATCCGTGTGAGTAGATTCATTCGTTCATTCATTCATTCATTCATTCATTCATTCATTCATTCATTCACGCAAAGTACAAATTGTGAGTAAAAATAAGTATTGATAGTGTAAAAATATTTATGAATTTGAGCCTTAATTCACCCTTAAAGCGCCAACCAGGTTCAAAAGTCGTCAATTTTGACGTTATGTATACTGAATGTTGTATTGTTGCATGTCACTTAACAGTAGTATCTAAACATCTCAGAACTCACTGACGCAACATGGCAGAGCATGACACAACTTGTCATGACATACACAGATACAATCTGATTCAGTTAAATTTGAGGTTCATGACGTGTACACCATGAACACAGCATGCAGCAAATAACCCGATATATAGCCCATCAGAAGTATATAACCCGATATACAGCCCAGCAGCAGTATTTAACCCGATATATAGCCAAACAGCTGTATACAACCCGATATACAGCCCATCAGCAGTATATAACCCGATATACAGTCTATCAGCAGTATATAACCCGATATACAGTCTATCAGCAGTATATAACCCGATATACAGCCCATCAGCAGTATATAACCCGATACATAGCCCAGCAGCAGTAAATAACCCGACATACAGCCCATCAGAAGTATATAACCCGATATACAGCCCAGCAGCAGTATATAACCCGATATACAACACATCAGGAGTATATAACCCGATATACAGCCCATCAGCAGTATATAACCCGATATGCAGCCCATCAGCAGTATATAACCCGATATACGGCCTATCAGCAGTATATAACCCGATATACAGCCCATCAGCAGTATATAACCCGATATACAGCCCATCAGCAGTATATAACCCGATATACAACCCATCAGGAGTATATTTAAGAATTGACCTTCACTGTGTGTGAGTTCATTGGAGCATGAACCTTCATAGAGTGAGGGCCAAACTGTATGAACGTCGGAGCTTGCGACCACACACTCACCTAGAATTACACACTCATGTCACCATCTGACGACAGACTGTTGCACCACACACTCACCTAGAATTACACACTCGTTTAACCATCTAACGATTTACTGTTGCACCACCCACTCACCTAGAATTACACACTCGTGTAACATCTGACGATTTACTGTTGCACCACACACTCACCTAGAATTACACACTCATGTAACCATCTGACCACTTCCTGTTACACCACACACTCACCTAGAATTACACACTCGTGTAACCATCTGACGACTTACTGTTGCACCACACACTCACCTAGAATTACACACTCTTGTAACCATCTGACGATTTGCTGTTGCACCACACACTCACCTAGAATTACACACTCGTGTAACAATTTGACCACTTCCTGTTGCACCACACACTCACCTAGAATTACACACTCGTGTAACCATCTGACGACTTACTGTTGCACCACACACTCACCTAGAATTACACACTCGTGAAACCATCTGACGATTTGCTGTTGCACCACACACTCACCTAGAATTACACACTCGTGTAACCATCTGACGACAGACTGTTGCACCACACACTCACCTAGAATTACACACTCGTGTAACCATCTGACGACAGACTGTTGCACCACACACTCACCTAGAATTACACACTCATGTAGCATCTGACGACAGACTGTTGCACCACACACTCACCTAGAATTACACACTCGTGAAACCATCTGACGATTTGCTGTTGCACCACAAACTCACCTAGAATTACACACTCGTGTAACCATCTGCCGACAGACTGTTGCACCACACACTCACCTAGAATTACACACTCATGTAGCATCTGACGACAGACTGTTGCACCACACACTCACCTAGAATTACACACTCGTGAAACCATCTGACGATTTGCTGTTGCACCACAAACTCACCTAGAATTACACGCTCTTGTAACATCTGACGATTTACTGTTGCACCACACACTCACCTAGAATTACACACTCGTGAAACATCTGACGACAGACTGTTGCACCACACACTCACCTAGAATTACACACTCGTGAAACCATCTGACGACAGACTGTTGCACCACACACTCACCTAGAATTACACACTCGTGTAACCATCTGACGACAGACTGTTGCACCAAACACTCACCTAGAATTACACACTCGTGTAACCATCTGACCACTTCCTGTTGCACCACACACTCACCTAGAATTACACACTCGTTTAACCATCTGACGACAGACTGTTGCACCACACACTCACCTAGAATTACACACTCGTGTAACCATCTGACGACAGACTGTTGCACCACACACTCACCTAGAATTACACACTCGTGTAACCATCTGACGACAGACTGTTGCACCAAACACTCACCTAGAATTACACACTCGTGTAACCATCTGCCGACAGATTGTTGCACCACACACTCACCTAGAATTACACACTCATGTAGCATCTGACGATTTACTGTTGCACCACACATTCACTTAGAATTACACACTCGTGTAACCATCTGACGACAGACTGTTGCACCACACACTCATCTAGAATTACACACTCGTGTAACCATCTGACGACTTACTGTTGCACCACCCACTCACCTAGAATTACACACTCGTGTAACATCTGACGATTTACTGTTGCACCACACACTCACCTAGAATTACACACTCATGTAACCATCTGACCACTTCCTGTTACACCACACACTCACCTAGAATTACACACTCGTGTAACCATCTGACGACTTACTGTTGCACCACACACTCACCTAGAATTACACACTCTTGTAACCATCTGACGATTTGCTGTTGCACCACACACTCACCTAGAATTACACACTCGTGTAACAATTTGACCACTTCCTGTTGCACCACACACTCACCTAGAATTACACACTCGTGTAACCATCTGACGACTTACTGTTGCACCACACACTCACCTAGAATTACACACTCGTGAAACCATCTGACGATTTGCTGTTGCACCACACACTCACCTAGAATTACACACTCGTGTAACCATCTGACGACAGACTGTTGCACCACACACTCACCTAGAATTACACACTCGTGTAACCATCTGACGACAGACTGTTGCACCACACACTCACCTAGAATTACACACTCATGTAGCATCTGACGACAGACTGTTGCACCACACACTCACCTAGAATTACACACTCGTGAAACCATCTGACGATTTGCTGTTGCACCACAAACTCACCTAGAATTACACACTCGTGTAACCATCTGCCGACAGACTGTTGCACCACACACTCACCTAGAATTACACACTCATGTAGCATCTGACGACAGACTGTTGCACCACACACTCACCTAGAATTACACACTCGTGAAACCATCTGACGATTTGCTGTTGCACCACAAACTCACCTAGAATTACACGCTCTTGTAACATCTGACGATTTACTGTTGCACCACACACTCACCTAGAATTACACACTCGTGAAACATCTGACGACAGACTGTTGCACCACACACTCACCTAGAATTACACACTCGTGAAACCATCTGACAACAGACTGTTGCACCACACACTCACCTAGAATTACACACTCGTGTAACCATCTGACGACAGACTGTTGCACCAAACACTCACCTAGAATTACACACTCGTGTAACCATCTGACCACTTCCTGTTGCACCACACACTCACCTAGAATTACACACTCGTTTAACCATCTGACGACAGACTGTTGCACCACACACTCACCTAGAATTACACACTCGTGTAACCATCTGACGACAGACTGTTGCACCACACACTCACCTAGAATTACACACTCGTGTAACCATCTGACGACAGACTGTTGCACCAAACACTCACCTAGAATTACACACTCGTGTAACCATCTGCCGACAGATTGTTGCACCACACACTCACCTAGAATTACACACTCATGTAGCATCTGACGATTTACTGTTGCACCACACATTCACTTAGAATTACACACTCGTGTAACCATCTGACGACAGACTGTTGCACCACACACTCATCTAGAATTACACACTCGTGTAACCATCTGACGACTTACTGTTGCACCACCCACTCACTTAGAATTACACACTCTTGTAACATTCGACGATTTCCTGTTGCACACGTGCAAACTGTCATACTTCAACCTCTGTTTTCAGCCTATGAGAAGTTTTTGATACTTCAACGCCTTGTATATGAGGCCGTCATCACATATTTCAGTCCAAACGCAACTGATATAGTCAATGAACTGAAGATTCAAATGCTGCGAATGCCATACCCGCCCTACATCATTGACGCCATAAACGTGCTGCTGCAGTACATGTTTCCGGTGTTACTGATGCTGAGTTTCATGCTGATGGCCATCCAGACAACGAAGGGGGTTGTTTACGAGAAGGAAAGAAAACTGAAAGTTAGTTCCTGTCTCTTTTTTAGAGCGATATCCACGATTAAAACGAGAAAGCTTTTAGAATGATGGTTACCGTCGCAATAGCTTAAATGCTGCAGTGACACAATGTCTCTGATTTAAGGGAATCAATAGAAAAATGACATTTCCCATTTATCATCGTGATTGGTTCGATGGTGTCGTCGCCATTTAATCATAAGAGATGCTTAATCACGTAGGTTCCGGTATTTTTCCATCACGACAAACCTGAGTTCATGGTCTGATATGGTTTGTAAACAATCAAAACCAGGACATGTGACAAAAGCGTTTCAGACTCGAACGCTTCAAAAAGATACCTTTAACACTGACAAGGTAGTGCGCGATTTCAAAGTCAGCGGATCGAGAGCCTGTCATGTCTAGTCCTGTCCAACTTGTTGAGAGATGGACTGTAAAGTCACTGGCACTAGTTTGATGATCTTTCACGCGTTTATCATAATTCGAACATTCATAGTATCCATATATGTCTACCCAGGAATATAAGAAGCTGATGGGTCTTCAACCATTAGACTGGCCAACCGCCTATTTGTAAGTTAAGACTTGATCCATTTCTTACTCCGCAGGAGTCCATGAAGCTGATGGGTCTGAGTGCTGCAGCCCACTGGACGTCTTGGTTTCTGACCAGCTTTATATATGTGTTGGTAATCATGGCGCTGTACACTATGCTGTGTGGAATTGATGCAAGTGGAAATGGAGCTGTCCTGGCCAAATCAGATCCCTCCCTGTTCTTCGTATTCCTCCTCTGTTACGGCGTCTCCATCATCTCCTACTGCTTCATGATCAGCGTCTTCACTCAAAGGGGTAAATATGTGACAATAATTACAGGTTGTAGCCACGTCATGGCACATTACCCGAACCCGGCTAGCAATCATTCTCCAATCCATAGAGCGGAAGGTCCGGGGTTCGATCCCCGGCCGCGTCATACCAAAAGACGTTAAAAGATGGTACTTGTTGTTACCCTGTCTGGCGCTCGGCATTAAAGGGCTCAGACAAAGACTGGTCGGCCCGGAGTCAGCATACTGTGTCTGAGTGGGGTATCCATGTTAAACTGCGGCATGATATCTCGGTGTGCTAGCACTATAAATCGGCATTAGTCTGGACTAGTACAAGCAGCCACACACACACGTGCATGCACGTCGCTATATAAGCGCAATAATCTTGGACGCGACGTTAAACCCAATTTCACCTCACCTCACCTATCAATCATTCAAGTAAACATATCGTCTTCGTATAACAGCAGCTGATACATGTTCCTGACATAATTACAGACAGTATAGGAGCCACACAAAGTACGATTGTGAACGACAAATAGTGTCGAAACATGCTTTATACTTTATATATAAAAGTGTTGGAATCCCTGTTATATGGTCATTAAATGCCATTTATTTAAGGTTTAGATCACTAATCATGCAGTAAGTGTTAAAACATGTTAACTCCTACATCGTATTACTGTCAAATGATCAAAATTTGCATTTGTGATTACCCGGTATGAATAAATATTGTTTATTATACAAAATATGCCACTTCCAGGAATTAGCAACCTTAGGATTAGTTATCCCGGGCATTGATACCGAGTGTCCAAAATTTTAGGGCATTCATGTTGCAGATGACAAAATTCAAGCAATGATAATCCTTACAAAAAATGTCCGCGGCAAGAAATAATGAGAACAATAGCCGACCTGGAATCATAATCCTAGTCGTTATATATATGGATATTGTAAATATATATCCCCCAAATCTGAGAATATTCATAATCAGTCTCGGTTATCAACTGAAAACGCTAAAACGTGGTGAAGATTATATGAATGAATCGCACAAAACTGGTAATGGCACCAGGTGCGTGTGAAAAGAGTAATCATGTCCTACTCTACCACCATAACCCGTCACTTACATCGCCACAGGAAACAATGTCCCAGGTCAATAGTTGCAAGGTTCCTACTTGAGGAGTATGAGTACTTTAACGTCAATTTAGTCATCTGGCTTACTAACTAAGACAACGACGAAAAGTGTGTTATCTTTGCAATACACAACCCATTTGACGTTTATTAGAATAAAACATAACTTGACTTCAAATAAATTTGAAATATTTGATTTACCAACAATTGCAACATTACGCTTCAAAAGAACACGTTTAAAAAAGTGGCAAGCACTATGTCCAGTACTTTCTTTTTATTTCAAGGGGGCAGGGGTGGCCCAGTCGTCCAAGGCACCGCAATTCGCTGTGCAGAAACCTATGATTATGTTTCTAGGTTTGTCAGCACCATACCCGTACTCGTGGGTTTCACCGAAGTGGTAAACGTCTGAGGACAGCATCACTTCGGGCTTTCCTCCCACATTAAGCTGACACGCCGCGATATAACTGGAATAATGTTAAAGCGGCGTTAAACCCAGCTCACTCAATCACTTTCTTTATATTTCAGCAAACGTCGGAGCAGCAGTCAGCGGGATCGTGTTCTTCATATCCTACTGCCCGTACTTCTACCTGCAGATCTTGTACCACAGAATGCCAAGATCAGCAAAACTAGCTTCCTGTCTCTTGTTTAATGTGGGAATGGCATTTGGTGCCAATGTCATATCACTCTATGAAGGAGCTGGTACTATATATATATCGTTTTACTCAAGTTACAGTATCAATCTATTGCTATAATATACCTATTTAGAGTTAAACATCCGCAAATATGTATTAATAAAGGAATTTGTGTTTGTACAGGGGAACACTGTACTTCACTCTGTATGTGTTTGTGACAGATGACCCCTTTTTCACCCAAACCCGGTATCATTACTGTTTAATAGTGATTAATAAACACATGCTCATGATATAGTTCGATTCGTAGAACAAACTCTGCGTTTCGCAGGTATTTCTTATGTTTGTCACGCTTATTTATTGAATTTCCACTATTTATTGAAATATGAGAATGGGAGAGGCCCTGTTGATGTTATCTTGTCACATCTTATAGGTTCTGGCGTGCAGTGGTCTAATTTTCACGAGCCTGCTACTATTGATGACAACTTCTCCCTGCTGGACTCCATGTTGATGTTGCTAGGCGACACGGCAATCCACCTCCTCATCACCTGGTATTTGGACAATGTCTGGCCAGGGGAGTTTGGTGTACCGAAACCATTCTATTTCCCTTTCACTGTGAGTGTACATCTAGTTCATGTCTGTGTCAGGTCGTCCTTATTCATGTTACATACGTACATGTAATTGTTTATTCATTTTTACTTTCCAAAATATATGATTCATCTCTTGTGCACACATAGCTACATTCCTTCTTCTAAATCGGTAAACTGTCACACAGTGTTCATGTAACACGTTTCTTGATATAATTAAACAAATAAATAAATAAACAAATTAATTACTTAATTAATTAATTAATTAATTAATCAATAAATAAATAAATAAATTGTCTCAGAAAAACCCTGAAAAAGATAATTTATGCTTTAGACTAGAAAGAAAGATATTGTCAGTCACAAAAATACATTGTTGCAAGATACTAAGGCTCATAGTTTTAATAGAAGAATATATTTGGTTTGGCATATCTAATTATAATAAAACATCTCCCCCTCCCACACCCTTCTTCCCTCCCCCTGATGTGGAAGACAGAAAACGAAGTTAGACTTATTCTATTTCATTGGTAAATATTTGGAGAATAGAGCCTTACATCATCAATTCGAGATACAACTTTTCGGCAGTTCGAACGGGGAATATAAGAAATTTAGGTCTGAGCCAATCAAAATATGACATTCAAATAAGATGTTTCAAAGCAACGTGTGAGATAGTTCTTTGTGAATTCACAAGTGTCAGCACATGATGGCGCCTGCGGATATGAATAAAATTTTGTAACGTATATTCCGGGAATCGTTTTCATTTATAATTTTCAATGACATCATACTGTTCAGTGAAACTACTTTTTTACTCTTTCTTCAACAGAGGGATTACTGGTGTGGCACTAAACAGACAAAAATGGATTATGTACGCGTTCAACAGAGTGATGAGAGGCACTTTGAGGTGGAGCCAAGTGGCATGACAACCGGGATATCTATCCAAAATCTGAAAAAGGTATATTTAGGACAAGCATCAGCTAATGTAGGCGAGTTGCGAGTGATGCCTGTGGGACAATCAGCATGTCAGTCCGCCAGTAATGTTTTCGTTTTCGTTTCATATTAAAATTACGATCAAACTTTCGTCGAAAATACGCATCAGGCATGTCATCTTAGTGGTAAAAGTCGAGCATTTTGCAACGCGGGAGTTTCTGATTTCTTACATGTTGGCATATTCATGGAGTCAAATAGGGCGTAACCAAAAGCTGAAAGTTTTGGTTAAAGACCACTGTTTTAACATGAGCATTTTTTCCGTATAAGGAAAAGACGAAAAACCAAAACAAATCAGGCCAGGAATATTGTCTAGCGAACAATATATATTGGGGTTACTGATGACAAGTAGATATTTTTGTCTCGAAGGTTTTCGGCTCCGGGTCTAAGAAGAAGGTAGCTGTGGATGGGATGAGTCTCAACATGTTCGAGGGTCAGATCTCTGTTCTCCTGGGTCACAACGGTGCAGGAAAAACTACAACCATGTCTGTTCTTACGGGTATATATAAAACGTCAATGCAAGAGAATAACCAGTCTGGATTAACCGCCGAAACAGATTCCAGTTTTCTTGAAAATAAGTTAAACATTGATCGATATATATCGTTCTTTCCTATCAATATTGAGTAATCTTTAAACTTAATTCTATTCATCTGGTCTTAGATCCTTTAGTATTTATAAGGCAACGAACAAACACTTACCGTTTTATGCTAACCGTGTGAGTGGCGGGTACTGCCAGGGAGTTTCAGTGATCCATTCATATTTCAGTGATCCATTCATATGATCTTCATCACTATTTTTCCTTTTACGCCCAGTGGAATCAGTTTCGGCAGATGGTCGAGACTCGTTGTTCTCTGGCGTTACAGTAACTGATCATAGCTTTCGTATTATTAATGAAGACCAATATTGTAACATCCTGGTTGGTCAACAGTAACAGTAACTCTCTAGTTTACTCTAACAAACAATAGCATTGGACTTTCCCACTTTGGATGTTTTTTTTATCAACCCAAACCATTACCATGTGGTATTCACCTTCGATGTTAAGCACAATCACATGGTGCATCTTTGTTTCATTACGAGACGGAGAAACAGTGAGAGCCTTTGGTTGAATTTTCAAGGTTTCATCCCTGCATCTGGAGGGACCGCCATTGTGAACGGTTACGACATCAACAACGACATCCATAGTGTCCGGCAGAGTCTAGGTCTCTGTCCTCAACACAACATCCTGTTTGACAGTTTGACTGTCCAGGAACATCTGGAGTTCTTTGCGAGAGTAAGTATCTTTTCTGTATATTGAGCTACATCCTGAACTTGATGTGTAGAAATTGGTGGTTTCATTTATAATGTATGAATACATTCATTATTTTAGTTGAACAAAAGATACTCAGTGATCCCTGTACGGGTTTGAATTTGAAAACAATAGGCTAACCTGTTTCCTTGACTTCCTTAAGTTTTCTTGTCACAATACTGGACAAAATTCTAAATTGAAGAATACCACAAATACATTTATTCCCATATCACTTAGAAGACACGGTGGTGAAAAGAAGATAAGTTCTATGTCATCGATTCAAAATTATCCTTACATTTAGGATCTATAAAAATGTAGTCTTGGCTATTTTTTTCTTATGTACCAATTGAATTGCTTCAGAATGAAATATTTCTCATAGCTAAAAGGTTGTCCAAGCAGCAGTGTCGAATCTGAAGTTACCACCACAATTAATGAAGTTGGCTTGAGTCTAAAGAGATTAACCCAGTCTCAGCATCTATCAGGAGGACAGAAGAGGAAGCTTTCTGTAGGCATTGCTTTGATTGGAGGCTCGAAGGTATGAAGTCAATATATATGTCATTTCATACAAAGGTGATGTCCAAAGAAAAATATGGTTATATTTAACACTTTAGCACTATACCATGATAGATTTATGATAAAAATAGTACTAGGTCTGATCAGAAAATACATTGCAGATCGTTATCCTAGACGAGCCTACCTCTGGCATGGATCCTGCAGCCAGGAGACAGACATGGGACATCCTTCAGAGGAACAGACAGGGCCGGACCATGCTGCTGACCACTCACTTCATGGACGAAGCAGACGTTCTGGGTGACCGCATCGCCATCATGACAGAAGGGGTGGTCAAGTGCTGTGGGACATCATACTTTCTGAAGAAACTCTATGGCATGTGTTGTTCCAAATAAGTCATACATATATTGAGCACAACATTGTCCACGTTTTCATCACAGCTAATGCAGAATGGGAAAAACAATCTGAAAATGTGTCAGTATTTAAGAAGCAACTGCTGCACAGGTTATATATTTAAGTCAAAGTTCTTCTCACTTTTGAATGATGTACATGTTTCCCCATGCCTGAGTAAAAGGCCGATATCTCTAACGTTAAGTTCATCGTTTCAGGAGCTGGCTACCACCTCGTGGTGGTGAAGGAACCCACCTGTCAGGTGGCATCAGTGACGGCAGTTGTCCAGCAACACGTCCCTACAGCAGTCATGGAAAGTGAGATCAATGCTGAACTCTCCTACCTGCTGCCTGATGACCAGTCAGCCAACTTTGCTGCTCTCTTCACGGAGATTGAAACCCAGAGGGAGAAGCTTGGCATATCCAGTTTTGGCGCAAGTGCAACCACTATGGAGGAAGTGTTCCTCAAGTAAGATGCGTCACTAACAATTTCAGTGTAAAAGTCAAGCTATAGAAAGGTACATGTGATTACAGTCACTACTAATCGATAGATGGCATATGACACATTCCTTAATGCGTCCAACTTAAACAAAAAACTTAAACTAGTACCGATAAAGTTTGTTTGTTTGTTGTTTAACGCTGCACTCAGCAATATTCCAGCTATATGACGGCGGCTAGTAAATTAAAGATTATGGTCAGTTAGATTACACAAATAAGTTTTGTTAAATATAACTATTTGTTCTAATTATGTTTTGTTTAGGGCGGGTAAAGATTTGAACGATGACGCGCATGATTGCAAACAAGCTGGATCTTTGGACAATTTGGCACCTGCTGGAACAAGTGTATGGAGAAACAGCAGCTACGAACTGCAGGACAGAGAAACCCCTAATATATTAGGTTCATACCTGCCTGTTATTTGCATGTTATCCCTACCTACGTATTGTGCAACTTATCATATAAAACAATTTATGTTGAAGACTTATAAATTTAGAGGTTATGTCAGAAGGACAAGTTTTGTGGTATCTTCTTCAATCTGCATGCTTTAACAAAAAAGAATAAAACATAAATCAAATTTAAACAATTTAGATTTAAGAAGTGTTCAAAACACTTCTCAATGACACAAATAGAGAAAATTTCATCATGTTCCTGAATCACACCAAACTTTTATATTTCCAGCATTTAATCAGGGTTTCACCAAAAATACAGGTCTAGGTTTGGAACTGTCTCGCTTTACTGGACTTTTTGTAAAGAAGGCTCTTCACACTTGGAGAAACAAAACAATCACCATTGTCCAGCTTCTGTTACCAGTGGCTTTTACCATTGCTTCTCTGGCTGTCAGCCTGGTAGAACCAGGAAAGGTGGCTCTTGAGGCCCCACTGACTCTTGACTTGGCACCCTTCAAAGGAACATTTGTAACTAACATAGATGGAGGTGGTCCCGGACAGCTACCAGAAGCATTTGCCTTTTCATACAGTGCACAGTTTACAGGAACTGTTAACAAAGTTGAGAGAGTGGATTTGTTGCGGTATCATAATGTATCCAACTTTTTCTTGTCAAGAGCAAAAGATCTTGGTGTTGGTGGATACAACAGGAAAATGATCATTGGAGCACAGTTCAAATCTAGCAAAGAAGCAGTTGGCATTTATAATGGACAACCATACCACAGTGAGCCCATGGCTTTGTCTTTCATGATGAATGCAATCCTCAAACATTTTACATCTGAGGATCATTCCATTACCACAATCAACAGCCCGCTTCCATATCAGGGGAAAACGTCAAAGGGACACTCGGTATTCTCCATACTATTCCTCGGCTTTTCTGTGGCGTTTTGTCTCCTGTTTGGCATGGCTTTCCTTACTTCATCCTTCGTGTACTTCCTCATCAAGGAGAGGCAGGTGGGCGCCAAACATCTTCAGACTGTCAGTGGAGTTGGACCATTTGTCTTCTGGTTGTCCAACCTGGCCTGGGACTACATCAACTACCTGATTCCATCCCTGTTGCTGCTGATTGTGTTTGCAGGATTCCAGTCGCCAGCATATACAGAAGATGGGAGATTAGGCATCGTGTTCCTCATCCTGCTTGTGTATGGTTTGGCAGTTCTGCCCTTCATGTATGCTCTTCAGTATATGTTCAAGTCCCCTCCAACCGGGATGGTTGTCATCATCATCTTGAATATCATCACAGGTAACGTATTTTCAAATGTACTGAACTGACAAATGATGAGAAAAGATATTTACCCTATTTTGTGATTTTGAAAAGGTTCGTAGTGTTAAGTTTAAGATGATGGTTGTCATCGTCATCTTAACTATCATTTCAGGTGCAGTATTTAAGTCTTGGACATCCTGATTATCATCGGACCCGTGAAGATACGGGATAGAATAGGTCTTCAGCAACCCATGCTTGCGTAAAGGCCAACTATGCTTGTCGTAAGAGGCGACTAACGGGATCGAGTGGTTGGGCTCGCTGACTTGGCTGATGCATGTCATCGTATCCCGATTGTGTGGATCGATGGTCCTGATGATAATCACTGGATTGTCTGGTCCAGACTCGATTATTTACATGTCGCCATCTTATAGCTGGAATATTGCGGCGTTAAACAACGAACAAATCAGTATCATCCGCGCGGTAGCCCGGTGGTTAAAGTGTTCGCCTTTCATGCGGAAGGCCTCGTTTCTATTTACCACATGTGTATAGTGTGTGTAAAACACATTTCTGTGAAATTGCTGCAATATTCCCAAAAGCGGTGTAAAACCCAACTCACTCACTCACTTAATATCATCACTGGTGCAGTAATGTAGATTTTAGAAGTACACACGAATTTCATTACGATCAATATTCCTCTTTTAGGTTAAACTATTGTCATCTGATTTTGATTCTATGAGCCTTAATTGCATGTGTGTTTTTAGGGAAGAGGTTATCTTGTAATTACAAAAATACTCTTTTTTCCCATTAAGGAATGATAAGTATCTTGACTGTGTTCATGCTGACCGCAACTGGAGAGGAAAGAGAGGCTGAGATCACAGACTGGGTGTTTTTGCTTGTTTTCCCCCACTACAACTTCGGCAAGTCATTCATGAACATGCACAGCAATTATTTGTACCTTGACAAGTGTCGTCAGCTAAACTACACTTTACGTTGTGCAAGTTCTTCGAGCAACCCATGCTGTAAAGGTTGGTTTCATTTTTTTTTCATTTTTTTGTACCCGGTATTGTGTTATTTTTGTTTCTTAACGCCGCACTCAGCAATATCCCAGCTATGTGACGGCGGTCTGTAAATAATCGAGTCTGGACCAGACAATACAGTGATTGACATCATGAGCATCGTTCCACGAAATTGGGATACGATGACATGCATCAACAAAGTCGATGAGCCTGACCACACGATCCCTCTTACCACAAAACATAGTCGCCATTTACGGCAATCTTGGGTCTCTGAAGACCTATTCAAACTAGAATCTTCACGGGTGGTTTCATTTGTGGATCCGGTGAAATAATAGCATGAATTTGGAATGTCGAAGGGAATGAGGGAGCTTCTGCCCTTTTAGTAATATGGCACGCCGTGGATATGTACTGAATTCGCCATCTCTCATGATCAATATTTCATTCTAAATATAGTACGTATAGGGTTAATGTTCTTCTCTAATGACCTATATTTCGAAGCACATTTTCATTTATCTGAATACCTTTGGTTTTACTCATGATCAGACCTCTGATACAAACTAAAAACTATATAAAATATTTATTCAACTAAGCGTCCTGCTATTATGCATTCGTGACCAACTCGTGTTATTCCGGGACAAGCCGAATAGCGACTCGTGCTCCTCTCGTGTCTAAATTCACGACTGGGTTCCGTCAAAGCGCAAGCGGGCACAGGTATAACTCGTTGCGTTATGATTCACGTATATTTCCCCCATATATAACAGTATTCCATATGTTATTTATAACACATCGGGATATATCACTGTATCTTTAATATAGTTTTACATGCAAGACATTTGCAAAATAAACAATTATTGTTGAGGGATTCTTTGACCGAGGTACGAAGTCATACGCGCATTCCGATTGGTTTGTTGTATTTTCGCACATCACATTCATCGATAGGGGGACGAAACGGAAAACGGGACAGGTTACGGAAAAGGGCGAGTGGTGACGAATGGCTATTATGCAGTGATACTTCGATCGTCTGGACCAATTTATTCCGGAAGTCCCGTTTTCCCGATGTCTTTGTTGGAAGCGTCTATGCATGGTTCTATGATTGAAGTGGCATTACACTTACCAATATTCGTTGATTCAGAAATTAATTGCTACGGGTGATGTTGAAACTTACAAGGTTTCACTATCTATAATAAATGCTCGTTTTGCTTGGCTGCAGATACATGTGGACGTCACTGTTTCCCATTAAATGAAAATTTCCTGGTTTGGGACTTTCCTGGAGTGGGTCGCCATTTGTTCTTCATGCTGTTCCAAGCCGTGTTGTACATGTCTTTGACACTGTTCATTGAGTACCAGGTGCCACAGCGAATTTGGTATGCCTTCAGACCACAGGAAACAGAAGTACCACAACCTGTTGTCGTCGATGGAGATGTGTTAGCTGAAAGACAACGTATAGAAGCATTCGCCAAAGATCTGGATAACACAGACGCACTTGTCCTAAAAGAGCTATATAAACGTTACGGAGATTTCGTTGCTGTTGATCATCTGAGTGTGGGCATACCTGAGAAGGAGTGTTTTGGTCTCCTTGGTCAAAACGGTGCAGGAAAGACAACAACTTTTAAGATGATAACTGGCGATGTGATGCTGACACGTGGAAATGTTTTCTTGCAGTCGTACGACATCAAGAATCACACGCAAAAGGTATGTGTCAACGTCTTTGCATAGTACATTTAATATTGAAAAGAGTTGTTTTTAGGCGATTTCGGTTTCACGCTACTTTGAACAGTATTTCAGTTATATCACAGCGTGTCAGCATAATGCAAGCAAGTGATGCAGGTCACAGACGTTTACGGCGAGTATCGCTATGGTTATCATCATGGCGAACATGGAATACGATCTACAACCATAGGGTCCTGCAACACATAAGGGACGTAACTCTGAAGAGGGTGATAAAGATACTACTGAAACTTCACCCTCATTACTCTCAACTTAATATTAACTAGTTTCATTTATTCTGAGGGGCGGTCGGGTAGCCTAGTGGGTAAAGCGTTCGCTCGTCACGTCAAAGACCCGGGTTCGATTCCCGACATGGGTACAATGCGTGAAGCCCATTTCTGGTGTCCCCCGCCGTGATATTGCTGGAATATTGCTAAAAGCGGCGTTAAACCATACTCACTCACTTACCCATTTATTCTGTAATACTGATGCAAGGTATGTAAGAGGATCTGTACTGCTAACACAAAGGGTATTCCTCTTCGTAATCGTTGCATTATGTCCCCTAAAGAGTTTGCAGAAACAATGAAGTGATAGAAAGGCCAACATTGCGCATACGATATTGTTAGTTTAATACATATTGAATATGAACAAGCCTCTGTTGACATAACCATTTCTGAAATTAATCACCACAGGTGCAGGAGAACATGGGCTACTGTCCCCAGTTTGATGCTCTGACTGACCAGATGCCACGTACTTTTAATTTTGTGCCTATGTACACTGATGAATGTTGTCATGTAAACCCAGGTTTATTGCATTTTGTGATATATATATGTGTGTGTGTGTGTGCGTGCATGCGTGCGTGCGTGCGTGAGTGCGTGAGTGCGTGTTTATCATCCAAAACTGGCTCCCACAGGAAATATCGCTTGGGCGTGACAATGAATGAAATTGATGAATGAAAGATGACGGCATTGGTTACCATGTCGTCACAATCAAATGACATCTCATACGGCTCTGCTACTGAAGCTGTTGGCAGTATTTTTTACACTTGAAACACTGCTAATTACTGTCTACAAACTGAATAGGTTGGAAGAATGATGTTGGATGGTCAAAAAAATCTCATGTGACGCTCTGTGTACAAGAATTGCCATTGCCACAAAGGATAAAGGAGTTCTTATCCATAAAAAAAGTGTCATGTATGTATCATTATTAATAGATTATTGAGTAGCACGTCATTTACTACAGGTGCAGGAGAACATGGGCTACTGTCCCCAGTTTGATGCTCTGATTGACCAGATGACAGGACTTGAGACTCTCACCATGTACGCCAGACTCAAGGGAGTGCCGGAGAGCTGCATCAAAGGCGTCTGTGACAACCTGCTGGATATCATGATGCTCAGGCAATATTCAGACAAGCCAACATCGGAGTACAGGTGAGGAATTTTCACACTTGTTATTTAAGAATTGACTTCAATATGTTTTGCTTTTATGGAGGTGCAAACGTAAAAGGAGGTGTGCTTACTGATAGATAGTTGGATTGTCTTTATTTCCTCCAGTATTGAAGATATATTATATAAGACAGATACATGAATATAAATGAAAACTGGAAGTAGTTAAATGTCATAGTGAAGGGGGTATGAACAAATGCTGCCACTGGTTAAAATAAACGGAAACATGAACGGCCATTCAATGTGGGTCATGCATTTGGGGTACCCAAGATTCATCCATTCGTCACCACTCGCCCCTTTCCGTAACCTACAAGAAGACTCGTCCCCCTATCGATGAATGTTACGTATGTGCGAAAATACGACAAACCAATCAGAATGCGCGTATGATTTAAAGTTCCTCGTCAAAGAATCCCTCAGAAATATTTTTTGATTTTACATGTCTTGCATCTTATATTGCATCTGAAAAATATATAATATATGGGGAAATAATATGTGAACCATTACGCAACGAGTTGACAATTGTTTTAGGTATGCCCGTTTGCGCTAAGACGGAACCCGGTCGCAAAAATGGCCATGAGGGGGGCACGTGTCGCTATTCAATATGTCCCGGAATGAGTTGATCACGATTGAAGATTCATCATGCATCAGTGCAGTACAAAATCGCACCGTGCGATTTTATTAAGGCCTTCGGATATTTACACCAAATATGGCTGTAAATAGTGATATGGCGTGGGTCTCTCCATAGTCCGCCACTGGGGAAACGTTGTTTGAAGTTATAAACGTTTTTTGCAATCTAACCCTAGATCGAATCATCCGTAAAATCTTTGATTGGATTAATAACTGGACAACAAGACGAAAACGGAATTTAAATTTCAAAATACGTAATAAGCTCAGAGATCTTGGTTTAGAGCATTTTATCCCCCCCTGAAAAAAATTACTAGTGCCACGTGGGATATTTGATAGATTTAAAACGGACTGGAAACATGCTATTTCACAACCACAAATAGCTTCGAGTAAGCGAGGTCATAAGTAAGATTGTATTGTATCTTTAAACATGAAAACTCTAAAGATGCCTTTGCTAGGCGCCCTATGCCCCGATCACATGGGAGTGAACTTTTTAAATTTAGAAGTTGAACAGCCCCAATAAAGATCAAGCTTGGCCGATACTGTAGTAAGTCTGTTGAAGATAGAGTCTGTTTTAACTGTAATAATGTTGTTGAAGATGAATGCCACGTACTTTTAATTTTGCCTATGTACACTGATGAACGTTTGTAACTTTTAGAAGAATGTTGTCATGTAAACCCAGGTTTAATGCATTTTGTGATATATGTGTGTGTGTGTGTGTGTGTGTGTGTGCGTGCGTGCGTGCGTGCGTGCGTGCGTGCGTGCGTGCGTTTATCATCCAAAACTGGCTCCCACAGGAAATATCGCTTGGGCGGGACAATGAATGAAATTGATGAATGAAAGATGACGTCATTGGTTACCATGTCGTCACAATCAAATGACATCTCATACGGCTCTGCTACTGAAGCTGTTGGCAGTATTTTATACACTTGAAACACTGCTAATTACTGTCTACAAACTGAATAGGTTGGAAGAATGATGTTGGATGATCCAAAAAATCTCATGTGACGCTCTGTGCACAAGAATTGCCATTATGCTAAATGAGAGATTTGTGTGTCTTGGGACAGCAAATCTGAAGACCAAATTCGGCCAGGGCCACACACTGGTAGCTAGGATGAAAACAGTTGAATCTCAACCAGGAGCATCAGATGAAAGAGCTCCTGCCCCAACAGAACCGCTGGTGACCTTTATCACATCATCCTATCCCAACACCCACGTGTTCGACGACCATCAGGGCTATGTTCACTTCCAAGTTCCTTACAACGCCGTCAGTCTCGCCCAGGTCTTCACACTGATGGAACAATCCAAGGCGCAGTTCTCTGTCAAGGACTATTCAGTTCACCAAACTACCCTTGAACAAGTGTTCCTCTCATTTACACGATGGCAGATTCCACCAAAGGAGGATAAAACAAGCCTTTGCAAGAGAATATGTTGCTGCTAGCTGCAATTACTGTTGTTGTTGTTGTTGTGCACCTTGCATCGATGACAAGATTCATAATCATGATAATATGTCAAATGTTTATTTAACAATTGACTTCAATATTTCTTTGCGTTTATGAACGTAAAACCCGTTATGCATACTGAGCATGCTGATGCCACAATTGGCTGTGCAGAGTGGCGTCCCTAAGGAATGCCAAAGGCGACGAACCACGAGGCCAACATGCGTTCAGCTTGGCCAACAGAAGCAGAGTGCAGGTTGACCTGGTGAAACTCCAGGCAGGTTCCTAGTTACCATCGGATTATGTTAACAATGGCAAAAAGGGGTTACTGTCGGGGACCATTTCAAGATTCTGTTTTACTTTTTTTCAAAATTGCCTGAAAAGTCATTTTAATAGTATGATATAAAATCTCAATCGATATCATTATAAAGTGTACAACTGATTGAACATATACGATCAAATATCAAATATATCAACACACGTCAAAAGACTCTCGGGTATATATATATTAGAAAATTATACGTTTACATGCTAATAACAATTTATACACGCGAATGTAATCAATGTCACTAACACGATCTGGTTGTAGGTGGTAGTTCAATTAACGCCCGCATGAAGGATTGTCTCCCCTTATTTACACGTTAATAAAGCATAGTAAAGTTCTAACTCTCAGGCACATTGTAGTAATAATTAAATAAGTGGAGTAAGATTGAACACAGTTTTAATTGGCTAGCGCTAGGTTCGTGATCAAAATTTAGCTTATATGGCGGGTTACCGCTTCCACATTATCTAAATGATCACTGAGTTGAATCGTGCGGTTGTGTGGCTGCTTTATTTGTGAACGGTGAAGATTCAGTCTTCTTTTTAATTGAAGTTCTGTCTTTCCGATATACTTTTCATGGCATCCACTACAAATAGTCAAGTAAATAACATTTCTGGTATCAAAAGTCATATTTTGTTATACAGTAAATTTAGTGTCCTTTGTAATTTGGACTGAACAGCCTTCAATTTTATTGCTGTAAGTAAGGCAACCTTTGTCACCGCACCTAGAAACCTGTGGAGTGATGACAACAGAATCACATTTAGAACTTGTCAAAATCCTTCTAAGACTTGTGGGTTGTCTTTGGCTGTTGATAATTCACGGACCTACATTGTTTCAAAAAGAGCAACATTTCATTTAAGAATTGACCTTCACTCTGTGTGAGTTCATTGGAGTATGAACCTTCATAGAGTGAGGGCCAAACTGTATGAACGTCGGGTGAGAAAGGTCTGCAATGAACTACCTCAGTAAGTCAGCCACAATGAGAGCGCGTCGTAATACATTTACATCAAGTACAAGACGTCAAAATGGCCGACACGATAAACGTGACGGGAGGATTTCCGAAGTTGTTAATGAACCTGTGGCGGTTACATTTGTTAGTCATCATTGATCAACTGGCCGATTACTGAAAGGTGATTAAAGGTGCGTCAAACAGACACCAAGGTAAATTCGTAGATTGCTGGAGACGGTCACTGTCAGCCTAGACACTGATCGAGTCGATACTGACGATAGTTTGGATGTGCATTTCTTAGTTTGTTCATTAGGATGGGCCGTAGTGAGGATATTCGTGAACAGTCATGCAGTCAAGCTCTCTTACGTGTCTCAATATATAGTGAAATGCTGAGACCAAGATTAAAGGTTCTAAATGATCAGAAATAATGTTTAAGTATGTTTTCGTGCTAGGGAATTTCAAGGGGTTTCCCCAGGAATGTGGAAGTAGTCCGTCAGTGTTTACGTCATTTCAAGAACACGGTCTCGTGAAAAACGTATGAAAGTCAAATTGTGTCGTTCATACACTTATGAACGTCAATTTCGCGGTCATGTGACCGACCTCTCGTCCAACGGAAAAGCCGTATGTCGTGTAAACGTCAAATTAAAAAAATATTCATAAATACACGCATAAGTTAAATGTAAAGGCGTAAGTTATTTGTCCATTGTCACCTTGGTATTGTGACGTAATAGTTCTCTAAATGTTCTGACGTCACGTAACTATATGTTACTACTTCGTGTCCGTTATTCAGTTATGCCCTGATGAGATTTGTACGCGGTACGAGTTGAAAGCGCTAGCCAATTATATAGAGAATCTCACCCTCGTGTCTTTTGATATCAAATATATCAACACGAGTTGATAAAAGTGGAAAAATTCCGAGGCTTGCCGAGGATCTTTGCCACTTTTATCAACGAGTATTGATATATTTGATGTCAAAAGACACGAGGGTGAGATTTTATTATATACATATGAATGAAATACTGGAATTTATCAGTGACGATAGATCAAGTTATCAGTCACTAGTGACTGATATAAAAAAGGTTCCGGAACTACTTTCTCCTAAATCAAAACATTAAAGAGTTACCCCCCTTTGTTTACGTCAGATGCCGACTGTACTCAGTCTCAACCGCAGGTGCATAACTTCTCTTCAACTGACCACTCGTGAAAATATTAGACTCTCCCCACTTCACTCGATGAGATAAAAGTGGTATTTGAGAAAACACATTTAATATCCTCTATTTTTTTATCATCCAACATCATTCCTCCAACTTTTTCAATTTGTAGACAGTAATTAGCAGTGTCTTCAGTGTAAAAAGTACTGCTAACAGCTTCAGTAGCAGAGCCATTAGTGATGGCATTTGATTGTGACGTCATGGTAACCAGTGATGTCACAATGGTTTGCAAAGCAGTTTTGGATGATAAATCTGTGTTCAATCTTACTCCACTTATCAATTAGTGTAGTGTAGTCTAGTCTAGTCTAGTCTAGTCTAGTCTAGTCTAGTCTAGTCTAGTCTAGTCTAGTCTAGTACAGTACAGTCTAGTACAGTATATTACAGTACATTACATTACATTACATTACATTAATGAAATCTATGTATATAAATATTGAGTTATATGTTACAGTCTCTCTCCATATAGAGTGGCCCTACCTGCTTTATGTTGTATATGTATTATTATTGTATTTTATTGGGGTGAAACTTTAATAAATTATCTGTCTGTCTAAATACACAAAGAATCGCTTGGTTAGCAAATGAAATGCCACGGAATCACTTGCATTTTATATACATGTATACTCTCTGATCTGAGGGAATCGTGTAAACACTTGTCATGCTGAATTAGGATTTTGTTACCCGTCGCCGTTAATGCATTGTATGTCATGAATAATTTGTGAATAATTTAAGGTCTTGAAATGACTACTAGCATCTCCGCTTGAACAACCAAACTGGCATTTATTCGATACCAACAATGAAGACATTAAAACTGTGTATCAAATGCAGATGCTGTTAAGCCAGGCTTGTTATATAGATTGATTAAACTTGATAGAATGTATCGATGTGTGTATTTGTGAATATAATTGTTGTGTGTGGCACTGTCACGGCTTCAAACCAGGCATATTTTTTTTATGTGAAAGGTTATGCCGAACAATTTAATATTTTTTTCAGGACAGCCAGACTGAGGACAAATTATATTTATCGGGAACAGATTTGTTTTTCAAAATATCTAATATTCCTTCCATATTCCATGTATGTGAACTGCCGATATATGTGAAATGGCAATATATGTAATGTACTAAATGTACACATTTAAGTTACACAGCATTTAACACCATCTTACGCTATGCTATGCACTATCTTCACTGAAAATAGGGTCGGAAAAGTATTACTGGTGGCAAGAGCTCGCTCGCCATGTTAAGTACCTGGGTTCGATTCTCCCAACGAACAAAATGTGTGAAACCTTTTCGTTGTGTTACCGCTATTGTTTGAATACTAAGACACATTATATCACTGTCTCACTCTTTGAAAATGCAGGATGTTTCCTATTGACAATTACTTGGATGATGCCACATTGAAGCCAGTAATTAAAGCCATTTCGATGGGCTAATGCCAAACGTGGCATGTCTTTTGTCGCGATAAGGTAAATGTGGAATCATTAAAACGTTTTCGCGTTAATGATTGAATATGTTAACTGTTGGGCTTGCAACAAATTCATGCGCGTCAACTAGCTTGATGACTTCACTTCTCACTTCTCATATTAAGTATTTATCTACCAATTGTGGGGTTATTTTCACAGTGGAGGTAACAAGCGTAAGCTGAGCACCGCCATCGCTCTGGTTGGAGACCCGGCCTTCATCATGCTGGATGAGCCGTCCACAGGGATGGACCCCAAGGCCAGGAGGCAGCTCTGGAACGTCCTGTCAAAGGTCCGGGAGTGCGGCAGGACCCTCGTGCTCACGTCTCACAGGTTAGTATAACTCTTACAGATTGGTGATGGATTTCGAGGTTCATTATATAGTGCCATCAATCCTTAACACAAAATCAAAATCAAAGAACCTACAAGCAACTTGGTTCTTGTTCTTTCAGCATGGAAGAATGTGACGCTCTTTGTACAAGAATTGCCATCATGGTGAATGGAAGATTCGTGTGTCTTGGAACACCACAACATTTGAAGACCAAATTCGGCCAGGGCTACACACTGATAGCTAGGATGAAAACAGTTGAATCTCAACCAGGAGTATCAGATGAAAGAGCTCCTGCCCCCACCGAACCGCTGGTGAACTTTATCACATCATCCTATCCCAACACCCACGTGTTCGACGACCATCAGGGCTATGTTCACTTCCAAGTCCCTTACAGTGCCGTCCGTCTCGCCCAGGTCTTCACACTGATGGAACAATCCAAGGTGCAGTTCTCTGTCGAGGACTATTCAGTTCACCAAACTACCCTTGAACAAGTGTTCCTCTCATTTACACGGTGGCAGATTCCACCAAAGGAGGATAAAACAAGCCTTTGCAAGAGAATATGTTGCTGCTAGCTGCAATTACTGTTGTTGTGCACCGTGCATCGATGACAAGATTCATAATCATGATAATATGTCAAATGTTTATTTAACAATTGACTTTAATATTTCTTTGCGTTTATGACGTAAAACCCGTTATGCATACTGAGCCATGCTGATGCCACAATTGGCTGTGCAGAGTAGCATCCCCTAGGTATGCCAAAGGCAACGAACCACGAGGCCAACATGCGTTCAGCTTGGGTCAACACCAGCAGAGTGCAAACTGACCTGGTGAAACTCCAGGCAGGTTCCTAGTTACCATCGGATTATGGCAAAAAGGGGTTACTGTCGGGGACCATTTCAAGATTTTTTTTACCTTTTTCAAAATTGCCTGTAAAGTAATCTTAAAAGTAAAATAAAAAATATAAACTCTCAATCGATATCATTATAACGTGTACAACTGATTAAACATATACCAACATGAAAGTCAGTGCAGTAATAAACACATGTTTGTTGACCTGGGACCTGTTGAAGAACCGGCGTCTGTTAGAGACAAAACCAGTATATTTCTTCACAAAGGTTTGGCTCTATTCGTTATATGGTTTCACTAGGTAAGCAAATGGGCGTCTGAATACATACGGGCTCACCACCAGAAGGTTTATTGTTGAAAAAAAAGAGGAGGAAATAGAGAAGTAAGGATAAGAGTTTATGGATGAACACCTTCTTTATTACAATTAAGAGCGACGTTTCGGTGTAGGCTCTAACACCGTTAAAACACAGAGAAGACCTATAATTTCCTTTCGGATTTCACAGCAACGTTGGACAATATTATCTCTTTCTCGGAAAACTGATTTTTATGTAGGTTTTTTGGGAATATTACATGTCTTATAAATCAATTGTACAAATATGTTGTAGGTTAGGTCTTAGATCATCAGATATATGATCATTAAGCTGAATTTATATTCAGGGTTCGATTTAAGACATATGTGTTCACCAGCCAGTTGAACGGATATTATGATCAATAATGATCAGTAATCCTACATGTGTCAACTTTAACATCAGGGTATCAGTGTCATCTGTGTCGACTGTAACATCGGAAACTCAGGTTTCTAGCGAATGATAATGATATATGTATTGCCTGAAATTGAAATAAACACGCGTTTCCCAATATGACTAAACATGACATGCATACTGTCTCGAGCACGCCTCAATTGGAGTCCTTTTCCTAACAATCAATAATGGGCGTTAATTATGTACTAGTATTACTAATGTGCTTAAGGAAACGTGGTATACCGCAGAATATATGACCAAATATATATGTTATATGCCAATAACAATGTATGCACGCGAATGTAATCAAAGTCACTGACACTGGGTGGGGGTTCAATTAACGCTCGCATGAACGATTGTCCCCTTATTTACACGTCATTTCTTACTCACAAATATAGTGTGCAATGGGGGGTGGGGGATGGTCAACATCTGCTCCCTCGGTGGGTGGGTGAACGAGTGAGTTTAGCGCTTTTTTAACAGTATTGCAGTCATTTTCAGCTTGATGTGAGAGGAAAGTCAGAGGTGACGCGGTGAAAACCACTAACTGTGCGATCATGTGAATTCAGACAAAACAAACAGATTGCGGTAACAGGCTACCGGCCTATAATACATCATTAGAGCATATTAAATCACGCACGATGGAGTAAATTATGTAACAATTTCCGTGTGTGTGTGCGTGTGTGTTTCCATTGCAACAAGTTGGACTTAGGTTCTATAAGGGTGTTGTTCGTTTCCGGAGCGTAACTCAAAAAGCGTTAAATAATTTCTTACAAAACTTTGCATGTTTACCAGACACATACTGAACTGATGCCTTTTGCTATTTAGGAGTTTTATAAATGTTTATGTTTTACGTTTCCATGGCAACAAGTTGGACCATGGACCTATACAAGTCCGTGGTTGGACTTATGTTCTATAAGGGTGGTGTTCGTTTCCGGAGCATAACTCAAAAACTGTTAAATCCTTTCTTACAAAATTTTGCATGTCTACTAGGCACATACTGAACTGGTGCCTTTTGCTATTTAGGAATTTTATAAAAAAAATATTTTTCACGTTTCCATGACAACAAGTTGGATTTAAGTTTTAATATAGGATTGGTTTACTTAAGTAGTATAACAAATAAACTGTTAAATATTTCCTTGTCAAACATTGCATGTCTATATATAAAGCGCATACTGAACTAGTGCCATTTGATATTAAGGAGTTTTCGAAATGTTTATTTTAGAATTTCCATTGCAGCTATTTTGACATGGGCTAAGAGAAATGTTGGGTCAGTCACCTGGTTTGGGACCATAACGTGTTAAAATGGGCGGGGAATATAGATGACTTTGTCAACTATACGCTTGTTTTCATAAGAGATGGATATTCAGTTTAATATGTGGAGAGATACTTCCTTCTTGTTAAGGCATATCGTTCGCCTATAAACACTACATGGCATTCATCTGCAATATGTTTAAAGTTGTGGCACAAACTGTAATCGCAGAATCGCAGAATTATTGGGAGTGTAACTGTCATCCATGTTCCACATTAAACGGAAATTATTACACAATTAACTTTTTAGATGTAATAAAATAATGTCACTTGTCACAGTAATCGACGTCCTGTCAAATTTCCAATCTATTTTAATTTTTACAATAGTTACAATAGTTGTTTTTTTCTGAACCGACATTGTCCTAAAACGTACTAGACTGTGGGAAAACATTTAATCATAATTGTATATAATTGTACGCGATATGGCTGCAATATTGTCGATGGGATGTAATATTTTAAGTCATTCACTCCGTAAGCACGACTTTCCCTGGGGTCTAAGACGCCGCACCTCCATGTGCATAGTTGCGTCCCTTTGTAGTTCCAGAATGTGCTAATAGTGAGTTGAATCACAGTTTGTGATAATCGTCTATACAAACTACGTCACTTTCCTCCAACAATAACAGATACGTCGTGATATAACTGACCTAAAGCTCAAACTGGCGTTAAACCACACAATGAACTCAAACACGCAGAGACCAAGGAACATAATCCGGGGAGTTTGGGATTCGGACCAATCTGATCAGCGGTTTATGATATGCGAGGTTTTGCTGCATTTTTATATTCTTGCTCATTAAAATGGCACTTACATAATATATATTATTGTAAAAATATTTGTTTAAAACTACAAATCACGCCTCCAATGCCATTCCACCACAAACTGAATATCGCTAATACGAAAACATAATGTATTTGAATATATATGTATATATACATACATACATACATACATACATACATACATACATACATACATACATACAAGCATACAAGCATGCATGCATGCATGCGTGCGTGCGTGCGTGCGTGCGTGCGTGCGTACGTACGTACGTACGTATGTATGTATGTATGTGTATATATATATATATATATATATATATATATATATATATATATAAATATATATATACATACGTACGTACGTATGTATGTATGTATGTATGTATGTATGTATGTATGTATGTATGTATGTATGTATGTATGTATGTATGTATGTATTAAAATATATATATATGCATACGTATGTATGTATGTATGTATGTATGTATGTATGTATGTATGTATGTATGTATGTATGTATGTATGTATGTATATTAGAAAATTATACTAAGGCCGTGGTATACCTCAGTAAATATGACCCATCATTATCGTTTACATGCTAATAACAATTTATACACGCGAATGTAATCAAAGTCACTGACACGATCTGGTTGTAGGTGGTAGTTCAATTAACGCCCGCATGAACGATTGTCTCCCCTTATCTACACGTCAATTCTCACTCACAAATACATGTACATGAAACAATGGAGGGTTGGCCAACATCTGCTTTCTCGGTGGGTGGGGGAACGAGTGAATGTAACGCTTTTTTAACAGTATTCCAGTCACATCACGGTGTGTCAGTTTCATATCGGAGGAAAGCCAGAACTGTGCGATCATACGTTTCAGACAAAACAAACATTTTAGTAACAGGCTACCGGCCTATAATACATTAATATAGCATGATAAATCGCGCACGATGGAGTAAAGTATGTAACAATTTCATTTATGAAACACAGGGATTAGGTGTGTCTTAATTTGGAGACTTTTGCTAGGAACTAAACACACTCATATTATGAAGGCCAGGATTATCACCTGTTTGTATCAGCTGTGTGATTTTCATAAGAGATGGATACTCAGTGTAATATGTGGAGAGATACTTTCTTCTTATTGAGGCATATCGTTCGCCTATAAACACTACATGGTATTAATCTGCAATATGTTTACAGTTTGGGGACAAGCAGAAATCGCAGAATCGTTCATTATGGCGTGTAACTATCATCCATGTTCCACATCAAACGGAAATTATTACATTTATTTTTTAGATATATATTTTAATGTGAAGTGGAATGTCACTTGTTAAAATAACGTCCTGTGTTCAACAAAAAAATGAACTGAACATAGTAATTACATGTCGAAGTTTTGATAAAGATTACCTGATAGTCTTTGCTGAAATTCATTAAGAAATATTATGACATCGCCGATTTCTTGTTGTATCAATGCCATCACAAAACCTAAACTGAAACAAAATGTGTTTAATCAGGGCTAATCCGGCATTTGAAACCTATGAACTCAAACATGAGACCAGAGAACATAATCAAGGGAGTCGCACCAATGTGATCAGCGGTTCATGATGTGGCAAAGGGGCGTAACTCTACCCGGATACTACCAAGAAAAGCGTCCGGCTCAATGAAACACGGATATGCACTTATATCAGCTTGTGTACATGTAGACGTCCCTAGCAGGTACTGTCGAGAGTAGGGGGTTCAGTCTAGCGAAGTCTTGCTGCATATATAACCTTGCAGGAAAATAGATGTGCTCGTTAAAATGTAACTTAGATTATATGTTTTTTAAAGAATATTGGATTAAACCTAAAGATAACGCATCAAAAACCATTCTACTTCAAGCTGTATATCGCCAATACCCCCAAAAATATGTTAATAATCAATAAATATATTACGGCCTATATTCTGTCCAGCTAAAAACAGCATTAATTTGAAGCCAAAATTGTATTTTTCAAACAAGTAATAAAGTTTACTGTATGAGCGTCAAGACAATAACAATGAACACACATCAGTGTTTTCGCTGGCATACTTCTCTCATACAATGTTGAATCATAAAACAATACGCGAACAGATGGCGACGGTGTTCGTATGTATATGTCACACCAGGTTCAACGAACCCTGCAATCTTGCATAAGTCATTAGTATGTTGGCAGATAGCTGACTCTGTCTGTTTCAATTATTCCGATACAAAGAAACGTAATAAAACATTACCCAAATGTGAATAGAATTCTTTTGTTTTGGTTTCTGTATTCTGTTCCTAATTACCAGCTGTTGTTAGCCATAATACCTGAGCCGTAAGTATAATCGATATGACGGGAACGCTTCACCTCGGTTGTTCATTCCATCAATAAGTGAAGCCGTCCTCGTTCTGGTCACGGAATCGGTAGAGATACAGGTGAGGCATCAGCTGCATTGATGGTAGGGCGTTGCTGGCGAGCCAGTCGAGGGTGCGGGTACTGACTGCGGTGTATACGAGGCGGATTTCTGTCCTGCTTGGTGCCTGGACAACAATATCAGAGTGATATTACTTTAGACAACGATATCTACCTTCCGTGGAGTCGACACATGACAATTTGATATATACGCGTGGATACAGGTGGCACTTGTTTTATAAGGGAGGAAGTCGATGAACAGGACATGGCGATATTGTGGTCTTCGGGTGTATGGTGAGAGGGGGTATGGTAACACGGAACTAGCAACACGAGTCATAAAACTATAACTATGAGGAAAGTATTTTCATGATAACAACAACAACAACAACAGGTCGGCCTCCGGAAGGGCGTTAACGTTGCTGAGAGACAACCGCTGGAGAGGTGGGGATTTATACTTGTTGTGAAGAGGATCTGGTGGCACCAAAGCCATCATTATCATCATCGTGACCCAATATGGGCTTCTTTCGACAACTCGGGCTGCTCATGTGGAAAAACTCCCTGCTACAAAGGAGGAAAATATGTGTTACAATATTTGAGGTGATCCTGCCTCTGCTGTTCGCTGTTGTATTTTTGTCGCTTAGATTCGTCGTTCAAATTCAACGTGTGGATAATTCAACGCAATATGATTCTTTCCCTGTGGTTGTACCACGAAGTGGCAACTCGAGAGGAATGACAGGGAAGATCCTGTACACTCCAAACATTGCGATTACAGACGGCTTGATGGCTGGTGTGGAAAGCGCCCTGAACACGTCTACACGAGGTAAGATGAATTTACATCATATTTACAACTATATGTATTTCAGACACACACACACACACACACACACACACACACACACACACACACACACACACACACACACACACACACACACACACACACACACACACACACACACACACACACACACACATACATACACAATACACGTATAAAGAAACTGAGATACAGACACACAGACGCAGACATATAAAGTTTCTTTGTTTGTTGTTAAACGCCACACTCAGCAATATTCCAGCTATATGACGGCTGTAAATAATCAAATCTGGACCAGACCATCCAGTGGTTATTATCATGAACATCGACCCACGCAGCCGGGATACGAAGACATGCATCAGCCCAGTCAGCGAGCCTTACTTCCCGATCCCTGTCGCCTTTGTTAGTCGCCTTTTACCACAAACATAGCCACCTTTTATGGCAAGCATGGGTTGTTGAAAAAATATTCTACCCCGGATCTTCACAGGTCAGACACACAGACATACTTGCACACATTAACAGACACATATATGTACAGACACACAGACATATACCGACACAGGCACACAGACAAAGTTGTTTACAGAGACACATACATATGTAGGCACACGCATGCGCACTAGGAAGGGGGTCACCCGTACAGCCAAGAGAGACATAATGCTATAAAAGACAATGGAACGATGTCCCGAACTGTATAAAATTATTGACAAGATGACAACATTCACAAAGATACAGATCAGTCTTAATGTTTTACTGTGCCAAATGTACAATCAACACTGCGCAAAAAAACTTGATCTTAGATGTATATTTCATAGATCATATAAATAATCAACATATGGTAATCGATTATATGATAGGCATTACTTAGATGTTGACGGATGATAAGATAGACACAATTTTATGGATAACAGCTTCTTTAATACTGTAAAAAAAAGCGACGTTTAGATCCTTGCTTGACAACGGTATAAGGATATATACCCAAACGTCGCTTTTTTTACAGTATTAAAGAAGCTGTTGTCCATAAAATTGTGTCTATCTTATATGGTAATCGATTGTTCAAAATTGGTACTTATCAGTGCCATTTGACAGTCTTGTAATGGTGCTTGGTGCTACGTGGAAACACCTAGCTATAGCAGACGATGAGTCTCCTGTTTGTAGTCGGACGATGGTGTGTTTTCGCTGTTCACTTGCTGTAAGATTGTGACCCAACGTTTATATAGACCGACAAAGTGATGTTGCACGTGCATGTCATGTCATGAGTGTTTCGGCGACAGGCTCTCACGTGGTTGTGTTTTTTGCGATTTTTCCAACTTTTCACCATATTTCTGCATTACTTCATTCTTTCCACATAAATAAATCCTAACCCATGCAGAAATGACCAGTTCATTTTCTGGTACTAATTTGGTATGGATGTCGACAACGTACAATGGACTCTGCTTATAGCAGAGCTTTATTATGAATATGGATACATTTCAATAAATGTAACATTAAAAGTGACGATTGATGCACAAGACTGCTTGTAGCCTACGATGTGTTCTAGAAAATATTCTTTCTACGTTTCCCTATCAGGCAACCTCGACATATTTTAACTCTATCTTTGCGACTCAAGCCGTTTAATTGGCACCATCACACTAGGAGTTTCAAACCATGCAGATATCATGATATTGCGCGTCATTTCCAAAGCATTAACATGACTTTTTTATGAAATATGAACAAATTATGACATGTGTTCTTTGTTACCTTGACAATTGATGCGACGCTGTAAACATAAATGCATTAGCCACAGTCTACTCATTCCATTGTCTTCGCCTGGAACTGATCAATACGGAAACATGGGAGGCTGCACTAGTACACGATTAAGAATACTACCTGCATATGTGTATTTTTGATGATTGAGAAGATAGGAAAATGAGCTGAGCAAAACTTGATCATATTACATCTTGTAGGAACGGTCACCTTCATTGAATTGATCCATGTTTTAGTTTGCTTTTACATGTTTTTACACACTCGTTCACGCATTATTTACAAGCTGCTGAATCATCAGTCTAACATTTGCTTTCGTCCATTTGCTTGTTCATTTAATGATTTATTGATCTGTCCAGGGGTTTGATCTGTATGTGGATTTGTTCTGGGATAAATAGGTCTTCAGCAACCTACATTCATCGAAATTAGAAACGCACGGGTAGATTTGAAGTAAATATATTGTACCAAATATAGTCGATATATTTAATATCATAGATACAACTATAAAATTTTGAGCTCAATAGTCACATGTTGTCGTTGTACAAAGGCATTGAAAACTGTTCATTATCATGTCACATAAGGCCACAAGGTTGATCTAAACTCAGTATCTCGTGTGACCGCCTCGGGCAGCAATCACGGCTCTGCATCTCCTCGGCACTGACTGGATAAGTGTACGAATTCTGTCCTGCGGAATTCTGCGCCATTCTGCTTGTAACGCGTTGGCCAGTTGTGGGAGTGTCTGCGGCGCTTTCTGACGTTGACGTACACGTCGATCGAGTTCATCCCACAGGTGTTCGATTCGGTTGAGATCTCGACGGCCACTCTGTTTTTGAAGAGTGTATGCTTGTCGTAAATGGCGACTATGCTTGTCGTAAGATCGGGATCAGATGGTCAGGCTCACTGACTTGGTTGATGCATGTCATCGTATCCCAACTGCATGGATGTCAATCATTGGATTGTTTGGTCCTGACTTGATTATTTACAGACTGCCGTCATATAGCTGGAATATTGCTGGGTGTGGCGTTAAACAAAAAACAAACCAAACTTATGTAATTGCATGTACGTTGTTGTAAGTCTTGTGCAGCAGTGAGTGAGTATGGTTTTAAGCTTCTTTTGGCAATATTCCAATGCATTAAAGCGATGTGAACATTGTTTCTCTATGTTTCTCATAAATGGGGTAGCTAAGACATAATGAAGGGCATTAATTCGATTTTGATATTTAGGTCCCTCATTGGTTACCATGGGCTTCTTGTCCCTGGAGAAACTACTGGACTACTACAGACTAAACTCTGCTGACGTCTCGATGGCACTGGAGTTTGACGTCAAGATCACCGACACAACTCTCCCCAAGGCTCTCCGCTATTCCATCCGACCCCCTCTCAAACAATCGTCTGACAGATGGAGAACTACGGAAACATTTCCGTTCAGACAAACAGGAGTTCCTAGATCTGATTTTTCTCCACGTAAGTTAGCATCGTTATATATAGGTCTGGTTGATATAGATCACTGTAAGAACAGTTTTCTGAGTTTAATCCTCCTTAAAACACCATTTCACAATTATATTCGCAATTATCCCGTGATTCTTTAATATACCCCGCCACGTAGTGGTGCGGGGGTTATAGGAACGGAATTCGTCCGTCCGTCGTTTTCTACATGCTTTTCAACTTAGTACATACTGCGTGAAATTGGGGCATGTTTTCTTAGAAACTATTTAAGTTACATGAATGAAAATTTGCATGCTTATTTAAGAGATATTTCTCAATACTGAGTTCGAACATTGGTCTCGGGAATTATTTGTTGACAGAGTTATGGCTCTTGCTCCGTGCTTTTCAACTTAATGAATTGTTTGTGCAATGGGGACACGTTTTCTCAGAAACTAATGAAGTTGCATGAATGAAAGTTTGCATGCTTAATTAAGAGATACTTGTCACGAATGAGTTCGAAAATTCGTGCCGTAAATATTTTGTAACAGAGTTACGGCCCTTGATTCATGTTATTTTACTTAGTGCATAGTGTGTGAAATGGGGACAAGTTTTTTTTTAAAAACTACTGTGTGTGTGTGGGGGGGGGGAGTAGAAATAACACTGTTTTCGTATTTAATTTCATTTAATTTGTCATTTTAGAAATGTGAAAGGCAATAATTTGTTGCCGTTGTTTTTATTTTAACATGTCGAAACTGATTTCACTTAACCATCTGTCGGTATCTGTATTTAGTAGCAGAGATACTAAGGATATTTTTAAGCGAATTGAAAGGGTAAAACATGACTGATGTCAGACATACATTGAATTGTCCCATTCTTAAATCCTAAAGTTTCAATAAGTATTCTGTATGATCCCAGGTAATTTACGTTAAGGGCGGTTGAAAAGCCATTTAGAGTGAGTGAGTGAGTTGGGTTTAACGCCGCTTTTTAACAGCATTCCAGTTATATCATGGCGTGTCAGCTTAATATGTGCGGGAAGCCCGAAGTGATGCAGGTCTCAATCGTTTACCACTTCGGTGAAACCCACGAGCACGGGAATGGTGCTGACAAACCTAGAAACATAATCGGGATTCGAACCCACAATCATGGGTTTCTGGCGTGCCCAAAGGACGTAACTCTGCACAGGAAATCGCGGCGCCTTAGACGACTGGGCGACCCGTGCCCCCCGAACAAATTTAGAACAAAATTGTTAGAGGCGAACAATATATTTATATTATTAAATTATGTTTTCCGCATTGGATACCATATGATTCCACAATTCAAAACTATGTGTTTCAATCCCATCTTTGGGACACTCTGGAACCCTTACAAAATATTACAAACGGTTTTTCTTAGAGAGTCCACAGCTTCAATGTTCCTTGTTAACAGAGAGAATCTAAATGTCATTTATGGTGCAACGGAAAGCAAATTTATTTATTTATACAACGATTAATTATATTCTTTGCATTAATACTAACCAGAGAGAATAAAAATGTCATTCATGGTGCAACGGAAAGCAAATTTATTTATTTATACAACGATTAATTATTTTCTTTGCATTAATACTAACCAGTTTGATACAGGTTACAATGACAGTGGCTTCCTGGTAGTCCAACGACTGGTAAACCAGGAAATCATCAACTACTGGAACGCGAGCGCAGGCAATGCCACCAGTGACCTTGACATTCGTCTACAGCGTATGCCCTACCCACCTTACATAATCGACCCAATGATGATCGTGCTTCAAGTGATGCTGCCAATCCTACTGATGCTGAGCTTTATTCTTATGGCGATACAAACAACTAAAGGGGTGGTTTATGAAAAAGAGAGGAAATTAAAGGTGAATACACATTCATTTCAGAATTGATTTCAATGCTTTTTTTCAATCAGGAAACAACAGTCGTTAGATGGCGTGGCGTGTTTTATGTAAACATAAACACACAAAAAACTTTGTTTTGTAAGCCAATCAAATCATTTGCCACGAAATCACTTGCAATATATTTAATCCTGTAGGGATATGCAGTCAAAGAGAGACTCAGGTCAATCTGCACTCAGGAACAGAAGAAGCTATACCCCTCAGTTGATTTTATCATACGTTTGATTTTCAATAAAAACTATCTTCAGTTAGCGATATTATGTTTTTGAAATGAATTGTTCTGGCGCTTCGTCAGCACTCAAAGAATAATTCTACATGTTTCTATGGCTTTTAAATATAATTTGGACCGCCTCCGTGATCTAATGGTAGAGCGTCCGCCCGGAGAGCGGAAGGTCCGGGGTTCGATCCCCGACCGCGTTATACCAAAAGACGTTAAAAGATGGTACTTGTTGTTACCTTGTCTGGCGCTCGGCATAAAGGGGCTAAAACAAGGACTGGTCGGCTGGGAGTCAGTATAATGTGTCTGAGTGGGGTATTCATGTTAAACTGCGGCATGGTATCTCAGTGAGCTAGCACTATAAATCGGCATCAGTCCGGACTAGTACAAGCAGCCACACAAACACACACACGTACATGCACGTCGCTATATAAGTGCAATAATCTTGGACCTCACCTAAATATGATTTGCTTTTAAAAAATTTAAACTTTAAAGAGAAAACTGCTGATGAGTAGCTTAGACATCTTATCTTTGAAACAGAATAAATTTGCTTTTTTCGGCCGGAGTCATGTTGATGCCCGGAAATCTTAACATTGGAAACCTCCAGATAACGCTGTCGGTTCCAAATGAATTTTCAGGCCTTCGGGTACTCAATAAAACCTGCAAATCTGAAAATACAGATGTCTCCTAAAGCAACTACCGAAAATCCATCACACCTACCACACATACCCACCCCCAGCACCCCCAGCAACCCCATTGGCATTGCTGACAGCATGGCTGTAGTGTCACACACGATAAAGCGACGACCTTCAACTATGTATGTCTCAGCCATTACAAATAAGCACAGTATTGTCACCGGCTGTTTTTGTACATTTTAGGAATCCATGAAGCTAATGGGTCTCAGCGCCACAGCAAACTGGATGTCTTGGTTTCTGACCACCTCTATATACGTGGTGGTCATCATGGCTTTCTACGCTTTGTTCTGTGGACTTGATGCAAGTGGGAACGGGGCGGCGTTGAGCAATGGTGATCCTTTCCTCTTCTTCCTGTTCCTCCTCTGTTACGGCGTCTCCATTATCTCCTACTGCTTCATGGTCAGCGTCTTCACACACAAAGGTAAATATATACAGACATGTGTTTGCAAAGCGACACAAGGTCATGGACACAACACAAAGTATGCGAGCGGGGTGCATATTGATTTAAAGGAACTTACACAGAAGTTGACAAAACTGACCATCAAACTCCTTAATCATCAATGCGATGGTAAATATGGATACAATGTGTGGGTACCATTGATGATCCGGTTTGGATTTGTTTGTTTGTTTGTTGTTTAACGCCGCACTCAGCAATATTCCAGCTATATGACCACTAACGGGATTGGGTGGTCAGGCTCGCTGACTTGGTTGATGCATGTCATCGTATCCCAATTGCGTAAATCGATGCTCATGATGTCAATCACTGGACTGTCTGGTCCAGACTTGATTTTTCACAGACCGCCGCCATAAAGCTGAATTATTGCTGAGAGCGGCGTTAAACAACAAACAAACATTTCTGTACATATTTGTTTTACATAGTTTCACCATAGGAAACTCATTAATTCCTATGCTTACCATTTACCCGTGGAGACTAAAATAGGTCTTCAGCAACCTATGTTCCCTTAAAAGGCGACTATGCTTGTCGTTAGAGGCGACTTACGAGATTGGGTGGTCAGGCTCGCTGACGTGGTTTGATGTATGTCATCGTATCCCAGTAGCGTAGATCGATGTTCATGATGTCAACCACAGGAATGTCTGGTCCAGATTCGATTATTTACAGACCGCACTCAAATAGCTGGAATATTGCTGAGTGCGGCGTTAAACAACAAACAAACAAAACAAAACTTTAATTATTTGTTATTTGAGCGATGTAATAAGTGGCATTGCGTGTTTCTAAGGTCACCTTCTATTCCATTGTTCCAGCTAATATAGGAGCAGCGATCAGTGGAATTGTATTCTTCGTGTCCTACTGTCCTTACTTCTATCTTGAGGGTCAGTATGAAACGATGAGCAGATCAGCCAAGTTGGGATCATGTCTGGTATTCAATCTCGGCATGGCATTTGGCTCCAAGGTGATTGGACTGTATGAAGGAACGGGTATGTCAAAGCGTTAGACAGGGATAGAATCACTTTTATGGCCAGGATCTTGTAAAAATGTTCATGACATGGTCATCAAAACCAAACGTTGTGCAAGTACTCACCCTCAAAGTTGCGACTAAAACGGTCGCCAATGCGACCTAAATTTCAGTTTGTCTACTGTCTAAAATTCAGAGGTAGCCAAATGACTACCTAGAAATATAACTTGTAAATTCTATTGCTACACATATGTAGTCACAAAAATAAATAACAGCTGAAAACACGTCTGCTAATAATTGTACTCGCACATAATTCCTTCTAAAGTCGACAATGAACCAAAATATATGATAATTAATGTAATTAGTACTTTATTGTAGTTGACAATGCTCATTGGATAAGCGAGGATATACCTATATAATCTAGTAACATAAATTGCATCATTGTTCAAGTCACAAGTAACAATTCGAGTACAGTTTCCATTAAGATACAATTTCAAGACTAGTGCTGTAACTTGTAAAGATTATAATAACTATTTGATAAAGATAATTTCAAATGCTTTTGGCTACCTACAATATTGGCTTGACTTCTTGATTTTACCACTGGCTACCTGAAAAAAAATCCTTGCAGCCATATGGCTACTTTGAAAAAATTAAAACTTTGAGGCCTGCAGTACTATGAACTCACCTAGACTTTCGTTCCTATTGTCGCTTTTATTTAGACATTTACCACTTTGGCGAAATCCACGACAACGCACATATCATAAAAAACAAGGACCAAGGCGGTATATGATCAGCAGACCCTAGCAATGCTAAGGGAGGCAACTTTGCAGAGGGAATTATGGATAACGACTGGATAACCTAATAGTTTCATTTGAAAGTAATTTCAATATTTGAATAAAGATTCAAAAACCTTTAAAATAATTGCATGGACGTTATTATACAGTTTGTATGTATTTCTCACAGGTTCTGGTATTCAGTGGTCTAATTTCGACCAGCCTGCATCAGTTGATGACAACCTGTCTCTGCTGGATGTCATGCTGATGTTACTCGTAGACTCGGCCATCCACTTGCTCATCACGTGGTATGTCGACAACGTCTGGCCGGGGGAGTTCGGGGTGCCCAAACCATGGTACTTCGCCTTCACTGTGAGTACTGACAGGTGTATGAGTACTCCATCAACTGCATCATCTGTATGACGAATATCAGTAGTCTTCAATGGGTTTATTTATAGTTGACCGTCTTCGCCAGTTTGACTTCTGAGAGTTTCTTGGCCTTCGCTCCTGTCCCATACTGAAGCACGTATAACATATGTGGTGTCTCAAGGGTATATGGTGTCATGTACGCTGTGTGTGAGCCAATGTTCCCCGAGCCAAGGTATGCATGTTATCTAGGATGTTCCGATTGATTACCCTAAAACATGAGCGGCCTTCATGAGCGGGCTACAGGGAAGATAGTTGCCCGTTCCTTAACCAACCTGAAGCTAGTATTTAAATGTAAGGTAAGATAAGTGACTATGATCGAAATATGCTCCTTAACCAACCTGAAGCTAGTATTTTAATGTAAGGTAAGATAAGTGACTATGATCGAAATATGCTCCTTAACCAACCTGAAGCTAGTATTTCAATGTAAGGTAAGATGCCACTGTTCTCTCAGCAGTGAATGGGTACCTGGTAGGATGAGATGGTAATGTGACTGTTAACCCAGCAGTGAATGGGTACCAGGTAGGATGAGATGGTAATGTGACTGTTAACCCAGCAGTGGATGAGTACCTGGTAGAATGAGATGGTAATGTGACTGTTAACCCAGCAGTGAATGGGTACCTGGTAGAATGAGATGGTAATGTGACTGTTAACCCAGTAGTGAATGAGTACCTGGCAGGATGAGATGGTAATGTGACTGTTAACCCAGTAGTGAATGAGTACCTGGCAGGATGAGATGGTAATGTGACTGTTAACCCAGCAGTGAATGGGTACCTGGTAGGATGAGATGGTAATGTGACTGTTAACCCAGCAGTGAATAGGTACCTGGTAGAATGAGATGGTAATGTGACTGTTAACCCAGCAGTGGATAGGTACCTGGTAGAATGAGATGGTAATGTGACTGTTAACCCAGCAGTGAATGGGTACCTGGTAGAATGAGATGGTAATGTGACTGTTAACCCAGCAGTGGATAGGTACCTGGTAGAATGAGACGGTAATGTGACTGTTAACCCAGCAGTGAATGGGTACCAGGTAGGATGAGATGGTGACTGTTAACCCAGCAGTGAGTGGGTACCTGGTAGGATGAGATGGTGATGTGACTGTTAACCCAGCAGTGAGTGGGTACCAGGTAGGATGAGATGGTAATGTGACTGTTTGACCGTGTAGCGCCTGTATACTCCCCCTGAGGGCACACTGATCCACGGACCGGGGTAATATAAATGTAGCGCCATGATCATTCTCTTGTTAATTATTATAATGTGTACATATTTCTATAAGCTTCCATAAAACAGTGTCATAGCCATATTTACATTCTCAGCTCAATTCAGATATTACACATCAAAGCATAAAATTATTAATACTTCTTCCCTTTAATGTCCGTAATCGGTCATCTTGTCCAACAATTAAGTGCTTCTTTGCGGATACATCCAGGGACGATGCCAAAACGTCGCAGTTTTGTAATGTTTCTAAGTGTTCTCATAGCGAGACCCTACTGCGCCTAATGGGAAACATGAACAAAACACCAGATGTTTCCCGCAATAACAAAGACAAAGTGTCCTACATTTATAACACAGATATCAGTTGATGACGGATCTTAATTTGCTGTTCACTAGCTACTGCTATCTTAATTCTAATTATGTATCTCGAGGGAAACATCCCTTTGCCCTGGCATAAATAGCCATATTAATCATCCCGTATACGTGCCCTGGTGCAAACAGCTGAAAAGAGACCACTATTGATTTAGCATCCAATATTATGTTTTTCCTTCAGTACTATTGCCTTAAAGGGCAAGTTCACACGGAAATGAACCATTTTTTCTTGTACTTTTTCCACATTAAAAGTGTTAACATAGAAGTGTCATAGACAAAAATATAAAAACATCATATCTAATTAACATATTTTTTGCACTAAAACGATTCATATTTTTCCCATTTACCAAGTGTTCTATTTCCATAACAAAAACACCATGGCTTATGCCCCTTGCAATATGACGTCATTGGTGCCAATTGATAAACATTTTGACGTCATCATGCTTTGTTAGAGCCGCTTCACGTGGTGTAGGTACAGTTTTGTGATTCTAGCATCTCAGATGCTAGCCAGAATTGTGTTATGCTGAGACACCACTGCGCCGGAGTGTGTCGTAGACCATGTTGTTTTACCGCAAACTGGTCCTTGATATCTTTTGCGTTGAGAATAGACAGGGACCCAGTTGAATTGGCACCAATTACGTCATAATCTAAGGGGGGTAACTCAGGCCTATTTCGCTCGTAAAACGAAGGCCTCATAACGGCATATCACTTTCACACTATTGTGAGCTTCCTACTTTCACTGTGAAAAAAAATGAGTGTATATTTTCAAACACAGATACTAACTAATTCTAAAATTACGTTTTGTTTAGAAAAAGAAAGAAAGTGATTATTGCGTGTACACTTCCCCTTTAAGTTCTTTCTCAGCGATGAACGTTAACTTACTTAATATATGTAAGGAAGTGTGTTGTCAAGTTGTTTTCAATGCAAGACAATAACTAGCCTAGATTATCCGCGGAAACAGATTCATATTGAATGTTTCCCAACAGATCGCGTACTGGTGTGGTAGTTCGATGCGAGTGGAGCCAATCCAAGATATTGCCACAAAACAAAACGAAACCTACTTTGAGAAGGAGCCTAATGGAATGGATGTCGGGATATCCATCAAGAACCTACAGAAGGTATGACTATAATGTGATACAGCACCATCACAGTGTGGCAGATGCTTTATAACGCATTACAATATTCAATATCTTGTTTAGGTAAGAAATAACCACGGAAACAAAGTACCATTTCCATGGTCAGAAAATTCATATACAAATTAAATGAAAAGCTGATTGTGAAGAACAAATAACAGCAAATGTTTTGCAGAATGTTTGGGATGAAAACAGAAGAAAAAATATCATTATTTGTTTTGATGAAAGGTTGAAAAGTTGTGGGGGGGGGGGTTTATCATTTTTTTAGATAAGGTTGAGGAAATATTATAGAACAATAACCAGAAAATCGGTCTTTCCCTTTATCGAGTATTAAGTACTAACATCGGCATGTACATACTGGTGTAGGTATTTGGCAGAGGAGCCAAGAAGAAGGTAGCTGTGGACGGGATGAGTCTCAACATGTTCGAGGGTCAGATCTCTGTTCTTCTGGGTCACAACGGCGCTGGAAAAACTACAACCATGTCCATCCTGACAGGTGGGTAAAAGTTAGCAATTACAAAGAAGGCTGTGACGTCATTACACATTGCGTAATCATTGGCCTTTGTAATATATCAAGACTGTTTATTTTGTTTGGTTTGGTTGAATTCTTTTTGTATAACGCCGCACTCAGCAATATTCCAACTGTATAACTACGGTCTGTAAATAATCAAGTCTGGACCAGACAATCCAGTAACTGATAATGCGAGAAACGATTGTGGTCGCACGGAGTTGGTCCCTTAGTCGTGTCATGATCTGGTGATCATTGGTTTGCACTCTTAGATTCGTCCTGGTTATGATCATTCGTATGTCAGCAACATCCTCGGTGCTCTGGGTTCAGCACACTGGTAAACGTCTGCGATAACTTACACTTTGGACTTAAATGGTAACATGCTGAGGTGTGTGTGAAATAATGTTGAAAGCCTTTTAATTGAGTAAGAATGGTTTACGCCGCTTTTAGCAAAATTCCAGCAATATCACGGCGGGGAACACAAAAAATAGGCTTCACACATTGTACCAACGCCGGGAATCGAACCCAGGTCTTCGACGTGATGAGCGAACGCTTTAACCACTAGGCTGCCCGACCGCCCCCTTATGCGATTGTAACAGGTTAATGCTACTAAAACATGTCATGAAACATGGAAGTGATTGATGTTCCGTAAGTAAGGATAAGTTAGGAAACATACTCGGTTTGGCCATAATTGTCAATGGGGCACTTTGCCGCATGGCCTGGGCCACTTTCAAGCTTATGTCTTACCGTTGTTATAAGTACCAGGTGTGAAACTGCCAGGTTAAATAGCAACCGCCCCTAAAGCATTTTAAACTCAACTCCCTCACTTGATGTGTGACATCCACAGGTTTCATCCCTGCCACTGGAGGTGCCGCCATAGTGAATGGCTTTGACATACGGACAGACATCCGAGGTGTCCGGCAGAGCCTGGGTCTGTGTCCACAGCATGACATTCTGTTTGATACCATGACAGTGAAAGAACATCTTGACTTCTTTGCCAACGTAAGTACCTGTGTCTGAGAGATCCAGATACGTTTTTGATCAATTAAGTATTTGCTTACAATATTACTCACATTGGGTATTTACAGTTTTTGTTGAGTATTCAGTATATGTGTACTCCCTTGGGTCCAGTCTGCGTATTAAACGATAATAAAAAAACTTTTAAAAATAAATCTGCTTAAAATGGTGTTTCAGGGGACATGTTGTGTATTATTCACGACTGCAGACTTCCTGTTGATGTGATGCCTGTATTTAGTGGGCAAATAGCATCTGTAAAGAAATATGGGCACGCAAATGAAAGTCTGTTACTGCACCATGGAGTATATTACATTTTTCATAGGTGTTCACAATCAACTCAAAACGTATTGGATGATGCCGATAAATGCGTATTTTGCATATCCTATCTCGAGTGCTGCAGTCCTAGGTGTCGGATTTAGTGTTGAGCCAATAGGCATGTACTATCATCCTGAAGTTATATTACTGCAATGTCTAAGAACATTCCTTATTTATCAAATATGGCAGGATGTTTCATGTGGCATTAACACGACTACTAAATTATTCATTTAATGGCTTCTGCCTCACTAAAACAGAAAATGAACATAATTTATAGATATCGTAGGTTATCTATCCAATTGTACAAAATACATCTAAAATAACTCCTGCTACATGATGAATGACATTAACTATATTTCATTTCTTCAGTTGTAAGGACCAGTGAGCTGTTTTGCCTTCATATCCTACCTGCCAATTATCAATGGAGATCTGTACTGCAAATGTGCAATTTGTACTTACAATACTCTTATTTATCAATCCATTTAGCTGAAAGGCTGTCCAAAGAAACACGTGAAATCGGAGGTGGAAAAGATTATCCACGAGGTTGGGCTGGATCACAAAAGAAATGTCATGTCTCAGAATCTGTCTGGCGGCCAGAAGCGGAAGCTTTCTGTAGGCATCGCCCTTATTGGAGGTTCCAAGGTACGTACGGTCACTGTATCTAACAACGTGTTACCGTTAAGTGTGTTTAAAATACATGGGCGCCAAGGGTATAATACTACCGAGAAACTAACACAGAAATATTTTTCTGACGTTTTGCTATTCAGATCGTTATCCTGGATGAGCCGACTTCCGGTATGGATCCTGCAGCCAGGAGACAGACATGGGACATCCTTCAGAGGAACAGACAGGGTCGGACCATGCTGCTGACCACTCACTTCATGGACGAAGCTGACCTTCTGGGTGACCGCATCGCCATCATGGCAGAAGGAGTGGTCAAGTGCTGCGGGACATCATACTTCCTGAAGAAGCTGTACGGTAAGTTGGTGGGAGGGGTAGGGTCAACTTTTATCTGTGATGTTCACTTTATGCTGAGCCAACATACATTTTAAGTATGCACCAGTGAGTGAGTGAGTGAGTATGGTTTTACGCCGCTTCAGCAATATTCCAGCAATATCACGGCGGGGGACACCAGAAGTATGCGCCAGTACTCCTATTGTGCCTCCCTCTGCTGATCCGTCTCTTTCTGCATACGAATCTGCTGAGATTGGCAAACCCAAAACACGGGAGTTTGGCAAAGAAACCTAACTTAAGCTTTAGGTATATCGATGATCTGATATCGTTCAATAATGGTCGGACAGCCACTGATTTACCCACCGAAAAGAGACCAGTGAAAGTGACTCATCTGTTTCATATTTAGATCTGTTCATAAAGATTCAGATTGACATAAACTATACACAAGACTGTATGACAAGAAGGATGACTTCAACGTTTCACGGGTCAACTTTCCCGTTATGTCGAGCAATACCCCAGCAGCTCCCGACAAGTGTCCACATTTCGCATTTTGTTAGATACAATTGTGCATGCCCTTTCAAGGAGGGTTTAACAAAGTGTTATGATGGACATATTTAAAAATTTGACGCATCAGTAACCAAAATTATGTCTAATGCCAAATGTTCAGGTGAACAGTTGACTTGCCTTTTCGTGTGTTTGTGAGGGGTGCTACCAGTGGGGCAGGATACGTTCACCTTTTCGCGAACACATGGTATCATCACTTTATGATAGTGATTCATAAACATGTGCGTTTGATATAGTAGGAATCATACAATGGACTCTGATTTTAGCAGATATTTCTTATGATTGTGGAGTCTGAGACCTACATCACTTCGGGCTTTCCTCCCACATTAAGCTGACATGCCGTGATATAACTGGAATACTGTCAAAAGCGAAGTTAAACCCAACTCACTCACTCACTCACTATGATTGTGGAAAGAGTTCTGTCCCTTTCATTTGTTATCATGCAATTTGGAACATTGTATCTTCATCAGAAAACAAGGGAGGGATGGCGGTTCATCAAATTTTAGTGTAACATCATAATAAGGTAACCAAACGTATTTCCCAACAGGAGCTGGCTACCACCTGGTGATGGTGAAGGAACCCACCTGTCAGGTGGCATCAGTGACGGCAGTTGTCCAGCAATACGTCCCTTCAGCAGTCATGGAGAGTGAGATCAATGCTGAACTCTCCTACTTGCTGCCTGATGACCAGTCATCCAAGTTTGCTGCTCTCTTCACGGAGATTGAAATCAAGGGGAAGGAACTCGGTATATGTAGCTTTGGAACTACCGCCACCACCATGGAGGAAGTGTTTCTGAAGTAAGCCTATATTTGTGAATTCATCAGTTGTGTTCCGGCTTACGTACATGTATGTGTTGTTGATTGTTTTAGATTACAAAAAAAATACATTTGTGGTAGGTTTCTTTTAAATGTTTAGATGTGACTGATCCCAATCTTAAAAAGGGACAGTGCTAGCAAATGTGATTCAAATCCTAATTTGATATGTCTGCTTCCACAAATCGTTTGCAGTTTCACACCTTACCAACGGTAAGACATAAGCTTGAAATTGGCCCAGGCCATGCGTCAATGTCACCCATTGACAATTTTGGCCCAACCGAGTATGTTTTCTAACTTTTCCTTACTTACGGTACATCAAACATTTCAATGTTTCATGACATGTTTTAGTAGCATTAGCCTGTTATCAATCGCATAAGGGGGCGGTCGGGTAGCCTTGTGGTTAAAGCGTTCGCTCATCACGTCAAAGACCCATGTTCGATTCCCAACATGGGTACAATCTGTGAAGCCCATTTCTCGTGTGCCCCGCCGTGATATTGCGGAAATATTGCTAAAAGCGGCATAAAACCATACTCACTCATACTCACTCAATCGCATAAGAACAAGAGGAAATGTTGCATCAAGTTTGTCTATTTCAAATATTTCAGGGTTGAGAAATCCCAAGAACAAGAACAAGAGCAAGAACAGGGTGGTTCAGCTGGCCTGAAGTCCTATGTTAATCCTGTTATGGCGATGGAAATGAAACAAAGTTCCAGTTGTAGTTATAGACTTCAAAACCTCCAGGCAAACCAGGCAAATGGTGAAATTCTGGGTACGTTTATCATGTATCAACAAAAGGACCCGTATTAGAAACTCCAAGCTAGTCCCAACTGTATCCGTTGAACCAAAAACGTTTCCCCATGCTATCACGTCCTCATCCTATAACTTACAGAGGACAGATGCTGCATCGTCTCCACATGTTTGTACGTTTTCTTCAATAATCAAGGTATTAACAAGAAAATTATTCATACGCACTATTATCCACACGTCGACATTTCGAGTTCCGAATACCATTATAATAGGACATTAATAACACATTCGCTTCAATATACAATATTTTAATCAATGCTCGTTTTTATACTTATCTACTTATCTATAGGAACGTATAGGCATTAATACATTTGACTTATCTCATGCAGCATTCAACCAGGGTTACAAGAGAGCCACGGGTCTGATGCTTGAATTGTCAAGATTCAGAGGACTGTTTGTGAAGAAAGTTCTCCACACTTGGAGGAACAGGACAATCGCCTTGGTACAACTCCTCCTGCCTGTCTTATTCGCAATAGCTGCCCTAGCGGTGAGCGAGGTTGAGCCTACAATACCTGGCGAAGCTCCTCTCACCTTAGACCTCGCACCCTTTGGGGGAAGCTTTGTGCCCTACAACGACGGAACCCCGGCAGTTGCTCTGACACAGGCTCTGGGCACTGCGTATTCTGACCAGTTCGTCGGAACCGCAGACACTCCTGAAAAGATGAACCTATCAAACTCAGATGCTAATGCTTACTTCCTAGCCAGAGCTAATAATCTTGGAATTGGTCAGTACAATAAGAAAATGATGATTGCTGCCGAGTATGCGTCCAACACCGTTGCTAAAGGCTACTACAATGGACAGTCATTTCACGCAATTTCAATTTCCTTGTCATACATGATGAATGCTATGCTGAAACACTTCACATCTCGGGATCATTCCATAATAACTATCAACAATCCCCTGCCTTTTGATGAAAATGAATCATCCTCTCAGATTGCAGGAGCTGGGTTAGGAATTGGGTTCACTGTTGCCTTTTGTCTGCTGTTTGGCATGGCCTTCCTAACTTCATCCTTCGTGTACTTCCTCATCAAGGAGAGGCAGGTGGGCGCCAAACATCTTCAGAGTGTCAGTGGAGTTGGACCATTTGTCTTCTGGTTGTCCAACCTGGCCTGGGACTACATCAACTACCTGATTCCATCCCTTGTGCTGCTGGTTGTGTTTGCAGCGTTCCAGTCGCCAGCCTACAGCGACGATGGGAGGCTGGGAATCGTGTTCTTGGTTCTACTTGTATATGGACTGGCGGTGTTACCTTTCATGTACGTCCTGCAATATGTGTTCAAGTCCCCTGCTACTGGCATGGTCGTCATCATCATCCTGAATATTATAACAGGTACCAGTACTACATTAGTGTTTGTCTAATATAATATTAGTTTTAAGTTAGTCTTTAGTTGCCGTATTTGATGTCATGTTAATTTGGAAGAAAAATATTGGGCGAGGCGTCAGCTTTTCTATTAACATAATATGACACCGAATACGACAACTAAAGACACCCTAACGAATCATGTCAAAACTTATAATCGGAGGCTGATTACTTGTTGAAATTTGTAACTATAATCCTTGCTCATCAACATTCATTATATATGAACACAAAACAGTGTCGAATTACGAACTTCTGTACCAGAATTTTTGTGTGAAATATGCGAGGTGGGTGTTGGTGTCTCAATTAGGTCAGTAACAACCATCTTGCATTTGTTTTGACCTTATAAGGGCTCATATGGGTTTCTGTTCTGATTGGTCAATCTTACTTTGGGGCATAATGATACTTAAAACAACGTTAAGGATCACCATATTCTTCCTTATTACCATAGTTAATCTGTCATGACTAAAATCATTTCAGTTAAGCGAATCTTTGTCCTGTGTGTGTTTAAGTTTCTAATAGTGATTAATAGGGTTTCGTTGTATTAGTCATTCTTAGCTTCTATGGGTGAGGCAATTACAATTTTCTTTTCAATTCATTTCAACAATGTATTTTGTATATCAGGACTCGCCACCCTCCTCACGACATTCATGCTCAGACTTCTTGAGGAAACGGATCTGGCGATTGCTCTGGACTGGGTCTTCTTGGTGCTGTTCCCCCACTACAACTTTGGCAAGTCCATCAATGACATGTTCGTTAACTACAGCAACTTGGACTACTGCTTCGGTTCCAACTCCACCAATCTCTGTGTTGAGAAACCTTCATGCTGTAAAGGTCAGTCTTTAAGAAATGCAATATAACATTTCGTTTTGTGTTTCCTGATTGGCTAATAATAGAATGGGCGGGGCTTGTGTTTCCTTATTGCGTTGAACCATGTCATTGCTTTACCTTTTGTCTACAGATATTTTTGTGTTCATCATTACAATTCTGAATTAATTATTCTAATTTAATTCTGTTCTCAGATTCATGTGGTGACAACTGCTTGGACTTTGCCGAGGATTACCTGGACTGGATGTACCCAGGGGTTGGCCGTTTTGTAGTCTTCATGGTGATCCAAGGTGCCGTCTATCTGCTTCTCACTCTGTTCATCGAATACAGAATCCCACAACGCATCATCTACCTTCTAGGACGCAAGGAATCTGACTCTGAGGCGTTCTCCAGAATTGAAAGCACCATGTCTAAGGACGCTGACGTCGCTGAGGAGCAACTACGTGTTAGTCGTATCTCGGCTGGAGAGCAGGGGTCAGATGCGCTCATCCTTAAAGACTTATACAAGCGGTATGGTAACTTCGTTGCAGTGGACCATCTAAGCATTGGGATTCCGGAGAAGGAGTGTTTTGGTCTGCTGGGTCAGAATGGTGCCGGAAAGACTACCACGTTCAAGATGATGACGGGAGATGTAATGCTGACAAGCGGGAACGCTTTTCTGTGGTCATACGACATCAAAAATAATACCCAAAAGGTACTTGATCATTGTTCTAGAACGTTGATTTTCATCTTTGAATAGGTTTTGCCATAAGAGTAACATGTTGCACTATTGAGGTATTTCAATCAGGACGGTTTACAAAAGAAAAGAGAAAAAACAGAATGTGTGTTATTTGTAAAGAAAACTTATAGAAGACGAATATCATTTCATTTGGAAGTGTAAATAAAACGACAAAATCTTTCAATATTCATTAGAAATCTCTGATAAAAGCAAAGTCGATTGTACTATTCCGACTGTATCATGTGTTTACGAATCACTATCAAAGTATAGCTGACATAAACGTATAGTCTTTGATAGTCATTTAGAAGTTGGAACAACATGAATACATGATACTTTTTCATGGATAACAACTTCTTTATTCTTCATTCTACCTGAAACGTTGTTACAAAGGATAAAGAAGGTGTTATCCATAAAGAAGGTGTCATGTATGTATTATTATCATAGATTATTGAGCAGCACGTCATTTACTACAGGTGCAAGAGAACATGGGCTACTGTCCCCAGTTTGATGCTCTGATTGACCAGATGACAGGACGAGAGACTCTCACCATGTACGCCAGACTCAAGGGAGTGCCGGAGAACCGCATCAAAGGCGTGTGTGACAACCTGCTGGATATCATGTTGCTTGCACAGTATGGAGACAAACCTGCCGGAACATATAGGTACTCACTACACCCAAAATGTCAATGAGAAGCCGTTGTTGTTGTTTTTTTATGCCATTAGCAACATTTATTAATCCTTCTACGGTCGTTAGTGGTAATATTCGATAATGATTGTTAGCTGCCCTTGGTTAGGGAGGATAACAATGCATTCATACAACCAAAGTTGTTTGACATCAGCAGACTGGATAACTTGAGTCAAAAGAGAATTTTGTAAGGAGACATCGTAAGGCTTCCAGTCCATATCAATTTAGGAGTTATATATAAGCACATATTTTTTACATATTTGTTTTACATATTCGGATAAATCTTAATTTTAAACAGTTGGTTTCTAAGAGAAAAAAAAGGACATAGAAAAGTAAAGTGAAATTAAAGTTTACTTTTCTTTAACTGAATGACATAATGGGCATAGTTGATTCTCCCTCACATTAAAACTAAAATTCTTTCAGAGCGGCCATAAACCAATTTTACACTCCCTTTCTTGTTTATAACTATCCAGGAAATCCAGTGATTAGACATATTAGATTTCTGCGTTAAGAGTGTTCATGCATCAACTATTGAACTACCACTTACTTTTCTGGAAAGATCTCGAATAACGTAATATTGGTACTGAAATATTCCATCATTAGTTTACATGGTATCTTTATAGTGGTGGTAACAAGCGTAAGTTGAGCACGGCCATCGCTCTGGTTGGAGACCCGGCCTTCATCATGCTGGATGAGCCGTCCACAGGGATGGACCCCAAGGCCAGGAGGCAGCTCTGGAACGTCCTGTCAAAGGTCCGGGAGTGCGGCAGGACCCTGGTGCTCACGTCTCACAGGTAATCACAAAAAGACTTGTCTTAAGTAAACCGATCCATCTGCTTCAATTCTCGGTGGCAGATTTAGGATAGAACAGAGCTCCAGAATCACATGCTTATTGAAAGAGACTGTTGACAAAGACAGAATGGTAGCAGAGTTGCCTCACTACTTGAGTGACACAGGTTTGCCAAGTCAGATTCGATTATTACCTTTTCGGACAGCTGTCAAAGCATGAACATTGCTAACTGCGATGTAAACAAACATTCACTCACTTCTATTCAATAGTGTTTCATCAGCAAAATACCTGTGAAGATTTCTTGCTTGTTGTTAGAGGCAACTAACGGGATCGGGTGGTCAGGCTCTCTGACTCAGACTGGAGTATTTACAGACTGCCGTCATATAGCTGAAATATTGCCTAGTGTGGCATTAAACAAAAATATAATCATAAGCAAAAGTAATTATGTTTAAATGATTAAGAGAGGATACCTCCTAATATATTCCATTCATTAATTTCAGCATGGAGGAATGTGATGCCCTGTGTACAAGACTCGCCATCATGGTTAATGGGCAATTTGTCTGCTTGGGAACGCCACAGCATCTGAAAAACAAGTTTGGCCAGGGGTACACTCTCATCGCCAAGATGGGAAATGTCACGGTGCAATTAGGAGCTTCAGAAGAAACTTCACCGGCGCCTACACAACCCCTGATAGATTTCCTGGTGTCTACATTTCCTAACACAAAAGTGTTTGACGACCACCAGGGCTACGCCCACTTCCAGGTGCCCGACACCTCCGTGAGTCTGGCCCAGGTGTTCACGTCAATGGAACAGGCCAAGGGGCAGTTTTTTGTGGAGGACTATTCCGTCCATCAGACAACACTGGAGCAAGTGTTTCTTACCTTTACTCGAAGTCAGAACCCACCGAAAGATGACAACACGAGCCTCTGTAAAGGGATGTGCTGTTGCTGAATAAGATGGGATTATCAAGTTTGAAATAGGCGTAGCAGTGTTCGCGGGAAGTGTTGGAGGTTGAAAGAGGGTTGGGTTATTCTTGTGTTAGGACGTTTAAAGGGGTAGGAAAATTTGAACGATGGAGATATGACGTTAAATGGGGCGTACAGGAGTATTAAAAAGGATACTGAAGTTTGAAAGAACGATAATGAAGTCTGGAAGGAAAGCAAAGGGAGGTGCGAATGCTTCAGTCTAATTCAACTGATTCAATTTTAATCCAGCTTACTTTGCATTTTTTATCGATACAGTTTATGAAAACTTGTACTTGTAGCCTCGGTCAACAACAGGCTATATTCTTTTATCCTGTGGTCTTGTTTTGGTATGGTGGTTTTCAGCACTGGAAGATGAAGTTGCCTTAGTGAAATAACAGTTTACATTCAATATTTCGTCCATGTATGATATAAACATTGTTGTGCACATATTCAACACCGTGGTTTTATTTCTTGTCCTGAACGGTGAATTGGTGGAGTGGTACTGTTACACTGTCAGCACTGTGAGACACGTTTAGAATTTGATTATAAATGAACGGATCAAATAATATATATTTTTCACATTTCTTTTGTCTCGTTACACAGGTAAATCAATATTTTTTGCTGTCTGGGCAGTGGTCACGGCTGTCTGGACAGTGGTCACGACTGTCTGGACAGTGGTCATGGCTGTCTGGACAGTGGTCATGGCTGTCTGGACAGTGGTCACGGCTGTCTGGACAGTGGTCACGGCTGCCTGGGCAATGGTCACGTCTGTCTGGACTGTGGTCACGGCTGTCTGGACAGTGGTCACGGGTATCTGTGGCCTGTTACGGAGATTGGTGACACGGATCCACCGGTTCTGTGCTGGTGACGTCCCACAGACGTCCTGAACGGGGACAGTCTTGACGAGATTGTTGTCTTGGACTCGTCACATCGGCGATGAAGTGGTATTTCTGTGGCAATGGAAGCAGTCGGCCACCTCGCGGTACGACGTTCCACCTTTCAATATTCCAATGAGCTGATGGCGTTCGGCAGTTTAATCGTGCCATGACGTGTTTCTCCTGAGACGTGTCATGTGCTGAACGATGGAATGTCCAAAGGCTGTCCTTTTAAACGGGGCAACTGGTGGCCCGGATGAACTGTATGAGCTGGTGCATGCTCAACGTGCAACAGCGTTTTCCTGTGCTCGTGCTGTTGTTCGTGACGTCACACAAGATGGCCTGTTGCATTCTTGATGGATTAATCATAAACCCTGGGGTTTACGTCTCTCGTCATCACATATTTCTATCTGACATTTAATTCATATATTTGATATGAACAGTTTTGGGTGCTAGTATATATTTTACGAATATGATGTCAGCGCAAAGGTTCAGCTGTCGGGGTCACTGGCGACAAGGTATAACAGAAATGTACCCCAGGTAACTTTCTGTATACACAGAGGTACCCTAACCAAAGTCCGAGTACAAAATGTACAAGGTAGAGTTCAAGGGGGTTATGGAAAATAGCACACTTGACTTTATAAAGGGTACGTGGCCTTTTTCGAGCATTGTGAAAATAGGCATTGGGTACAAATATTGCCAAGCTTGGGTGCATTTATGTATACAGAAAATTACATGGGGTTCAATTATTTGGTAACTGTGTCGACAACGACATCGTATGTAATGTATATAATCCAATCTTCTCCTTGTTCTTAAACAACTGCAATGTATATTGTGATTCCCATGGAATTTTCGCATCAAGCGAACAAATCTTAGGCCACACCCACTTGTGGACTACTGCTTCCTGATTGGCTTACCATTGGGTGGGCGGGGTTAGGGTTACATTATTGAGCCGAACGGTGTCACTATTGCTGTCTACAGATGTGTGTTAAAATAAGTCTGTGAAGTTAATTGTTGACTTATTATTTATTTATAGGAATTGACTTCAATATGTTTTAGAGTTTGAAGTAAATTCTCAAATATTCCGTTATTATTAGTCTGCTACAAAATACTCAATACTGCTACAGCAAAACACACAATCATTAAATATGTGAATTATTGTTATCGAAGTCCCAAAAGATTTTGTCCTTATTCTTAGTGTGTGAAGTAATTTTAAGCTGTCTGTGATATGATCTGAATGGTAATGTTATACCGTAACTTAGATGTGAATCTGTAATTCTAAATTCTTTGTTATTGAATAAATAATAAACAATGAATCTTTGTATCATTAGATATGATTATCCTGGTTTTCAATAATTACGCAAGTAGAAGACAATGAACTCTTCCTACGGAGGCCTTGAGCGGACAAGTAAGTGAGTTATGTTGTACCTTGCTGTCAGCTTAATGGTACACATGTGGAGGGCATTTGCAATTTGACGTATCAGTGACAAAATTTATGTCCGATGCAATTCTCTATTTTGAATCGGAAAGTATGTTCCCGTGTTTTTCAGGTGAACAATTGACTTGCCTCTGCGTGTGTTTGTGGTGGATGCCACCGGTAGGGCAGGATACGCTAATCTTTTCGAGAATTCCTGGTATCATCACTATTTGACAGTGATTCATGTGAACATATGCTCATGATATAGTCGGAATCTACAATCTTCTGCTTTTAGCAAAATGTATTATGAATAAATATTGACGATTGATGTCTTTGATGTGTTCTTGTAAATATGATTTCAGACTCAAGGAACACTTTTATTGTTACATTTATCAAAATTTATCCATATCATAATAAATATCGGCTGAGAGCAGATTTCATTGTACGATTCTGCCTTTTTTTAGGCACATTTGTTCATGAAACACGATTATATAGTGTTTATACCAAGTGTTCACGAAAAGGTGAGCGTATCCTGCCCAATCGGCTGCACCCATCACATGCAAAGGCAAATCAATTGTTCACCTGAAGAAACACGGGAACATATGGTACAAGACAAAATAGGGAGTTGCATCTGACATCATGTTCATAACTGATGCGTCACAATTGGAAATGTCCTCCACATGTCCCCCATAAAACTTTTTGAACGCTTTACCGAGGATTTCACCTACCAGACGGGGTAAAGGGCATACACATTAATATCTTACGTCTCCGTGTACAAACTGTTGTCTTTATTCGCCTTGTTGATATGTATGGTTCAGTCCTTAATGTCTCAAAAATGTATCTTTAGTCAGTGTTCTATGCTTGCCTGAGCCAAAGGTTGCTTTGTGCCGGAGGCGCAAGGGCAATCGTTGCTACCACTGTTAGCTCGTAATAAAGTATGGGAGTCTTGTGGAACCAGACCCTGGTCTTCTGTATGACAAGCGTGCTCTATAACCAGTTGGAAATGTAGATGCATTCATCTTACCAATACTACAATGATAAACATCAGACCAAAATCTGGAGATGTAATATTGGATAATACAAGAAACAGTAATAACAAATAATTCATGGGTAATGTTCCTTCTCATCATGTCTTATTTTCATCTTTCCTACTCCTATCCAATGTGGGTTGGGTTTGACCAGGCTCTGATAAGTATTTGTATCATAGTGTGTCAGCTCAATATGAGAGAATGTTAAATGCTGCAGGTCTTTGGTGAAAGGGTACAGTGCTAACACACCACAAGGATCATTATCAGGGAGGATCAGAGATTTGAACCCACGCTCCTGACCCAGCTACATACTGTAACCACCCAACCCCCTTCAGTTACCTTTTAAGGCAATCAACTAGCACTGGGAAACCATTCGCACCCACAATGCCTGTCATGGTGAATGGTTGACGACCCATTTAAGCTCCTGAGGTATGTTGGCACACAGGTCACAACAGGGAGTTAGTCACCTGTGCTGCACAGTAGCCACATTATGCCTATTTAAGATAAAAAATCAGAAACTAGCAAGTGACTGAGCAATATCACGGCAGGACACCAGAAATGGGCTTCACACATTGTACCCATGTCGGAATCGAACCTGGGTCTTCGGTGTGACAAGCGACCGCTTTAACCACTAGGCTACCCGACTGCCCCTAAATCAGAAACTAAGATCTTCAAGCAATGATTCCAGACGAAAAATGAATGAAGACAAGAAAGATATTGATAATGTTTCATAACTGTGCATTTATTTTTTTCACTATCCAACAAATATTTTTGTGAACTGCTAATTACATATGTATCTGTCCAAGTCCCTTTAAAATTGCTAAATACCAATATCATATACCAAATCCTCATAATCTTGAAGTTCTGCAAAGCAAGTCAGAAAGTATGACCTATCATTAATGATATATTTGCAAAAGGTTGACAAACCTAATGTTAAGAACACAGCAGAAGCAAGGAAACGCTGCAGAATTCATATAATGCCTGATAAGTCATTTCAAATAGTTATTGACAACGTTCGTAGTAAAAACTTTAAAAGTGATCACATAATATTTTGACATTGTTTCTTTTGATTACAGTTCCAAATACAAGATGAGAACATTTTCATGTCTTTGAAACAGATGTGCCCTTTGATTATTTTTATTATGGCAACAACAAATCTGTTTGCACATTAGACTGTGTAAGTGAGTATGGTTTTATGCCGCTTTTAGCAATATTCCAGAAATATCACAGCAGTGAGTGAGTATGGTTCTACGCTGCTTTTGGCAATATTCCAGCAACATCACAGCATTGGACAACAGAAATGGGCTACACACAGTGTACCCATGTGGAGGAATCAAACCTGAGTTTTCCTCATGATGAGTGAACACTCTAACCACTAGGCTACCCAAGCTCCCCTTGCACATTATCTAAGCCATCAGTAATCTATTCTACACATTTCAAAACCTTTGTGGTTGTCACATACGTTGTAACATGCTACCCTTTGAAGTTTTAACTCAGTATGTTAACCAAAGCATAAGTCTCTTTAACACAAGAAAAACAAATTTCATTAGCATTGACATGGATTGCATTTCAAAGGCTCAGTCCCAGAGCCCTGTTTCACAAAGTGATCGAAGTGCAATGACTGCCTTAAATCTAAAAATATGGGAGTTACAATTGTCTTTGCACTAAGACCACTTTGTGGAAATGGGCCCTGGAGTTGACCAATGTCTTTCAGCACCTAACTCAAGTGGTGTACTTGGTGTAATCGAAACATCGTTCCTCATAATTTTACATATACCTGGTACTCATTTCCTTCAAAAGATAGATAACAAAGATGATTAACTACATGTGTAAGTAAATCCTTGTTATTAACACCCACTTACAGTTTTACCTATGTACTTTGTCGACCAATGTTGCATACAGGATAACACCAACGAGGTTTTGCAAGTTCTTTTATGAAAACTTAAAGCTTACACATTTAAGACTGCAAAAAGAAATGGCCAAACTAAGCCCATCTGCATTCATTATCAACATGCTTCGCTGTCCTTGTCGCCGATTCATGTCATTTACAAGTGCATTGGGACACATGCAAGAACGTTCAGTACAATTATAACTTTGTGGGATCTTTTTCGACCAAAATCGTGATGAGAAAGTGAAACTGTGATCATTAAATTTCATGGTAGGAACCATTTTGGACATTGGTACTATTGCTTTGAATTAAGTAATGTTGACAGTATGGTTAAAACTTAGTTGATGGTGCACATAGAAACAACATTGGGCGCATGTGCAAAACATTAGTTTATAACACTTAAACATAACATTAGGCAATAAATTTCATAAAACTGTATAGTTTTGTTTGCAAAAGATATAAATTGTGTAAACCGGTTTCACTATCAAAATTGCTTAAATCATAACAAATCATAATGTAAAGTACATGATAAATTGGCTGCAACAAAAAATAACAGAAATAAGCGTTTTGGTACTGTTTAGGTCACTTTCTTCAATATTCCAGCCACTGCAAGGAAACACCGGGAACGGGTACACAATGTAGCCATGTGGAGAACAAAACCCAAGTCGTAGGAACTACAAGCAATCCTAAAGCTACCCGTTGCACTAATTCAAACCAAGAAGGGTATATAATATCAAACAATTTTAATACTGACATGGACCTAAAGAAATGGACAGACCGCTTCAGATCTACCAATAACAAACATGTCAGAAATCAGCAGGAAACAGCCATGCAATAACAAAGGCAACTGCTCATCAACAACTGTAAGTAACATAATTATTCACGTGAATAATGAATGCCAGATATAGTAAAGTATTTTTCTACTTTACCACCAGCATAACCATTCCATAAAAAAATCATTTTGATAACATCTCATTTCCAATGTGAATGTAATAAAGTTCCTAAACTTAATGACCAGCCACGAGACCTGAGCATATTTATTCAAGACTACTGGTATTAGTCCTCAGAAGTTAATGAAATCTTGACTCTCCACATTTTCATGCTGCTCTTGTCCCCTTATGCATTATTTTTATTATGAATTCTACTGACGAAATCACATCTACAGTCTCAATTCTGAAGGTTACAAATTATCATCTGTACCTAGGGGGCACAGGTTGCCCAGTCGTCTAAGGAGCCGCAATTTGCTGTGCAGAGTTGCGTCCCTTGGTCACGACAGAAACCTATGGTTGTGAGTTTGAATCCCGGTTCGCCCTGATTATGTTTCTAGGTTTGTCAGCACCATACCCGTGCTCTTGGGTTTCACCGAAGTGGTGAACTTCTGAGACCTGCATCACTTCAGGCTTTCCTCACACATTAAGCTGACATGCCGCGATATAACTGGAATACTGTTAAAAGCGGTGCTAAACCCAACTCACTCACTCCCTCATCTGTACCTGCATATAAGCCAATATTATTCATTACAAGGATAACATATACAATCATTTAAATAAATAATAAATTACTAACTGGGGAAAATTGTTACATGTATTTTGGGGGGAGGGAGAGAAACAAAGCCTGGTGCCCTCGAAGTTTCACAAGAAGCTTCATATGAGAAACACTGTTTTCATTTTTTATGTACTAAAGAACTTTCAAGCATTACTTCTACATCATAACCAAGATATTCAATATTCACAAACATATTCATTCTTTGTAACAAATTCAAAATATTTTGAGACAATGTGCTCAAAACAATTTAAGCATATAAGTTGGTATTGTTATGGCAGTTAGAAGACTTGTCATAAGCACCAGACATAATGAAATATATAAATGCACAGTTTGATTTGCATACAACTTTCTCAATTGAATATCAGCCAGATTCACATTATGCAACAGAAGCGATTGCTATTCACATTCTATTCTCACGCCTATTCACAGACGTGCTAGTGAAGTTTAAATAAGTTTACAAAAATAGTTTCTACAACAAGGTACAGTGACCTGCTTGACAATTCAGAGCACCCTTTAAAAACCATGTAAAACAGTTTATGCGTAGTCTCACAAAGTAACATGATCGATGGAAAACAAGACATGAAGCTGACCCAAACAAGAGAACTTCAGCTGAAAGAATCAATTTTTCAGGGAGTGATTCACACTAATTGTTACGTACAGGCATAAAATACCTCCATGTAACAGTTAAAATTGGCAAGCGTTTGTTGTACAAACTGGGTTAAAATATAAAAATATTGAATTAAAATTAGTTGAAATATCCTTGCCTCATTTATAACAGTTCATTTTTCATTGTTTGTTATGAGTTCGCATGATTATTCAATAATTCTTACACTTCTTGGTCTGTTATCACTATAGTTTAGTGAAAATATCGATTGACAGGTCAGGTCAATTCATTTTAGGAAAGTTTAGTTTATACAAGACAAGGCCTATTAAGATTGTGATGGTATGTAAAATTTGACTATTAACATTTCCAATCTCTTGTTACTTTCATTAATATGGCAGTCAATTGTAGAGAAATGAAACTTTATAAATTCATCATCACTCTCAGAAATATTCATGTCATTTAAAAGTAAGATAGAAATTGGTAGATTACAGTCCTAATCTGACACTGGCATGTAATAAGATTGAATGTATTACCTCGATATTTCCGATTGAAGCTCATAATCAAGAAAAGTGTTTCTACTTTATATACTTAAAAAGGCTATCATGTTTTACAATTTTTAAAACCTTTTTCCCAAATGCCAATAAATAATGTCACTGATAATATATTACAAACAAGTATAGATAAAATCCTATCATGATAAAAACATAAGAATCAGTATTGGAAGGAGAATCTGAAAACTGACTTTCTCTGTCTGGCTTTCAATATGCATGTGTCAACAATCTGAATACTTGATGAGAGGTGATGGGGTTGATGATATTTCCCATTATTCATTTCAAATACACAAAAGAAGACAACTTTTTGTCTTGACAATTCCAAGAAAATATTATCTCCCATGGTAATTTTTCTGGTTAGCTTAAACCTTCTAAAATAAACTGTGACTGGGTTAAAGAAATAATCAGAAATTTCATTTATTGATACGCTCATAACTATCAAATTAGATTCTTTCAACTTTACTCCAGATAAATTAAAATAGTGAAATGACCTACACTTGCTTCAGCATCACCAAACATCTCGAGTTACTTCAATTTGAAAAATTATGCATCAAGAACAATACTGGATTTCATAATTACTTGATTGAAAACCAAGTTTTCATGTCCTTAAAGCTGTCTTGGTCAATTCCTTCCTTACAGGTCACTCCCAGTCAGTATTACAATGTCAGGAATATCACACTGTGTGTGCATCCTAGTGTTACTTATATGGAACCAAAGTCTAAGACAACTCAAAGTACACAGCCCTTGTAAAAGTTGCACCTAATGCCATATAATCACTAGTGTATACCAGTAACTAAATATGAATGGCTTCCATATTTGGACTTGATTAGAAAACATATTACTTTTTCCATTATGTAACAAAATGAATGGCTTCCCTGGTATTTTTGTCTGAGATTACCTCACAATGCAGTTGTGGTGGTGTCATTTGTCGTTACTTAAACATTAAAGAATGCTTGACTGTTCTGTGCATGAGGCTGTATTAAAATATTACTTTAATAACATTTTATTTCTTATTAGATGGTTTGCTCTGAAGACATTGGTTAAATACTAAGAATGTTTTATTTGAAAAAAACTAACAAACAGATTTGAATATGAGACAAATTAAAAAAAACTTTTTGTCTCAAAGTAGACAACATGAACCAAAAACCTTCCAGGGTATTTTTTTGTCAAATATGGCGCTAACGATTTGCTAGTATGATTCTCCTAATATCATCTGAATGTTACTGTGTTTACGTTAAAAAGTTTCAAGAACATTTTCACAAGGGTTCCTATATAAGTAACCCAAACTGCCCTATTTAGCTTGGTACTTTGACAATGCCGCTATGAGATTAGATAGGCTAGGAATAACAAGGTCTAGTTGTGAACTCGTTTGTAGAAAAGAATATAAGCATTCTCGCGTAGTTCTCTAGTTGTCAGCTCATATTCCATGTTCACTTCCGCGACATTCTCATCATCAAACCGATACCACTTGTCATCCACCAAACAGTAACTGATGTAATGGCCATGGTTTGTGCTCTCAGCTCCAAGGTGGACGCAGACGCTGAAGAGGTTGTACGAGTGGTTGAGGTCGATAGCTGTGAGATCTTCTCTTCGCGTCACTGTGTCATAGATGATGTTGGTCAGGTTGAGATCTTTGATACGAATGCTAACAGGCGCTTTAATCTTCTTGGACCTACCAGTGCGCTGGTTGTAGGTAAATCTCATTAGCTGAATAGCCAGGCACTCAGGTAACTGTCTTAAAAGGCACCGTCGTTGCACATCTCGAATATGCTGCCGAGTTTGGTTCCCAATCCCCTGACAAGCCTCAATGATGGGAGTGGAGGTTTTGAAGATATTGTCATGGAAACCACTATCATTAATAACGTCCCTCTGCCCGACGATGGGGGACATGAAGGCTGGAGGGGGAGCTGGGCTTTGAACTGCCGAGTCAATGCTCATGTTCCGTGTCACACTTCTAGTCCGTGGCGTGCTAGACATATGCACATCATTCACTGCATTCTTCTTCACCTTCTTCTTGCCCTTATTGGCATCTGCTCTACAAAATGTGCAGTCCATTTCATCTGGCCCCATCAGATGCTCTATATGGCAGAAACTAGTGAAACAGTCTTCTAGATACACCACCCCTGAGACTTCCCGTGGTGCTGCGATGGGGACAGGTAGGATGTTGAAAGCTTGAAGGTTCACAGATATGTGGTTGTCTGTTAGACAGTGATAGGCCTCTACAAGCTGCCCAGTGAAGAGATCATCTATGATGGATTCATTTTCCTGCTTGTGCTGAAGCCACTCCAAGTCAGAAAGACGCTGTATTGGCTCAGCATAAGAGTCGTTCTCAAGTCCATTGGCAAGCTCAATCTAGAAATTAATTCAAATAAACAGTAAGTAATTTTAGGAAGTCAAATTTGATGTGCATATTTTTGGACAAAAGAGATTTTCATATTGTTAAGTGTGATGGTCGGAGTGAAATATAGCATACCTGGTTAATGGATGTGAAGAAGGTTCTCAGGAGTATTCTATTTTACTGTTATACAGGAATATATCTAATAAATTATGGTAACAAAAATGAATATGATTGATGCAACTTAAAGTTTTCCCCTTTTTCATTGTGAGACTAAATTTCACATTAGGTGAGTTGAAAGGGGGCTTCACGTTGCATTATTTCAGTCACAAATGCATGTGTGTATGTGGCTGCTTGGACAAGTCAGTGCAGGCCACTGAGACACCATGCTGCATGGATACCCCACTGACCCAGTATACTGACCCCCAAGCCAACCAGTCATTGTTTTATCCCCCTAATTGAAAGCACTAGGCAGGGTAACAACAAGTACCAAATTGTAACATATTTTGGTATTATGCTGCCAAAGGATCAAATCACCAACCTTCTGCTCTCATGGTAGACATGCTATCCACTACCCCACTGGTTGTTAACCCAGCCAATTAATGTATATCAGATGAAAATGTAACCCCTATAGCAGAGTTAGTTACTAGCCCGGTTAAAGATAAAATGCCCTTGTTATGTTAAAACAATGGGGAAATTGGGCAACTGTACTAGCCCGCTGGAATTTGTACTAGCCCCTGCTGTAGACACAGAAACAGATAGTGGTCATCATAGTGACATCACCCGTGACAGTAGGGGCGTGTCAAGCCCACTCAAGCTCTCAATATGTTTCAGAAGCATAAACCTGATTCAATTGGGCTCTAACAATACATTCTTGATAGTAAGGTCATAGAATGATAACATTTTAAACATGAAAACTGTACACTTGACATATGAAGGTAACATTTTGATCATCAAAAAAAACAATAGTAGCCCCAACAAACTATATTTAATATATTTGAGTCAATTACTAAAATTACATAAGTGTGTCACATGTCGCATGAGGGCTTTTGTGCATTATTCACTGCAATTGAGTACGGGAATAGGTGATGCCTGCATTTGATTAGTAAATAAAGATGTGTAAAGATATTTAGGTGTGCAAGCCTGCATTTGATTAGTAAACAAAGATGTGTAAAAATATTTAGGTGTGCAAGCCTGCATTTGATTAGTAAACAAAGATGTGTAAAGATATAAGGTGTGCAAGCCTGCATTTGATTAGTAAACAAAGAAGATATGTAAAGATATTAAGTGTGCAAGCTAATTACAGTGTTGTTAAACTATTGGATTTTTTAAATTTTTCATGCAAACTAGTACAAAAGTTTCTTTGGTTGTGGTGATTCGTTTTGCATATTTTATGCAATACACAGCTCATCTAGAGCTCAGAATACATGGTACTTGTATCGTACTGCATCAAAACCTCACCCTCCAATCTCGGAGTATCATGATGCACTGAGTGTTTGGTGTATCATTACAGCACTATGATTAAACCAACTGAGCAGTGTGAATCTGTTTTTTGTTGGGTGTTTTTTAGGCTAAAGCTTTCCACACAGGCCAAATAGAACAAGATTTTGAGATAACATAAAAATATCATTCAGTACTAACAATACCTGACCTAAAAAAAAGAATAGTTTCCTTCTAAAGCAATCTCATTAAAATCAGACCTCAGTTCTTGCTACAGCTAAACAAAGATCTGAGGACATCCCATTACCGGTCACGTCAGACCGACCTTGCGCAAACTTTGACCGACCAATTGAATGACCAAACAGAAGGCAGCTTTCTCGTGCTTTACGGCACTAATTTCAAATTGGCGACTACGCTTTGAAAAATATTTTGACAAATTCTCGATTACAAATTTGAAACCTGAACAAAAGAACATTCTGGAATGGCTAAGAGATGGTCTAGATTGTATGGATTCAGTCTTAAAACCCGTAACTATCGTTTTGAGTTAAAGTTTTCCAGGTTGCATGATCAGAAATCCCATTCTGACTTGTCACTTTCATAATCTGGTAAGCGATGCTCTGATTGGTCAGATGAAAGGTCGTTCTGACGTGTCCCCTAATGGCATGTTCTCAGATCTTTGTATAGCGGTAGCGAGAACTGAGGTCTGATTTTAATGAGATTGCTTCTAAAGAGACAATTACCTCTCGTCTACACGCATCCTTAAGGTCAAGTATTGTCCGAGAGTTGAGGTCACCGTAGATGAACTTTAGCACTGCCAATGTTGGGCTTGAAAACCGCTCCTCACCCCTCCGTGAGCCATTGGTCTTGTCTGAAACAGGGGAGTACACACTGCATGGAATCCAACATTAGCATCCAACATCACATTGACTCTCAGAACACAAAGCATGATCCAGCATTCTTTCAAAACTAAATATTGCATATTTCAAAAGATTTATTGCTTGTTTAATAGTACTGCATGATACATCAGTGTGGATCAAATTTCCCATTATTTCCATTCTACCTGGATCAACATGATCAATGTATTTGTGTTCATGCATTCCTGTATAAAAGATTTGAATTCGGCAGGAAACGAAACTACTCAAAGATATGTAGCTCACAAGGCGTTCAAAGAGCAAATAGACAAAAGTATCTAAAGTAAAATCATACAGGTCAATAAAGGTTAAAAAAAATATTTATAAACGCTGCAGGTTAAATAACAGTGTAGGTGAAAAAATGGTAAATAATGGGAAATGATCCAAAAAGACATTTTCAAAATATGATTTGAGTATGTTTAAATCAGATTCGAATTCTGTCTACAAGTATTTATGTAATATTTAGAAACACCTTTGCCTGCAAGTTTCAACATAAGCGTTATGATTTCAGGGGGCATGTAAAGTTTAAAAGTTGCTACAAGGACTGATGAAGGACACTTCATCATGACAGAGGCCTTTGATTCAGGTCAGCTGAAAAAATATCTGTAAATTTCCATAATGATCATACTAAACATGCTAGAATTATTCCATGGTTTGATTAGAGTTGATGACACATTCTCTGGGACACCATAACAACCACCATTATTAAAATCTTAACTTACATTTACAGACATAAAAGACAAATAAGAAAAACTATAACCTTAACAGTAGCAAGCATGCTCTCCACAGTGTACTTGACATGCAACAACTGACAATCAATACATGATCGGGGCAGGAGAGTGCAGTTCCGAACCAATGACTGTTAAGTTGATCAGTATTGATTGAGTCAGTGAGGAGGGTATTCAGTTAATGCTGGAGCTATGAAAAGGTTGTGATATTTTTTTAATCTTGCTCACACAAAAATGTTAAAAAACTGTATGCTAGCAAAGTCAACCATGAAATACATTTGTCAATGAGGAAGTGAAAATGTAGTTTACTGTGAGAACATTGAACGTTTTTGTTGACACTGGCTAACAGTAATTTCTATCTCAGTGTACATGGTGTATAAGCTTATTTGTTTGTTTGTTGCTTACAGACACATTCATTCTGCCAGCTACTTTTCCAGATTGAAGATAAACCTATGAGGCCTTTATTCACTGGATATGAGTAAATGAAAAATGAAAATATATTTTGTTGAAAATTGAAAACAGGTTGGTCATCTAGGTTGCAGGAATCTGTTCATTTTTGACAAGTTTGACATATATATTCTTTAAGGCATTTTTACCATATAAGATGTAAAAATAAGTCTAATTTGTGCGATCTTGAATAACATGTGATGCATCAGAGGGTGACTGTCAGTGTTATAGCTGTATCATCCAAGGCCTGTACAGTTATGGATTCTAGGATCGGGTATTTGTCAAATTTGTCAAGTGCTCTAACCAGTAAACTACAATTTTATTTCTCTTTGACAAATTAACCTGAGAAATGATTCATAGTGTGTGCAAAGGCTGTCTCAATTCACTTTGTTGCAATACAATATTATCTCAATGTGACCATTAAGTTTCATATGATACAATTACAATGTACGCAAACATGACACTTTTCATGTTAAAGACACTATTACATGCTGCATTGCAAAATGCAACTCAAAGCAATACTTACTTACTTATTACAGTCAAGCAATATTTACTCATTCATTAGTCAAGCAATATTTACTCACTCAGTATTTATAGTCACGCAATATTTACTAATTCAATAGAGTCGAGCAATATTAACTCACTTATTATTTATAGTCAAGCACTATTTAATCTCATTCATTATAGTCAAGCATTTTTACAATTTCATTATAGTCAAGCAATATTTACTCACTCAATACTTATAGTCAAGCAATACTTACTCATTCATTATAGTCAAGCAATATTTACCCACTCATTCATTATAATCAAACAATATTTACTCATTCATTATAGTCAAGCATTTTTTACTCATTCATTATTCATAATCAAGCAATATTTACTCGCTCATTCATTATAGTCAAGCATTTTTACAATTTCATTATAGTCAAGCAACATTTACTCACTCAATACTTAGTCAAGCAATACTTACTCACTCATTCATTATAGTCAAGCAATATTTACCCACTCATTCATTACAATCAAACAATATTTACTCATTCATTATAGTCAAGCATTTTTTACTCATTTATTCACTATAGTCAAGCATTTTTTACTCACTCATTCATTATAGTCAAGCAGTATCTACTCACTCGTTCATTATAGTCAAGCAATATTTACTCACTCGTTCATTATAGTCAAACAATATTTACTCATTCATTATAGTCAAACAATATTTACTCATTCATTATAGTCAAACAATATTTACTCATTCATTATAGTCAAACAATATTTACTCATTCATTATAGTCAAACAATATTTACTCATTCATTATAGTCAAACAATCATACATTGCGTAAGATGCATTCACAATTTGAGTCATATTCAGAAAGACTGGAGAACGATTTACATACCATTCATCATCCTCAATTATCCAAGTAACCACATCAGTGTATTAAATCTGTAATAATCTACTCTTAGCTAGAAAAACTTGAGCCCTGTTCCACAAAACGATCCAAGTGCTGCAACTGTTAGAAGTCTATGCTAAAATATGGGAGTTTTGATTGTCAGAGCACAGATGCATGTCCTTATCAGCGTATGCTCACGATATCAGCGGTAGTTGAGGGCTACACAAGCCAAGTACTGGTAACATCAACAATCATTTCAATCATGATAGAACATTGCCATGGCTAACACCTGGGCCCACTTGCACAAAGTGATCTTACTTCTTAGCGCTATGACTATCGTAAGCCTATGTCAAAGTATGGGAGTTACAGTCATCTTTGTGCTAAGATCGCTTTGAGCAAGTGGGCCCAGGGCATGATTTAAGGAACTTGATTTCACTTGCATGTTGACATGAAAGCCTAGTTGCACCAAACAAAACCAGGTTGCACCCTGGTCCTATACATGTATGAAATTGATGTATGAACTGTCTAAATAAATACAATTTCAGATATCTGATGAATGTGTTGTGACGTTCCATACAATTAGTACCTACAACTGTCATGTGATTTATTATCAGCAGCTGAACTGCTTGTGGTAATGGTGAAAAGTGTCTTTATTGGCTTTTGCTTCATGCTTGTCATGATTTTCAATCATAACGTCGAAGAAAGATTAAGGAACAACACTAACTTGTGCTGGAAATCTAGGCTGATAAATCACATAAATTAATGACGTATTGCTGTAAAACGCAATGCACATAATCTTGAAGTACCAACGGTTTGATGATGTCAAGCCAATAAAAGCATGACAAATTATACATAACAAAGGGATGTCAATACTCATGTAGTATTGTAAATAAAGCTTAGAGGTATTGAGTGTGTTCAAAGATCAATGTGTGAACATGGTGAACAATTAAGGGTTGCATTTTCCAATAATATGTTGTACTGGTGCATGTTTTATAGCTAAATCAAGCTTTGAACACTGCTATTCTCTAGTCTTGCGCCATGACTGTGGCATTTATACATATAGAGACATTATTTTTACTAAAAGCCTAGGCATGTCTCGATCAAATTAAACCAAGTCTAGTTTCCTTATGCTGTACATATGAAAACAGCAGCATGAAGAAAAAAATTACAAATATTTTAAAGAAATGTTTTCATACACTAAGTGTTAGTCTAACTGTCATTCATACCTGGTTGGTTCAAAATGAAGCTATAGTAGCAGCTTTAAAAATTTGCTCTAGTGTAATAGTCCTTGCCAAATTGGTCAATAGTTAAGGTATCATAAGGACAAGTAGAAATTTTCCCTTTTTAAGAGTTTTGCTATATGTTATCATTATAAGGACTAGTGAACTAAAACTGTAAGTTTCTCTCGCTGAGTAGAGAATGGGGCCATGGTGTATTTCACAACAGAATGATTTGTTTGTTGTTTAACACTGCAATCAGCAATATTCCAGCTACTTGACTGCAGCCTGTAAATAATCAAGTGGACCAAACCATCAAGTGATTCGTATCATGAACAATGACCCATGCCATTGGGGTTCAATGACACATGTCCTGTCTCCTAGACCCTTGATAATTTTTATTTAAAAGGAGTCTTACAACTAGCTACGATTGCTGGGAACAGGTTTTACCAGAATCCCCATGAGGATTCATAATGGTTGGTTGGTTGGTGTGTTGTTTAACGCCACACTCAGCAATATTCCAGCTATATGACGGCGGTCTGTGTATATAATCAAATCTGGACCAGACAATCAAGTGATTGATATCATAAGCATCGATCCAAGCAATTGGGATCAATGAAATGCATCAACCAAGTCAGCGAGCCTGACCATCCGATCCCGTTTGTCGCCTATAACGACAAGCATAGTCGCCTTTGACGGCAAGCATGGGTCGCTGAAGACCTATTCTACGCCGGAATCTTCACGGGGCGGGTCATAATGGAATAAGAGATAACTATGTACTTTATATACAACGATGATCTTTCGATTTCATGCCATATATTGGCTTAGAACTTCCCTCCTTATATATTCATGTATGAAAACTTGCATTATCACATGGGATCCTTATGAATATTACATGCTCATTATGACTGCATAGTATTACCGGTATTCTAACACTTTTAGTCTACCGGTCCTTATTATGATAACCATAAATAACATGTAGCAAAACCCTTAAAATGGCAAATTTCTACTAGTCCTTATGATACCTTAAATATTGGGCAGTTTGGCAAGGACTACAGGACTAGTGCCAATTTCTAACGCTGTGGTAATAGTCCACACTAAAATCTACTGAAAATGATGCTAAGGGCCAAGTTTGGGCAAGTAGGCACAAACGTTAATTTGACAAACATGTAAACAATCAAAGATAATTTTAAAACTGAAAATGGAAGTATGTTAACTATTGCACAAAAAGCATTCATTGATAAAACATGAAAATTTCACCAACAAAATCCAACACCCATGAAATCCACAAGATTACAAGCGCAAGCCATTAGGTATGGTGGGCAGATTATGTAAGGGGGGAGGGGCTGAGGGGTTGGAGATCGGGAGGACATTCCGCATGCAATCCAATTAATGACGAACGTGTGACAAGCAATAAGATGAGGTAGACAAGTAGTGAGCAATCAGTACCAGCCTGCAGAGCCTTCCGGTTCTTATTGAGAATGTTATGCACCGACTCCAACAACCACATAAGAAACTCAGCTGCGTCCTGCTGGACTTGACCTTGACCTGGTGGAGCCATCAGGCCGCTGTTGAGGGCCGACACAGACTGTCTGAAGGTAGTGTGGTCAAGGACACTAACATCGTTGCTTCCGACTGGGAGACTGCACTGTTGGAGGAGTTCTACAAAGGTTGTGAGGAGGAGTGACTCGGCCACACCACACTCCAGTTCTTTGGCAGCATCTACTGAGAGGTAGGTGACAAGGTGAGGACTTCGAGCTAGAGACTGCACAATGGAGTTCATAAAACACAGATTCTGACCATTGTTTTTCAATCCTGGGGGTTTGGGGGATTGACTGTTCAGTCCGAAAGCTGACATAAATTTAGTTCTGATTGTTGATGTTCCCGAATATGCCCCTGCAGCTAAAGATGACCCTGCAATAGGCTTGGGGAGAAGTGTTGAACCTTCTGGGCGGAGTGGACGGCGACGCAGTTCTTTCCCATCAAACCAGGCCACTTTCTGGGGTAGATTGTCTTCCAGTTTGCGTCCTACCATTGGGACACCCTGTCTGGATGTCACCGGACTCTCCCTAGAAACTACAGGGTCAGGGACAGGCTGTGGGCCTCTCTGTCTTAGGCTTAGCCATTTGGAGGGTCTAGACCAAAACCAACTATGAGGTTCTTTTTGACTATGTCCCTGTTTCTGACTTACTAGATGGGCACTGTGGTCGGTCCCTGCTGCACTGTACAGCCCCACTCCTCCAGGGGGCACCTGCTGGTAGTATGGAGGGAATGGCATTGTGGTATTGGGCTGGACAGGATGGCGCTGGCGAGACAGTTGCTCGCGCATGTGTTCCATGCTCTCCTCGTGCTGCTGGTACTCCTCCCATCGTGTTTTCAGGAGGTTCCACCAGTATCGGAAGTCTATGCGGCCATACAGCTGAGTATATATGAATGTGACAGTGGTCAGCAGAAGCAGGAGGTAGGGCACATGGTCAAACAGGTAGATGCCGACTGACACAGCAGACAAGATGAGTGATTCATACAACCAAATTGTCCTCTTCTCATCATCATTCCTGGAGAAATAAAAACATAATAGATATCATAATTACCCTTAATATAAAATTCAAATTAGACATGCAAGAGGACCTGAGAGAAATTCATGATGGGCAGTTGAATTTTAACAAGGGGTATTGGCAAGATTAATCATGTTAATGAGGTAGTGACATTAGTGATAATTACAGAGGGGTGAGGGTGAAAAAATGCACTGCTATAGGATGGCAGCCTGTAAATAATCAAGTCTGGACAAGACAATCCAGTGATTCATATTGTGAGCAATGAGCATTGATGAGCATTGGGGTATGTTGACAAGTAATCAACCAAAGCACTGGGCCTGACTACCCGTTTCCAAAGTACCAAAGACATTCTAATCTACAAGACATATCTTTCAATTTCAGCATATCAAAGGTAGTGACAAGTGAATATTTAACTTTAAAAGGGACAATACTTAACATCATATAATTTCCATTTGCAAAAGAGCATGTTAAGAATGTGAGCAAGTGTTATAACCATAACATTGTTAAAACAAATGAATTTGTGGCAATGATTGGTAATGCTCTAATTTACATTTTGAAACAATAAGTTTATAGAACTAAGAATACATATGTCAATGTACACCACTCAATTGATTATCTGACAATGTTTTATCATCTTTATGCCATTTAATTATTTTATAGTTTAAGCTTTATAATTTATCCCAAAGTTTAGAATAAATAAGTTATCAATTTGAAATGGATCAAACGTACAAACACATGAACATGGTAAACATGTCAAAAGCTAAACAATATAAACACTGAGAAATAAACCCTCATTGATCATGTTGATCCTGTTTAATAATTATGAATATAGTACCTTTTTCTGTGTCTGTTTAACGCCTCACTCAGCAATATTCCAGCCATATGATGGCGGTTAGTAAATAGTCAGATCTGGACCAGACAATCCAGTGATTGACATCATTTGCATCGATCTACACAATTGGGATATGATGACATGCATCAACCAAGTCACTGAGCCTAACCATCCGATCCCATTAGTCGCCTCTTATGGCTTGCTTGAAGACCTATTCTAAACCAGAATCTTCACGGGACATAATATACAACATACTGCAGCACATGAAAGATGAATAGCATGCAAAGTGTTTTCCATTTGACAATGACACTAGATTCTGCATGTTCTCAGCTGTTTTGGCATCAGAAGAAACATATATTATAAAATGATAATTATTTAGTTATTAATCATCATCATCATTATTATAAACATCTATGATTAGGAAGTGAAATCCCCAATATTTTTAGCTGTTCCATTACAGGGGGAATGTAGTTCAAGTCCGAGAGGCTGTCCTATTCAAGCCAGTGTAAGGGTGTGTAAAGAACATGTTTGCTTGGCTACTCTTGTACAAATAGATCACCCGCATTCACTGTTACACTCATGTATGGAGAGCTTACTCTACACCTATTTTTATAATAGCAGGAATGTTTTTTAAACCATGAGCATGAATGACCCAGCAATGCACACACTTATTTGAATAGAGCGAAGATTCATGTAATTTTAAATATGTTAGTCACCAGGAAAAGCTACTACGCCACAAGGCTGTTAGTGTGACAAAGAGCTTTTCTGAAACAGAAAAGATTGAGTTTATAAACAAGTAGTTATATAGACATATTCCATGAACAGAACATGCTCAAGTATTCAGTATATATGCTCATACTTATAGAGCTTCAAATCATGGTAATAGTCGTTCAAATAAGTGAGCTAAAGCATGAGTCTACATTTTGCAGTGATAAAAAGATTATCATTTTAAAGAAATCACAATGGATTAACAAATGATTAACAAATAACTGGAATGCCTAACAAGCTTTTGGCATGTAATTGTTAGTTTGATTGGATTTTAGGTGTGTTGTTAATATCATGATATACATGATATATGCATTTGCTTACCCTTAACATGTTCAAGTAAGTTTAACTTATAACATTTTTAAATGATTAATTTAAGTTTACTTTACCATGATCATTATGATAACATTCCTAAATATAGGTGATACAACTAGGCCTGACAATCCAAAATAAAGTTATAAATCATTACAACAAGAACAGTTAATATGAGCCCAAATCGTTATCAGAATTAACATAAATTTCACTACTCAAACACGAACAAAACATTAAATCGTGAATATGATGAAGTGTAGTATCTTTGACTTTGATGTGTAAAATGTAAAAGCACTTGATCATGTTGATAGAGGACATACATAAAAAAAGAAGAATTCTGCCAGTGTGAATGAATCGGTCAAAATCAGTTGACATGGATGGTTTAGATGTGAGGTGAAACATTGACAACTTGGCCTAATTATTCATAGATGCTGATAGTTCACGATTCCAGTGCTTAACGAGTATGTAAGGATCAAGGCATTGCTTAAATATTACAATGCATACTGAGTTTATCTTCATTATTTATTTACACTATTCTGAGTGATTTATGTATCGTCTTGGTATCATGTCAGAGAGACATTTTCAAGAAAACTAACAACGAAAAAGCAATGAACAATGTTTTGTCCGAAACTATAATTGTCCTGACATTCAGTTGATCGATTACACAGTGACAATCTTAACACTCAAACATGGTGCCGACACGATACTTGTCATATTAATGGCTATAATAGGCCTTATCTTAAACATAAATTGAAACCCCGTAACATTTAAACAGGTGTGCTGAGAGTAGAAGACTTGCAGAAAATTGAGATCTAGTATATAGGGAATCAATGAGCTCAAGCAAACAACCAAAACACTACATGACATAGCGTGAAGACTGTACCGGTTATGTTATGTAGCAAGCACCTGTAACACACAAAAAAAACACTCACGTTGCTTCTCGCAAAGGTGTCTTTGCAACAACATCAACCAAAATGAAAAACACAAAATCCAGCAGGGAATTATACATAAAAGAGTAGATCGTCGATAAAATCCACCACATGATGATTCGATCTCGATACGATCTACTCGTCAGACACTGTCATTATCACATTTGTGCTATGGATCCAGTTATCCCACAATTTTTTGCGGCCCGAGTACACAACGGTTTAAATTTCGGCACAAAAATGGCGGCTTCCTCTAACGCATGCGTAGCGGAAGTTATTTGGGCTTTGTGGGAATTCCGAAAAGTATCATACTATTTACGTTACAACTTACAACTATAATGTCATTCTTTAATCCGCTCGTGCGTGTTATCAAAATATTAGCAAACGCGCTTTTGTCAAATATTTGAATCGTCGTTATCTTTTAATTGCGCCTATCACGTCTTATGTAGAGCAAACAGTTTTGTTCCTTTCACCTGAGAACTCGAAACACCATGTATACACAATTTTTGGGGGCACTTATCTCAATATTTATTTCAAGATATCACACTCGAATAGAATCATGGTCATGGTTTAGTTTGCTCATTTTAATGTTGAGAAACCAGATGATCATAACAATTTGTATACAATCAAACCTGAATTGTTTTCAATGAATGATTGAAGGGGTTGGATGCTTTTGCAAATGCTTATTGACCGAAAAATCATGTTTAACTCATCGTGATAGTGAAATGTATAAGGACAGTTGTCTGAATAACAATTAATGTATTTTTTATGGTAGTGATGACAATGTATTTTTGCCTTTAGGGTCCATGAGAAAAAGTAACCGTGGGAACCGCATAAATAAACTTAAGTACAAAAGCAAAAAAATACTTCTCATTATTCTCGGGTACACCCATGATTGATTGTTGATTGATTTGCACGCACACAGAATGACACTGACGGCTTCTAAAAAAATAAAATATTTAAATATGGCAGTTTACCGTCGTTTAGAAAAGATCTTAAAGAATGTAAAACCAAATCGTGTATGTCGCTGTTTGATTGACATTTTTGAAGTTGGTGAGCAACTAATAAGAATGTACTATGTACAACTCCTTGTGAACACTTGCATCTATTGGCCAAGACCCGCTGATCGTGGGTTCGAATACTAGTTTCACGGAGATCATTATCCGATCCCCTACCCGTGAGCTTGGCTTTCACAAAAGTAGTGCGCAATAATTAACTCGCTTTTCTACCACACGCCGCAATCTGAAATGGCGTTCAAAGCGGCGCTAAACTCATCTCACTCACTCTAAAAATAGACCCGTGAAGATCCGTGTTAGAATTGGTCTTCAGCAACCCATGCATGCTTGTCGTAAAAGGTGACTGTGTTTGTCGTAAGAGGCGACTAACGGGATCGGGTGTTCAGGCTCGCTGACTGTCATCGTATCCCAATTGCGAGGATCGATGTCCATGATGCCAATCATTGGATTGTCTGGTCCAGACCCGATTATTTACAGATCGCCGTCATATAGCTGGAATTGCTGAGTGTGGCGTTAAACAACAAACAACAACACTCTAAAACTAAGAGATAATTATACACGTCTATTTGTGAGATAACCGTACTGTGTTTTCAATGTAAAGCTGCGCTTTCGGGTCTAAATTCAGTTTAGCGATGTTACATCTGAAGGGCAACCCAGCTTTCCATTGAAAACTCAGTTTGTATATCGCCATTCTCTCATGGCAAAATTAAACGCGAACTCTTTGGTGTTTGGAAAGGTATTGAGTGAAGCGGCATTAGATTAGTTAAATCATTTAGAATGGGTTGTCGGTGTGAATAAGAAGACGTCGATACCAGCCTTTGTAGCGCTGTATATGCTGAGAAATTGTTTCTTTACATCATTATACTTCACTCGCATATATCAGGCAATATTGTAGATGTTGATTGTTTTTTAACGACACACTCAGCAATATTCCAGCTATATGACGGCGGTCTTTAAGTAATCGAGACTGGACCAGACAATCCAGTCACTGACATCACGAGGATCGATTTTCGCAATTGGGATACGATGATATGCATCAACCTCAGCGAGCCTGACTACCCGATCCCGTTAGTCGCCTCTTACGACGAGCATTATTATAGTGTTTGTTGAGAAAATTCCATGCAGTGCTGACTTCTTTTCAAGCATTGGCAACCTTGCCATGGTCTTGTAGTCTACATAATAATTGTATACTGGATATATAGTTAAATGGGCCACACGTCAAAATGGTCACAATCACATTGGTCAAAACGGCCACAAAAATCAAAAGGGCCACAAACCCATAGTCAAAAGGGCCACACCAAAAGGTTAAAAGGGCCACAACAAAATGTCAAAAGGGCCACAGACCAAAAGTGGCGACATTATAAAACATAAAAGTATGCAGTTTACATGTTTTGCATCTTTATTCATTTCACAAATATATTTAACAGTAGGCATGCATCATTATCACAAAGCACGTTTTCCTTTGAGCAGCACAATCCGAGTTCTTAACCTGGGGTCTTCTTATACTTGTCCATGCAGCACATATATAGGTACATATTCACCCGAGCGTTGTGATTGGTAAGACAAGATGACATTAAGGGGGCATCTCACATGTGAAACAAACAATTGGTGAAGGTCTTCCAAAATAAAATGACACAACCAATTGGTGAACTATATTTATATACACTGTACAGAGTGAAAACCCTTTTCAATATATGCACCTGGGAATTGTTTAAGCCACTCCCATTTTTCGACCATATATGTCCATCAACATGGTAGCACTCGCGTCCAGTCTGATATGTGATCGCTCTACATGTATCTCTTTGGGATTAAAAAGAGGCCATCAATTGGAAGGAACTAAACAATTCATCAATTTTCCATGCCATACTTACGTGTACACAAAATACCAGACAAATACTGGACAGCTTACCTTGATCCTTGTGACTTGGCAGTATCTATTACAAAAGCATAGTAATGACATGGACCTAATTAGGCCCGTGGTATACAACACACAGGTTTCACTGCTGATCAAAGTTTACTGTAAATCATTTGGATTAATGAAATATACAGAGCAAATTAATAGAAAGTTATATATAATCTAACACTATTTATGCTCTATACTTTTTCATGTTGCCGTTTTAACTTTAACTGAGGCCCTTTTGACTATTTGGTGTGGACCTTTTGATCTGTGATCTTGTGTATATACTGGGAACACGCGCCAAGCAATGTATTTAATATGTGTGTGATATTTCGTAGCTTGTATAGAGTTTTACGGCGTAAATAAAACAAGTCGACTGATTGGACATGCACTACTGAGATTCGTAACATATTGATATTGCCTAGCGCTAAAGTGAAGACGGTAAGTCGTCCGAAATGTTTCATATGTTTACATTATTTGTTAACTTGTCACATGGAAGAAGAGGGCAAAGCCGTAGTTAACTTTTTTTTGTCAGGGATGTCTACGGCACTGTAGGGGCTTTCAATATATGTGAGCTTGGCTGATTTCCGAGGCATGACAGTAAATTAGGTTTAGTAAATTTGGACTCGTCCCAGCCCTAAGACGAACATTTATATTTTTATCAAGACATCATGCGAGCAATAAAAACAACCTTTAAAATCTGATAGTATTTTCTGGAGCATATTATTTTAAAACACCTCCCCTTCTACCAGAACATCAAATGGCCGGCCCTTTAACGCATGGTTTGTTATCAGAAACAAACTTATAATCCAGCTGTCTTTGTCCGAACGTTGAACCTGCCCGGGCGTTTATATGTTCATGTAATTATCAATACCATTTAAGACGTGGATTATAATAGACTTTGTTGTACCATACAAAATCCGATTAGATATTCAGCGTCACATATACTACATGTTGTTGCTTGTTGGTAACCGACATTGACTGATTCATATGCAGTCGATTCACGTTGGATTTGTAATATCAGTGAGGAGTTGTCAAGAAAACCGTATCTTGGCAAAACTTCCCAAGATGGCAGCTTTCGTTGAGCTTCTTCAAACTTTCGGAAAATTTTAGTTTGGTAAGACATTATCTTTGTTGTTTATATCGAAACTTCAATGTGTATCGTCTTTATTTCTGTCCATCGTGCAGTTGTGTCGGTTTTAATTGAATACGTGTTGTGATATGACGAAATTCCATCAGTAATTGGCAGATGCTGCGATGACGTTTCGGGTCTGCGAGAACGCAGTTCATATTCGTTTACTCTCGGAATGTTAGTGTCCGACGATCTAACATTGGCATATATCTCGCCTATAGTTCAAAGAAACAACACATGCATATCCTCAAACCTCTATTTATTCACTTTTGAGCATATGCTTTCGCTGGCGCTGAAGCCACTCCCTTTTTTCACCCCTCCTTCCTGCAGGCTCTCCCTCAGGGTTTTGGAATGCTGCCACGAGATGTTGTAATGGCATCGCAATTTTCACTGTTAGCATAGGAACATAGACTTTGATACCGAGGGTTTGTTGATGCCAGACTGCTATTAAATTGACAAGGCTGAGTTTCTCTCAATGGCTAATGTCATTCACTGACAGATGAATCGCTTGAATATGTTGTACTCTTAAAATTTTTGACAGTAGGCACAACACCACAAGGAACAACACACGTCATAATGTTTATCCTCCTATTGAAATTAAATGGAACATACACCAAAACTTTACTAACTGTAACCAAATCATGAATGAGGTATAGTACACTTTAGATCTCTAGCAACAGACTGAATTAATTTTGTTAGTTCTCAAAATTGTAATTGGGTTTTGTAGAAGAGAAACACAACCTATTACAACATAATAACATTTCAATTTGTATTAATTCTTTTACAATGGCAGTTTGAAACATGTCAACGAGATAAATTTTGTTGCAGTATTATTTGCCATTATTAAGAGTTTTGCTATATGTTATCATGATAAGGACTAGTGGACTGTTTGTTTCTAATGTTGTACTTGCAAATCAATAGGCATGACATTGTTTATTGAAATTTAAGGAAAACACATCCAACAAAGTAGAATCATTAGTGCTTAATATCACTAAGCATGCTAAAGTAGGCCATGGCACCAAGGTGGGTAGATAAAATAAGTGATTAACCACAAACATCAGGAGCAGTACTGTGATATTTTTAATCCATGCAGGATGAAGATTTAAGCTTCTTGAACATGTTAAATGTGGCATTAATTATGTGTAAATAGATTTTATTAAAGCAGTATTAATACCAAAGTTAGAAAATTCTAAATCTGTTGGTTCTATACATTTAAGCAATTGAGTACATTGTGCTTCACAGGCCCATGTATGGTATTGTTCATAGTTAACTTGAATGGCAATGCTTGCTTCTAAAGTGCTCTCTCCACTATTTGGGTCAGAAGCAGGGTACAGGAAGTTTCAGCTTGATCAATACACCAGAGACGTGTCACTTGCTGAAAATGTTGATGACCTACTGTGACAGCGAGGTTTTCCACATGACTGCTTCTACATACCACACATACCAGAACAGTAACTGAATGAGTGTTCACACAGTGTTTATATGTTACCTGACTCTGCATTGTTGGGGGCACCTGGCTGTCTATAGCTGCCTTGTTAACTGATTTCATCAAAACATGGTAACTTCATGCAGTTGTATTAGTTCTTATATTGTTTTCCTACTAGATCTTGTTGAAACACACATGTAAGGACTTAGAGCTATGTGGAAGAGATAGTGCTTTGACATGTTATACATCATTGTACATCACAGAGGTTGTATGGATTTTGTCTTGCCTGTTGTATTTGTCCTCCAGTTATTTTATACTCATAATTGCAAATGGATTAATGTAAATGGTATATTGGAGAGGTGGTTTTGCAGAATGTGTACTGATTTTAATTTTTTTTATTGTTTATAAGTATGCTTCAGCAGTGTTCAGTATTGTGCATGAAAGTCAAGGGGTCCTTGTCATAGACCTAATGTTAAAAGATCATGACTTAAACATGGGAGCAAACCTAAGGACTGCAGGACTCCCCTTAATTTTGAACATAATAGCTGCTTTAATCACATTCTACTTATATTATACATATATATTATATGAAGCATATGTTTTTTTAACATGTAACCATAGCAACAATGCATTTGTAAGTTTGAGATGAACATTCCCCGACTGATAAAACCATGGAAGTACACACGATAGTTAGTTGTACCAGATGTCTCCCAGCTGTTCAGGGCAGTTTTGGATTCCAATTACATCACATTCCCATTCAAATCACCAACCCACATTATTGGTTATTTTGCCTCAACACTTACAGAACTGCACATGTGAAAAGAATTATTCATGGAGATTTGCAGAAAGCAAACTGAAAACATGGATCTATTTAGACCTGGTCAGAGACCAAATCTGCACCAAATCAAGAGGTAATATCCGTAAATATTGGAAGTAAACATTTCATGTTAACATGTTTAATGTAGTTATGACTGTTAAGGCTTGTAACAGGGTCAATAAACAATGATAAAGAGGAAGATGCTTTCATGATTAGGTTTGCATTATTGCACTGAATCCCAGTGTTGAAATAAGTACCAGTACCTCTGAATTTATGCTAATAACAACTTTAAGAACATCTCAATTTTGAATCCCCCAATTTGCTTGCCAAAGGCAGTTTGTTTAGAATCCCAGATGAATCCCTGTTAAAAGCCAATATTCTTTCTATTGTATGAAATAATATTTTTGATGGGGCGTAGACTGTGAAATAAGAAAGCATGTGATCCCATTTAATATGTGGCACAGTGCAAGAGAAGCATTTTTTCAACTATTTTGTTGAACCGTGGAAAATATTCAGCCAATCCAACATTTGATTGTGATTTCATGGGTAGAACATCAGTTGATAGTAAGCTTGGCAAGCTGGTGTCACTCTGCTCCTGGTACCCTAAGGGCTTGTAGATAATGATGCTGTTTCGTGTGTTTTCCCAATGTGTTGTCAGTATGTAGACCAGGTGTCACCTTAGTGCCAGAGTTCTGTTGATTAAGTCCAGACCTGTGCAGTGGCTTAAAACATGCAGGTAATAACTTTCCTTTCACTTAAAAACCAGATATATTGTATATTATTATTTTTTACATTCATTGTACATTAGCAATGTGTTGCAACCTGTGTGTTAAAACATTATATTACCATGATATAAATACATGATATAGTACTAGTAGTAGTGATGAATATATAACAGATATTCTATATTTATTATCATCTGCAGTGTTCTATGATCTGTCCACATTTGGGTTACAATTAAGATCCAACTTCCAGTCGTAATTTCAAACTATGATTTGTCATGTGTATATCTGGGTAGATAATTGTGTACCGCCGTTGCTCTTTGGATGAATATTTTGTCCTGTAATCTTTTCAACGTCACCCTCACTCCATAGTATTTGTGACAATGCCATTCAGGCAAGTCAACACTTAACCTTTTCTAATGACAGAACACTTCCCAACATATGATTCAGCATGGTATGTTAATAGTCAGTGATTGTGACAAAGGCTAGTTGTTTGAATTTGAAACTTTTAGATTGGGCTTCACATATTGGTACTGTTAAGATGAAGTTACGGTTGTCCTACTTGTTCAGAGTTTTGAATAGATAAGTTGGGGTATCTAATCAGTAATATTATCATCTGGAAATATAGAATATGGTAAGCAACCTTGGCAACATGTAACCAACAACCATCTAACAGTAACAACTTGTATTCATAGTAATGATTTTCAGAAGAATTCTTTGGTTTGTGATCATTTCCTCGGTTCATTTTCTAGCTGTTTGTTATCCATGATAGTGATGCCAGGATCTGCTCTGTAAGGATGTAGTAATTCCAGACTCTCCCTGATTTTAAAATCCTTGTCAGCACCATACTCATGGGATGGTAAACATCCGAGACATCACCATGATCACCTCAGTCTTTCCTCATTATGACCCTGTGGGGAATCTGGGTAAGAATAGGTCCCCACCCTATACTGATCATAAGAGGTGACTAAATGGATCTGGGTACCATTGTACAAAGTGATCTTTGTGCTAAGGTGATCATAACTCCCATATCTTAACATAAACTTACGACAGTCATAGTGGTAAGGTTGTTTTGTATAATGGCAGCCTGGTGGTCAGACTCAGTGACTTGAATGATTGCGTCATTGTGACCTGATGGCATGGTTCGTTTATCAAAGTATCGGTCACTGGATTGTCTGTTCCAAACTTAATTATTTACAGGCTGCCTTCATTCAGGTGGAATTTTACAGAGTGTGGCATTGGACAAAATACGAACAACCTCCCACTAAGATATAACTGAAATACTGTTTGAAGTGGTGTGAAACCCTCACTCACTCACTCACTCACTCACTCACTCACTCACTCATTAACTTCAACAGTGATCTTGATTGTCTCCCTTAAATCATAATGAAAGTTACAATGTCACCCAAATTTGGTGTCCACACTGCAGTTATATTGCTGGAATGTTTCTAAAAGCTATGTAAAACTATACGAGCTAATAACTACTGCGTTATGATGCTGACAGGTGTTACCAAGCAGCCTAGTTTGTATTTGTACCCATGTTGAATGTGTGGCAAAAACACAGCAGGTGTAACTCGATGCCTTGGCAAAACATGAGCATACCTTGGTACAGTGTATTTTGACTGTTTACAGTGCGGTGAACTTAGATGGATACTGTGTTCGGACAGGTTTGTTCAATGATGCATGTAATAAATAGTTGTTAAAGCCCCATCTGCGGTAGTAACTACCGCACTCTAGTGGGCGGAGCTTATACAAGTGATCTGACAGGTCAATATGACGTCATGATAACACATACATTTCATTGGTTAATGCGTAAACGGGTGACGTCATGTAAACACCCACCCACGTGGGTCGTTTGACAACAAGGACGTAAGTTTTAATGGTAATATAAATATCTACCAAACGATTCCAAGACTTTTCAACAAACGCGTACGTCTTTGGTTTCAAAACCTACCTGCCATGTCGTCTTCACATCTTCATAAAATGATACAGTGGAATATCCACGATTTATCCAACACAGTCCAACACACAAATTATATTTCTAGATCTCTGGACGAGAACGAAATACGTTTGTCGTGATGCATATGAGCAGTGTAAATGAACAAGAAACATAATATGTGTTGGGGCACCAATCGTTATCCTGTGATGTACGGTATATCTGCAGTTTATAAATAGCATTTCTCACGATATATACGGCAATCGGTGATTTCAACAATGTTTTTCTTCGTTGTGTTCGTCTTGCCTCATCTGGAATCTGGATGACAACGATCGTGTAGAAAACCTTGGTAATGGTCAAACATATTTTCAAGTGATAAAAGTAGTTTTTTGTCGTTTCCGTGACATTCTTTCATTGCCAAGTAGATCTAGCAATGTATTTTGGCAAAGTCACACTTGTCCGATGAAGCCCTTATGCTGAAGTAACTCGATCCGTGAAACTTGGCGGGTCCCAGTGACCCACATCCCTGTTGATTGGCATGCCAAGTGTCATTTGCACAAGGCCATCCATATTGTTTGTATGTGTTTCTCTCCTCAAGCCTGAACTAACCAGAGAGCGGGCGGACGAAATAAAATATATTACTTATAAAAAAATCTCTTTCAATAATTGTGTAAGTTATTTTATGACATTTAAAAAAAGTGTTTAACACTTGGTACTAGAATCTAGTCTATGAATTAAGTTAAGATGTAGATCGATTCGCTTTGCTTCGGAAACGAATTTTTAATAAACAACGGAACAAAGATAAAGTTGACCTGGTTCTTTTATGACGGTGCAATGGTAAATCTAGTAGTATTTCTTTTATTAGATCGGTGCGCAATTTTCCTCAGCGGCAGCAAAATTGAGACACGAAGACATATTATTTCACGTCGGAATGGAGATATAAATAATAAAATACGGACAGCCTCACAGACTTCGAAACGATGTTCAGATAAATATTAGTTCACATTAATTCTGTCATGTGAAAATGGGTTTTAACATTATTTTCATCAAGCTTACATTCAGGTCGCTGGCTACTTCGGCATTAACATATGTTTTGTCTCGAAGCTCAAAGCAACAATGTTTCTCTCAGATACATTTTTCTCTCCATTCATGACGAACATCTGTCAAAATGTCAATGCCTCAAGAATCTTCCTGGGATTGTATTCAACAATGTAATACACACGGCCCCATTCACGGCGTCATCGCAAAAATTCCTTCCAAATACCCACCACGTGTTCAGGGTTACGACCTTTGGATAAATTAATAAATTAATTTGCATTTTTAGAAAAGGTTTTTTTTTGGTGAATATTATTTTTAAAAACTATCCTGTACATGGTACTTTTGGATTGCACTGCGGATTTCTTTTATTACTTTCTAAAAAAAATTGTTTTCCCCTTTCTGACCACGCGATCTCCTAGCAACCACGCCCCATGAGCGCATCGAGTTGCTGCTTACAACTGTCAAGAACTTTGCAATTTCGATTGTCTTCAATATGAGCAACAAAACATTTTCACGTGAAGCCTAATTTGACGAAGATTTGTTAGAGATAATCAGGGAGCCTTTGGTCATTTCGATTATGACATTGGTGACTTTATCGTGGAGAAAGTTCCAATTCAAGATGACATCATTCCGATTCACAACTCGAATCGACAAGATGGCGCCTCTCTTCCCGCCCTTGCAAGTGCAACAGAAACTTTGATAAATTCAGTGCCGATTCTTGGGATTAGTGAATCAATGTGACAGCTAGATTTCATTGTGGAACCAGATGAAGCCGAATATGTATGTTCACACTTCTTTTGTCAACCATGCGTGACACGGCACAGGCAATCGCAGTTGGGGAATGGTGCGGCCACCATGTTGCAGAAATTCGTGGATTTGAACACATTGCTTCTGGACTGAGCTAAATAAACGAAGTGTTCGGAGACATCGTAGATACTTGGACTTGAAGAAACGTAATTAAACGTTGCAGCAGATGAAGGATTTGTGTGGAAAAAACGGGAAAGGGATCCCATATTGTATTTCAAAACTTGTGCGCGAAGTGTATCCAAATACCCCGAACAAACATACATGGGACAAGTGTGGATCTAATGATCAAACTCAGTTTTGTGTGTGAAAATTCTGTGAAAGAAAAGGAAATTCATAATTAAAGTTGCCTTGGAATATGTGTATTGGAGTTTTCGTTTATCGTAAGTACAATATTATCTGGATACGCCTTCTGTAGGTCAAAACATCAAGTATATTTCGTTACTTATTTACCAGTTGCTTATGTGCATTGTTATGTTGATACACGTGACATATTCATCTATTGTAGTCAAGCTGAGAAATATTGGCGGAACTTCTGGTGCTTCAAATTAGGCCCCTTCCTAAACACTAGTTGAAAATCTGTGTAATAATTTAAGTTTTATGAATATAAACTGATTATTGTGTGGCACAAATCTAACTGTTCAATGCAAATGACCAAAACTAAACAAATATCAGTGTAATTTTCGGATTGAACTGAAAGAATCGCGTCGTCAATTTCGTATTTAAGTATCGTTACGGTTACATTAACCGAAATTGATGTTCTGCTGCTGTTCTGCCGTAAAAATATGCAACACAATTCCCTTTGACCACAAATGCATTGAATGTGTCACATGTACATCTGACCATGTGCTTTGCTATTTATAGCGCTAACGTAAATAAGCTCCGCCCACTGTGATTCATGCAGACGCCAAACACGATCGATTCGATTTTTTATGATAAAACTACAAAAAAATTATTGACTTATATCTTGATATGGAGCCATTTATTGTATCCATGGTTTGTCATTCACGTTGATACGAGGTTTGACGGTCAATGGTGATCTTGTTCCCGTATGGTTTTCAAAAAACCTCTCCCGACACTCGGTTGTGTTTACATTGTCAGTCATTGTTCGAAACTGAAACACCGCCACCTTGCGGGCTATTTATAGTCAGGGTGGGGCTTTAAGCAGGTACTTGGTCTTCTGGAGGGTAAATAGTACTAAATATCTGTCATAGCAGATACTCACTTCAACAAGGTAAATGTTTACTGTTCATGCACATGTCGTATGAACATGATGAATGTTCATTTCCCATGGTGGAACAGCTCATGAATCACGTTTAATTGCTGTGCGGTTTTGTTTCTACAAAGAGACACTACTTTGTTATTTAGAAAAAAATATTTCTTGACCTTTGACTATAGTTTGGTATTTGATTGATGTTTTGACACAGTTGAAATTATTCAAGTGTATGATAATGTAAGGTATACCATGGTATAAATCTGATCATTCTAATTGTAAGCTGTAACCATTAATTGTTTGTGAGTACTTAAGTAATCAGCTGTAGCAAATAATCTATGGAGACTTAATATGTTGGTTAAGTATTGAAGTAAAGTAGCATTTCAACACAGGGGTTTATCAAGACCTGATCAGCAGCTGATATTTGGAATTAATAATTTCCCAATTCATGTTAATGTGGTTATAACATTAGAGGTAACTTGTATCATGTGTCCAATAATAGGCACGATAAAGGCTTTAATACTTAGTGTTACATTGTTGCCCTGATTGCACTGTTAAATACCCCAGAATGTAGGAAAATGAGAACTTTAAAAACATCCCAATGTTTTTTTCCCAATTTGCCAGCCAAGGTACTTAGTTTAGAATCCTGGATAAATCTCTGGTACATTATTAAGGAGGGATTAGTATTGTTAATGTGGATAATTTGTTCATTCCCTGTTAAGGTAGATTAATCCATTTGTAACACCTGTGAAATCTGGTCAACATGGTCAGGGTTTATTGTCACGCTTTATGGTGGCCACTCTGAAGGTGGGCCTAACCAAAGTAGTCGCATATAAACACACATCAGAACTGTTAAACACAATTCACTCTTAACCTGTCCTTAACCTTATATTCACTACTGGCCAGTATATATTTCCTTATGTCAAGTTTTACATGAATGTCCTTGCTTCGCTGTTGTGTTTCAGTTTTGAAATGTTGTGATAATTTCCTGCTGTTTTAGTTTCATTTCATTGGTTACCATGTACTGTGACTCAAGTAAGGAAGCACTCTTTTTATCATTCTCCTCATCCAACACATGTCAAATGAATGTAAGTCTGTGACAACGTAAGTAATTGTGTCTATACCTAGGTACTAATATCTAACTCAATTCTTTTTCTTCTTTCAGATTTGAAAACTAAATTTTTCGAAGAGGCTAACTTTTAAGTTCAGATTCGTCGTTTCTGTATTTCGAAAAGATGGCTGATGATCCGGGTCACAAGGTGATGCTGTACTTCCTGGAAACGCTGATGTACAGCACGGTGCCCCTGACCATCAGTCAACTCGCAGGGCGCTTTGGCAGCCGCAATTTTACGCCAGAAATGCGACAAGCTGCTGGGGGTAATGAATCTGGGCTGAAAAAGTTTCTGTTGAAGTATCCATCCCTGTTTACTGTCAACGGAAACCTTGTAAGCTTGAACGATGGCACTGCCTCTCTTGGGGGTAATTTTCGAGAAAGTAGTCCGGCATCATCTTCCGGCCAGAGTCTTCCTGACGTCTCAATTGAAACCGAGGCTGTTCAGTACTTTCGAAGCAAGATGATGCGGAAAGGAGAGACCATGATGCCAGTCGCTAGTCTGGCTGGCCACCTTTCTCAAGCGTCTGTGGAAATAAGAGAATGTGTTGGGCCACAGAACAAGTTCACAGAATGGATACTGAAGCATCCTCTCATCTTTGATGTGAAGGATGATATTGTTAGTCTCAAGGACAATGTTACATACAGTGCTGTGAACCCTAACGCTGAGCCTATAGAAGATCTGAAGTTGACATCATCAATCGGAGTTCATGATCCTTTGGTTCTGCCTTCTCAACACACTCCCAGATTGAAACGGCGGCCAAAATCATTGGATGTCGCAGAGATGAAACCACCGACTGCTTCGCCCAAAACACCAACAACAGGGTCAAAACCTGGTCCTGTAACTATGACAGCCAATGAGTACAAAGCTGTTATGTTTATTAAAGGAATAATTGAGAAGAAAGGTGACATGAAGATCAACAGTCTTTCTGGTAACTTCAACCAAGCCCCAGAAAGTCTACGTAATACAATTGGCTGGGGAAAGCAAGAACTGGAAAAGTTCATCCGTACCCATTCCAACATCTTCACGATTTCAGAGGATGGAATGGTTTCAGTCATCAAGAATACTCGACTAAATGTAATCATCACGGGTAGCAGACCTCAAGTCCAAGCCAAACCTACAGTCACTAGTAGGAAAGGAAAGGTCTACCACGTTGCCAAACTTTGGGGTATCATTGACCTTGGCAAACATGAACATGTTTTTATAGATCGGACAATATTTGGCAAGCACATTGATGATCTTAATAAACTGCTGAGGATTGGTGAAACCGTCTGCTTTGATGCAATACCTGCATCCAAAGGAAGCAGAGCACGCTGGCGGGCCACGAAAGTGTGGAAGGAACATGAATCTATAGAAGACCTTATTGAAAAGGTTGCCGCCAAGCTTGACTTGCAGCTTGATGGCACACCCAAAGATGTAGTTACTCCAGTTAGCAATATTGAGGAAGAAATGCGAAAGGCTATTCCCGATATGAACGACAGTACTGAAGTCACAACACCATTAACAATAGGTGGAATTAAATATGCATTTTCTGATGCAGCTCCTAGCGGTGCTGGAGTCATACCTGTGTGGAATTTCAAGCCAAATGAAGTTGATGGGTTAAAAGGTGTTGAGGAAATTTACTTCAGTGACGAGGAGGAAGAAAGCCCACAATTGACAATGGTTGCCGAGCGATATTACATGAACAAGTCAGTGGTCAGTGACAGCCCCAGAGAAGTCCCAGAAAAGAAAGAAGAAAAAATGACAAATGGCACAGAAAAAGGGGAAAGTCCACGACACAAAACACAGGTGCCTGAGAAGAAAACAGCTGAAATTGCATGCCAGACGATAGTCACTGGCGACATTTTGGCAACTCAGCTGTACCATGAAAACATTTGAACATTTTTTTAGTTTCGACAATCTTTCGTGATATTTTTTAAAGAAATGTGTAAGATTTCGCACACTTGTAAAATCAAGGTGAAATATCATGATACAGTGGCACTTTGTAACATTCAAATTTTGTGTGCAATTTTACAATGGAATTTGTTTTTTGATCTGTAGATTTTTGCTTGAGTTGACATTTTGTGACTGAAATTGTTCATTAGCTTGTGCCCCCTCCCCTTTACAAGGAAGTCCATAACAGTGAAATGTCCTCACTTAAGGGTCTTCCTTGCAAAGTATTATAAAAATACATTTAAAAATGCAATGATGCTTATACTCTACTTTGTCCAAGTGTTGTTGCAAGGCATGTTAAAGTGACATTTTTTGAAGTGATATGATATGATGCCCTTTAATGAAATAGTCTGAATGAATGGCGACATTGACACTATATCATAAGATGGCTCTTATTGTCACTAACTTATATACACCTTGGACATGTTCGAAGTAATGATTGGGACATACATGGATAATCGGATATTTGTACTGAAACAAAATATTATCTAGAATAATGGTAGCTCAAGGAAGTACAAACTATTGTAGTATTTCTTTTGGAATGTGTACTTTTAAATCCAAAGGACCACGGTTCTGTTTGGTGAATTCAAACCCAGGTTGATTTTTTGAATACCTTGAGTATTTTTGCTGTAAAATATGAACTGTAAAAAGACTGACTCAACCTTTATACATATTTGTGATGATTTGTATCCACACTAATGTATTGTTAAGTAATGTAATCTATATTTGAAGGAAAGGTGTATATGCATTATTAGAATTTTTAGATTTATGTCCAATAATCATTACTTTTGTTTGTTTGTACTCGTAAACTCAAAATGAGTTTTCCTGATAAAGGGAGGTCATTAACCCATTATTGTACAAAATGCAAAAGCATGTAAAATACAACCATGTTAAATAACATGAAGTGAGAGTCATTCTCATCTGGTTATCCAAGTAAACTAACGTATTATGACACATCTTTAGACCATGTTTATGTTGACAAGTTACACCAATTGATCAGATCTTAACATTATTTATCAGGTTTAAATCAGCATGATACAAATTGCAAAAGCCACTCTTGTCTTTCTTTATGGTGTATCTCGTTATATTTTGGTTTGTAATAAGATGTCAGTATCGATTTGTTTTGTTACAGAATCTTTTATGATTTGGATTTGGAAGAGAGTTCTGTAAATCATGCCAACCTTAAACTAGGGGGTGCAATATTTATGCCAGAAAAGCCCTAATGATTCAGTGATTCACAATGATTCAAAATGTCTGCTTTGTTAATGTTTTTTATGTATTTTAGACATTTTAAACGGTGCGAATCATCTTTTTTCTTTATAAATCTTCTTGTAAGTTTCACAAGAGTCAGTGGTAAATGTCCATCAGCTGACATAAATATGCTGATCAAGATGGCTTTGAAATCTAAATTGCTCACACTTTCCAAATATATTTCTAGTGACTTAAGAAGTTATATCATTGGAGGAAACATGGAAATAAGTGTTCGTCCAAATGGCCAAATATTGCTCCCCTGAAAGATTTCTATACTCATAAGTGCCAAATATTGTGATCTGCAAGGCCAGTATTTCTTTATTGATTGGATTATGCTTAGTATCATCGGTATCACCACACTCACAAAAACAAGTCCATAGAAATTGCATGCATTTGAACACAGTTTTTCACTTTATTCCCCATACCATATGATTAACTTCATCTGATTATTTGTACATGAACATTCTTAAACCTTTTGTTGGCATAATCCAATTAATGAATAATGTTGGCTCTGTTGTTTGTTTGACAGATCATGCAACCAAGGCTGTTAGCTTTGACTACTATGCTTAAACCACAGCTGTTATTTTTTTACAAAACATGGAAATGTATTTTGATAGATTATTTAATCAGGCTATTCTCATCACTCTGAAAATGAATCTTAATTTAGAAGCTGAGTTGGATTCAGTATTTTGAAGTGACTTGGCCGGATGTGCTGTAAACATGTAAAGTGTCTAAAAGGTGGGGTTAGTGGGGTGCACACTGCACCCCTCCTGTATCCGCCAGTGTAGAAAGTATCAACATTTGCTACTACATGGTTAGTGAGTTGGACAGATATGTTGATCAAGTGATGATATGGCTATGTTCACTTAAACCATCCACAGGTCAAAATACGTCTTCCTTGGTTGGGTAGTTTTGCAAGTCGAAACAGATATGAAATACATTTCCATGTTGAATATAACATGCAGTTTTGTTCAAGTTGTTTTCATATTGCTTTCCTAAAAACTAATTTGCTAATTTATCAAAAAAAGGAATACTTGTCATGAAAGGAAATGAAGTGCAACTTGAACATTTTTATTCAATTTCCTCACATTTCGACCACATTTTGATAAGGGTGCTTAGTTTTTTTTGTGAAGGAAATTTATTAGTTTTGCTTGGGCTATCTACCTCATTAACTATGTTTTGGACGTGTTTTGCTTTCAATTTATGTATTACTTTTGCCAGTGAATTTCAGGAGAGATCTTGTTATGATCACACCCAGCTTATACACCGGTAATGGCATTTAGATAGACTTCAGATTTTTTATGGATGGCAGTCTTTAGATTTCCAGGGATTATTCCAGGGTTTCAAAGTAAGTGCTCTTGGCAGGCAATTTTGGAGAGAAAAAGTTGGCGTTAAGCTCAAATTGCTCCATGAAATACTCGTCAAATACTATAGAAAGCCAAAAGATTAGTTTTTACTATATGACATGAATTGTGAAAATGGGAATATTTATTGACATTTGTTGTAGACTTGGGGATGAATTTTGGCCTCTGAGAAGGTCTAGATAAACCCCTGATTTCAGCTGGTTATCAATAGTGTTAAGGCCATCCTTTAAATATGTTGGTTTGCTCATAAGCAATTTGCAGTGCAGGGTTTGTAGGTAAGCATAGTGTGAAGCCCTTTATTTTGTCCCCCATACTAGAAACAGCCTACTGGTATGTAAAAGACCATGGTTGATGTAGGCACCATTTGGTAAGATAGTTGGTTTGGCCATCAAATACCAGAACAGGAAGAACATGAGATGAGAAGAAAAGTTGCTTCTTATAACAGGTTGCGTAAATAAACCCTAATAATTTTTCTTGGTCTTCCTGAGAGATCAACGGCTTTTGGACAATATGTTGTAAACTTCTAAAGTACAAGATGCCATTCAAGACAACATTGGTAATCATGTTGTATTTTCTTGATAAATAATATTTTTTGTGAAATATGAAATATTTAATTTGGTTCTAACAACAGAAAATATGGAGGGAATTGTTTACTTTTACACTATAAATGTTTATCAGAATCAGCATGAAAATCTTCATTTGTGCTCTACCAATGCAATCAGATACATGTAAAGTTGTGCAATTTGGCCAGGTTGCTTTCACTGCCACTTACAACTAACTGCTTGCATTTTGTGCCTTCATATTCTGAAATGGTTGATGTTTTATGTCATGTTGGTAAAGAGACTTTTCTAGGAAAGAAAAATGGCTTGTTGAAAAATACATCACAAAATCCATGTCCAGAATGTCCAAATTGGTTATTGTTTCATCTTGCATCTGCTTCACAACAGCATTGTCTGCATGTGGGGAATATTATTTTAATAAATATACCATATTTTTGTACAAATATGTAACTATGCTAAGCACAGGTATAATGCTGACAGTTACCCAATATGTTTGCTAACAGAATGTTACCTTAGGCGTTTGATATGCATAATACTTTGTAAAGTGTTCAGGTAATATATTGGTATTGTACTGTGAATTACTGGTCTTGTGTTGAATGCATGGGAGAAATATTTTTTTTGGCTCAGTTGGTCCATAGTTGGTTGATGCCTGGATGTAAAGAGAATTAAACGGTTCTGACTACACAGCTCTAAAACTTAGTGTCTTTCAGTCAGTGACTTTTCACATGTATATTTATCGGCCAACTAAGTTAAAATGGAGTATGTTATGTACATTGTCTTTGACAAGGTCAACACAATTTTGGTGGTCCAAGCACTGAGTGAGGTGCAGTAACCTAAACGTGTCAGGATAGAGTTCAATTTTAACCTGTTTAAAAGATTAACTATTAAGGATTTCCTTCCATGGTTACCTTTTAACATCCGATGATGATGTAGTAGATGTGGAAACAATTGTAAAAAAAAAATTTTTAATAGAGATATGTTTTTCCACTTGCGGTTTAGTGCTAATTTTAGGTATATGTCATGTTAGTTTGTTTCGTAGCGTTTTCTGTGTTTAAGTTATAATGTCTCCACAGATATGGAACGAATCCGTCTTTCGTAGTCTGAGTCAGAATGCTGGTTGATTATCACCAATCAATGCTATCTAAATACAAGGTAAAACTGAATAATTGCTGGCTGATTATTTCACTTGTCTTCCACTTTTGAGATATATTATGCAATATTTGCCCATAATGTGTTTCCAATTTTGGCAATGTCTTTGAACATTCATCAGCAAATGTTTACACTGTTTACAAAGTGTGTTTCAACACTTTGGATACAAATCATAACATGACTTTCATATGGAGCTTGTAATGAGACTTGGTTTCTTCATTTGATCTATAGAAAGTTTGGAATGTTTTCTCAATGTCCTTTAATGATTATTTATCAAATTCTGATTGAAGACTTTCCCTCATGTAAGCAACAAATACAAGCCTATTGTATCACTGGTCATAGGTATTTCTCATGTGGATGTATTATTTATTTCTTGATGTTCATGTTTTGACAAATGTACCTTTTTCTCAAATTTGAGCAAATAATAATACCTGATTTATGGTGTATTTTCAAAGCTATTACCTTTGCAGTAACACCCGATGTCTATATAGGTCTAATTTAGGTTCTGTTTCATTGAAGCTTATTTGAGAGTTTGTATAGTGTTGTTCGCCTCTGAAGAGCATGGAAATGAAACCAATAACTGTCATTATTTGCTGTTTCTTCTTTGATAGGCATTTAGAAGTTGGAGTACTAAGTAACGATAAGAATTTATGGATGAACAACTTCTTTATTACAATTAAGAGCAACGTTTCGGTGTAGGTTCTAACACCGTTATCAAGCAAGTCGCTCTTAATTGTAATAAAGAAGTTGTTCATCCATAAATTCTTATCCTTACTTAATTATTTGCTGTTATTTGACAAAAAACCACATTTGACATGTTTGTTTCTTGTGGAATGAAAGTTGTGTATACCTGTTTGCAGTATTACAGGATAATGTATGGAGCACAGATAATGTATGGAGCACAGATAATGTATGGAGCACAGATAATGTATGAGACAAAATGAGGGACAAGGCAATACTTGAGTTCTAGTGATGACAGTCCTTACCACTTTCTTTGCCAAGTTGGCTGAAACTCACTTCAAGTTCTCTCAAACAGTTTGGTAAATGAATTATTGAAAATATCTGTCACTACATGCATTTAACAGATTAACAGAAATCATTTCTTGTACATATGCAATGGGATGAAATGTGTGACAAGATTTGTTTATTGGTTTTCCTTTTATGAAGCATGATTGTTTACTGGATTTCTTTCAGAACACTCTGCATAATCAGTCAGTTAGTCATGAAAACATATTTAATCCTTACTTTTTTTAAAATGCAAATTGTGTGAGTGACAGAGAAGGACATGCTTACCTTAAACACAAACACCTGGTGTCATCACTGATTTTCAGTGATCCATCCATATGAATTTCACCGCTATTTTGCCTTTTACTCCCTATGAAATCTGTTTCACCAGATAATTGAGACTTTATTCTCCAGCGTTGAGGTTGTATTAACAAAGGGGGATAATCTTTCCTGTGAATTATTTCCCTTTTCTTCAAAACTGCTGATGCAAGTTAAACCCTTTGTTTTTATGGCTGATTTGATTAAGCTATTTCCAAATGCAACATGAAATTCATAGATGTTTTTCTTTTCTTGTTTTTAATTCAACCAATCAAGACAATATGCATCTAGAATTTGAAAAAAAATATTGTTTTTAGTTGAATTGTAAATAGTTCCAAATTGTGTGTTATGTGTTTAGAATTGCATGTCTGAGTGTGTCCCGATGGGAAGTTGTGATGTTTTATTGATATTTGTTGCTGTTTTGTGTTTAAGATTAAAGAGAAATTTTACAAATAATATCAGTACAGGTGATGAAATACATCCTGAATATGTAAATTATACATGTAAATTATATTATGTATTACTTTCAGCATGATAGATGATGTTTGTAGCTATTTATTCAAGCTGATATTGCATGATGACCCTTGAAACAATCTATAACCATGTATGTTAACAGCAATATAATTCATGTCTAATTTGTAATGTGTAATTTATGAAAATGTTTTTATGAACATATTTATGATTAGAACAGGATTCTGTTTCAGTTTCAAGAGATCTTTGATGGAATCATATTTCTGTCACCATATGCATTTATAAAGTTTGTTAAATATGAGACCAAAATGCCTAGAAATAGCTTTGGAAGAACCATGGGGTACATGATTATACTTGATTCATGTCCCTCTTGTGTACCATCAAAACACCAAACATATTATCTTGTGGTTATGAATCTTCATGTGTATTGTTAATATGATGTTCAAATGCACAAATAACTTTTATGACAGTTTTAAATAGTTGTAGCAATCCCCCTCCTGTATAAAAAGAGACGTCACTATGTTTTATTGTTTGAATGAGTGGCCAATAAGTGTATACAAGTGATACTTCGCAAACTTGGAATAAAATCTATACCTAATGTTTTGCCTATACTATTTTGTTACTTTAGGTTTCAACGTTTTACTTTCATAATGAAAGTTTCATTATGGAAGGGACATGACTAGCCTACTGTTCCAAGAAGGGCTTGCGCTTTAAAACCGGCATATAGACCTTAAACCCCCTGTCACCACCACCACCAATTATGTGCCTTGATTTGTCAGCACCCAACTGTGCTCATGTGTATCTACAAAGTTTTAAGGTTCCATGACCTGGATCCCTTAGGACTTTCCTCATCATTAAGTTCACAGGCTGTGATATAACTGACCTACTACCTTGATTGTCAGTTGTGTTTAACCCATCTCAGTCATTGACGCATATGTAAATATGTCTGTAACAAATTAACACACCTTACTTGTTAGGTTTAGGGAAGAAAAACAGACTTCATTCATCATTTAACTCAGCTTAAAGGATTCGGTGTAGACAGGGATCAACCCCATGGGTATTCTAGGTCAGAGTAGGTAGGCCTAAAGCACACCCTGCTGGTCGCAAGAGCCAAACACAATGAGGATCCAGTTGTAATAATGTGTGATGTGTCACTTTTGTCATTGTACCCTGATAGGGCTGATATATAGTTGCCTGCGGTCAACCACTGCTCTACTTTTGTTTGTTGTTTATCACTGCAATATTCCAGCTGTATGACGGCAATCTATGAATAATCTAATCTGGACAAGAGAAACCAGTGATTGACAACATGAGCTCCGATCCACGCAATTGTGATACGATGACATGCATCCACCTCTAACTACAACAAGAGTTGTCTTCCCTGGGCACACTAGAAACCTATGATTGTGGGTTCAATTCACGATTATGTTTTTTCTAGGTTTGTCAGCATCATACCTGTGTTCAGATGTTTCACCAAAGTGGTAGAGACAGACCATTCCCCCACTGATACAGCTGAAATACTGTTCAAAGCAGCGTCACTCACTCAACCAACCACCCACTCACTCACTCGCTCACTCACTAGAAAACTGGTTATTGGCTACAGCAGTAAAACAACATTCACTCAGAAGGGACGCCACTGAGCTAATTTTAAGTGGAAGCAAAACCAAATTTACGATTCGCACCCAAGCCCACTGGCGGTCTTTGTGTCTGTATACACGTTGTGATCTAGGTATGTGCAGGGCTGAAGTCTTTTGCTCTCGGGCTTTCTACAGCCATCAAAACAAAGCCGTGAAATAATGGCTGATCCTCCTCGGGGATTTTTGCAACCACGTGTGTAAACGTAGATAAAAATGCAGTTTATGCAATACTTCGCAGGTTGGCCGTCGTCGATTGCTTAAAGGCTGAATTAATTGCAAGTAGGTGACTGACGGACTGTCCACACACACACACACACTCACACACATTAGAAAAAGGGACGCTTTCCATAATTTGTTTGTATGTGGGTATTTTATGACATGGGAAGGGTGGGGTGGGTTTGGTAAGTGGGGGTATCCATGCCGCCTACTGGCTCACAATCATCTCGTTCCTATATATCGCATCATAGAGGAAAAACGTGGCAGAGTGATCCTCATAGAGTAAGTGAGAAAACTCCTACGTTCGCGTTTCTCTCGCATGTCAGTAAAGACAGAGTTGCACCCCTTTGAAATGAGACCCGTGCATGTCTGCCGATTAAGATGGTGATGAACGGCAAGTGAGACCTGTGCATGTCTGCCGATTAAGATGCTGATAAACCAGCAAATGAGACCCTTGCATGCCTGTATAAACAATATCTGCATTTACTGATTCGGTGTGTGAGTGAGTGAGTGAGTGTGTGTTTGTGTTTGTATAGGCGCTTAATCGCTTAATTAAACCTTACTGGGACGGGCCTCCGGCGTGACGAGCGAGGACTTTAACCACTTGACTACCCCACCGCGCCCACACAACAATGACATACTGTGTGTCAAACATAGTTGCTTCATGCATGCCCCTAGGTCACCTTAATATCTAGCCCGATGATGAGGGAATGTCTCAAATACAAGTATATAATTTAATATTTGTTTTGATTCCGGACATGATTTAAAACTACCTCATTATATGAAAACTTAATATTATACTAGAATTGATGATAAAAACACCTCCGAGTTGAACATTAGAAGCGCAGTCGCAGATATGTCATCATAGTATTTATATCAATAACGATAGGTAGAATGACATCTCTCAATGCCCGCTTGTCAAAACTGTCTGGCTTTTCTTTCTTTGGGATGGTGTCCTTTGGTTCATCTGCAGTTTTTAACGCTTATCAAGGGAGATAATTCGAAATAAAGTCCTTCGAGATATGCTAAATGCATGCAATGTTCTCTTTGTGAAACAACGAATAGACAGCAAAGGTGTTTCTCTTTTTTATTCACGTTTAAGAAAACAATACGAATATCACGTTGTCCTCTGACAATATGTATCCACGTTACACAAGATTGCTCGCCTTCACTGTTGGTACAACCAGATGTGTAGGATGACCTTGGGTCATGCATGCAGCAACCATGTTTGACACACATTATGTCATTGTTGTGAGACGTTAAATCGTCTGTGCCGGTTTTATAGTGCAAGCCATGCAGGGTCACGTCGATGGTCACACAAATTACCCAATGGCAATGAAGAAAATATATATGTATTCGGACATGAAATATCAGAAAATTGGTTTTAATAGTTAGGCCAGTGATTATTATAAGGTTCGTTATTTCGGGTTAAAGGAGTTCGGTTAAACGATGTTTCACTGTCTTTACACTGGCTACTGTGCAAAGAAAAGAGGAAAGAGTTATACCGATATGTGGGATCAGGCTTCCAGACGACCTCAGCTGACACTACAACTGCCTTTCTACGGTAACTGGGGTATCATTGGGTGTGGACAGCACCCGCAACTCATTCCTACACTTCACCATGAATGCGGAAGGTTATACTTTCCCCACTACTCGGAACATTCTGACCAGCAAAATACACCCCTATATCTACTGATCACATTCTTCACAGGGAAGTCCAGCATAACATGGCTTTCTCAGAACGGAGCCCACACGACCACGGACAGTTGTAGTGTGTAACCCATGTCCAGGCACCTCGGTCGTCCTAGTATAACCTACAAGGGTAAAGGGACAATCGAAATCATCGGGACTACTGGAAATATATCGAGTTAAGGTAGTGCCGATTTTAGTCTTGAGTAATAACTCTGTGATTAAGGGGTTTTATTTCCTACGAGGGCAAACCTATCGGGGTTCATAAAAATCATAAGTGCCCTAGGGTCATATCATGTCACAAGACAAAAGTCTATTGTTTCCCTCATCCGGACGGCATAGTTGACGTCATTAGAATCTTATTGTGACGTGAAGGGAGAATAAAACGACGTCATAGCTGAAGATTGTTGACGTCATTCGACAAATTGTGGTTCCGCTGCTGTTGCGACTTGCTGTCCTTATTAAGTAAACACTAAAATTCGTCTCTGCTCTCGCTCGGCAAAGACCGGAATTTAGACATTCGTGTCATAAACCTAGTATGACATGAATACTCATATAATATCCTCAATGTATTAATACCCACAGACTAATAAATAACCGAGTTAATAAAAACCGTATGAGCCCTTGTGCAAATATCACTTCTCGCTTACGAGTGTATTGTTTCCGTCATCCGTACGGCATTGTTAACGTCATTCGAATCTTATTGTGACGTTAGGTCGGAAAGACGATAAATGGATTGATCAGAGCATATTTTATTGTCAAAAAAACAAACGGACTAATCATACCATTTGAACTGACCACATTAAGGTCTTATAACACATCAGTGTATGAGTACATTACGCACGACACAATTATGTAATAGAAGAACTAACGTCTTTTGGCATGGGACAAAAAGATCATCCATTACATTCATACAAGTGGACAAGGCATTATATCTTATATACCACTATCGCATAAATGAAGGTGTTAAATGGTGATTTCATCGGGTTTGTACTAATTACACCGGAATCGATAAACACAATACATATTTCATTATCTTCATTGCCAAAAACAATTGTAGAGAGATCATGATTTCCGTCACAAAATAAATATAATATATTTCTGTAAATTCATAATAGGTTGCCGTGAAAGGCGACTATGCTTGTGGTAAGAGGTGGCTAACGGGATCGGCTGGTGAGGCTCGTTGACACGGTTGATATATGTCACCGTATCCCTAATGTGTGGATCGATGCTTATGGTCATCACTGGTCCAGACTCGATTATTTACAGACCGCCGTCATACAGCTGGAATATTGCTGAGTGCAGCGTTAAACAACAAACAAATATCATAATAGGTATTTTGTTTGAAAGTATGAAAACTCTGTCTCGCATTATGAACTTCAAGAGCAGGAGAAAGTGTTTTCGAAATTATCTGAATATTTCTGCGTGAATTTGCAAGTCTCATTTATCACAACAATTCCTACCAGTGCAGAACCATCAATTAGATCAATCAGGTATAAGATATAGCTCAGGTCTGATGTTTTCGTTGGTTACCTGTAAGACGCTCTCAACGACCGACAGTGCTATGTCTATCACCTGCTTTTTAATGCTGACATCCTCACAAGCCCAGAAGTTATCCCGGATGCCTGGAATTCAAATTCTTTCACCTGCTTCCAAGTTGATTCAAAGCTATACGGTTGCATCGTCAACAGAGATGTGACAGCGTCTGTAAGGAGATTGGTTGATGCACTGAAGGACACCCTGCAGCTGATGTAGCGGGTTTACAGGTATAGAACTCATCTACAGCAGACTTCCGAAACAAACAGACAGACAGACAGACAACCAAACATACGACGGGTGGCCACAAAGTTCTACATGCGCCTACTCATACTATTCTTGCTTACACATGCATTTTAACCAAATATACAACCTGGCAGGATATTTCAGCAGGCATCAGAGTGACTAGGTATTCTCTGTTGATGAAAATGGACAATATTGGGTACCGCGCTGTTCCGAAATATCTTCAACTGAAAGAGCTAACTCCAACAGTCGTCCATGCGGGCTAAAGAAAATGTTTCATACACATTATATGATAGCTATCGACAAGTAATCGCCGAGGACCAATTATCGCCAACTCCCCGTTATAGCGCACACGTGATCGCATCTCGCTCTACTTTTGCTTGGCCTCATTAGAAGAGAGAAATGTTTATCCAAAAATGATGAACAAAACTGACTCTTGTAAAGAAATATTTAAAAACACACCATAAAATCTCCTTGCTCAAATATAGGCGGTGTCACGTGACTAATTCACGCGTAAACAAGATTCCAGCAACACGATAATGCACATTCAGTTCTGTCATAGCTTACTATATGTCTGTCATTTCTTCCCCAAGTTACCTAAAACCTATTTCAGCTAATTTCCCAAAAATGCATAACCCGGTATGTATCGCGTAATCCATAGTGCATTATCTAGAGGATAAGAATGTGCAAATCGAATTTGGGGAATATGGTGTACGTCAGTTGGCAGACGACACATTGATAAATGCATTTCTTATTAATTATAATGAATATTCAATAGAAAATGTAATTTGTATCACTAAAGCGGTTGCCGTGATATGTGGTACATGCTGTTTAGATGATGGCGATAACTGGTACAGTTTGTCGGCGGAAAATTTCTATTTCCACTGTTTTGATTCCCTGCCGTCGCGTTATAAATGAAATCTACCGAATTTTTTTCCACGGACAGAAATACGCGCATTTGCACATAGTTTCACACAAATCAAAGTTATTTACACAGTTAACCTTTTACACGGAATATTTCAGAAATAACATGAAAAAATGGCGATAACTGGTCGGTGACCAATATGGATGGTTGTCGACTACCACACGTCACATAGCAAATACAGTAGGTATCTCTCATGAGAGAGTTGAGAATACTATGAGTAATAAACTGGGCATGACAAAGGTTTCAGGTTTTATGATGTACACTGTACATATATGAATACTAAGATAGGGATGCCATACGCTATGATACATATTAACCATGCGTAGCCCTATTCCATTTTCAGAGTGATGCCATGCAGTTGACCTACCAATTGAGTTCACACTTGTGTACATGCAACCATGTCCTTCACGCATAATAATGTGTACTGTTTTGTAGACATTATTACATCACGATACGACACTCATTGTCCATTGTGAGACAAAGTATCGCGATAAACCAATATTTGGGTGATTCGTTTCAAGAAAACTCGAGCGTACTATTGAAAGTGGCATTAAACTCACACACCAAATATACTCCTAAATGTATTGTGTTGAGGAAATAGCGATTATTGTATATTTTATATTGGTTGTTTGTTTATATATTCTTGCACTTACCTTATCGTTATTTTCAGTGCACCCTCAACAGGACAAGAATCACGCTGAAAAACGTTTCACAAATCAATATTTCCAAAAAAGATCATTCATTGCAGCTCGTAACATTAATAATAGGTTTCTAAGTTCATGTTCATCTAGGCTATAAATGAAATCTCACCAGCCTGTTGGAATTTATCTGACACAGGGGTCCAGTTCTTGAATATGCGCCACGTCTGCTTCTATTCTTTGAGTGTGAATTAACGCGCATCAAAAACTCGTGCATCGGAAGTGTGTCCTGATTGGTTAAACTCGTAACTATGAAACCACGTGACAATTCTGGTGAACACCTGCGGTGACATATACAACGATTCAAATCTGAAATGACATTTGTTTGCATTAGTAGTCTAAAAAGACGAATCCAACATTTTAAAAAAACTGGGCACTAGGATGGTGGCGTTGTAATGTAGTAGATAGTACCTTCGCTTGTTGAGCGAAGATAAGGGTTCTATTCTCCATATAGTTACAATGTATGAAGCTAAATGTTTTGTGTTTTTGTAGAATAATAAAGTTCTTTTTTTCCATCAGTCAGAAGCATAATTGTTTTGCAAGAATATTCTGGGACAATTTACCTTTTTCCGATAACATCCCCATTGTCTCTAAATATAACATGTAAAAGTGCTATGCATAATAATGAATTAAAGTTGTATTACCTGTGTGTTTGGTTATATGTTTATTGTAAAACATCTTTTTCTGTTCTGAAGTGTTTGTTCTATATATGGAATTGTCCTCGACATGAAATTACATTTCACTCCACACAGATAACACAATTCTCAAAATATAATTCAAACATAAGATGCCCGATATATTTTATTTGCCTCTATTAGAATTAAGCGTGACATTGTATTGAAAACAAAAATGATTTCTTAAAGCAAAACAGCCACATGACTGCTAAGAAGTCTTGACACCCATTAGCTTCTGTGTTATGTCAGTCGAGAATAAATAGATTTCATATGATTCTAAATATAGAAACCAGAAATGTGTCGGGATCGGCATCGGGTGGTCAGGCTCGCTGATTTGGTTGATATATGTCACCGTATCAAAATTGCGTGGGTCGATGTTCATGATATCACTCACTGGATTGTCTGGTCAAGACTCGATTATTTACAGACCGCCGTCATGCATATAGCTGGCATACTGCTGAGTGCGGCGTTTAACAATAAACAACAACTTTCCATACAATTAACAAGACACTCGATGAATATGATTGAAATTACTAATACACTTCTGCTCACGCACACATTCTTTATAGGGACGATTATTAATGGCTATTTATGTCCAAATATATGACAGGCTAACATTCACATCACGTGTTTTCTCTGATGAACGAGCACTGGACTGAATGCAAACAATGTTTTGATACAATAATGGATATAGATATTTGACGAATTCAACCATTCTTTCCCATGTCAGTTGTCGAAATGTAACCAACATGACAGTCCAAATATTGTTATACTATCAGAGACCAAGTAATTGTTATTTTTATATGTTATACGGTATGATGTCAATCAGTGATATTATCTATGGATTCATTTTATCATCTCTTAGTACCGGGAAAGCGTCACGTCTAATCACCGAGCCGGAACTATGGCCGCAAAAGCTACACTTAAATTTACATATATTTTAGAATTTGGCTATCTCAGTCCATAACCGGCAACGGTGCGACAATAAAGGCCATTAAACTAAAGTAGATCATAAACAATAATAAATGTCGTACGTGAAGGAATCAAACAGGACAGATATATTTTTACATTGCAATCCCCCGAACATTACACACTTTTGTGATATATTTGTTTCTTGCATTCCAATAATGTCTCTATCTTTTTATAGATATTGACCCGTGATTGAAATATATATCTATAATTCCTACTTAACCATATAACTGTATCAACGGGGATATTCTGATAACATTAATTGAACTAATATTTACATCAGTAAACACCCCTGTCATCATATATATAAACACTTGTTAATTTCATTATTTTAATCAGGACTTGAGATAAGCCTATATAGAGTTGTGTTTCAAGTAGTAGTAAAATAAATCATTGATTTAACATTTTACAGCCTATTGGATACTTATAATATCTTATTTAGCTACTATACGCGTTCTAATAGATGTTGTGTGTTTCGTTTCATTAAAGAAACACCCACGCGTTTATCTTTGTTAGCGGCATTACGATACGATACACATGTGTATGAGAGATCTTCCCCTTTGGTTCATGAATTTTCGTAAAATCACGTGGCCAGTCATGTGACCTACCTACCGTAAACAAAATGGCGAGTGACACTGTGGTTGGAAATGTCAGCGTGGCGGTTAATCCCGATCTGCAGAAAGAGCGTGATACTGGGACATTCGATGTCCGGGAACTGAGTCAACTACTTCACGGAGGACCGGAAAAATTAATGCGGAAAAGGGAACTAGGTATGAAAGTGAATATATTCGCCAAAGATTAGACTGACAGACGTGCAGACGAAACGATCATTGATTTAAAAAGAAAGAAATACCATGGTCTCTGAAAGAAATGATTAACAAAGTGAAATGTGTCAGTGCATTAATCGAGGTGTGTTGTTTTTATCAGCTTTACTTATCAGTCTTGTATAACATAGTAAGTACTTCACATTATACTACCCCGACAGGATATTATCGGACAGTATACGGGATACGGTACAGGCCCCCAGACAATCTTTTTAGTGTGTATACTCAAATTTTGTCATCGACATTAGGTATTTAGGAGTCTTTCTTTGGGTATTGTATATATTTTACTCTCTTGGATCCTCTCTTGGGTATATTCAAACCAGCGAGTCCACATTTTATTTATTTTTTAATAATTATGGTTAAAATGCTGTTTCAGGTAACTTCTAATTTTCTTCTGTTCAGGTGCTGCACCAAATGTGTCATATGTCACAAAATCCCACAACAGCAATAAATGTGTTAGTTGCAGAGAGCGAGACATATCGCTTTCATGCATTATTTACACACTACCATTTATATATAGGTGATGCCTGCATTCAATCAGTAATAAAAAAGAGTAAAGATATTTCGTTAGGCAAGCTGAATAGGCTACATTTGGACTTTGTACTTAAGATTTACATCAAGCATAGCTAACGGTGTTAAAGGTATATAGCCACTCATAGTGTTACTTATTATTTTTTTAATGTTTAAGACTGGTTACTATATTTATTTATATACACTACTCAAACAGACTTACAAATGATTAAATTTAGAATATTACTAGGCTGATCATTAAAAATTTCACTGTAAATGAGAACCTCATCATGATCAGCCATGAATATTAATTCTTGTTATTACTAAATACTATATGAATAAAGAAAATCTTATTAAAGACAAAGGATATGAAACGATTAGATTTTCAAATTGAAAATGTGAACATGGTTAAATAAATCAGAAAAATTTAATACACTCTTAATTCTATCTGGTTGGGTAAAAAACATTACCAAACGTAAGGGTAACACAATCATGTTTCTATTCCTCACAGACAATTAAGCTTCATTCAGCCTTGCCTACAGCAAATGTTTGTTTCTCGTCATGTGAATCGTGATATAAGTGTTATGTATGTTTGTTCTTGTGTGTTTATGTTTGAATGTAACATGTAAATATATTTGTTTTTTAAAGATTACAAACCTTACTAATACTGTGACATACATGTATGAACTTTTGATACCACCCCAAAACACTATTTCTTAAACTATTTTAGTCCAGGTAATTACATTTAACCAAACCTAAGCAAAGAGACAATAAATCATATAAACAAATGCTATCAACTCTGTGAAATATTTTATTAAAATGATTCAAGTATAAAAGCAAGCCAAACGATGGTAAGCTAAATAATGAAAATAACAACATTCGGTATAGTTTTAAGAGTCAATTTTAGTTAGATTTGTGAATATATATATATTTTCTATTCTAATCCTTAAAAGAGAATTTGGCAAATAAAAATAAAACTTTATGTTATTTATTTTCTGATTGTAGCTTTTCATTTTGGTCATTGAACTGTAAACAGTTTCTGACTCATTGACCGACATGTTATCTGGTATGAGTCTACGTCCATGTATGACTTCAGGACGTCTGGGCCGATAGGTCTCATGTATGTTTATCAGCTGTTACACAAACATATTACTGTAGTGAATCTGTGTACCGGTACACAGGGGTGTGTATCTACCTTGACCAGTACATGTCGCCCAGTGATACACATTCTGAACCCGAGACATGTTAACGACACAACATCAGATTTCTGATTTATTTTCTGTCCCTTCAATGTCATGTTTGAAAAGTTGTCCAAGGATGTTGCATTCATTTAACTATTTCTCTTCACTCTTAAAAGTTATCAGATGTAAAACAAACTTGTTAAATAATTTAGGGGTTTCATGATTGGAAAGTTAAGTATCGATATGTTAACTAAAAGATATCATTATATGTTGATTAATAACTAAATTAGTTATTCTGTATGTGTATAGGTTACATTTTCCTATCTAGTCCTGCTATTTATCAACTTAATGCTGACTATGAACTTGTCTGATCTATCAAATGTTTAAATTGAATTTTCTACCTTCTTATAGTCCATCCCATCCATGGTAGCCTTAACACATGTAAACAATTCTGTGGCAGTGAATTATACTCAAAGATGTAAAAAATGGTACTTGTTGTTACTGTGCCTGGTTACGATTTTCTAAGCATGCAATTTGATTCCCTCTTTCAGAACATCTACTGTTCAGTGATCCAGTGTTTCAAGATGCAGAGAGGGCGTTCAAGTCAAAGGAAGAGATTTATGAACTGGCTGTTCAAAAATCAGTCAAACTGTTTGAATGGAAGCGGCGGTACCAGTGGACGGAGGAGGAGTTTGACACAGCTGTGGAGTAAGTGATTGTCGGAAACAGAATGCTTTTTTTTAAGAATGCCAAAATTGTGTTTGATGAAGCCAAATTAAGACAACAAAAATCCTTAATGAAAAAGGCATGCAAATAACCTTGATGGTGGAATGGAGCCAGTTGCCATTTAGATTCATCATATCAAATTAAATCAACTGATACACTTTCTATAAATAATATTGGACTATTTTTAGCTAAAGCTTTTACAATGGGGGCGGTCGGATAGCCTAGTTGTTAAAGCGTTCGCTCGTCACGCCAAAGACCAGGGTTCGATTCCCGACATGGGTACAATGTGTGAAGCCCATTTCTGGTGTCCCCCGCCGTGATATTGCTGGAATATTGCTAAAAGCAGCGTAAAACCATACTCACTCACTCACTCACTCACTACAATGACAAATGAGAAATACTAGTGTGCAGGATATTACCTTCTGAATTGTATTGAATTGCGGGCCAATGGCCTTTATTTAAGAAATATATGATGTGCGGTAGTTGTTTATTGTATGATAAACAATGACCAAGAGTCGTTTATTTCTAATATGAGATATCAATATAATGTGCAGCTTCTATATGGATGATGATAAAATGTACAAGCTTAAAAAATATTTACCCGTATTTGAATAATGATGACTCCCTGAATAGAATCCAACCTTGGCAATGTCGGACAAGTCCATTTATGAACAAGGGTTTGTTATTGGTATTTCCCAATTATTCTCACAATCCTCACGTTGATTATCTGTACTTTTTCTCAATACCGATTGTCAGATCTCTCCCATTTTTGGATGCTATTGTTCTGTCACTGCGTTTATCTGCGTTGCCCTGCTAAACCTATTGGTAACAACAAACTGGACACTTCCCTCTAAGAAATAATGCCATCCTATATACGATGTCTTCAAGTTGCAAGTGCACGTTCAAATCTCCAGAAAGGACGTCATGATAGAACGATGTCTTGTCATTAAATAAACCATGTTTCATTCTTCATTGTTCTTTGTGATTTTTCGCGTAGCTATCTTATATTACTGTATAATTTTGTCTGTCTGCATAAAATGGGGTATCCCCCTATAATTTTGACATCATTCTGTTTTAGTAAACAAGCACTTTCTCCATTGTGTCATCTGCCAAGTGGCAATATTAGTACCTTGTAGGTATAGAAAGTGATTCAATTTAAGAATTCAGAAATATAGGGATAGAATTGTTACTTGTTCAAGTGTACCACAGAGCACTCATTTATAGGGCTGCAACGATACAGGAAGGTCATGATATGATACACATCTCAATATTCTGGTCATGATACGATACATATCTCAATACGCAATGATAAAAAACAAGTCTTAAAGCATGTCAAGATTGAACCTTTCATGATTTTGGAACAGTCAAAATTATATTATAACAAGACTACAGAAGTGGAACTTTCCCTAACTTTCCTTCAAACAATTCAAAGTTATACACCAGAAAATAATTAATGTACTTCACCAGTGATACAACTTCAAAGAATTTTGATGCAATGGTCAAATAAATTGTATCTGAAATTATTGTTTTATCAGGAATAATATATTCCAATATCGTGTTACTTAAGTTGCAGCTTTTACTATATATATTCTTAAAATTATAAGAACCACAAGTGTAGGATTTTGGTAATGGTGATTGCTGATGCAGGATATTTTTACGTATAGAAAAATTTGACCAGTCAACATAGGGACTTCCCGCGCTGCATGTATTTCGATTGCGAAAAAACGTTATGTTGCCATATATTAGCCAAATTGCCACAAATTTTAACGAGTCAAAGTAGGGCATTGTTAATATACTAGTATGTATCCATTCTCTAGCAACTAAAGTTCGTTTCAATGCGTCAAAAGCGGTAATCTGACTGTGATTGCTGTATCTCTTCACACTAGATTTCACCTAACTTAATGAAATTTTGAATAAAATTAATAAAATATATTACAAACACAAGTCCAGATATACAATGAACACGTTTTAATAACAAGATAGTATAATAATGGTATTGAATTGCGTACTTCAGTTCGGATTTGCTGACTGGTATTTCCGGTGTTATGTGCTTGCGGTGATCAGCTGATAATGTTTTTTGAGATGGGGAAAAACATCTGTCAGTTTAAAACCTGAGCTTATTAAAAATGTAAGTATTTTTTTTTAACCATGTGTTACCGCACGCTGTAACCAAGTTAGCGGTTTATTGAAAGGCACAATGGCAAGGAAACACTGTACTTGAGATTTGTGTTCTGTATCGTGGCGTATCGATAAATGGGCCTATGTTTATCGTATATCGTATCGTGGGTCAAGTATCGCGATGCATCGGAATATCGGTGTATCGTTTCACCCTTACTCTTTTAGATAGAAAATTATACATAAAATGGGTGGAGGTTGGGGGGGGGTGTCAACAAAATATGTTATAGTTCAATCCTACTGGCAGATCCCCACCTATATTTAAGCGCAAGTCTCTAATACACATGTGCTACCCAAAAGTAAACAAACACCTGACTACTTCATTTGACCAATCAATTTTGAGTTGCTTGCATACAAATACCCATACAAAATTTAATAAATCCAATAATATTACAACACAGGAATTACCCAATGATGTATTCTTTTCAACTTAACCCTTTATCTGGCAATCTAGGAGTTGGTGAGTAAGCAAGAAAACATACAACTTTATGTATAACAACTTCTGGTTCATTGCATATTGCAACATTTTGATTTTTGGTTGTTGTCACTCCAGCTTGATAACGGTGTAAGAATCTACATAGAAACATCACTTTTTGCAAAAAGTAGTTATCCATAAGGTTGTACGTTTTCTTCCTTAGATCTTTATTTACTGATCGAATGCAGGCATAACACATATACAGTCAAGTCTCGTTAATCCGACACTCGTTAATCCGACAATCGGCTTTATCCGACACTAATGATGGGAACAGATTAAATCAGTGCTATTTAGACCCGTTAATCCGACAGTCTCATGCTCCAACTCCCACACTCCTTATTTGCAACGAATTACCGAAATCACTCAATAATCAGTCTCGTTAATCCAACACTGTGGTCATCTGCCCCCGAGTACACAACCTGTGTATTGATGCGAGACGAGTCGGCTGGTAGCTGCATATTACAACGGCTGCAGAGATAAACTTGCTTAATAATAAACAATTAATGGTTTAAATAAAGAAAACAGGATTAATCACATGCTTAGATTATCTCAATCTCATTAAAATCAGATACAAGTTGAACTAAAGTATGAACTAAACTGCAGTGAACAAACCATGAAAAAGATGCTAATATTCCCATATTGTTACTTAGACATGTATATGGCGCTGCTGTGAGTTTATGTGACCGGTTACACACCTTTGGCGGCACATGAACAGACTCAAATTAGAAGTCACCAGAAACAGGATTTCAAGCAGAGTTGATATTAAAACAATGTCTACTCATTGGTGTAAAATACCCAACAGACTGGCCCCATGTGAGGAATATATATTGAATACCCAAAGAACACTTTCAATACCCAGTGTGAATGATAACATGTGAGTAAATTCTCAATTGCTAACAACACATCTGGGACCCTGTTAACAGTTGGTCCTCAACTCCAGGTTAGGCCACACATTTTATATTTTTCATTTCACCCGGTCTGCCGACCCTACTGAAAAGCAGGCAGTGCCAGAAATAAATTAAACATAAAATATTTATTTGTATTATGTCTTTCGATGGTAATATGGACCCTCTTATTTAATATAAAATGATATATATATATATATAAATTCCATGTCTACACCACTATCAGTGATTCAAGGAGGCAGCTGCAGTTTTAAGTCCACAGCAGAATGACTTTCATATAAATATATAAATGATTGACATAGCTATTTACTTTTATTATTATTTCGACCGACATTGTGTGGAAAGGTTATGCCTTATGGAGACATAACCCAGCCAACACCCAGTGTTAAAGCATATACACTCTATCACAACCAAGAACTTATAAACACTGGCATATGTTTACAATGCTCCCTGCCTGCAAGCATGGCATTGTATAATTTAGAGTGATCTCCCCTTTGATTACCAAGTGAAGAACTAAATATTTTATGTGTGATTTAAGTAATATTGTGAATTGTATTGTTTTTTATAAATAATCATAATATACATATACTTTATACTAAAATATTTCAGTCAAATATTTTTTTAAATAATTCTATATATGGAAATGTTTATTGCATATATTGTGTTATTGGTCATGGTTTATGTTTTGATAATAAAATACCATACAATTATGAAAAGAAACTGTTGATATTTCCAACCTGTCCAAACTACAATTTTGTGTTGTATTTTTTAGAAATAATTATACTGTTAATTTTCACTGAATCATATACATATCTATTTGTTTATAAATTCGGAATGAAATGTGCAAATATGCTGTTTTGACATTACGCTGAAATGTCTGCCAGATAAGCTATTCAGAGGGAAATCACTCCCATTTAAACAAAGTCCTTACTTACGATTCAGTGATAGGCGGTGCTGATAACTGATCCTTGAGTTAGCTAGATGTACATGTTGTAGATAGTGATAGCACTCCACTCCACTCAAGAGTTGGGGATCACGTTGCGATGTACTTTACATCATGCAGAGGTTTCAATGCAAAACATGAAGGGTTTTTTATGGGATTCCTGCTTTTTATCACTGTGTGAGACCTGTTTGGTTTTACGACCATTTTGTGGTACCCCCACAGGGCTTGATTTAACTGCATAAAACTTGCACCAAGATTTAACTATCCAAAACTCTCATTGAAAATACAACCTAATATTTATGTCCACACACACCATGTTCATGTTTATAAAATTCAAATTTCTGTTGGACTAGGCCTTACTTATCCACGCAATAACCTGGTTTATCTGATGCAACTAAGTTTTCATATCAACATGCACCTAATCAAGTTAATTAAATCGTGCCCTGCCTCAAACCTCCATTAAGCCAATCCCTGTTAATGTATGGTGTCAAAAAGTTTTTGATACAACCGATTTCAATGACACACTAGTTAATGGAGGTTTACATTCAGCTCCCTAGTAGCATTCGCTGTTAATTTTATTGTTAAAAACTGGTTGTGACAGGATTTAATGCAAGCCTATTTCAATCTTCCAGAGGCAAGGGAGTTAACTGACTATAAAAGACCAGTTTCCACCCTTGCCGAACTAGGCTGGTATTATGGAGTTACATTTTGGCTGGACTAACGAGTCCCATGCATAGTCCAAATGAAATCGAAATCTGGTTCTTAAACTGTCATGCAGATTTCGGTCGTTTGCAGGGTTTGCAAAGCATGTGCACCGCCAACTCGTTGTCAACAGATATTTTCCAAAGCTTTTCATGTTTTTAATCAAGGTGTTCACGTGATTTGATGCACTTCGCGATGTAAGACCTTTTATATTACAATATAGATCTTGATTATCGAAAAGAACGTCTTGACTGGGCGCCACCATTTTGTTTGAAACAAATGCAAATGATAGAGTCTGATTGGTCTATAGGAGAGGCTTAGAAGGGACATAACTCGTAATAGCCACTGGTTGCGCTACGATCGAGCCCAGGAATTCCAGCCAATTTCGACAAGGGTGGAAACTGGACTTTTGAAGTCAGTTAACTCTCTTGCCTCGGGAAGATGGCCTATTTCAGGCTTGGGAGAAGGGGTAGCCTTTGTAGTTAAAGCGTTCGCTTGTCACATTGAATGTTGCTAAAACCGGTGTAAAACTCAACTCACTCACTCTCTGTTTCAGTCTGACGTGCCATGACTTGGCTCTTAGCCTACATCATTCGATGTTCATCCCAGGGATTGAACGACTAGCCACAGATGAACAGAAGGCAGAATGGCTTCCGTTAGCGCTCAACTTTAAAATCATAGGCACTTACGCACAGACAGAACTTGGCCATGGTGAGACCACTCAAGGAATCAGATTTAGTATCTTTACTTTATGTTACCAGAAAACAATAAACTGAATAATGCTAAAAATTATGTTTATAGTATATTATTTGAAGTAATATTAAGGAAATAAACCTATACTGTTTACATTTTGAAGTGGTTCATTGTTGATTAAAAAATGCAAAATTTAACATACAGCAGTGTTTAGTCAATGATACACCACTTCAAAATTTAAATGGAGAATAAGTTTATCTCCATTCTACCATGACTAAGATATGTTTCTTAAAACACTCTTTTTCTTGTGTTCATTGCAGTGATGTGGTTTGAAATGGTTATCACTCATTAACCACTTCAAATCTAGCAAAATTAGCCAATGAAATTTGATCATCCTTCAATGATATGGGCTTTATCATGCTTCTAACAATAATCTTAAAGACACGACAAGCTCTGTCCTATACTATCTTTAACATTATGAAATCCTTAGGAAGCAGTTACAAATTTTTGCCTATTATTTTAGTTATACCATATAAGTTTCCCCATTGTTTTAGCAATACATGGGCATTTAATGTATATGTTTACCTGGGATAGTAAAGCTTTCGAGTTTAGTTCTAACCTTGTGACAATTCATTTTTTTATTGATATTTAGAAGTGATACACATAAGGCAGAGAGTTAGTTTATGGATGTCAACGTCAACTTATTGCTTTGACTTAACTGTCTGTGCTGTTATTCCAGCTGACTTCCATTTGTGCGTTGCTATGAGGGCTGGGACGAGTCCAAATTTACTACACGGGTACCCACCCCCCTATTGGGAACATTTTTAGCATAACCCTGGCAAAAACATATTTAGATACATGTATTAAACAATCTGGTCATTCACACACTGAAGCTGAATTAAGTTTTATCTTTATTCAACCATATGAAAAATCAGAAGGAGTGGGTGCTTATTCAGAAAGAAATGCGAACATTAGTGACTTGTAGTGTAACCATAGAGTTCTAGATAATTTTTGTCATTAAACAATATATCACGTGACTACCCAGGTCCTACTCAGTACCCACCCGACCCGGGTACCTGAGTTACCCGTCCCCCCCAAGTAGTTAAAGGTCTTGCAGTTTGTGACAGAAATTCTGTCGGAACACTATCTTTATATATATGAATGTTAAGATATGGTTTGTTTATTTTAAAAGGTTTTTAAAAGTGAATTGTTTAAAAATAATTCCAAAAATTGGAATTGACATTTTATGATACATTTGGGAATAAGATTGTTTCACAAAGGATTACTTTGAGTACATTTGCACTCACAGTAATTGTCTTTTCCATTTCAGGAACCAACTTATTAGCATTGGAGACAACAGCGACCTTTGACCCCATGGCTGATGAGTTTGTGATGAACACACCAAAGATCACATCGATGAAGTGGTGGCCGGGAGGATGTGAGTAGTTCACCTCGCTGAGCATGCTTAGTGTGGAGTTACTTCTGTGTGCCGCACTCAGCCATATTCAGCTATATGATGTAGATAATCGGATCTGGACCTGACAATCCAGTGATTGATATTATGAGCAGTACTTGATACCGTCATGGTATGATACCACACAAATCAAGCAAGTCACCAAGCCTCATCAAACATTCCATTAAAGTCTTAAGACCAGCATAGGTTGCTTGGGATCTATTCTAATCCTGAATCCCCATTTGGGGTGTGGAGATGTTTCACTTTTGTTCCTGCTTTTACAGCCCCAACATTGATCAAATTCTTTTTTGTCTTTCATGTATTTTTGTGGTGTTTCTTCCTAAGGCAACACTTTTTTCACTGATTTTTTACAAGAAAATATCTGAAGGCAGTTTCCTCATTCGCTACAAGTTGACTGGTAGAAAATAAGAGCTTTATGTTTCTACACGAAACTCTTGTTTGTTTGTTACCAAACAGAAATGTCCTGTTTATGTTATTTCTAGTCTCATGAAAAATTATGCATGTCAAAATCCTTTTGACTTTGTCCTGAGTCTTCACTGTTCACTGCATCCTGTGTTAACTGTGTTTACCGGGTCCTGTGTTTACTTTTCACTGTGTCTACTGTTCACTGCATCCAGTGTTGACTGTGTTCACAGTATGTTCACTGTATCCTGTGTTTACTGTTCACTGTGTCCTGTGTTTACTGTTCACGGTGTCCTGTGTTTACTGTGTTCACAGTATGTTCACTGTGTCCTGTGTTTACTGTTCACGGTGTCCTGTGTTTACTGTTCACTGTGTCCTGTGTTTTCTTTCACTGTGTCCTCTGTTCACTGTGCTCACTGTGTCCTGTGTTTACTGCTCACTGTGTCCTGTGTTCACAGTGTGTTCACTGTGTCCTGTGTTTACTGTGCTCACTGTGTCCTGTGTTTACTGTACTCACTGTGTCCTGTGTTTTCTTTCACTGTGTCCTGTGTTCACATTGTGTTCACTGTGTCCTGCGTTCACAGTGTGTTTACTGGATGTACAGTGTGTTCACTGTGTGGTGTATTTAGTGTGTTCACTGTGTGGTGTGTTTACTGTCTGTTCACAGTGTGTTCACCATTTACTGTGTTTACTGTTTGTTCACTGTGTCCTGTGTTTACTGTGTGTTCACTGTTTACTGTGTGTTCACAGTATGTTCATTGTTTACTGTGTTCACAGTGTGTTCACGGCGTCTTTTGTTTAATGTCTTCACTGTGTCCTGTTTACTGTGTGTTCACAGTGTGTTTACAGCATCTTGTGTTTAATGTGTTCACAGTGTGTTCACTGTCCATTGTGTCTTGCGTGTTCACTGTTTACTGTGTCTTGTGTGTTCACTGTTTACTGTGTCTTGTGTGTTCACTGTATGTTCAGTGGGACTAGCACCCCTCCATTTAAATTTCAGATTAAGAACGTAAATGAGGATGTCCTTTTCCATTTATACTACTCAAAAAAAGTTAAAGAACACTATATTGTCATGCCATGACAGATTAACTGTAGTCATATTGAAAAACCAGGTGTTCTTTAACTTCTTTTGACTAGTATATATGCAGTCCAATCACATCTAGACTTTATCCCAGTAATCTCAAAGCTTTATGACGGCCATTTTTAGGGATGTCATATATAACAATATTGATATATCGGTACATTTTTAATGTTGATACTGTATTGATTCAAATGTATGAATATGAACACTAACTTGATAATTCACTGCCACATAAACGTCTACATTAACAAACATTACCATTGTTATTGGACAATGATAAGGCAAAAAATTAAATTTAGACATTTAATGTATGAGCCTTGTTCGTCTTCTGCATTACATTTATTAAATTGCAGGTCTGCCTAGGTAATTCTTATCCATACACATTCGGAACATGTAATGTTCTCATGCCCTGATATCTCAACATTTTGTGATTATTGTAAGTCAATATATATGTCAATATAGCCCCTGGCTTAACTATTATAGAGCTACAGCATCAGGAACTATTTTTTAACAATGGAAGTGCTTTAGTATCTTTGATACAACCCAAAGATCCTTAACATCTATTAAATAACTCATTTCAATGTCAGTATTGCAAGAATTCTTTGATTCTTTGTTTCAGTAGGAAAATCCAGCACTCATGCAATTGTTTTGGCTCAGCTTGTTCTTCGAGGAAAGAATTATGGGATGCACCCGTTCATTGTACAACTTCGAAGTTTAGAGGATCACACACCGATGCCAGGTGAGCTTCAACATGATGATTATACACCTAGACTAGTGAAAGTTGAGCCATTCATTGACTGTCTTTTTCACTCTCTCATCTCGTCATTCATCCACTCGTACATTCATTCACTCCAACACTTGTTCTCACTCTCCTGGGGTACTTCGGCTCAGTCAAGGAGATGCAGTCCTGTGCAGAGTTGTGTCCCTTTGGCTAGCCATAATCCTGTGATCATTCGTTTGAATCTCAGATTTGCCCTGATTGTGTTTCTTTGCCTAATAATATATTTAATTAATAGAAAATTGGATCGATGTTCTTTGCATAAATAGTACAACAGGGTAGGTATTCTTCTAAAACAATAAGGAATTCCTCTGTGTAGGGTAATACTGTGGAACAGACAATGGTTTGTTAGGCCAAATGGTCAAATGGGGATGTTTCATGTCCCGCTTGAACAGGATCACTATCCAGCTTTTGATGCTTTTGACGAAAGGAAATGAATTATGTTTGAAGGAATATTATTCAACCTTAAATATACTCTGCCTCATAATTTCATGAGACCCATGAAGATCTGGTTTAGAATTGGTCTTCAGCACCCCATGCTTGCTGTAAGAGGCGACTTTGCTTGTTGAAAGAGGCAACTAATGGGATAGGGCGGTCACTGACTTGGTTGATGCATGTCATTGTATCTCAATTGCATAGATCAATGCTCATGTCATCAATCACTGGATTGTCTGGTCCAGACTTGATTATATACAGACCGCCATCATATAGTTGGAATATTGCTGAGTGCAGCGTTCAACAACAAACAATGTTTTCATGATGCAGGCAATTTGAAAAAATGAACAGTTCAAATGACATGTTAAATGTTTAAACATTTCTTTCAATTGATAACATGGGATAAAAGGATAAAACATATATTTTTGTTTGTAACATTCCTGTTGTTTTACTGCCACATAGATTCATGTTTGATGTTCTACATATTGGGGTTGGTGAGTTAGCCCAATGGCTACTGCGTTCACTCATCATGCTGAATAGCAAGTTCTATTCCCACCATGGACAAAGTATTTGAAGTCCATACTGGGTGTCATCTGCTGAGTCATTGGTAGAATATTGTTTAAGGTAATGTAAAATCCTACTCACTCACTCCCCATGACTGTTACAAGTGTTTGAAGTGCATTAAAATCACTATCTCCAATACATTTAGTGTTTTTTGCATAAATATTTTGTGATATTAGGTTTTCATGAATGTATTAAAATTGATTATTTTTCAAGTATCTGTATTGTGTTATTTATTAACGCCTTACCAGTACAAGAGTAACATTATGTTAATGTTTGGGTAAATTACTGTTTGTAAATCCTGCAATCTTCTGAAAACAAAATCTTCAATTTAGCTCAAAATGTTAAATTCTTTTTGTATAATGTCATTCAATATACCACAAATATTATATATATATTGTCTTTAGAGGTATGGTTCTTAAATGTCAAACATTGAAATATTTGAATTAAAACATTAAATTATGTGTAATATTTTAATGTAAGGAGCTTATGCATTGTCTGATTAGAGAAAATAGACGTCCATTAAGATACTCCAGTGACATTGTTCGAATCCCACTCCCCCCTACCACCCCATACCTCTTTGGGTATGGGAGCCCTGGCCATAAGCGTTCGCTGGTTTGGGGGTACAAAGGTCATTACCTTTACACCTAGGGGGGGAATGTTTGAAGAGCTGAGGAAGACCTCGGCTGAAAATTAACAATCAAAATTAGTAGTCTTAGTAGTAGAAAGTGATGCTCTGCATGAAATTATGTTGATATTGCAGCTCTTGTGTTGTTTGTTATGATAGGTCGAAGGTCAATTAATTAATAATCAAATTTTTCTCCATTTTTTCCAAATTTTAACTGCTTTTATTGCTAAATTTTCCCAGTAGTTGCATATTGCTACCATTGCAAATGTACAAGTTTGTATAATATTTTTTAATGTATATTTTGTTTTTAAAGACCACTATTTTCTCATGTTATAAATGTTATATTAAACCCATTATGTAAAAACTGACCAAAATTTCACATCTATGTGTTATACTGATTTTTTTATATGTAAAGCCATTATTTGATATTTACTTTTGGTGCATCTATCATCTTCACTCAATTGATTTCTTTGTGCCCTGGTTAATCAAGGAAGGAGCGTTGCAAACAAGTCTGGACTTGCTATCTGAATGGCCTTTGTATTCCCTGTGCTAAAAGTAGGTCAAATATGGCTTGCACTCCACTGAAATGAACAGCTGTTTATCAAACTGGCATACTTCATTATGTATCTGTTTCCTCAAATTCATTTTGAAACAGTTTCAATATCAAAAAGTATTTTGTTTGTTTTGTGCTCTTATGCATTTTTATGTTTTGATTTGTGTTTAGATAATTATGAATTTTTATACCTTTTTTCTCTTTTTTTTGTTACATTTCTTGTTTTACTTTTATTTAAGTCTCTGTTTGTCTTGTTTGAGTTGATAAGATGTAAATTTCATCATATTTTAGTTTTAATTAAATGCTTTTTTTACTTATTTTAATAACAGTAAGTTGAAAGTTATGATTAGTTTCAATAATCATACAGTCAATCCTTCTTGCAACTTGGATCACAGAGCTGCCTGCTCAAAATTGACCAAAAATGTTTTTACTATTTAGCTTTTTTCTTGTTTCTGATAAACTTATAAGTGTGTCTTTTTTTAAGTAAGGCCCTCAGAAACAAGGTAATGTTATCGCTACAATGATCAGTTACAAAGATAGTTTTATATGCATACAACTTGAGGAAGCAAACAGTTTACATTGCTAGTCCTATGGGACACAAGAGAATGTCTGTTTGAAATATAAATAAGTTGTAGATTGCATATTACAGATGAGTGACAATTCTAATCAGATATGAATGTTCTGGGTGTCACCGGTTGATTCTACTCAATCTAAAATTGAAATTGACACAATAGGCTTTGTGCTTGTCATCATTTGGAAGAGGGTCCTGATGGGTTTTAATGCTTAACGTAAAACACCCTTCAAACACTATCGTAAACGTAAAAGTCATCTTTTTTTTATCGTAAATGCTTATCGTAAAATACCCCAAAATAACTGCTTAACATATATAAATAATTTACTGCATATCGTAAAATGATTAAAATGGTCCAAAACAGTCTGTCTTCAAGACCCAAATGCTTCCCCACAGAAAGCAGGCTGCGCAACTGACGCAGGGGACCAGTCTAGAATGTTTAGCGATTTGAGATTTTACACATATTAAAAATATGAATTGTCAGGATGAAACGAAAGCAGAATTAAAAGTCCCATGTCCTGCCTGCCATGGCTGATTTAGGAATTTTTCGCGACGATTTTATTGAAAAAGAAGAAAAATTACTGCTTAATGAAAAAGTACCCTAAATTTTACTGCTTACTGCTTATCGGACTCACCCATCAGGACCCTCTTGCAATGACATCAATGACATTGTTGGAAACCAAGTGAAGCATGTCAGATGTTTCCAGCCGGGGGCTCTCAAGTTCATGCCTTCGACACTCCAGAATTATAACAGGGGGTCCCCTGAACTGGAAAATATGTACACCCTGGCAAATCTCTGGTGTTAGTTGCAAAGTTTCTTTTGAATGGCACAAGGTTCAACAGATATGCTAGTCCACTAGATAAATGCTAGATAATATTAGCCAGGACTATCAATAGAGGTGGTCTAGCTGGCTAGTGAGTGAGTGAGTGAGTGAGTATTGTTTTACGCCGCTTTTAGCAATATTCCATCAATATCACGGCGGGGACACCAGAAATGGGCTTCACACATTGTACCCATGTCGGGAATCGAACCCGGGTCTTCGACGTGACGAGCGAATGCTTTAACCACTAGGCTACCCGACCGCCCCAGCTGGCTAGTGAAATTACATCAGTCTCCATATTTTGTTTAGGTGACAAAAAAAATAATTATTCAATTTTCATTCATTTTTTTATATGTGAGGCAGAATGAAGTGATGTTCTTAATTATTTTTTTAAACAAACTGATGAAGGCATCTGTGTGTTGAGCTTATGGTTTGAATTGAATTGAATCTAACTTGATAGGACTTGAGTCCTAACTGTTATGTGAATGACACAGAGACTGGCTGTTCGGTAGCGGGTTTTACAGGGTCTGTCTCTCTACGAGTCCAGGTGGTCAAACATTATGATGTGGTCCCACTAGACTGAAATTAAATCCCAGAAATTAACTTATTTTACCTGTATTTAAATATATATCTACGAAATAGAAATTAAGATCAAATGAAGCCCAGAACAATGCTTTATTTCAGGAGCTGAGGCAATTCAAGACTTGAGTTGGATTGAGTTTTTAATTTGCTGGCTTGAGTCTGAGAGACAGACTAGGATCCCACATACGACATGCTCCATGCTAATTAGCCTTTGGAAATATATATTCATTTAGACAAATCTCAAATTGATACTTCACTTGATTTCCAAGACATTTACTGATTGATCATGTTTAGAAGCCTTTGGCCTGTTGTGGATTTCATTGTAAGACCCGTGAAGATCTAGGGTAGAATAGGTCTTCAGCAACCCATGCTTGTCATAAAAGGTGACTATGCTTGTTTAAGGGGATCGGGTGGTCAGGCTCGCTGACTTGGTTGATGCATGTCATCGATCCCAATTGCTTGGATCAATGCTCATGATATTAATCACTGGATTGTCTGGTCCAGACTCGATTATTGCTGAGTGCGGCATTAAAAACCAAACGAAACCAAACCTTTGTTAGATATTTGTGTTCACAAAGATTCACAATGAAAATTATTCACATACTCATTCCCACTTAGTATGCGTATTGGACCCAACATTTTGTGTTTTGTCAGTAGGACTAAATATTAGGGCATTAAGGGGCTAAAACCAGGACTGGGCAGCTGGTCAGTACACTGTGTCTGAGTGGGGTATTCATGTTAAACTGCAGCATTGTATCTCAGTGGGCTAGCACTATAAATCGTCCGGACTAGTACAAGCAGCCACACACACACACATTTGCATGCACGTCGCTATATAAGTTCAGTCATCTTGGATGTGACGTTAAACCCCATTTCACCTTTCACCTATTATGTAAACACGAACCCCTTCGCTACCAGCCTCGTTTTGAAATCGGCAAGAATAACACAATGGTAAACATAGCCCATTTCACCTCACCTTCCCTTTCTATTTCAGGTATCACGGTGGGAGACATAGGTCCCAAGCTAGCCCTACAGAACATTGATAATGGCTTCCTAATGATGAACAATGTCCGCATTCCTCGGACCAACATGCTGATGAGAAATGCCAAGGTATGACACACAGAGCACTTATGCACAGTGAATGCTGCGCTATACAAATGCATAAATTATTATTTTTTTTGTTATTATTATTATATTATTATGACATCTTATTGCACACCTGAATAACAATGCCATGCTTCCGTGACGACAGCCAATTTATATAACTTTAATGAGCTGACTTCAAAGCTTTAGAAAATCTACATATATATGTGCTAAATAAAAAAAATGTCAGATTAACATTCAAAATATTGTTTTGTCAATCATGTTGATTATTTTGTTTCCCTCAACAAACTCTTGAATCAAATGCTAAAACAAAACTTCTAACATATAGATCATGGAGATGTGTTAAACAAACCTACTTTCAAATAATATCAAATATTGTTTTCTCTTCTTAATTATCTGAGCTTCAACTTGTGCTCTGTGTGAATAGATTGCTAATGTTCAGTTAAGCAATAATCACTTCCTCACTGTTGTTTGTATGAACACCCGTGAAGATATGGGTTAGAATTGATCTTCAGCAACCCAAGCTTGTTCTGAGAAGCGACTAACGGGATCGGGTGGTCAGATTCAGTGACTTGGTCAATGCATTTCATCATATCCCAATTGCGTGGATCGGTGCTCATGATGTCAGTCACAGGATTTACAGGTCCGTACCTTATTATTTACAGACTGCCATCATATAGCTGGAAAATTGCTGAGTGTGGCATTAAACAGCAAACATAACTTCTTGTGTAGATGACCACAGAGCTCCAGATAAGCTTTTGGTGTTGTTGGTATTTTACCCATGCATTTTAAAATCATTGGGTATCAGTAATTCTATCTGGGTATTCAAATTTCTGTTACCCACTAGTTTTTACACATGTGGGTATTTAAGTTAAATATTTAAAAACACTATTCATCTAGTCCCTGCAAACTGGTGTCGTGTTGGTTCAAGAGCTTTATAGGACTCAAAAATACCTGATACTTCCACAAGAAAGTGTGATGGCAAATGATCATGATGTAACTGTCATCGTGGAGTTTGGCAAGGTTGACGGAATGCCTGTTTATAATTTCAAAATAAGTTGCTCATTTGCTAAACTAATACGCAGGGTTACTTCACAATATTTTGATGATACGCACAAGTTTTATTTTTGTAGCGTATCTGTAATGTTCGTTGCGTATTTACGCTTTGATTTTATTTTACTGCGCATTTCTGCATTTCTGATGCGTATTTTACGCAGATACACAGCTTATCTGGAGCTCTGTGACCTAGGGGCTGAACCACCAATGAACCGATGTCCGGGCAGGCGCTCTGTTCCCTTGACCAAGGAGGCGGTCTCAGCCTTAAAACGGAATGTTCTTCGATGTGACATATTAAATCACAGAAGCTTGTTAAGATTTAGAGCCGTGTCATCTGTGTCATGTCATGTGAGTTCATGTATTTTTGGTGTTTATGCAGGTGTCAAGAGATGGCCATTTCAGCACATCAGGGTCAAGCAAGGCCAACTATGCCACAATGATTCTGATTCGTGTGAAAATACTTTCATGGGCGAGTAGTTTACTGGTGCAAGGAGCGACCACTTCTATACGATACAGTGCCGTGCGCAGACAGTCACAGCTTAAACCAGGGTACGACATTATTGATATCCTCTTATAGTATAACCATGGGGACCCCGGGTTAGAATTGTTTATGTATAGGCTGCCATCATATTGCTGAAATATTACTGAGTGCGGTGTAAGACAAAAAGGGAACCTTCTGATATAGTTCTCCATACCATGTGTTTGTCGTGCAGGGCAATTAAGATAATGCAGTAAAACTAGCATCTAGACGTGGATAGCACTGAAATGACAGTAACTCCTGTCCTCTAACATAGAGTTACGACAGTTGTAGCGCTGAGATAACAGTAACTCCCATGCTCCAACATAGAGTTACGACAGTCGTAGCACTGAAATGATGGTAACTCCTGTCCTCTAACATAGACTTACGACAGTTGTAGCGCTGAGATAACAGTAACTCCCATGCTCCAACATAGAGTTACGACAGTCGTAGCACTGAAATGACAGTAACTCCTGTCCTCTAACATAGACTTACGACAGTTGTAGCGCTGAGATAACAGTAACTCCCATGCTCCAACATAGAGTTACGACAGTCGTAGCACTGAAATGGTAGTAACTCCTGTCATCTAACATAGACTTACGACAGTCGTAGCGCTGAGATAACAGTAACTCCCATGCTCCAACATAGAGTTACGACAGTCGTAGCACTGAAATGATGGTAACTCCTGTCATCTAACATAGACTTACGACAGTCGTAGCGCTGAGACGACAGTAACTCTCGTCCTCTAACATAGACTTATCACTTGGTTTTATCCCGCGGATGCACGTTTTAAATACCATAAAAACCCTCGGACATGCTTTATCCTACACATACAACAGCAACTGACACGTGTAACGCCTAGTATAAAATGCTGTGTCTATTTACAGTGGTGAGGAAATGCAGATCCTCAGCTACCAGTCCCAGCAATACAAGCTGTTCCCCGCCCTGGCGGCAACCTTTGCTTACCACTTTGTAACAAAAACCATGACTGCTGTGTACGAGAAAGCTTATGAAGAAATCATAGGTGGGAACAACCGCCTATTGGCAGAGGTAAGTCCATATGTTACCATGGCTACTGGCATAATAATACATACATGTCAAAGTATGGCGGTAAACAACAAAGAAAGAAATGTACCACCTCACACCAGGGATTTTTCTAGGGCTGCTCAGTGGCCATTATTAGGCCCCAAGTCTGCAGCAAATGTCAGTAAAAATCCCCAAATTGGAATTTCCCAATTCATGTTATATTGTAATAAGTAGCCTCTTATCATATTAGTACAATATGTTTGTGTTTTCCTGTCAGCTTCACAGTCAGTCGTCCTGCTTGAAAGCACTACTGTCGGAGGAGACGTGTGTGTTCTTGGAGACTCAACGCCGCTCTATGGGAGGACATGGCTACATGCTGATGGCCGGCGGTGGAGCATACTTGTTGAGTGCCATGACTCTGCCCACAGTGGAGGGAGAGAACACAGTGTTGTACCAGCAGACAGCTAGGTGAGTGAGTGAGTCAGTGTTGTGTAATGATGGCCGGTGATGGAGCGTACTTGTTGGGTGCCATGACTCTGCCCACAGTGGAGGGAGAGAACACAGTGTTGTACCAGCAGACAGCTAGGTGAGTGAGTCAGTGTTGTGAAATGATGGCTGGTGATGGAGCGTACTTGTTGGGTGCCATGACTCTGCCCACAGTGGAGGGAGAGAACACAGTGTTGTACCAGCAGACAGCTAGGTGAATGAGTGAGTCAGTGTTGTGTAATGATGGCCGGTGATGGAGCGTACTTGTTGGGTGCCATGACTCTGCCCACAGTGGAGGGAGAGAACACAGTGTTGTACCAGCAGACAGCTAGGTGAGTGAGCCAGTGTTGTGTAATGATGGCTGGCGGTGGAGCATACTTGTTGGGTGCCATGACTCTGCCCACAGTGGAGGGAGAGAACACAGTGTTGTACCAGCAGACAGCTAGGTGAGTGAGTCAGTGTTGTGTAATGATGGCCAGTGATGGAGCATACTTGTTGGGTGCCATGACTCTGCCCACAGTGGAGGGAGAGAACACAGTGTTGTACCAGCAGACAGCTAGGTGAGTGAGCCAGTGTTGTGTAATGATGGCCGGCGGTGGAGCCTACTTGTTGGGTGCCATGACTCTGCCCACAGTGGAGGGAGAGAACACAGTGTTGTACCAGCAGACAGCTAGGTGAGTGAGTGAGTCAGTGTTGTGTAATGATGGCCGGCTGTGGAGCATACTTGTTGGGTGCCATGACTCTGCCCACAGTGGAGGGAGAGAACACAGTGTTGTACCAGCAGACAGCTAGGTGAGTGAGTCAGTGTTGTGTAATGATGGCTGGTGATGGAGCGTACTTGTTGGGTGCCATGACTCTGCCCACAGTGGAGGGAGAGAACACAGTGTTGTACCAGCAGACAGCTAGGTGAGTGTGTCACTGTTGTGTAATGATGGCCAGTGATGGAGCATACTTGTTGGGTGCCATGACTCTGCCCACAGTGGAGGGAGAGAACACAGTGTTGTACCAGCAGACAGCTAGGTGAGTGAGTGAGTCAGTGTTGTGTAATGATGGCTGGTGATGGAGCGTACTTGTTGGGTGCCATGACTCTGCCCACAGTGGAGGGAGAGAACACAGTGTTGTACCAGCAGACAGCTAGGTGAGTGAGTGTTGTGTAATGATGGCCGGTGATGGAGCGTACTTGTTGAGTGCCATGACTCTGCCCACAGTGGAGGGAGAGGACACAGTGCTGTACCAGCAGACAGCTAGGTGAGTGAGTGAGTCAGTGTTGTGTAATGATGGCTGGTGATGGAGCGTACTTGTTGAGTGCCATGACTCTGCCCACAGTGGAGGGAGAGGACACAGTGCTGTACCAGCAGACAGCTAGGTGAGTGAGTCAGTGTTGTGTAATGATGGCTGGTGATGGAGCATACTTGTTGGGTGCCATGACTCTGCCCACAGTGGAGGGAGAGAACACAGTGTTGTACCAGCAGACAGCTAGGTGAGTGAGTCAGTGTTGTGAAATGATGGCTGGTGATGGAGCGTACTTGTTGGGTGCCATGACTCTGCCCACAGTGGAGGGAGAGAACACAGTGTTGTACCAGCAGACAGCTAGGTGAGTGAGTGAGTCAGTGTTGTGTAATGATGGCCGGTGATGGAGCGTACTTGTTGGGTGCCATGACTCTGCCCACAGTGGAGGGAGAGAACACAGTGCTGTACCAGCAGACAGCTAGGTGAGTGAGTCAGTGTTGTGTAATGATGGCTGGTGATGGAGCGTACTTGTTGGGTGCCATGACTCTGTCCACAGTGGAGGGAGAGAACACAGTGTTGTACCAGCAGACAGCTAGGTGAGTGAGTGAGTCAGGGTTGTGTAATGATGGCTGGTGATGGAGCGTACTTGTTGGGTGCCATGACTCTGTCCACAGTGGAGGGAGAGAACACAGTGTTGTACCAGCAGACAGCTAGGTGAGTGAGTGAGTCAGGGTTGTGTAATGATGGCTGGTGATGGAGCGTACTTGTTGGGTGCCATGACTCTGTCCACAGTGGAGGGAGAGAACACAGTGTTGTACCAGCAGACAGCTAGGTGAGTGAGTGAGTCAGTGTTGTGTAATGATGGCCGGCTGTGGAGCATACTTGTTGGGTGCCATGACTCTTCCCACAGTGGAGGGAGAGAACACAGTGTTGTACCAGCAGACAGCTAGGTGAATGAGTGAGTCAGTGTTGTGTAATGATGGCCGGTGATGGAGCGTACTTGTTGGGTGCCATGACTCTGCCCACAGTGGAGGGAGAGAACACAGTGTTGTACCAGCAGACAGCTAGGTGAGTGAGTCAGTGTTGTGTAATGATGGCCGGCGGTGGAGCCTACTTGTTGGGTGCCATGACTCTGCCCACAGTGGAGGGAGAGAACACAGTGTTGTACCAGCAGACAGCTAGGTGAGTGAGTGAGTCAGGGTTGTGTAATGATGGCTGGTGATGGAGCGTACTTGTTGGGTGCCATGACTCTGTCCACAGTGGAGGGAGAGAACACAGTGTTGTACCAGCAGACAGCTAGGTGAGTGAGTGAGTCAGGGTTGTGTAATGATGGCTGGTGATGGAGCGTACTTGTTGGGTGCCATGACTCTGTCCACAGTGGAGGGAGAGAACACAGTGCTGTACCAGCAGACAGCTAGGTGAGTGAGTGAGTCAGGGTTGTGTAATGATGGCTGGTGATGGAGCGTACTTGTTGGGTGCCATGACTCTGTCCACAGTGGAGGGAGAGAACACAGTGTTGTACCAGCAGACAGCTAGGTGAGTGAGTGAGTCAGGGTTGTGTAATGATGGCTGGTGATGGAGCGTACTTGTTGGGTGCCATGACTCTGTCCACAGTGGAGGGAGAGAACACAGTGCTGTACCAGCAGACAGCTAGGTGAGTGAGTCAGTGTTGGGTAATGATTGCCGGCTGTGGAGCGTACTTGTTGGGTGCCATGACTCTTCCCACAGTGGAGGGAGAGAACACAGTGTTGTACCAGCAGACAGCTAGGTGAGTGAGTCAGTGTTGTGTAATGATGGCTGGTGATGGAGCGTACTTGTTGGGTGCCATGACTCTGTCCACAGTGGAGGGAGAGAACACAGTGTTGTACCAGCAGACAGCTAGGTGAGTGAGTCAGTGTTGTGTAATGATGGCCAGTGATGGAGCGTACTTGTTGGGTGCCATGACTTTGCCCACAGTGGAGGGAGAGAACACAGTGTTGTACCAGCAGACAGCTAGGTGAGTGAGTCAATGTTGGGTTATGATGGCCGGCGGTGGAGCATACTTGTTGATTGCCCGACCTCTGCCCAATGCTGTCTGGTCAAGTGTTGATGTCATGTAGTTTGGTAAATATGACCACACATAGCCATCAAGGGTTACTTCCCCTATGCCGAGGGCCCTCAGTGCTTGTGAAAATACACATGCTTTGTTGTTTGTTTGTTTGTTTGCTTGTTTGTTGTTTAACGCCGCACTCAGCAATATTCCAGCTATATGATGGCGGTCTGTAAATAATCGAGCCTGGAACAGACAATCCAGTGATTGACATCATGGGCATCGATCCGCGCAATTGGGATGCGATGACATGCACCAACCAAGTCATCGAGCCTGACCACCCAATCACGTTAGTCGCCTCTTACGACAAGCATAGTCGCCTTTTACGGCAAGTATGGGTTGCTGAAGAACTTTTCTACCCCGGATCTTCACGGGTTACACATGCTTTGTGAACGTTATCTTGACATCGGTTGTGTGTGGAGTACCAACAGGTCCTCTCTTCAGGTTTTCACATCCAGCGGACTATTGTTGCAGGTACCTGATGAAGCAAGTGGCCAATGCCCTGTCTGGTCAGCAGCTGCAGGGGTCATCGTCCTATCTGACTGCTGACCCTGGGTACGTGTGTCCCATCAAGGAGGTCAACGACTGCAGGAACACTCGGATACTACTGGACATCTACAGGAACAGAGCTTACGGGTAAACAGTCTGAGCTTCTATCCACCTGTCTGTTAAGGGTTTAGAACAATGGTAAATGTTCAAACTAAGAGGTGCCATACCATTTGCACAAAGTCTTCACACAGCACAGGGTAATTGTGTCATATCTTAAAAAAAGTTTTTTCCACATCAGATGAAATTCTTAGGCGTTAAGGCAGTTACAATTCACTTGCGTATTCAGTGAATCGTACCGTATCCATTCATGAATTGAATTTGTTAATCGTGGCCACTAGAAGCCAATATTTATGGATGTATGCAAGCATGTGCTTTTCCATTAAAATATCCATAAGAACATATTATATGCATAGATTTCTTCAAAAGACAACACTCTTATACTATATAATCTGACAGTAGTGTGGTCACTGGTCATTGTCACATTTGAGCAAGTACCACTACATGGATAAGAGCAGTATATAAATGTATAATATATTAATAATTAACAAAACATGTCAAATAATGTATGTTGTTATTATTACACTGCATATAAGAAATAATACATCAGCTGCTGACTTGTTATTGTATTCGAGAATTAATATTCGTATTCGTTACCCTATATTCCTGATACGAATCGTATTCGCCTCATAGTGTATTCCTTGCAGCCCTAGTAGAGATTATATATGTGAACACTTACTTGAATGTTATGAAAATAACTTTTGTGTGACTTTATCTTCATGTGACACAAACAACAACCCGTTCGACACCTGGATTACACTTTGCGAAGTCAATGGACCCAAACCATATACTGATACACTCTGAAAACGCAATAGTTTTCAATAGTTGACAAAATGTCCACAATAATTCAAATTAAGTTGTTCTGTGGATTCAGGAATGAGATAATCCAACACAACAATGTCGCTGTACAGGTTCAAATCTCATTTGATGTGTGGACTTGATCACAAAAACAAATCTTTTCTGTTAAAGTTGATAATGCGTTTTCGTTTGTTTCAGTATAGTTTTCAGCCTTTGAGAATACTTTTTGTCATGGGAGATAACCCCTCATACTCCATTTGCACATTTTCTTTACCAAACCACAAGAAGTGTAATAAAATCTCCCTCATGGCCACACTCTAAGGCAGGATTCGAGGGGGATTCTGTGAGTCAACTAAATACAGCATTATGTTTTGTATTACTTGGTTTAAGGACCTCCAGACCCTAAAAATCAGTCGCATGGAAAATAATAAAAGTACCAGCATGTGCTATTAACGCTGAGCCTGACAATCCCACCTGTATCGACTGTGGTATGTGCTCAATGCACGTACATGTTTGTTCAAATACTATTCGTAGATTAAGGAAGAGAATTTATGGATGTCAACTTCTTTATTATGAGGAACACAACGTTTCGGAGTATATGTCAGGTGATGAAGGAGAAAGCATATATAGGAGTATATATCGGACTAAGGATATACTTTGAAACGTTGTGTTCTCATAATAAAGAAGTTGACATCCGTACATTTTCTTCCTTATGTGTAACACTTCAAAATGCCTCTAAAGACTTTATTCATAGATTCACCAGTATGTCAAACAGTGTGGCTTTGTTCCCCTTTAAATGCTAGAAACTGTCACATTATCAGAAATGTCAAATGGCTAATAGAGAATTTAAAACTTTGTTTTTTCTTATCATACCGCCCCCATTTTCTTATAAAACACACAAAAAATATAATTGAAGAGTCTATATATATATAATCTTTTTCTTTTCTCTCTCTGAAGACAAAGGGATTTAATTTTGTCAAATTCCATATATCAAGGTCAAGGGACATAACTCTGAGGTTTATTCTGCAAAGAATTTTGCTACGCCTGAAATGAATGAAACACTCATATGTCAGACACGTTATCAGTTAGCTTGCCTTGGTTTCAGGTAAAGCACCAGTACATGATCACTTGAGTGTTCAAATAATAAAAATGACCTTGAGAAAGTACCCCAGATACTCTATGTTGTAGAGAGGTAGAGAAATGGTTGTTTGAAATAGAAAACATTAATATGATTGTCAGGATTGGCAGACAAACAGAGTGATAGGAACTGCTGTAAACCATATAAAGGGAGGTAACTCATGTTACTTGTATGTTCAGGATTGTGACTGGGACTGCCCGCAAGCTTCACGCAGACATGACGAGCGGGATGGAACAACATGTAGCTTGGAACAACAACATGATCAGACTGGTCAGGGCAGGGAAGGTAAGTAGATAATTCATTGGATGATAATTAAGTGTTCACACATTTCAAAATACAAATATTCAATTACTCAAACAGTGTCTCTGTAATGAGAATTTTTCACATATTCTATAATCATACTCAAGAATCAAGAGTCAATTTATTGAAATAAAACTTTGCATAAAGCTTAGTATTTCACAAAATAACAGAATAGGTTTTCAGAAACCCATGCTTTGCGTAAGAGGTAACTAACAGGATCAGGTGGTCAGGCTCGCTGACTTGGTTGAAGTACGTCATCTTATCCCAGTTGCATAGATCGATGCTCATGATGACAATCACTGGATTATCTGATCCAGACGTGATTATTTACAGACCGCCGTCTTGTAGCATTGAACATCAAACAAACCACAAATTATTCGATACTGATCATTCTCGGGTTGACGTTGGAACTTAAAGAATCGTCCATTTATAATCTTGGGGAGATGTGCTGGGTGTTTATTTATTGTCAAAATAATGTGTAGGTCACTGCTTCAAGATATACAGTAATTTCATACAATCTGTCCCTTCACAGTGAAGCTTATACCGGACTGTTGTGATAAATGACGCTCAAGTCAATAACATTATCATCTTCCAAATGCATTATTATTTGCATGAAGGTATAGCTGGAATATTGCAGAGTGCTGCTTTAAGCAACAAGCAAACACAAACTGACAGTATGTGTTATCATTATATCATCCCCGTAGTGATTCCGGGCTAGTGTAGGTCCCCAACCTATGGTCGTCGTAAGAGGCGCTTCATTGGATTGGGTGGTCAGCCTCGGTGACTTGGTTGATAGGGTGTCCTCGTACCTTGATGACGTGGATTGTTGCTCACAATATCAATCACTGGATTGTCTGATCCAGACTTTATTATTTACAAGCTGGAAAGATGTATCACTGGACAACTATTCAGCACTGTACATTCAAATCAGGATGTTATAATGTATTGTATTGTATCTTAGTTCATTGTATCTGTGGCAGGTTCACAGCCAGTACTATGCGGTGGAATGTTTTGTGGAGGGAGTGGAGACGGCCAATGTAAGACCTGAACTGAGGACTGTTCTCCACAAGCTGTGCTGTCTGTATGCTCTGTATGGCATCTCAAGCAACAGCGGGGACTTCCTGGAGGTAGGTGTGATACTGGCTATACATTGTATCGAGGACTGTTCTCCACAAGCTGTGCTGTCTGTATGACCTGTATGGCATCTCAAGCAACAGCGGGGACTTCCTAGAGGTAGGTGTGATGAATCTGTTTCTGTACTTTGCCTCCAAGATACTTGAAAGATGCAGGGCCATTGGGTGGTCCATTGGACTAAATGGCCACAATATGCTGTCCAGAGTTGCATACCTCAGGCTTGCCAGAAACCTATCATTCTTACGAATCCTCTTCCTCTATCATATCATTGCCAAATTGCTGTAGTTTGGCTGCAGTGACACTATAACTAAATCTTCAGATTTTCAACTATACATCACTACATTTTTCTTCGAAACTGCACATATGCATTGGTCATCAGCTAAACTGGTGCCTTTTGCTATTTTGAAATTTTCACAATGTTATTTTTTTATGTTTAATTTGACTCACCCATAGGTGTATAAGAAACTTGTATTGTGTACTTGCCTCTCCTACCAGTCTCTGTAAGGCAACACTTCTACAGGCAAGACATCTTTTTGGAAGGGTTCTTTTTTATTGGGGTAGGTGAGACTGGCTTGACTGTATACATGTAACACATTTTTATGACTGCCTCTCCCTATAATAAATGAGCAGACCCTATTAAAGTATGGTAATGTTCAAATATAAAGACAACATAGATTTGAAAAAATAGAAGTCACATGACACCAACAAACCTCCAACCCCTGTTTACAGTTTTGAGAAATTTTGGCGACCCCCACTCTTTCACTGTCATTTTTGCATGGCAACACCCCCCCCCCCCCCCCCCACACACACACACACACACACAAACACACACACACACAAAATAGTCTCACCACTGCCCCCCTTCCCTATGATAAATGACCAGTCCCTTTGTTATCACATTGAAAAGGTTTATATGTGTTCAAGTCTTGGTTGTCATGTATTTTTCAGACAGAATCTGTGACTGTTGCCCAGATGGAGATGCTGAGAATGGTGGAGCATCAGTTGCTGGCTGAGATTAGGTGAGCTAATGAGGGGCTGTGCAGTGTGTGCAGAAATACAACTATTGCAGGTGCACTCTCAAAGCAATGACAGTCTTCAGATATGACTATAGCAAAGACACACTCTCAAAGCCCTTGGCAGATGCACACTTCAAATGCCTCCATGGTCAAGTGGATAGGGCATCTGCGCAGAGAACAGCGTCAGAACCTACTCTGAAATTTGCTTCTAATTGTAATAAAGAAGTTGTTCATCCATATAACTTGTCCTTATGGCCTCTCAAAGAAGGAAGGTCGATGGTTCGATCTTCTGGCCGCATTATTCTAACAGATGTTACAGGTGAGGTGAGGTGAAATGGGGTTTAACGTCGCGTCCAAGATTATTGCACTTATATAGCGACGTGCATGCACGTGTGTATGTGTGTGTGTGGCTGCTTGTACTAGTCCGGACTGATGCCGATTTATAGTGCTAGCACACTGAGATACCATGCCGCAGTTTAACATGAATACCCCACTCAGACACAGTATACTGACTCCGAGGCGACCAGTCCCTGTTTTAGCCCCTTAATGCCGAGTGCCAGACAGGGTAACAACAAGTACCATCTTTTAACGTCTTTTGGTATGACGCGGCCGGGGATCGAACCCCGGACCTTCCGCTCTCCGGGCGGACGCTCTACCATTAGACCACGGAGGCAGCCACAGATGTTACAGACGTTACAATACACTCACTTCACCTAAAAAAAGCAGGACATTTACCGCCTTGCACAGGTATTGTTATTGAACCGGTGGAGGCAGGGAAATAAGTTCCTCATCCTAGGAAAAATATTTTACCTATGTCCAGGGCCTCGTTCCACAAAGCGATCTTAGCACTAAGGTGATCGGAAGTCCCATACTTTAACTTAACTTAAAGATTGCTTTGAGGAATGGGGCCCAGATCAGTAGTTTGTATGAGCCATAGTGAATTTAGGCAACAGAGATTACAGGAATTAACTCTTTAAGATTTTCTGCTAGGTAGTATTAAATGATTCTAGACATTGCATTCTGTGTATTCTAGACCTGATGCTGTTTCCCTGGTGGATGCATTTGATATGCACGACATCACCCTCCATTCTGCATTGGGATGTTACGATGGCAACGTGTACGAGCGACTTTACCAGTCGGCCCTCAAGGAACCAATGAACAGAACTCAGGTTGGATTTTGTTACTTTGAAGGATGCTTCATTACTTTCAATGTTTACATCTTACATCTTTCATTGATTTGAGTTGGTTTTTTTTTTATCTCTTTATCTTATTATGCTTTGTGATTTTACACAGTTGACCAGGGGCGGTCAGGTGGCCTAGTGGTTAAAGCGTTCGCTCGTCATGCCGAAGACCCAAGTTCGATTCCCGACATGGGTACAAAGTGTGAAGCCCATTTCTGGTGTCCCCCACCGTGATATTGCTGGAATATTGCTAAAAGCGGCATAGAACCATACACACCCACACACCGACTCACAGTTGACCTAATGACATTAAAATCTATAAATAAAGATATAACACTAAGTAGTCGAATGTTTGTAAAGAATGAGTGAATAATAGTTATACGTAAGAATGTACTGATTCTTTTTTTGCATAAAATGTCATATGACTGAAGGTGAGCTTCTGTACCTGTGACCCTGTGGCTGGGGACAACGTTGTAACTGTTGTATCTACTGGCAGGTGCATCCTGTCTACTACAAGCACCTCAGAGGGCTGCTGAAAGGATCAACCCTGTCCAAGCTGTAGAGTCTCAGGCAGCCCCAGGTATTCATGACCATCATCCTGGAGTACTGGATAGGTGTTCAAAGGACAAATATGTAGTGATGGATTTTTACTTGTGTGTTCTGTGGGGAAGAACTTGACGACAGAGCAATATGATGTTATGGATCTTTAACTTATGTTTTCTACAGGGAAGAACTTGATGATAGAACAATAAGTTGTTATGGATCCTTACTTGTGTGTTCTGTGGGGAAGAACTTGACGACAGAACTATATATAGTTATTGATCTTTACTTGTGTGTTCTGTGGGGAAGAACTTGACGACAGAACTATATGTAGTTATTGATCTTTATTTGTGTGTTCTGTGGGGAAGAACTTGACGACAGAACTATATGTAGTTATTGATCTTTACTTGTGTGTTCTGTGGGGAAGAACTTGACGACAGAACTATATGGAGTTATTGATCTTTACTTGTGTGTTCTGTGGGGAAGAACTTGACGACAGAGCAATATGATGTTATGGATCTTTAACTAATGTTTTCTACAGGGAAGAAGTTGATGATAGAACAATGTGTTGGTATTGATCTTTAACTTATGTTTTCTACAGGGAAGAACTTGATGATAGAACAATATGTTGTTATTGATCTTTACTTGTGTGTTCTGTGGGGAAGAACTTGATGATAAAACAATATGTTGTTATTGATCTTTACTTGTGTGTTCTGTGGGGAAGAACTTGACGACAGAACTATATGTAGTTATTGATCTTTACTTGTGTGTTCTGTGGGGAAGAACTTGACGACAGAACTATATGGAGTTATTGATCTTTACTTGTGTGTTCTGTGGGGAAGAACTTGACGACAGAACTATATGGAGTTATTGATCTTTACTTGTGTGTTCTGTGGGGAAGAACTTGACGACAGAACTATATGTAGTTATTGATCATTACTTATGTGTTCTGTGGGGAAGAACTTGACGACAGAACTATATGTAGTTATTGATCCTTACTTGTGTGTTCTGTGGGGAAGAACTTGACGACAGAACTATATGTAGTTATTGATCTTTACTTGTGTGTTCTGTGGGGAAGAACTTGACGACAGAACTATATGTAGTTATTGATCTTTACTTGTGTGTTCTGTGGGGAAGAACTTGACGACAGAACTATATGTAGTTATTGATCTTTACTTGTGTGTTCTGTGGGGAAGAACTTGACGACAGAACTATATGTAGTTATTGATCTTTACTTGTGTGTTCTGTGGGGAAGAACTTGACGACAGAACTATATGTAGTTATTGATCTTTACTTGTGTGTTCTGTGGGGAAGAACTTGACGACAGAACTATATGTAGTTATTGATCTTTACTTGTGTGTTCTGTGGGGAAGAACTTGACGACAGAACTATATGTAGTTATTGATCTTTACTTGTGTGTTCTGTGGGGAAGAACTTGACGACAGAACTATATGTAGTTATTGATCTTTACTTATGTGTTCTGTGGGGAAGAACTTGACGACAGAATTATATGTAGTTATTGATCTTTACTTGTGTGTTCTGTGGGGAAGAACTTGACGACAGAACTATATGTAGTTATTGATCTTTACTTGTGTGTTCTGTGGGGAAGAACTTGACGACAGAACTATATGTAGTTATTGATCTTTACTTGTGTGTTCTGTGGGGAAGAACTTGACGACAGAACTATATGTAGTTATTGATCTTTACTTGTGTGTTCTGTGGGGAAGAACTTGACGACAGAACTATATGTAGTTATTGATCTTTACTTGTGTGTTCTGTGGGGAAGAACTTGACGACAGAATTATATGTAGTTATTGATCTTTACTTGTGTGTTCTGTGGGGAAGAACTTGACGACAGAACTATATGTAGTTATTGATCTTTACTTGTGTGTTCTGTGGGGAAGAACTTGACGACAGAACTATATGTAGTTATTGATCTTTACTTGTGTGTTCTGTGGGGAAGAACTTGACGACAGAGCAATATGATGTTATGGATCTTTAACTTATGTTTTCTACAGGGAAGAACTTGATGATAGAACAATAAGTTGTTATGGATCCTTACTTGTGTGTTCTGTGGGGAAGAACTTGACGACAGAACTATATGTAGTTATTGATCTTTACTTGTGTGTTCTGTGGGGAAGAACTTGACGACAGAACTATATGGAGTTATTGATCTTTACTTGTGTGTTCTGTGGGGAAGAACTTGACGACAGAACTATATGTAGTTATTGATCTTTACTTGTGTGTTCTGTGGGGAAGAACTTGACGACAGAACTATATGTAGTTATTGATTTTTACTTGTGTGTTCTGTGGGGAAGAACTTGACGACAGAACTATATGTAGTTATTGATCTTTACTTGTGTGTTCTGTGGGGAAGAACTTGACGACAGAACTATATGTAGTTATTGATTTTTACCTTATGTGTTCTGTGGGGAAGAACTTGACGATAGAGCAATATGATGTCATGGATCTTTAACTTATGTTTTCTACAGGGAAGAACTTGATGATAGAACAATATGTTGTTATAAATCTTTTACCAAACAAAACACGGCTTAGTTGCCACATTCTTTTATTCTTAATCACATTTTTAACATATGATAGTTTTTAATATATTTTCTGATTTTAAGATGATCTGTCATATTTTTCAGCTTACATTTAAAAGTCATTATCAAACTCTACCTCAAGACTTCTATACCTTTCTATTCTTTTCAGAATTGAGTCACTTACTTCCACACAGTTATATCTTGTAACAGGCATCAGAATTTCTGTTGCTACCCTGTAAACTAGATAAGACAAGTCAGTCAATTACGACACCCCCACAGTGTCAACACTATATGGCTGAAATATTGCCGATGTGACTTTAAATATTAACTCACTCACTCACTCACAGTGTCAACATCACACAGGGGCAGTCGGGTAGCCTAGTGGGTTAAGTGTTAGCTTGTCACGCCGAACACCCAGGTTCAATTCCCGACATGGGTATAATGTGTGAAGCCCATTTCTGGTGTCCCCCGCCTTGATCTTGCTGGAATATTGCTAAAAGCGGCGTAAAACCATACTTACCCACTCACCCAACATCACAAAAATTTCTATGCTGGTGTTCTATTTCACACAGATTCCTCATTGATTACTTGTGAAATAACTTCAGTTGCATCAGTACTTACTCTATCATAGCATTAATATCTTAATGAAAGAAATATGTGGAAGTTATCTCACAAATGTGGTTTTGGATGATAAATATCCTGTTTTAGGAATAAACTTTATGTAAAGTTGTTTGTTTACAAAACATGTTCTTTGGGTTTTAGAAGTATATTTTGACTCTATATAATCGCAGGTTCTATATTATCGCTGTATCGTAAATCTCGTAATCCACACCCCCTGTCGACTGTTTACCTATGCAAAACTGAACACTATATTTCATTGCTTGATCGAATACAGGACTCATTGCGGTATGTCACGGCTACCCGTAAGTATACAAGATAACTCTTTCATGATAGTTTCCAGAAGGGGCGGTCGGGTAGCCTAGTGGTTAAATATTCGCTCGTCACCCCGAAGACCCTGGTTCGATTCCCGACACGGGTACAATGTGAGAAGCCCATTTCTGGTGTCCCCCGCCGTGATATTGCTGGAATATTGTTAAAAGCGGCGTAAAACCATACTTACCCACTTACCCACTCACCCAACGTCACAAAAATTTGTATGCTGGTGTTCTATTTCACACAGATTCCACATTCATTACTTGTGAAATAACTTCAGTTGCATCAGTACTTACTCTATCATAGCATTAATATCTTAATGAAAGAAATATGTGGAAGTTATCTCACAAATGTGGTTTTGGATGATAAATATCCTGTTTTAGGAATAAACTTTATGTAAAGTTGTTTGTTTACAAAACATGTTCTTTGGGTTTTAGAAGTATATTTTGACTCTATATAATCGCAGGTTCTATATTATCGCTGTATCGTAAATCTCGTAATCCACACCCCCTGTCGACTGTTTACCTATGCAAAACTGAACATGATATTTCATTGCTTGATCGAATACAGGACTCATTGCGGTATGTCACGGCTACCCGTAAGTATACAAGATAACTCTTTCATGATAGTTTCCAGAAGGGGCGGTCAGGTAGCCTAGTGGTTAAATATTCGCTCGTCACCCCGAAGACCCTGGTTCGATTCCCGACACGGGTACAATGTGTGAAGCCCATTTCTGGTGTCCCCCGCCGTGATATTGCTGGAATATTGCTAAAAGCGGCATAAAACCATACTCACTCACTCACTAGTTTCTGGAATGTTTTTTAAGTGGAATTACCCCAACCTCCATTCAAAATTGATTAGAAAAGAACCCATTTGCTTGGACGAAGTCCCTTGACCCAACCTAGGTTGTATGCATACTGATTATGCATAATTCAAAACAGGAAATGATGTAGACAACATAATCCACAGGTATCACGCCACAAAATAGCCATACTGTGATAATATAGAGTTGCCCACCCTTGAATTGCTGACAGGTACTTTGTTTACCAAACTCGCTTAAGAAAATCAGAGTCGATCAATCCTTGATGTGTCATAAAAGTTGAACAAAGAACAAGAAACATTTTGCGTATGACATATTTAATAGGTTAGTAAGCGTGCGCCATTACGATCCATTATAGATTAACTACCAAGATTATATATAGCGTACCATCCTACTTGTCTTGCCCAGTTTTATTGGAAATAATGTGTTAACAATTCCGTAAATAAGTTATATTTGACATTATTATACACTGAGATAAAACCACATTCCTTACAAGTTTTACATATAACTGAAATAACACATTTTACAAAAGTATCTTCTTTTTTTTGTCAATATTTACATTGTATCAGTTTCAATTTGGTGTTGTAATTTCTTCTGGCATTTTGGTTGTTTTATTTGACATGTGTTCATGCCATTTTGTATTCATAACGGTGACATTATGACTGTGCCAGGATGACTCACGCACGTGTTGCAAGTTCAATTTACATTGTCATGAAACGGGGAAATATTTGTACAGATCTTTCAATGGTGAATGAGTATGGAAGGACACTGCATTTTTCCTTCAATATCCTAGCAGGGGATAATAATCATTATAATCATAATAATCATAATGATAATAACAACAACAACAACGACAATAATAATGTGTATATTCATGATGCACCAAATCCACACACTGAAACATGCTCAACACACTACAGTATTACCCCGGTCAATGGATCAGTGTTGACTCGAATTTCATTCTCAGCTCCCTGGGGAGTATACAACCCAAGCTGCCTTATGAGCACTATCACATTTAACAGTCACATTACCATCTAACCCTACCGGGTACCCATGAACAGAGGCATATGTCCATGTATACTTAGCACAGTGCACACCTGTTGTGAGATGGACGTAACTGAAGCTCAAACACTTTGGCTACTCTATGTCTGTCATAATGTATGGATAATATTATAAGTCATTTTGTAACTTGACCGGAAATGATTTTGATGTTTCTTAACAATGGATATGCCTGAAGTGAAACACGACCACTGTTGGTGTGGTGGCAATTCTAATCCATTCTTATTTCTGTACCCTGATCCTGTATCTTGCGATACATATGTGACATAAATGTTGCTTTCTCCATTTGGAAGAATACATCTTTTGATCTAATACATATCTTGCCAGATAATAATTTATGGATTTGTTTTAAAGCCAGATCAACTGTTTTTCTTTTTTATGATATGTGCAATCCAATCCCAAATTTTGGAGAAGTTGCTTGATGTATTTTGAACGAGTTCTAGTTCGAACATGTTCTATTTCAAAGTTTTATTGTCACAAGTTTCTTTGGGAAACTTAACTCTAATCAACCCAAATAATGTTTAGTGGGTTTATTTCCAGGCTAAGGGCTTCACTTTTTGACATGTTGATACAGTATTAGTGTGGTGGTCAGTATTGCAGTGTTATACTCTACAGTGTTTCTGACGTCCATTTGGCAAGATTTTTTTTTACGGTTTATGAATTTTTTGCCCAGTATTTCAGGGTGGTTGATAAAACATTAAAAAAATAAATAAAAAAAGAATTCATCAAAATATAAAGTAGGTAGAAAAAATAAAGTTAGGACAGGTGTAATCAGGAAAGAAACAAGTTTAGAGTTACCTCCCTTCAATTAGAGACGGGTATGTGTGGCAATCTGTCATAATTGGTTGTGTTTTCAAGTTAAATTTTCAACAAATTTTAATTTTTAATAATTAATCCTTTGAATCATTTATTTTTATCGATAACGACAGTAAATGAGAATTTTTAACATTCCACTTATTTCTTGCCGATTAATAAGAAAATGCTGCTTTTCATTTGTATTTATATTTTTACATTTCAATTTTGGAGAGTTGGTGGATTTGTAAACCAAGTTTTTAAAACCTGGTCTTACCACAATGCAAGATTTTATTTCATTATTGAAGTCAGAGTATTTTAGTCAGCACTTTTAATTTTTTTATGCCCCAACTCTGATCTTTTATCAGCATATGTGATTCCATTTTACAATGACATCTCTTGTGTAGATGTTTTGAAAATGTGTGTAAATGTCGTAAAATTGATGATTGCACCGATGTTTTGTGTAAATGTATGAAAATTGTGTAAATGTATTGAAACTGAGTGAAATCTTACTGCTATTGAAATATCACAGTGAAGTGATAAAGAATAAAGGTGATCTGATTCTGTCTTTATTGTGTTATTCATCATTGCTGAATCTAAGAGCCTGTCACTAAGGTGACTATGCTGTGGATTGGGTGGTCAAAATGACTGCACATTGTGAGCTTCCTGGATGAGCTTGGTGTGATCATACATAACGACAAACACTTGCATAGTATTTCATGACATTAGGTGGGTTTTTCAGGCTATGATCTTTCAACAATTCCCATGTATCATTGCACTACAGTAGGATAGTTGTATGCAATTGCCCCATGAAACATGTATCTTTGGTTATTGCTTACAACTATCCTACTGTATTCTTGTCACAGGATAAAGGCATTAGCTTGTGGGTTTCACCAAAGTGGTAAATGTCTGAGACCTGCATCACTTCAGGCATCAGGCTTTCCTGCCTCTGACACATCCTGTGAACACTGTGAAAAGTGGCCTTAAACCCAACTCACTCACTCACTCACTGTAATATAAAGTCCTGTGGCTTATGTACATGAAATTACATTCATAATGTTTACAAAGCGGCACTTTATACACCTTTGTGAATTCCTTTAATTTTCAATCTTAACTTTCTTTTGTAACCATGCATTGTTTATCAACTTAGCACAGTTATTCAACATGATTTTACTAATCCAGAGAAGCAATTATTTCTGGACAGCAACACTTACGCAATAAGAGCGTGAGAAATATATTATTCTCAGATAATGGTTAAAAGGGCTCATCAGTAAATGAAATATATTTTCTGTGACATGTTAATCACATACGCGACCTAGACATTGCTTACTGTGGACTATAGGATATACCTTTTTGACCTAACTTATGGTTAATGATTCTTCTGGCAAGGTTAAAACTTTGATGGAAAATGGCAGACGTATTCAGAGACAATCTCCCACACAGCTAATAGGGTGGGAATAAATAATTATTCGAACTAAAATTACCGACCGCCTCCTGGTCAAGTGGATAGAGCATCTGCGCGGAGAGTCGGTGGTTCGATTCCCCTCCACGTCTTACCAAACAACGTTAAAAGATGGCACTTTTTACCTGCATGCACTTGGCATTATAGGGTTAAAACAAGGACTGATTGTCTCGGAGTCCGTGTACTGTGTCTGAATGGGGTATCCGTGTTAAACTGTGGCATTGTATCTGACAACAGCACTATAAAACCGGCATTAAACCCAGACAAGTACAAGCAGACACACACATGTGCATACACATGGCACTATAAATGCAACAATATTGAACACAACCTGAAACCAATTTCCCCTCACCTCACTAAAATATAACCATGGCATATAAATCTGGGGTTTTGATTTCATATTTGTTTTAAAAAAAAGAAAAGATGAATTGAGCAACAGGCAAAATGCTTAATTTAAGACCTCAACTTACCTTAAGATTGCAAATATATTTAGAACATTAGCAAGTACAACACAATGGGGTAGATCAAATGTATGCATTTTTTAAAGGAAATTGGAAAACTGACATAAAATATTGACCCAGATATTGTTTTAAATATGATCAAATCGTTTACTGCAAGTAATTATCCAAATGTTATATAAAGATATGAAAGAGCATATATGTATAGCCAAAACGTACATATATGTGAATCTGTTTATATGATAACGGTGGGGCAAAAGAAAGTTGCTTTGTTGTTTAACACCGCTCTCGGCAATATTCCAGCTCTATTACGGCGGTTTGTAAATAATCGAGTCTGGGCAAGACAGTCCAGTGATTGACATCACGAGCATTGATCCACGCAACTGGGATACAATGACATGCATCAACCAAGTCAGCGAGCCTGACCACCCGATCCTGTTTGTCGCCTCTTACGCCAAGCATAGGTTGCTGAAAATCTATTCTAACCGTTATTTTGTGAAATACTAAGCTTTAAGAAAGCTTTATGTCAATAAATTGACCCTTGATTCTTGTGTATGGTTCAGGAATGAGTGAGAAATTCTCATTTTTGGCCCTGTTTGAAGTGTTTCAGTGACTGTTTTAAGACTAGTAACGTTTGTAATTATTTGGTCAATCCAATTTTCAAGTGAGTACTTTCTTTTTCTCAGCAGTTTAGTACACAAAACATGAAATTGATGTACAGCAGTCGAAACACATATGTAGTACAAGGGCCTCGTACACGCAGTACATAAAAGACACTGTATATTTAAGTATTCAAAACTTCATATTAAAAAATAATTTTCAATTAAGTAAATGAATTGTTTAATATAAACTGCAAATAGATTTATTATATGTACACATCTAGCTTGGCATGTGCAATTTATTTGTTACATCGAACCTTCATTGATGTATTTATTGTATCTTGTCTTATGTGTAATGGAGCGGTATTAACATTAGCGCTTCGCTTGTTTACCAATCAATTTTCACACGTTTGTGAAAATAAATATGTTTAAATCATATATAAGTAAGATATAAAACAAATAAGTGACACATTTGTTATATAGATTGTATTACACAATTAGGTTAACTTACCTGACGTAGGGCGGTCGGGTAGCCTAGTGGTTAAAGCGTTCGCTCGTCACGCCGAAGACCCAGGTTCGATTCCCGACATGGGTACAATGTGTGAAGCCCATTTCTGGTGTCCCCTGCTGTGATATTGCTGGAATATTGCTAAAAGCGGCGTAAAACCAAACTCACTCACTCACTTACCTGATGTATAAATCTAGTTACATACCTGGATGAAACAGTCAAAATCGTTCGTGAATTACACTGCCGATCAAAAGAAAGTTTACACCAGTGTTTGATGGTGGCTACAAATGAAACAAACAAGAAATGGTGCAGTTATCATAGTTGTGTTTTGTACCGTACGTTTGCAGTGTTTCGGCGACTGTTTTCAGTCTAGTAACGTTTTCTTAACGTTTGTATTTTTTTGTTCAAATCAAATTGTCAAGTGTGCACTTTCTTTTGCCCGTCAGTTTATCAAGACCTCCCAAAACCTGATCCCAACCTCTCAAACAACATTCAGCACATCCTGTAATAATCAGCATCGTGTGATGAAGCAGTCATCATGTCACTCTGCATCCCAGGTGTGGGAGGGGAAACCACCTGGACGGCTGCTACCACAGATGTGAACATACATTGTCAAACTCGAGTACTTTGCATTAGGTACTTATTCAATGTGACAAATCCAATCTCTAATAAAGAGGGATCGGGTCGTTGATAGTGCCACAATGCAGTGTATGGCGTAGGTACACCGGGTGTCTGTGGATTATTGAATTCAAATGCCCATTAACGATAAGGGGGATCTTGAAATAACATTATTATATAGTATTAAAGTATTCTTAAAACAAACACGTAATGAAGATTCGCACAGGCAACAGAAACGCCATTAGCGCATGTGTATTGTGACGTTTATTAGATAGTTGCACATTAATAAACACTCTTTTGCAAAGTGATCCTAATATCCCTCCACTTCGTGTACATTTACATATTTTCCAATAATGTTTCACGGATGAGAAACTGGTTAACAGGCAAAATACTGACTTTAATACATTTCTATAGGGATAGTTACCACGAGCAGTACGTCTCGAAAACTTCAATAGATATGTTATTTGTACCCGAAAACAAACAACTTGACCACATGTTTTACTCTCCATCTCCGCCACCCGCCCACCCCCTTCCCAAATTATATTTTCAAAATTCACGGGATATTCTGCATGTCCTCAAAAAAATAATGTGTCGAGAAAAAATGTTCAGCTACTATCACAGAAAATTTGCGTTTTGATGTTGTGGCTGAAAAAATACCCTTCTCCAACAAAATTCCAACCTCGAAATCACTTGCAATTTATTTATACATGTATATTAAGCTTTACCGCAATCTTCTCTGTATGCATTCGTTTGCAGAAAGACAATACAACCACACACAGTGAGTGTGCTAATATTTAACGCCATTGTAGAATTAAAAAAAACATGTCATGAATAAACTGCTGGTCAAAAGAATGTACACATTTGAAAATTGGATTTCACCAAAAAGAATACCCAAAGTGTTACTTGACCGAAAACAGTCGCCGAACACCGGGACCCAAAACACAACCATGACATCCGTATCAAATTCATCACCATCGAATAACCATTTTTTGTTTGTTTCATATTTAGCCACAATCAAACATGGGTCTATACTTTCTTTTGCCCTACAATATACATAGCATACACATAGATTAACTTTAAAACTGGTCAAGATTACGGTGATAAACTTCTGTTGGATTTGAGGGTGTAGGGAAGGATTATTCCTATGCGGAAGGTTGCACACTCTTTCAAAGTATCTCGAAATATTAAGAATTTGTCCGGTTTCCCTACATGATTTATTGTTTCGTTAAAAGGTTAATGTGATACAATTCTAAATTCTGCTCGCTTTATGCAACGTACGATTAAAACACATGCACTCTATCAATACCGTAATACTCATATTATAAATGAGAAATATTTTATCGTTTGAGTATTGCGAAAATGTCTTCCTTTATATACATATGTACATGTGTATACCATTAACATGTACGTTGATTGTATTTGACTGTTTGTCTTTCTGGTGCGATTTCAACATAAGTCGTAAGCCAATCCATCTGTTTTTGTTTGAAATAAATATATTGACAACACTTATATCTGACAAAAATATCACTTTTAATTTTAAAGAATCAGTATCACTGGACGGGACACAATAATTAAGTGTATGATCTACCAGTTTTAATATGAAGTTTTGAATAGCATCTAATATAGAATCAAGATTCTCAATTAAGTAAACGAGTTGATTAATATGAACTGCAAATATGTTTATTGTATATACACATCTAGGTTAGCTTTTTTAATATTTTTGTGAAAATATATATGTTTAAATCGACAGCGAACAACCTAAGGAAATCTGAATTTATTGTTTTATGTACAGTTTACTCTAATTAATTGTTAAATGTCCTTGTAGGGATTGTCTGTTCACCAACCGCATTTTTGGAAATAAATATTGTTTAAATCACAATATTCCATTCTCCTATTCTTTGTGTATTAATGGTTCAGGTAACAATTAAGTATTAAATTCTAAAGAAAGTGAATCAATTTAATTTGTCCAAATAAAACAGTAAACATCTTAAGATTAAGTATATTTGGCGAATTCTATGGACTGGCTATGTGATTATGTGTTAAAAAATGGTTTCACGTGTAATTGGCGGTATTTTTTGAAGATGGGCTTCCTCTCCAAGCATATGTTTTCCCGTGGTGTCTATCAAAACACTGGCATCAAACAGCGAGCCGCACTGTAGAAGCCAACGAGTTAATGATTGACTGTGATCAATTTCAGAAATAAACAACCATTTTGTGATAAGTTGACGTGTTTTCATAACACTATCAACACAGCAGTGATGTTTTGACTACACTCCATGGAAGGTCAAAGGGTGTTTGCATAGTTAACTTGGTAGGGGAGGGGCTTGATTGGCACACGAGCTTTGATCAGCTTCAAACAAAAGACGCCGATAATACTGATAACAAAAAACTGTGAAATCTCTGGTTTTGTTTTAATCGTCTTTTTGATGGCTCTACTCAGGTCTTTAATCGCACGTGCCGGGTATATATTGGGGTGAGCGGTGGTCACCATCAGTTCTCTTTCCGACTTCGTCACTTAAACATACCCGTGGATAATACACTGCTGACTGCTTTGGATATATACAAGATGGCGTTTACGATGGCATCTATCCTTGGAATGAACAAAGGTTTGTCAATCATTAATATCCTTGTCTGAATCGTGGCGAGTATTAAATCAATCTAGAAAATGTTCAAGAAAATGTTATACCTCAAGGTAATTCAAGAACTTACTCACGTTACTCCCTCTGTTAAAATATATATGTATGTTTTTCAGGTACTGATGTAAACGAATCTCCCGACAAGCCGTCCCTGAGCCCATCCAACAACCTTCCTCGTAGTCGTCAACGTCGTAGTCGCACCATCTTCAGCGACACCGCCATAGACCGCATGGAGGCAGTATTTGGAGAAAACCCTTACCCCGACATCAACCTTCGCGAACAGCTGGCAGAAGAGGCGGGCGTTACGGAGGCTAGAATACAGGTAGGCCAAACATAATTAAAATAATTGTCTTATAAAAGGTCGTATATTTCAACACATAATAAATGTAATGACAACTCAGTAAAAACGTATAATAATAAGGCTATTTCTGATTTCCTTCCAGGTGTGGTTCCAGAACCGTCGTTCACGAAGTCGTCGCACCAAGACCAAGCCCGCCAACGCCGCCCGTCGTGATTCCGGGTTTGTCTCGGCCTCACCCTCACCACCACAGAAGCTGACCCCACCCAAGAAACCCGAGTTCGTCGTGCCCACACCGTCAGTGACGTCACCGTTCCGTCACGGCTACCCGTTCTCCTACCCCTATCTGTTCGGGTGTTCACCCCTCATGTCTCCAGCCATGTACCCGATGTTGACCGGCTACACTGACGTCCCATCCATGCTGTCCACGTCGCCAATGTTCTCCCCCGGTGCCAGTCCAACCTATCAGCGTCTGTTCGACTTTCCAGCCAGTCACATCCCAGGATCTCCACTGACGAGCCCCACCACCCAGAGCCCCGTCCTCACAACCACCCGACCTGGACTTGTCCCCTCTTCATCCAGACTTCCCAAGCCACACCCTATCCGCCTCCCTCAGATGTCGTCTGCTGATTCCAGCCCTGTCGGCTGCAAGTTGGAGCCATTTTCCACTTCCGGTCTGGAGAGAAGCATCAGTCCCGTGCTTTCAGAAGAGGAGATTGACGTCACTTCCAGTACATAATCCTAGAAACAGGACATTTATATAAATAGTATGCCAACAACTGTGAACAGAAATACCTGTACTTGAATATCGAATGTGTTATCCGAACGGAGCAGATTCCGTTAACTGTCAAGGTGCGCTCCTGATAAAAACCCGACAGTTGAATTACCCTCATTTTTCATTTGTACATATGAAATAGTGCTGATGTGTTTTCAATAACAATTTTATTATCATTATCATGTCAACAACTAACCTCAATATTTTCATATACTCATTTCTAGTGCTAATTTATCAATGTACATATTGTCACATGTATGTATTAAGGTAGTGCTGTGTCTGACTTCATTGTAAATGTTCATTTCCGACGTGAAATTAAATTGAAATATTACTCATTAAATGACTGCTTGTTTTCTGTGTAGAACATGTGAGGACGAGTGCATGCATCGACCATATACAGTTTTGGGAAAAGGGGTGTTGCGTTTCATGAAATGGAAATAAATCTTGGTAGTCGTGTTATAGTATTGAAATCATCACCAGATGAGATGAGGTGAAATTGGGTTTAACGTCGCGTCCAAGATTATTGCACTTATATAGCGACGTGCATGCACGCGTGTGTGTGTGTGCTGCTTGTACTAGTGCTGTTTGTACTAGACCGATTTATAGTGCTAGCTGACTGAGATACCATGCCGCTGTTTAACATGAATACCCCACTCAGACACCTTATACTGACTCCGAGCCGACCAGTCCTTGTTTTGGCCCCTTAATGCCGAGCGCCAGACAGGGTAACAACAAGTACAATCTTTTAACGTCTTTCGGTATCGCGCCCCGGTATCGAACCCTGGACCTTCCGCTCTCCGGGCGGACGCTCTACCACAAGACCACGGGGGCGGTCCATCACCAGATGAGGTTGTAGTGTACATGTATGCACTAAGGATCGCCTATAAAATGTCCGCGTGTAAAACTGTTTAGCATGCCTGACCCCATCAAGGCCCGCGTATGTTGATTAACGTTGAATGGACATACATTGGATACACGCTCAAATGCATTTTCAACATGCGTGTTTTAACGTACTGCAACAGTATTACTAGCTCATATTTCAACAAAATATGTCCCACGACTGCCAAGCGTAATACCCCCTTTCCCCAACAGCTCTATCCATGCGAGTGGTTTTACGTTGTTTACCAATATTCTATCCATATCACGGTGGAGTTTTAGAAACACGTTGAAACGCTAACATCGCCAACAATATGTTGTAACCCAATCGACCTCTGTTTTACGGGTGGCCAAGTCGTCTCGCGTGCCGCTATTCCTTGTGTAGATTCGCGTTCCTTAGACTTTTTTGACCAAAACTAATTATGAACAATTAATGTTCAGTCTGGTTCTGTCTATGCCACTAGATTGTTGTCATCATCTGACTGTTTGGTTCAGTGACAAGTCACGATTTATGCTGAATCGAGGGGAGGGAAAACGTCGCCATTTGCGTCTAGCCGCCACCTGCAAACGGGAGGTAGCTGCAACATTCCCAGGGAACCACAGCTACGTGAAGATTCCGGAGTAGAATAGGTCTTCGGTAACTCATGCTTGCCGTAAAAGGCGACTTTGCTTGTCGTTAGAGGCGACTAACGGGATCGGGTGGTCAGGAGTGCCCATGGAAGAATATAAGATGACACGTTGGGGACTGTCGCCTGTGGAGCTCGTAAAAGCTGTTGGATCACGCGATTTAGAGTGAGTGAGTGAGTATGGTTTTACGCCGCTTTTAGCAATATTCCAGCAATATCGCGGCGGGGGACACCAGAAATGGGCTTCACACATTGTACCCATGTCGGGAATCGAACCCGGGTCTTCCGCGTGACGAGCGAACGCTTTAACCACACGGCTTTAACCCGACCGCCCCACACGATTTAGAGGATAACGGGAGGTCCGGTATGTTGTGGTTCCCATTGTTTGTTTGTTGTTTAACGCCGCACCCAGCAATATACCAGCTATATGACGTCGGTCTGTAAATAATCGTGTTTGGACCAGACAATCCAGTGATCATCATGTGCATCGATCGACGCAATTGGGATACGGTGACGTACATCAACCAAGTCAGCGAGCCTGACCACCCGATCCCGTTAGTCGCCTTTAGATGACAAACATAGTCGTCCGTTACGGCATGCATGGGTTGCTGAAGACCTATTCTAACCCGGATATTCACGGGTTGTTTCCAATATCAAGATATTACACGGACAATTCACAAAGATCGTGAGAATTGAATATCGCATGTGTCCACCATTAGCGTCATATGTATATTAGTTATAACTATTTTCTCTTTTTTTTCTATTATATTTTAAATGTACCATTATGTAATTATTGTCTCGTAGGCCAACTGGCCGGGTGCTGTTTTTTTAATGAAATGTTTATATGTCTACATATTATGTAATGCAGCATGTGACACTCTAATAAAAAAATTTTCGTCTTCTTTCTTTTTCTATATTCTGCCTGGCACCTGCGCATGGATAATATCAGAACCCTCGGCTTGCAGACCACGTGCAAGCTGTTGCAGTGTCTGTGGTTCAGGATGATGTTGTCCAACCAGCATGAAACAGCAATCATCTTGACTCGTCATTGAACCAAACAGTTCTTGATCTCGGTTTAGCTCATGCTGATTTCCCAATCCTGGAATTGCTGTTGTCGAAGATGCCAGAAATGACGCAGCCCTATGAAGCGCTCCTTGGTTTCGTTGTAACACGGGATGGGCCATATTCCCGAACCAAGGGATTGAAGAGACTGTAAAAGTCCAGTTTCCCCAAAACTTTTATAGTCAGTTAACTCCCTTGCCTCGGGAATATGGGGACTGGCTTGACCTGACATGGATCGGTCAAGCTACCTTCCATAATGTTGACACCGATACCAAAGTTTAGATAAGAGAAGAGGCTCCGGAACACACTGGCTCCTGGTTTTCCCACGACGTCGCACCGGTGTTTTGTTTGTTTGTTAGTGTGTTGTTTAACGACGACTTGCAAATAATATGGAGTCTTGGGCCAGACAATCCCGCAATAATTGATTTTATGAGCAACGATCCCCGTCGTCGAGGTACGTTGCCGTGCCATCAACCAAGTCGCCGAACCTGAACCACCTGTTCTATTTTGTCGTCTCTAACGACCAGCATAGGTTGCTAGGGACGCGGGACGCCACAGCTGAACCCACACATCCCTTTTTTACATGTCTGTTCGTTATGCCTTACACACGTGCATCTTTTCCATGGTTTTCATGTTGTGCAACTCTGTGTATTGTTACATCAGGGTTATGTCGTTGCTCCGTTTTGTTGATTCCAACAATGAATGTATTAATTTAATTCCAAATAACACCTTATTCAAGTATTCATGCTTCAGATGTCGTTCATGTGCTAATGTCTTTCATATACTAGTATAGACTACTACCCAAATGAAGTTAAGGACCATGGATTCTTTAAAGTTTTAATTTATACCACTGCCGTGCATCCTCAGCGCAACTATTGAAGGGCCACGTTTATTTTTATTTTGTCTCGTACGAGGTTGGCATTGTTTTGAATCGTTTTCCTTGGCTAAGCGTTAAAGTAATGTTGGAAAAACATATATTTAAAAACAAACCAAATAAAAAATCATTCGAGATACATACTATACAAGTCATAGTGATGCATGCCATCGTATCCCAATTGCGTGGATCGACGCACATGATGTCAACCACTGGATTGTCTGGTCCATCACGATTATTTGCAGACCGCCGTCATATATACAACAAACAAGCAACTTTACAATAGATCGAAATGAAGCCAGTTTAGAAGCCACGTATGGTAATATCTGTGCCCATGTTAAATAGCGGTGGATAACATCGACGTTCATATACAGAATGAACACGTTACCACCCGCTGGACATCTCATTGGTTGAATCAACAGAGAAAATGAGTGATTATGAACAATGTAAAATGTTTATTTACAGCAATAAAATACACACAAAATCATGCAATATTTGACATGTACATATTCTACTAATGTAAAGGAAGCACTAGATACAGGGATGAATATATACATCGAGAGAACAGCACTAAATTCTTCTGCCACAGGACCGGTAAACAGTATGATCACATGTCAATACAATATGTTTAACAATATTTACAGCAAATGTTTATGATTTACACGGAACAATCGTTGGAAGTGACGTCAATCTCCTCTGAAAGCACGGGACTGATGCTTCTCTCCAGACCGGAAGTGGAAGATGGCTCCAACTTGCAGACGACAGGGCTGGAATCAGCAGACGACATCTTAGGGAGGCGGATAGGGTGTGGCTTTGGAAGTCTTGATGAAGAGGGGACAAGTCCAGGACGGGTGGTTGTGAGGACGGGGCTCTGGGTGGTGGGGCTCGTCAGTGGAGATCCTGGGATGTGACTGGCTGGAAAGTCGAACAGACGCTGATAGGTTGGACTGGCACTGGGGGAGAACATTGGCGACGTGGGCAGCATGGATGGGACGTCAGTGTAGCCGGTCAACATCGGGTACATGGCTGGAGACATGAGGGGTGAACACCCGAACAGATAGGGGTAGGAGAACGGGTAGCCGTGACGGAACGGTGACGTCACTGACGGTGTGGGCACGACGAACTCGGGTTTCTTGGGTGGACTCAGCTTCTGTGGTGGTGAGGGTGAGGCCGAGACAAACCCGGAATCACGACGGGCGGCGTTGGCGGGCTTGGTCTTGGTGCGACGACTTCGTGAACGACGGTTCTGGAACCACACCTGGAAAGAAGGAAGGAAGGAAATCAGGAATATGCTCACAAACATCTCGATATATCTTTAATTGTCAATTATAATAACAATTTTGAATGCTGAATGTTCCGAATATATTTCCTTATATATACAAGGGAAAACAATGATTTTATTTCTGTTTTGGCCTACCTGTATTCTGGCCTCCGTAACGCCCGCCTCTTCTGCCAGCTGTTCGCGAAGGTTGATGTCGGGGTAGGAGTTTTCTCCAAATACTGCCTCCAGGCGGTCGATGGCGGCGTCGCTGAAGATGGTGCGACTACGACGTTGACGACTACGAGGGGCGTTGTTCGGGGGGCTCAGGGACGGCTTGTCGGGAGATTCACCTCGAGCTGAAACTTTCCAAATATTCCACCATGAATCAACCATCCATGCTTAATTATCCTCAATAATGTAATTATCGACAGCACACGATATATATATATCACACACATGTATACAAACTTTTGTTTAAAAGAAAACGTAAGCTAGTCTTTTATACTGACGCAAGAAAATGTTACGTATGTATAACTTCTGGGTCATTATTATAGTACAGACCCAGAACATTTTGCTATAACTCCCTGGTATACTGACCCAGAACATTTTTATGCATAACTCTCTAATAATCATGGTAAGGTCAAACAGAAATGTACACCAAGCCGTTGATTAAACACGTACCTGCGAGTATATTTGCGATGCTGAAAGCCATGCTGTCTGTTTTCGGTGGGATGTCTAGGACTATCGTTGAAGCTGTGACTATTTGCAATTTCGTCTGTATTTTATATACCCGAATTGAAGCCACTAATTGGTCTTGAGTAAAGGGATTAGATGGGATATAGAAAACTGTAAGATCCCAGAAACACTGTCTGCTTTTTGACCAATCACAGACGTTAATTGCTTTGTGATTTCGGGAGACAATGAAAAGGAAACCATATTGGACGAACCGTTTAATGACGAAGTCAGTTTGTTGTTAAAACAATACGGCTGGTATTGGTGTGGCTATAGTTACTGGCTTCGTTGTATGTGTTGTTGTGATGTTGTTTTAAGAATATGGTGTTTGTAATTGTTAATGTTTCAGAAAAGTAAAGAGGTTTCTAATCAGATTACAATTTGCTTGGTATCTACTTGTGTTTATTTTGATGGTATAGTTTTAAAGATTTACGGTGATAACATTTACCCCATGGTGTGGTTTAGACTAAAATATGAAATATGGATTGGACAAAAGTCAGTTTGCCGACACGAAACCGTTCCAAAATCCCGGGCAAAAGACAATATACATTAATGATGGCTAAAATGGAACAAACGGGGAAATGGTTATTCAATGGTGATGTATTTCATACAGGTGTCATAGTTGTGTTTAAGACCTGCGTCGGCAACTGTTCAGCACCCGTAACGTTTTGATAACGTTTGAAATACTTTGGTACAAATCCAATTTTCAAGTGAATACTTTCTTGTGCCCGTCAGTTTATTACAAATATGTCGGACAATTTGAAGTATAACACTCGTTGTTTGAATATACACGATGGTGTCAGGGTTATTAGCAAATGGATGGTGTCAGTGTTTAAAGTAATGCCTAGGACCAAAATCACCGCCCTAGTAATATCTGCACCCAACTGTTACAACTTGGGCAGTTGAGATGTTAGCATTTAGCAAAGGCAGTCATGTAGCATATTAAACAGCTTCCAATATTTTCTAATAAAATATAACATAGGCGTTTTTTCGCAACTTTGGAAGAAGAAGTTGAAGCCGATTTGAACGTTTCGCAATGATTAACACTTTATTAACAAACAACTTATGACTTTGTACTTCTTCAATAACAGTTCTCTCCATGTATCAATTTGGTCTAAAACTAGAATCGACTTGACTTGATGATGACGTCCGACCAAGGCCGACAACTGCAGAAGAACTGGTGTCAGCCATTCCTCAGAGTGTGGGCTCAAGTGCCTATGGTCTTCAACTATTCCATGTATCGACGTTGCACGGCAGTCACCAATGCACATTGCGGACACACGAGATACTGACTTGAGATGGCATTTTCTCATAGACTAGTGTTGTGTTTCACTTTAAGAACATTTGACAATTTAATTTCAACCTTGATGAACAGTTTTGCCAAGTTTCATCTTTTTAATATGTCTCAAAGTATGTTTACAGTGTTTGGACAAATAAGGTTTCTCATATATCTATCCATGGTGACGTTTCTTTTCCGGTTCAGTATATTTAACTATTGTTTCAACACGATTTAAAAACAACAACAGCACCACTTGAAGAGACATAAAATCACTCTCTGTGGTCATTGACTGTTCACATCACACCGTAACTGTCCACCAAGGAATATCTTGCGTAAGTATCATGTATACACCTTGACTTTCTTCTGTTACTTGATTTATATAGGAAGGGGTATTAAAATAAGCGTTGTCTGCTTTATCGATCCCAATTTTCAGTCGAAATAAAAAAAATTATTTAAACCATACGCGGCGTGTGGCATGACGCAAGCACAAAGTGCCGGATGCACGCTTTTCTCGTGACGTATAATACATAGGTATGGCTAATAACGGTTGATAACAGTTTGGTTTGTTTGTTTATTTCAGTAACAGGCCACCGGCCCATAATGCATTAATATAGCATGATAAATCACGCATGTTGGGGTAAAATACATACACATATATACATACATAAAACAATTTCATTGATGTAAAAAAAGTATTAGGTACTTTCTAAATTGTAGGTAATTGTTAAGTATATACCAACACTATGAAGGACAGGATTATCACGTGTTTGCATTAGCTGTGTGAATTGTATTAGAGATGGATATTCAGTGTTATATGGTGGGAGATACTTTCTTCTTATGGTTGCAGATCGTTCACATGTAAACATCACATTGTATTCATCCTAAGCATATTTACAGTTTTTGGACAAACAGAAATCTCAAAATCTTTTTAATGGGAAGTGTAACTGTGTCTTCCAAGTTCCACATTTAAACGGGAATTCTTACATCTAAACTTTTAAATATAAATCGTACTGCAATGTGGAATGTCATTTATTGAATAACGTTCTGTGTTCCGCCTATTTTCCATTGAAGAATGCCAGGTTTGATAAAGTTTTTCATTTAGGAATAATGTTATAACGGCGATTTCTTCTTGTAACCAGACCAGCCCCAAACCTAGGCTGAACAAAGCGTTTTTAATTGATGTTGCCCATGCCCCTCTTCCGACCTCATCTCGTGATTTTTAGCATGAAGAAGGCTTGGCGAGGTAATCTTTGAGAGTAAAGTCCGCACCAATATTTTACAGCTCTTGTCGTATAGATAGACTGCAGAGGAAGTCTGCTAATACTTCACAAGTACCATGATATTAGGCGTATTCTTTGAGAGAGGAAGATACCGTTTGCAGAAGGACATTTTCAATATGTGTGTTGTACGATGTTCTCAAACCTTCAGCTCCGTAACAAAAGACCGGAACGACAACACAGTCAAATATTTTAAAGGCATCTTGAAATGATGCTCTTGATTTCTTTTGACAGTAGTTGGTGAATATGATTATTTGTTTTCTTGAGCGGTTAGACTACTGAAGGTCTTACTCCGCGACAACTTGGGGGTGAAACCTGTTCTCAAATATATATAAAATTTCACTTCATTTTTTGTTCCATTGAAATACCATTTTTCGCAGTTTTTCAATATTCCACCTCGTGGAAACAATGATTTTAATTTCGTTTAAATTTGCATCCATTCCATGGGATACACAGACGTTTTTCGTCCCTTGGACACGCCAGGAACCTATGATTGTGGGTTCGAATCCCGGTTCGCCCCGATTATGTTTCTAGGTTTGTCAGCACCATACCCGTGCTTGTGGGTTTCACCGAAGTGGTAAACGTCTGAGACCTGCATCTCTTCGGGCTTTCCTCCCACATTAAGCTGACACGCCGTGATATAACTGGAATACTGTTAAAAGCGGCGTTAAACCCAACTCACTCACTCACACAGACGTTTTTAAGATCATTCATTTTCTTTTGTAGCTGAAAAGCACTGTCCGCAAAAGACGATACATCGTCTGAGTATAAATACAAATATATGTGGTATCTCACTGCTAATAAATATGCCTTATCCACCATTTGTTTCCAACATCACTGTGAGTTCATATAAAAAGATAATAAATAGTTTAGGGCTCAAGACACACCCCTGACGGGTGCCGACATTACAGGTGAAATAATAAGGAAGACCATCCTTCACTCGAACTCGTGATGATAAGTTAGAGTACATCGATGCTGTTGCAATTGGGATACGATGACAGGATCAAACAAGCGTATATTTGACAAAGTCATCTATATCCCTCGCCCATTTTAACACGTTATGGTCCCAAACCAGGTAACTGACCCAACATTGCTCTTAGCCCATGTCAAAATAGCTGCAATGGAAATTCTAAAATAAACATTTCTAATATCAAATTTTAACTCCTTAATGGCACTAGTTCAGTATGCGCTTTATATATGGACATGCAATGTTTGGCAAGGAAATACTTAACAGTATATGTGTTATACTACTTAAGTAAACCAATCCTATATTAAAACTTTAATCCAACTTGTTGTCATGGAAACATAAACAATAAAAATGTCTAAAAGTGCCATATATCAAAAGGCACCAGTTCAGTATGTGCCTGGTAGACATGCAAAGTTTTGTAAGAAAGTATTTAACGGTTTTTGAGTTACGCCCTGGAAACGAACACCACCCCTGTAGAACCTAAGTCCAACTTATTGGCATGGAAACGTGAACAATAAAAAATTCTAAAATTCCTAAATAGCAAGAGGCACCAGTTCAGTATGTGCCTAGTAGACATGCAAAGTTTCGGAGAGAAATTATTTAACGGTTCCTGAGTTATGCTCCGGAAACGATTTCGGGACGCACACACACGCACGCACACACACACACACACACACACACACACACACACACACACACACACACACACACACACACACACACACACACGGACGGAACCCATTTCTATATCCCCCGCCAACTTCGTTGAGGCGGGGGATAACAAGTCAGCGAGCCTGACCACCCGATCCCGTTAGTCCCCTCTTACGACAAGCATAGTCGCCTTTTACAACAAGCATAGGTTGCTGAAGACTTCACAGGATCGGTCTATAACAGCTATGGAATTATCGGATTTACTGATTCGGTTTGATACACGATATTTTTACATGGAATAACTCACATCATGTGTTGGCCATACCAATACTTCACAGGCTAAAGCAACCAAGTCAAGTGAGTGAATGCCGTTAGGAATACTCTACCCACATCACAGTCAGTGGTAATATGTACGTGTTGTTACTGATGCACACCACATGCCATCGTGGCATTACTCATGCCTAGCAGTACTAATGCCTAACAAACAAACCTGTCATGACGGTTCATACCAGTCGCCATACGTGTCATTACTGATGCCTAATAAACAAACGTGTCATGACGGTTCATACCAGTCGCCATACGTGTTATTATTGATGCCTAATAAACGAAAGTGTCATGACGGTTCATACCAGTCGCCATACGTGTCATTACTGATGCCTAATAAACAAACCTGTCATGACGGTTCATACCAGTCGCCATACGTGTCATTACTGATGCCTAATAAACAAACGTGTCATGACGGTTCATACCAGTCGCCATACGTGTTATTACTGATGCCTAATAAACAAACGTGTCATGACGGTTCATACCAGTCGCCATACGTGTCAGGACAGGGCAATGTTTGCTGACGTGTCATTACTGATGCCTAATAAACGAACGTGTCATGACGGTTCATACCAGTCGCCATACGTGTCAGGACAGGGCAATGTTTGCTGACAAGTCCTCAATTATCTCTATAAAGTCGTCTTAACTAGGTCTATCGACCAGTATTGTAATTGAAGATTTCGGACTCGATGTGATCTTGTGCATTAGAATCACTTGAAGATAATTACTACACCGACCATCCCAATTGTCACCATTAAGGACTCAGTGTGACCATGACAATTGACGTTTGAGATGCCCCCTGTCCAAAGTCTCGCCAACCTTCGCACAGGAGCTGTCTGTCATTTGATTGACATTTCATATTATTATTTCTAAGAAGAGTGTACATAACTGATTTGTTTTCTATAATTCAATAGTAATAACAAAGTCGAACATCATTAATAATCGCTTTCCATATTAGGCATGGACGGGAGTAGATACATGGTTGTGTCTCGCAGTTGAAGGATGGGGCCTGTTGTTACCCTGCCTGGTAACGGTATACTGTGTCAATGTTATAATAATAATAATAATAATAATAAGAAGAAGAAGAAGAAGAAGAAGAAGAAGAAGAATAGGCGATTTATATTGCGCATATTTCCACACCACACATGGGATTGCCCAAAGCGCTATTATTACCCCAGTCACTGGATCAGTGTACACTCAACAAACATTCTCAGCTCCCTGGGGAGTATACAACCCCAGCTGCCTGTTGGGTGCTTGAAGGTTAACAACCACATTGCCAGCTCATGTACTGTGTCTGAGTGGGGTATCCATGTTAAACTGCGGCATGGGAAATACACGCGCACGCACACACAAACGCACACACACCTCAACTCTCCTCACCAATCCATATAGTTATGTTGTCTTTGAAATGCCTCATCATGGCAGGCTCTTTGTTATCGTGTTTCATCACACGAGTCATCAGTAGAGTGAATCCACGCACGACTCTTTCAATATCATCTTTATTTACTCACCGTAAAGTTCACTGAAAACTTCTTATAACCCTTACAAGAACCATTGTACGCCTTAACGGATAAATGAAAATGCCATCCCGAAAGAAATATCATTTGTAGAATTACTGCTGCCTCAAGCCTATAGAAGCACGCTCGATCCCATTCCACTGATGACATCCTAATCATGAAATACAACAAGCTGGAATTTAAACCCACAATCTGTCTCTTTAAGCAAATAATGACATTTCTAAACATAACAAAAGTGATTTGCACAATCCAAACATGCTTTACTGAAATCCGAAATCCATTCACAAGCTGCGTCTCCGGTAGAACATCTATTCGATATTTCATTTAGTTCTAAGCCAAATTCCATCAGTGTAACACAAACCAGTCGATACAAGCATGCGAGGCGCCCGTTGACAAAATACCACCTCATCTGCCCATCCACAACTCAACACATGCCGAAAGTCTTCAAAACTCAATCACAGAGATCGAATTTCGCTGATCGATCTGACCCGTGTTCTTTTCCCCTTGCGTGGGACTCCAAGCAGGTGCTTTGGTTGCTATGGAAACCTAGAACGCTGAGGCGGGTGTTGAATCATTTAAAGCTCTCAAGGTGAAGCTGAGGCGGGATGTACGTTCAGTGGTGACACTAGAAATCGTCTCATTGTTGTAGTTGGTATTATAGGATAACTCCTACAGATATACTGCTTCACGAGAACACTAGGGACAGTGACCCCGCGGCGGGAAATAACAACATCTTCTATGTAATCACATAAGGTAAGAAATAATTATTACAAAGACATTTTTTGTATTTTGTTGTCAATAACACACAGTGCGTGATGCCCCCGTTAAGATCCGGGTTAGAATATTTCTTCAGCAACCCATGCTTCTCTTAAGAAGCGACTAACGGGATCGGGTGGTCTGACTCGTTGACATGGTTGATGCCTGTCATCGTATCCCATTTGAGTAGATCGATGCTCATGACACCAATCAATGGCTTTTCTGGTCCAGACTCGAGTATTTACCTACCGATCAGATAGCTGAAATATTGAGCTGCGTTAAACAATAAACAACAAACAAACAAACAAACAAACAAACATTGCATGGTGTCGATATGTCCAGGTTAAGTAAAGAGGTGTTGATGTGCCACCTTGGGCCATACCATTTTTACCTCCAACGTGATAATGTTTATACTGTAACCGTTTTAGGTGAAAATGGGCTGGGTGAGGATATCGTGTCACGAATATACTGTTTTCGTAACGTGAAACGTTGTGGGTCGATCGGTTTCATAAATAAACTATATCCTTAATATTTTTGTATTGAAGAATAGGCGTTTACCTTCATTACAAAGTGAAGTGGGTGCGGATGGTGTAATCGTTTCCCTCTGTCTAGATCCGATAACAGGGGCTTCGAATCCAAGTTTCCCTTGTTTTGACCCTTCGAATAAAAGGTTTCCGCACCATACCCGTGCTCGTGGGTTTCACTCAAGTGGTTATTAAACGTCTGAGACCTGCATCACTTCAGGCTTTCTCCCACATTAAAATTTCACTACGTGATATATGACCAAAATACTGTTCAAATTAGAGCCGCCTTCTATAATTAAAGTGTTCTGTTATGCATTCCATCTCTCACATGCTAAATGTCTGCATATGTTGTTCTAAGTTTAAGAACGGGTTAATCTACAGTTCCATCATATTTCTCATATGGTCCAAGGAAAATTAACATAATACATACAAAATTAAGACATGATGATAGTGAATTAAAAAAAATACATTTTTAGAAAAGGTTTAAACGAGGATCCGATGTGGCAGCCCATGTGAAAATTCATATAATTATTTCACTGAATGTCCTTTTTTTAAATCAGCTAGAAAAGAATTGATGCTCTCACTATTGATGTAAATATTGACCTGATGCAAGTTGGCAATGCAGTTTTACCTAATCCTGTGAACGAAAACATTTTTATACATGTACATACATATATAAAGAAAACAAAAAGGTTTGAGTGAGCAACGTGAATGTACATACGTTTCTCTATTTCTTTTCTTTCGTTTCTGTCATTTAATGTATTAATTGTAAAGAAACACACACGTAAATCTATGAGAGAGGGTTTTCTAAGTTCATGAGAATAAAATATGTTTAAACTAAGCTTATGGAGTAATCATTTGATATTCAGGGTGGTGGGTCACTTTAATATATTCTTCTGTACAGGGTGTCAGGTCACAGGTCAGGTCACAGGTCAGGTCACTGGTCAGGTCACCTTGTGTTTTTTTACTAAAATGCGATGTATATGTAAAACAAACCTGTAAAACGGGTCGATTATGGTTTCCGCAAAAAATCTCCCCAACCACATTTCACACCCTACCCCAACGACACTCCACCCCACCACACCACACTCAACACCCCACCCCGCCCCGCCCCGCCCCACCCATCAATTTGCTTGATAACATTACAATTTCGATTTAACTTTGTCAGGCATGTAAATTCACGATCATTAGCCAGTAGCTTTCAGTTTATACCATATGTCAACGCTTTCACTTAGCGGGTTTAGTGCGAGTTGGTGTTTATTAGAGCGAAGGGGCCACCCAGGCATTATACAGCTTCAAAGTGAGTAAGGGAGTGAGTTGGGTTTAACGCCGCTTTTAACATTATTCCAGTCATAGCACGGCGTGTCAGCTTAATGTGGGAGGAAAGCCCGAAGTGATGCAGGTCTCAGACGTTTACCACTTTGGTGAAACCCACGAGCACGGGTATGGTGCTGACAAACCTAGAAACATAATCGGGGCGAACCGGGCTTCGAACCCACAATCATAGGTTTCTGGCGTGCCCAAGGGACGCAACTCTGCACAGCGAATCGCGACGCCTTAGACGAGTGGGCCACCCGTGTCCCCTACAGCTTCAAAGCATGTAAAACAGTTATCTTACAGAGCGCACCGATGGGGTTGCAGTCTAATATAATCCAGCATGGTGACAACAACAATAATTTAACAATAATATAAAATATATTAAAGTATACAGCACAGATCACAAAGAAATTAAGATATTGCTTCGAATACTTTATATCCTTGAAATAATTATCTCTCTTTTTTTAGCTAAGAATAAATACTTTGCAAGATATTTTAGTTAAGGGGAGTTACAACAACTGTCTGAATTTCTCATGACTAGGAAATTCCCAATAATATAACGGAAGGATATTATGTCTAAAAGGTCAGAATAAAAGGCGCATTCTAAACAAAAGTGGTATTCAGTTTCTATTTGTGTTACTTACACACTTAGCAGAACAGATGTATACATGTTAAAACTGTTCATTCATAATTGAGCGTTTTATCCAAAGAAAACAATTTAGAGAGATACTGTAAGATAAACGTAACAAGGTCCATAGGCAATTCATGTTGTGGAATGAATGTTTTGTAATAATCTTTCTATTGATGTATGTTAACATTATTCATACTTAATCACGACTCAGTGAGAGGCGTTTTAAGGTAATTGTCAAGATATGACATAATGAAATATGAAGTTAACGATCCCGTGTTCATTTCACGATGCTTGGAAAAAAAATCCCAACAGTTTCTTGTTAACGAAACAACACCTCCACTTTCGCCAGGACAAGAAACTGCAATGTATGAAACACTGCATTCGTTATTACTGGTGATACACTTGATAATTGTATGCTGGACTTTGAGTAAAAGAAAATAATGTTTCTCTGTGTTTGTTTAAAGTATTATTTGCACTATATATTCCCGTGGCCATGTCCCAAGGTATTCGTGTTGTCACATTTCGGAACGAGCGAAATGTGTGTGTACAGGTGTAGCACGTGCAGCACGTGCAACACGTGCAGCACGAGCATATCCACATGAGCTGTTGTTGTTCTGGTTTGAACACCTGCCATATCACAAGAGGTTGTATGACGGCCGGCATTGATCCAAGGTTTTTGATGTTCCAATCGCGCGAACTTCCTTTTTGTAAATTTAAGTCAACATATACTTCGATGCCAAACGGGTCGTTTGAGAAAAATAAAGGCTATGTATTTGTTTGGTGTCATTGGTTGTATATTATGCTGTGAAAATATATGCCCGGGTATTGGGCAAAATAGGCTGTGTAATTCAAGATCGGAAACATTCTCATATCCGTTTTGGTTCCGTCTCCCGATTTTGTTGAATAATCGATATCACAGTAAGAAAGTTGACTTAGAGACAAATGTCACGAAATGTTTCAAAGCACTAGCGATATGAATTGTTTATGTTTGATATATAATCGACACGTGTACTACATGAATATTATTGATAATAATTCGACCTGAAAAATATTAAATTCTCTGCTCCACTTTTGAATAAAATGAGAACGTCAGACGAATATACTGTAGAGATAATTATTGTCGTCAAGTTAAACATTGACATTCCTGGTTTGCGGGATCTTTGTGAAGAGTTGCTTCCCTTAATCGTGTCACGATCCTCTGATCGTGTGTTCGAATCCCAGATTCGCCCGTATAATGATACCTGGATTGTCAGCACCATATATATATAAGGTCGGTCAGGACCCCGTGGACGTCCCGGGGTATTATTTAAAATGTGTATATCGTTATGGTAGGAATAATACAGGCCTAAGGTATGTCTGAGAAATGTCAGAGATTCATAGGTATGAGTAACACAAATGTACGTTTATTTTTAATTGAAGCTCCATATTTTACAGGGCGAAGACTGTCTCCGCGCAGCTCCGTTCTAAACAATTCAAGCCTCCCGTTTTACTGAAAATAAATTACATATGCCTCGCATCGTATCCCAATTTCGTGGATCGATGCTCAGGATGTCAATCACTGGATTGTCTGGTCCAGACTCGATTATTTACAGACCGCCGTCATATAGCTGGAATATTGCTGAGTGCGGCGTTAAACAACAAACATATGCTTCGCATTGTGGGTAACATTGTTTCCATTTCTTGCAGGTGTGTATTGAAATTTCGATAAATTATGTGTTTTTTTGTGTGTAAAACATGATAATTCAGCACTTACTTATTTTTGAAAAAGTAATAGATATTCTAAACATTTCCTTGAAAAAATAATTGATATCCTAAACAGATATCAACAGTTGAAAGCCTGCCCGCCTTGTGAACTAGTTCGTAACTCAACCATTTCGCCATTTAGATTCCTGATAGAATAACATTAATTTCATTGTTTGTAATTATGACCCGAATGTTAATTATTTCTCATATTGTATGAATGGCTTTAACTGATTATTTACTCAATATAATCATTGGATCGATCAAGTGTTCCAATTGGTGAGTGAATGGGTATGGTTTAACGTTGCTTAGAACAGTAACTTGACTTACAGTGAATTCTGTCTGAACCGGATTTCTTTGGGGCCGTAATTAAAGTCCGGTTAGAACAGAGGTCCGGATTATTGCGACTATAGCGCTAGATACAGATATAGAAACAAAGATGAGGTTGAAGGAAATACATGTATCATATTTATTAAAGTATATTCGGGACCAGGTGTTCGCGAAAAGGTGGACGTATCTTGCCCCACCGGTGGCACCTATAACAAACACACGCAAAGGCAAGTCAATTGTTCACCTGAAATAAACACGGGATCAGATATTACAGATTTGAAAATGGGAATTGTACCGGACGTATATTTTCTGCGTACAGTAAACTACGGTTATAACGAACTCGAAGGGACTACTAATGTTAGTTCGTTATAACCGTAGTTCGTTATAAGCATATATACAGCATAACTACAGCAAATAGTCGGGACCAAAAAAGTGAGTTCGTTATATCCGTCAGTTCGTTATAAGTGTGTTCGTTATAACCGTGGTTTACTGTATATGTGTTACATTCAGGACGCCTAGGCCGACTATTTAACAGAAGTGTTTGTTGTGGTCTGTTGTGCTTACAAATCAATATATCTCAACTTATCTGTAGAATCAAGGAGAAGTATCGACATAAGCTGATTGATTGGTATCGGAAAGGAAATTTGCTTCGATATCACTATTTTTGTGCGCACGCAATGGAACATACATTCCATTTACATTGTTTAAGGTGGGTTACATTCACTGAGCTAGTGTTATTCACCAGCATACAATGGCTACTACTGGGTGGGACAAGCGATTGTGTGTAATGTCACGACAAGAGCGTCACCGAAAGAAACAATTAACTCTTGTACGACATCGGGCCGGAACTATGCTTCTGTAGTAATTACGTCTGAGCCGAGCCTCTAGCCACAGCCTGGTAAAGACTTGATGAATTCCTATTTCCAATATCTGTGTAAAGTCTACATCAGAAAACGACGGTGTTTGCAAGAGTCGTGTGGCGCTAGAGTACCAGAGTGGGTGAGTGTTGTTATACGCAGCAATCAGCAATATTTCAGTTAATGAAAACTACTCAACCCAAATTAAAGAACACCTACAATTTGAAAGTTTTGTGTTGCAATACCCACGAGGGTGCCGTTGTACAAAGCAACCTTAGCGCCACGGCTGTCGTTAGTGAGTATGTGAGTATGGTTTTACGTCCTTTTAGCAATATTTCAGCAATATCACGGCGGGAGACACCAGAAATGGGCTTCACACATTGTACCCATGTCGGGAATCGAACCCGGGTCTTCGGCGTGACGAGCAAACTCTTAAACCACTGGGCTACCCGACCGCCCCCTGTCGTTAGTCTTTGTTAGGGTATAGGAGTTACGATCACCCCCCTTGACAGATTAACTGAAGTCATATGAATATAGCGGGTGTTCTTTAACTTCTTTAAGTAGTATATATCACGACCGTCTATACATAATCGGGGCGGTCGGGTAACCTAGTGGTTAAAGCGTTAGCTCGTCACGCTGAAGACCCGGGTTCGATTCCCGACATGGGTACAATGTGTGAAGCCCATTTCTGGTGTACCCCGCCGTGATATTGCTGGAATATTGCTAAGAGCGGCGTAAAACCATATCCACTCACTCACTCACTATACATAATCAAGTATGGGCCAGGGGACCCAGTGGTTGATATCATGAGAAACATTCCATGACGTCGGGTAACGATACCTAATCAGGCAGGTAAATATTGTGACCATCTGGGTGTCCTTGTACAAAGCGATTTCAGCGCTGAGGTGATCATAGCTCCATTACCTTAACGTAGAGTTACGACATTCGTAGTGCTGAGGTTGTTTTTGTACAACGTCACCCGACCGCCTCCGTGGTCTAGTGGTAGAGCGTCCGCCCGGAGAGCGGAAGGTCCGGGGTTCGATCCCCGACCGCGTCATACCAAAAGACGTTGAAAGATGGTACTTGTTGTTACCCTGTCTGGCGCTCGGCATTAAGGGGCTAAAACAAGGACTGGTCGGCTCGGAGTCAGTATACTGTGTCTAAGTGGGGTATTCATGCTAAACTGCGGCATGGTATCTCAGTGAGCTAGCACTATAAATCGGCATCAGTCCGGACTAGTAAAAGCAGCCACACAAACACACACACGTACACACCTCACCTACAACGACACCCTGGTCCAGTTTAAGTCGACTCTTACCACAAGCATGGGTTTGTTTGTTGTTGAACACTCACCAATCTCCAAAACCGTTAGGGTATGACATGCCCCCATCCGATTCATTTATTTGCCACTCACGAAATTTCCGTAGAGTTCATTCTTGTATTTTGTAGACAGACAGACAGACATACATAGTTTATTAAAGTGGCACATGGCATGGAACAATCAGAATGCATCATATTAAATTTATCATACCACTCAGCCTAGCTAGGCTTATGAGACACTATTTTAAAACAGATATACACTAGTAAGTTCATACCTAATAGAAAAATAAAATAGATTAAAATGTATTAAAATATACAGATATCAATCGAATAAGACATATATTATGTAAAACGATTTTAAATCATCTGATAAGACTTTTACTATGTTTACATTATTAACGAGGCGTCAGAGCTTGACATGACGTCATTTAACACAGTAAAAGTCTTATCAGATGATTTAAAATCTATCTGTATTTTGTATTACGGGTGTACGACAGTACGTGAATGTTTATGTAGGTAATAAGGAGTAAATCTTCCCTAGGCAAGAGAGTTAACTGACTTAAACAGTCCAGTTTCCACCCTTGCCGAACTAGGCTCTCGTATCACTTGCATTTGTTTCAAACAAAACGTTGGCGCCCAGTCAAGACGATCTGATCGATAATGAAGATCTATATTGTGATAAAACGAGTCTTACATCGCGAAGTGCATCAAATCACGTAAGCACCTTGATTAAAAACATGAAAAGATTTACAAAATATCTGTTGACAACGAGTTCGCGGTGCACATGCTTTTCAAATTTAGCAGTCGACCGAAATCTGCATGACAGTTTACGAACCAGATTTCGATTTCGGTGCGCGATTTTGATTGGACTATGAACAGACTCGTTAGTCCAGCCAAAATGTAACTCCATAATACCAGCGTAGTTCGGCAAGGGTGGAAACTGTACTTTTATAGTCAGTTAACGCACTTGCCTCGGGAAGATGTAAGGAGTTACGGTTCTTGGATCCCGCACTTCTGGACTTGGAGAACCTCTCACAGCCAGGCGTGTTACAGGGTAGCGTCTCAGACTCACTCTGGGACACGGAAGGCAAAACTCAGATAGCTGCTGATTGACCCCTTGGAATCCCTCATGCTTGTGGCACCATGAGATGATCGACGGACTCCCCACAGGGTACAAACACGGGTACTGGGGACACCCTGTCCCAGGTTATAAACCTATCACTGCGTTACCCTATATTGCATTAGGTTCCTGACAACGTCGGTTAAACCTAGTAACCAGCTCGTCTTCCATACCTAGGTTTTGAAATGGTCCACTTCTAAACCTGCGTTTGAGGTTTTACATCTCAACTGCAATACCTCGATTTTACAATTGCCTTTGTGTAAACTTGCGTCTTGATATGAACACAATAGTTATTCACACGTATCGTATCACTCGTTAAGTTTTGTAATCCACTGTTTTCCAACTGAGCCACAGCGGCAGGTGATGAAAACTTGTTCAATTTTACATGTCATGACTCCAATTGGTCTATGCTGCACGTGTTTATTCTCTCGCACACTTTGATCGAATTCCTTCGTAACACGCTGTATTGTTCCACTAAAGGGTATCTCTGGTATTTCTTGCATTAAGACGGTTCATAAGTTGGATAAAACACGCCTCCTCGGTTTGGGTTGAAATTGTAAAACCTTGAGCTCGGGAAAAGCCCTCAGACTTTTCCCTCGCTCGCTCGCTCGCTACATTTTCAACCCAAACCTCAGATGCGTGTTTTATCCTGTACTTAATGGTACAGTGTACAAGTATATATCCTTCATCAACTGAAAGCTGATATCCTCAGCCAATCACAGTGTTTTTGTGACAATGGAATGAAAATGTTTGTGTTCGAGGCTGATCATGGCACTAAGAATATTATGTTAGGGGCCCACCAGTTCATATTCCGTTCCCGTAAATGTTGGGAAAACATGTGTCCTCATGTTTAACACAGAAATCTACCTTTTCACTGGACATGCTAGATGTTCTGTAAAAACATAGTCAGTCGATACAGTTAAACTGTTATTTCTGTCAAGAGGAGGATGCGCTACGCTTCAAACACTTGAATGAAAATGTTTCATCTATCAAGCCGCATTCATGATTATATTAGGACGGTAATTGTATCCTTCAATCATAATTCATCCTTTCCAGAAGAATGTAATTCATTAACGTCAACTACAACTTACAATAAGAGTAGGCTGTTGTGTGAGACAGGACAGTTCGCAGTTTCGAGTCTTAGGCGTACCAGAAACCTATGATTGAGAATTCCCTGATTCGCCACGTGCTCGTGTTTTTTTGTTTGTTTGTGGTTTAACACATCATTCAACAATGTTCCAGCTATATGACGGCGGTCTGTAAATATGAGCATCGATCCACTTAATTGGGATACGATGACATGCATCAACCAAGTCAGCGAGCCTGATCACCGATCCAGTTAGTCGCCTCTTACAAGCACGGGTTGCTGAAGACCTATTCTAACCCGGATCATTACGAGTCACGTGCTCGTGGGTTTCACCAAAATGGTAACCGTCTCTCAACCCCATTCTAGAGCTGACACCCCACTTAAAGACCTGACACGACATCTGATATGACTAAGCTACATGAATAACTAAAACTAAACTCACTCCCACATTTGGGTCGGTCGGGTAGCCTAGTGGTTAAAGCGTTCGCTCGTTACGCCGAAGACCCGGGTTCGATTCCCGACATGGGTACAATATGTGAAGCCCATTTCTGGTGTCCCCCGCCGTGATATGGCTGGAATATTGCTAAAAGCGGCGTAAAACCATAATCCCTCACTCACTCCCACATGTATGCATTTGTCTGATCTACGACGTTACAATGAAGGTTTACAAGATTTACCTAAAAAATCTTGAACCAACCCCTCTAGCTTTTCAAATATACTATCCCATACACACCCCTTGCTAGGTAGGTCTCAAACCATCCCTCACAAATTAAGCGAGCGGACGATCGATTTCACGATAAATCTCTGGAGGTAAACAGAGCAGATGAACTACAACTACAAAACACTTTCCTCCTGCCCCAACCTGCACGCGATATTGATGATGGCCGTGTGGAACTGCTCGCACCTGTTCTCATTACATACTTCAGGCTCCGGCTGCTGATAACCGTGGCTGGTCGTTCAGGGGACGAAGAAACAACATGGAGGAATGCAGTGAAGCCAGTCTATATTCCAACGAGGATGAAGTAAATTGCCCCGGGCCTTTGTTTAGGTAAGTCATTTTAATCATTCCGTTTCAAAGAATTCCATATATGTGTATGTCATATGATTTTTGTTGTGTCAAAACAAAGACTTTAAACACGTTTAGCTGGTAAACACAATCCTAAACATATTAAGACCTAAACATGTCAATGTTTTGGGACAAGGAACGTGTTTTAACTTTGTTTTTAGGATCTAAACACAATCCTAAACATATTAAGACCTAAACATGTCAATGTTATGGGACAAGGAACGTGTTTTAGGTTTGTTTTTAGGATCTAAACACATTTTTGCAGTGTATAGATTATTATACGAGCATGTGTGATACTGATTTTACGAAACGAGTGTCAGAAATCTTGTATTGCCCGAGCAAGTGACCAAATCAGCTAACCGGAATGCAGGAATCTCCATGAACACAACAAAAAATTAATTATATAGGTAATAATTGTTATTACCCAGTCTGGCGCTCGACATACACGTCGCTATATAAGTGCAATAATTTTGGACCCGATGTTAAACTCCATTTCACCTCACGTCAGGGCATATTCACATTCTCAATACGTACCACACGCAATGCTTCTCAGCAGGCCTCTTTGGCTGCAGTTTTGCTTCCCGTTTCTTTTATCATTACTTTCGTTTCAAATTCCAGCTGTTACGATAGTCAGTGTCGATTAAGGCCTAGCTTCACTTGAAACAGACAGACAATGCTTGTACCACAGGGACAGAGGGGACTGGTTGATTATAGTCTGGATGTGCTCAGACTCACGGCAGGTCATCCGGCCACACGTCGTGAAATGACGCATGTCGGTCGGCCAAACTGAACCAAAATTGACCCGAGACGTTACTGTAGAAGTACCGCCATGATCTTTATGTTCGACATTCGACCTCGTATCTTTTATCTGTGTGTTTTATATCTCCCCGAGGAGAATGCGGATATATTTCAACACTCCAGGACTGTCAGAGCCGAATAAAATATGATCCGGTTGGTCGAGGCCAGACTTGTTTTATTGTTTTTGTTTCAAAAAAGTAAAATAAAATAATTAATTTAAAAAATAATAATAAAATAAATAAATAAATAAACAAATAAAAATGTTTTTGTTTTTTTTATCAAAATGTTAACAAGGTAGAAAATAAGTTGGGGCGGGGGGACAAGGGAATGAAACATTTAAAGTTACCTCCCTTCCGTAACCTTCGCGGATCTGTCGCGTTTCGTCATAATTCGTTGTGCTCTGAATTTAAAAAAAATATGTTTTCAAAAAGTTTTAATCATAGTATTTTAATAACTTATTTATATTGATTATTGATAGCGACTGAAAATTAGTTCTTATCTTATCATATCATTTGTTTTTAAATTATTTACCATATGCATATACACTATCAGTAAAATTAATTGGCTTTAATGATGTATGTCTTAAAGATAATAATGCCAAAGAAGAAAGAAATGTATATAGTTTTCGTTTTTTCACACTTTAGACTACTTCAATCAAAACAAATAATCTACTAAAATATATTTTTTTTACTTTACAGATGTAGTGATGGGTAAATACATTACAAAATGTTTATTTTTCATAATGTATAAGTATAGTGTGTATGAGGGGAGGCGCAGGGTTCATGTAACTGTGTTGGCACATTTACTCGTTACCCCGCTTTGCAAATATGGTGGTAACTGTAATCACATTTTATTTCCCGAGCCAACCAAACCATTAGCCATTTACAGCATATTTCAATAAATACAAATATTGTTCTTTAATATTCTGGTGTTGCCATTGTGTTCACGAAATGAGTATACAATATTGGCATAGTTAATTGGCCTCAATGAAGTATGTCTTAAAGATATGCCGAATAAGAAAGAAATGCATATGTTGTTCCCACTTTAGATTACCCAAATCATGATAAAGAGTCTATTATGATAAAGTTGTATACTTCATAGATGTAGTGTGGGGTACATACATTCCAAAATGTGCATTTTTCTTTTGATATTTGATATTTGCCGCGATATAAGTGGAATACTGTTAAAAGCGGCGTTAAACACAGCTCACTCACTCACTCATTTGATCTTTAGGTTGTGGGTCATATTCACATGAGATATACTAAAATTCCATTCCTCCATGCGGCCATAGTGGATTTTTTTGGGTGACCCCATATCTGAAAATATTTAGAATGTCAATACCTGCAACTGTACCAAGTCTCATGCTTTTATCACAAAGTACACAGCTGTTCTATACCTGTCACGATACGGCGCCACAATATACCATGTTGGTGAAACCAACGAGGACCGGTATGGTGCTGACACACATAGTAAACATTCGGGGGAACCGACATTTGAACCCATGTTTTTAAAGAAACATATGATACTGCATAGTGCTGACTGGGGGAGATCAAATATTTAAAAAAGACTCAATTTATCATCTGAATCGTGATCAAGTCCGGACTAATGCCAATTTCATAGTGGTAGCCCACTAAGATACTATGCCGCAGTTTAACATGAGTACCCCACTCAGTCACAGTATACTGACCCCGAGTCGGCCAATCCTTGTTTTAGCCCCTTAAAGATGATTGTATCATTGTATCATCTTTTAACGTCTTTTGGTATGACGCGGCCGGGGATCGAACCCCGGACCTTCCACGCTCTACGGTTAGATTAGACCACGGAGGCCACACACACACATGAAACAATCAAATGTATCAGATACTCTCATTGTTTGAACGAACACAAGCCTTTACATTACTGTAGATGGATTGTATCATTTTACACATTTTAACATCATGTTTGTACAATATATTCCATTGAAGCTGAAGCTGAATGGAGTCAAGGATTTATATAAATTAATAAATGCTACATAAAAATGTCCCCATTTACGTGAAAGGTAACGCTGAACGGTAGAATTTAAAACAAACAGTTATGAATAGATGAATAACCTTTACTGTTATTTTTCAAGGAACAGACGCTCTCAAAAAGTTCGGATCTGGTGATTTGAGAATCTAATATGTCAGTTTTCAGTTCATGCACATCACCTGGAAATAGCTCTTTGCCCTCCAACACACCAGGATCTTTCTGTTCAGAATACAGTGACGAGTAGTATACTCCCCCTACCCCTCCCCACTAACGTTTAGAGTCGAACACTGCATTTTCTAAGCCTCCTTCTACAGTGTGTATGTATACTGATCCTGCTTGATTGTGCCCTTAAGTACCCGAGCAACTGAGAAACATGGACGCCATAAGCTGGAGTTGATGGTATATTGCTCGATGGGGTAATTCCAGACTGGAAAATCGAAATCATCAATCTTGTCATACAACATGACACAGGGGTTGCCACATTTGAATTTCTATACATAGATCTGATGGGACACTGACTATTGTTTCTCAGTTGTTTCTTTGACCTCGGGTGGATCGATGACGACATTTATCTCGGCATTGTTGAATGAAATGAGGTCACACACACACTCTCCCCCACCCCCACCCCCTCTCTCTCTCTCTCTCTCACACACACACACACACACACACACACACACGCACGCACGCACGCACGCACTCACACACACACACACTCCCCCCCCCACACACAGGCACGCACACACACGCACTAATATTATGTCATTCACTCATCGATATAGGGGTATTCCGGTTGCTAGTGAATTCTCTTGATACATTTTTGCAACATTATCATATGCCTCAGATGCATTTGGGTTTGTTTAAACAGATGTGTAATGGCAATAGTTCTATCTGGACCATTATCTGCTTGACACTGAGCTTCTGTACCCACACGTATCAGGGGATTGACTCAGATCAATCAATGTCAATAGCATCTGAAAACGGCAACACGCACCTGGTTCACAGCCTCGCCACGATAAGTCTGGGATTGTTTGAGTGCTTCAAGACATAAACTATTTCCCAGAAAAAAAGGCGAGGTGCACAGTAGATTCATCACACGTTTTTAAAATGTAACATTTTGCCGTATAGAGAGAGAGTATGGTTCTACGCGGCTTTTAGTAATGTTCCATCAATAACACAACAGAGGACGCAAAATGGGCTTCACAACACGAGGGTGAGATTCTATTTTCTGTTTGTAAGCAGTAATGATCAGTGTCGCGAGTGTAGCTTGACAGCCTTCTGGAGATATCCCATGATTTACCCAAGCGACATCTCCTGTGATCACAGTGGGGAAGTAAAATAGTGGCATAGATAACTTGAATATTAATTCCTTTCCAAAATATTTATTCAGTCTATTATATATGCAATTGTTTCATTGTTTCTCCAGAGTGAAGATGTTTGTTATGGGCGATGTTGGCTGCGGCAAGACAAGCCTGGTCCAGTCCCTCATCGGCCCCACCCCCAAACTTAACGACAACCCCACCGACGGCGTCAAGGTAGAGCTATGGTACCCCTTTAAGACATCCAAACACAATGGTATGTACACACTAGATGGACATTCATTTTACCCCCCTCTTGTTTTAAACGACAAAGCTTTGATGGAAGCGGTATATGTTAATTCTTTGATTGGCATAGTATAAATTGGAAAAAATAACAAGCAATGTTGTGGATTGCAACTTCTTTATTTATACTAATTCGACATGCAGTCAAACACCGTTGTGTCGAAGTTGAAGGGTCCTACATAAATACTTCGAGTTAGCCGAGGTTCGACACAACCGAAACCGATGACTAAAGAAGGAAGATGCAATGACCAAGCTTTTACTTCGAGACAACAGTAAGTTCGACACAACAGTGTTTGACTGTATCAATGCAGATGCTTGCACGTTTGTCTATTATTTTGCCCGGAGAACGGAAGGTATGTGGTTCGATCCCTCCCACGTCATGTGCCAATAGTGAAAAGAAGGTACTTGTTGTTACCCTGCCTGGCGCTCGGAATTAAGGGGATAAACAAGGACTCTTCGGCTCGGAGTCCTTACAGTCTGTGTCTGGGTGGGGTATTCATGTTAAACTACGGCATGGTATTCAGTGGACTAGCACTATAAAACCGGCATTAGTCCGGGCTAGTACAAGCAGACACGCAAACACGCAAGCAAGCACGCACGCACGTACGCACGCACACACAGAGTTATATAATCTTGAACGCGACGTAAAATCCCATTTCACCATACCTTATCAAGCCTGTGAAGTGTTAGCAGGATTCACTCATCACTATCGTGTGTACATCAGATTCTGATTGATATACGCAGGATTAGTATAAGCAATGAAATGTCATAACAGTGGAAACACAGACGCTGCTAATAATACTAGATGCACACAACATTAACAAAAATACAACATCATGAAAACACAATGAATATGACATGAGCCAGTACATCAGGAGCCCATGTGTTTTAAAAGGAGAAATGTCAATCTGGTAATACGTCTTTGTCAACAGAATTATGAACCTTTTTCTTATTTGTATATGTCATTGGTAAAAGCGTCGACCGATTCATGTGGGATTTTAAAAATGGTTCCAGAAAACTTGCTCGACAGGAAGCTGAGTGGGGAGGAGCATCACCTCATCATAGAGATTTGGGATATGACAGGGAGGCAGGTGAGTGAGTGAGTGAGTTAGTTTGGTTTTTCGCCGCTTTTAGCAATATTCCAGCAATATCACGGCGGGGGACACCAGAAATGGGCATCACACATTGTATCTATGTCAAGTATCGAACCCGGGCCTTCGGCGTGACGAGCGAACGCTTCAACCACTAGGCTACCCGACCGCCCCGAGGCAGGTTAGCCATAGATGTATCTATGTATTATTGTCGGTCAGTACACTGGGTATCCCATTGTGGTGTAGAATCTGATCTCTCTCTACCTGCCTCTGTGCTCCTAGTGGATAGAGCGTCCGCCCGGAGAGCGACAGGTCGGTGGTTTGATCCCATATGATAACTATGGTACTTGTTGTTACCCTGCCTGGCGCGTTACTAGTGTAAGGGGACATAACAACAAATAGGCGCCTCGGACTCAGTATACAGTGTCCGGATGGGGTATCCACGTTAAACTGCGGAATGGTATCTCACTGGGCTAGAACCGGCATTAGCACGTCGCTCTATATACATCCATTAATCTTGAACGCGACGTTAATCCCCATTTCACCTCACCTCACCTCATCTCACCTTACTTCACCTCTGATATTTATGACATTTCGTTCACATTGTGTTAGATCAGTTACGACACTTCTTAAAACAATGAACATGGTGATAGCGGCTGCAATCAGGGTTTTTACAACGTTAATGTTTCCATTGTTGTACACCATTCTGAACAATGCTGACTGTGCTGTAGGTGTGTCAACACGCCCATCAGATGTACCTGACCCGGGAGTCCATCTTCCTTCTTCTCTACAACAGAGTGGACCACACCAGCTGCGACAGTGTCCTCCCCATCTACACCAACATTCAGGAGGCCGTGAGTTGCCTGACTGAAATCAGACTTCAGCTTTGCCAAACACTTACCACGTGGTGATTACAAGAAAACAATGCTTGTTGTAAAGCCGACTAAAGTGGGCACCGCATGTTCACAATATCTTACATAGCTAATTACACGTCACCGTACCGATGATCGTTGCTCTTCCTTTAAAACAACTGTTCTGCCATGCCCAACGCGTGCTATAGCTTATATAGCTACCTGCGGCGTTAAACAATATTCACCCCCTCACTCTTCAAAACCCAGATTCACCGTGGTCAAATAATTCTAGGTTTGTCAGCACCATTCCCACGCTCGTGGGTTTCACCATGATGGTAAATGTCTAAGACATGCATCACTTCGGGCTGTCTTCCCACGTGAAGCTGACACACCGTGGTATAAGTGAAATACTGTTCAAAGCGGCGTTAAACCAAAACAACTCACTCACTCGCCACGCCGTGATATAACTGGAATACTGTTCAAAGCGGCGTTAAACCAAAATACCACACTCGCCACGCCGTGATACTGTTCAAAGCGGCGTTTAACCAAAATAACTCACTCACTCGCCACGCCGTGATATAACTGGAATACTGTTCAAAGTGGCGTTAAACCAAAATACCTCACTCTCCACGCCGTGATATAGATGAAATACTGTTCAAAGCAGCGTTAAACCCAAATACCTCACTCGCCACGCCGTGATATAAATGAAATACTGTTCAAAGCGGCGTTAAACCAAAATAACTCACTCACTTTCCACGCCGTGATTTTGCTGGAGTACTGTTCAGAGTGACGTTAAACCCAACTCACTCACTCCGAAAAACTCAAGTGCCCGGAAACTCATGCACGCTCTTGAAACAATTCTACCCTTAAAATCCTGGCAGTGGACCAAACACTACTACTATAACAGCACAACAACTATCACACTCATATTGATCAGCATGTTCCCCTCGCCCGTCAAGATATTCAGCGTATAAGTATGTCTACCATTGATTATACCGTGTCACAGACACCATCATCCTACAAACAACTTCCTTCAACAAACCCTGAATTTCTAGATCATCCTGACACCGATGCTGCTAATGTGGATTTCCATCCGTGTTTAAGTAGCCCCGTATTCTCATTCTTGATTTATCTGAGGTGTAATGGTTTGTGCTGATTGGTGCGAATGTGTGTGAACGGTGCAGGGGCGGTAATGGTTTTGAAATGGGACATTGGATCTCACTCTAGGATCTCACTCTAGGAGCCTTTACGATTCCAATAATGGATTTCACAGGTCCGGGTTGTTTATGGTCATTGATTGGGAATGTGTTGGCTGTGATGGGCCGGTGTTTATTACCATAGTTTCAGGGGAATGTGTTGTGAAATGTTTAAACTTTGCAATAGTTTGAAATATCGACTCTGTCAGAATGGTAATTACTCGTTTGGGTATCATGGCCGTGGTTGTTTGTAACTTACTACGAGGGCTGGTCAAAAAGTTCTAAGCCTAACAAACAAAAACCAACAATTGTGAAAGTGTTTTTAATTTTATTCTTCAACATGATCTCCCTGCTTTTCAATACGCTTCTCATATCGATAGTGAGGCTTTTTAGTTTTAGTCAGGAAGACGTTTTCTGAAGCTACCCTGAAAAACCCATTCGCAGCAGCTTTGAGGCCATCGTTGTCGTCATAGCGATTTCCACGAAGGTGTGGTTTAAGTTTAGGAAACAGGTGGAAATCACTTGGTGCCATGTCTGGCGATTATGGAGGATAAGGAAGCTCTTCGAACCCACATTGTTGCACAGCAGCCTTTGTAAGTCGAGAGATGTGTGAAGAGGCATTGCCATGAAATAGAAGAACTCCAGTAGTCAGCATTCCTACTTTTGAATCTCTCAGGCGATGAAGCAAATCAGCATAGTAGGCACTGGTAATCGTCTTTTGACTTTCTAAGTAATCAACAAGGATGACACCGTTTTCATTCCAGAATACAGTGGCCATAACTTCCTTCACAGATCTTGAAGACTTGAATTTCTTTGGTGCCGGAGAAGTGAAATGGTGCCATTCCATGGATTGACGTTTTGACGTTGGGATCATATTGGTAGACCCATGTGTCATCATCCGTTACTAATCTCTTTTTGAATTTGAGGAAATCCTCCTCAATCAGCTCTATATTTTCATCTGGAAGTGTCAGTTCTTTATTCCTTAAGATCAGAATTTAGAAACTTTGGGACCCAACGAGCAGATATCTTATTCATCTGTAAATATTCATGAATGCTAGTTTCAATGGATCCATGGCTTAGACCTGTGTCTTCCTCAAGTTCAGCAAGTTCACACTTGTGACATGCGGTCATGAATTTCTTGGGGAGTGCATTTCTCTGAAACCAAGCACTTGATGTGTCCTCGGTAGTTAAACAATGTAATACATTGACTAGTTCACTTTGTTATGGCCCATAGTTGAAAGTTTGTCAGGCTTAGAACATTTTGACCAGCTTTGTAAAAGACAAAATAATAGTTGACTATGTGTTTCAGTGAGTGAGTGAGTATGGTTTTAAGACTCGTTAAGCAATATTCCAGCAATATCACGGTGGGGGACACCAGAAATGGGCTTCACGCTTTGTACCCATGTGGGGAATCGAGCCACGACCCCAGGCGTGACAGGTGAACGCTTTTACCACTAGACTACCCCACCGCCCCTTATGAATTTCAACTTCTTTATTATTACAATGCGATGTTTCGGTGCAGATGCTAGAACCTCTATAATTAACGATTGGTTGGTAGCCTTGTCTTCCTTGACACCACAGCTTCTAAAATATCACTTAAAGAAACTGCAGTGATGTTAATCTGGACTTGTCTCAGATGAACTACGGGGGTACGGGTACAGTTGTTCAAGGCGCCGCGATTCGCTGTGCTGAGTTGCGTCCCTTGGGAACGCCAGAAATCTATGATTGTGGGTTCGAATCCCGGTTCGCCCCGATTATGTTTCTAGGTTTGTCAGCACCATACCCGTGCTCGTGGGTTTCACTGAAGTGGTAAACGTCTAAGACCTGCATCTCTTCGGGCTTTCCTCCCACATTAAGCTGGCACGCCATGATATAACTGGAATACTGTTAAAAGCGGCGTTAAACCCCACTCACTCACTCACTCAGATGAACAACCAGTACTTCATCAAATGCAGCGTCAGTATTTCACCGGCCTGTATAAACCATGTTCCTCAACTACCCGTGATCAAAACACGTCTGTGACGTCATTCTATTGTTTAAACGCTCCATTATGTTTCAGGAATGGACTGTTTGCCAATCATACATTATCTTAAACCAACATTGCAAATAATACGTGGAATAGACGGAACTGTTTTATGAGCTATTGAATGATTTCAAGTTTTGTTGGAAAACGTGTCGCTAGCGGGGTTCGAACCCACATCGTCTGATTTCGAGGGCGTCCAATTGTCGACCCCAGCTACTGCGACACATGACGGTTCGGTGTGAATTTAACTTTTAAATATTTTCAAATATTTGCATGATCCTGAAAAAATAACCACGTGCATGGTCCCCCTTGAACATTGTATGTGTTTTTTCAACATAATTTTCACAGTTTCTCCACCGACTTCTATTACGAGTTTAGCAATTCATAATCATAACACAAACAGTCCCCCCCCCCCCGCCCCCAACACACACACACACACACACACACACACACACACACACACACCACACTCTTATTCATTCATGGTATGTTAACTTCTCATCCGAATCGCTTTTTAATAGTTCTTTTAGCAGGAATTTGCATTACGTGATTCGCGGTGACTTTGCGTGTTCCGGACGAAAGATCATAAAACATGTTGACCTTCAACTTGTGATTATGACCTTGTACATATGTAACACGTTTTGGATACTTCCCGGCTGTTTTCCAGTGAATCATAACCAGTGGTCGATAGTGTGAGCGCCGAATTATGCATTTGGGACACGATGACGAACTAGTTCAGGTCATATAGTATTTTACTGGTTGTCGTGATGTGGTGGTGATTATGCAGATGTAGCTGTGATATAAGTGTGATATCGCTGATATCATATTCTGATATATCGCTGATCGCGATGATAATGCTGTGATATCGTTGTCATATAGCTGTGTTATCGCTGACAGTTGCGTCAAGGAATCGCCCATCACACTACAATACTGGCTGTCAATTATGATCCTTAGGATCCCCTAAGACTTTAAAAGAGCTATAGAGATATTGGCAGAATTTCTGCAAGATTATACCTTTCAGTTTATGTTCAATCAATACGAAGAGATTGTTCAACAGGCTCCGGGAAGCACGGTAATCATTGCCAGCACAAAGGCGGACAAATCCCCGCCTGATGGGAACCGGGCCACACTGCCGTCGGGGGAGCAGATCCTGGACTCCCTGAGAAAGAGTCTGGACAACTGGAGGTTCTACGTCCTGAAGGAGATGGACGAGCTCAAGTGAGAGCAGATTATGTGAAATAACGTTTCCGGGTAACTCAAGTGAGACCAGCTAATGTGAAATAACCTGAGTCAATTACTCCAGGGAAAGTAATTTGAAATAACTTTACTGAGTAACTCCAGTGAAACTAGATATTGTGAACTAACTTTTCTGAGTAACTCCAGTGAAACTAGATGTTGTGAACTAACTTTTCTAGGTAACTCCAGTGAAACCAGATATTGTGAACTAACTTTTCTGAGTAACTCCAGTGAAACTAGATATTCTGAACTAACTTTTCTAAATGAATCCAGTGAAACTAGATATTGTGAACTAACTTTTTCTGAGTAACTCCAGTGAAACTAGATATTGTGAACTAACTTTTCTAAATGACTCCAGTGAAACTAGATATTGTGAACTAACTTTTTCTGAGTAACTCCAGTGAAACTAGATATTGTGAACTAACTTTTCTAAATGACTCCAGTGAAACTAGATATTGTGAACTAACTTTTTCTGAGTAACTCCAGTGAAACCAGATATTGTGAACTAACTTTTCTAAATGACTCCAGTGAAACTAGATATTGTGAACTAACTTTTTCTGAGTAACTCCAGTGAAACCAGATATTGTGAACTAACTTTTCTAAATGACTCCAGTGAAACTAGATGTTGTGAACTAACTTTTCTAGGTAACTCCAGTGAAACCAGATATTGTGAACTAACTTTTCTGAGTAACTCCAGTGAAACTAGATATTCTGAACTAACTTTTCTAAATGAATCCAGTGAAACTAGATATTGTGAACTAACTTTTTCTGAGTAACTCCAGTGAAACTAGATATTGTGAACTAACTTTTCTAAATGACTCCAGTGAAACTAGATATTGTGAACTAACTTTTTCTGAGTAACTCCAGTGAAACCAGATATTGTGAACTAACTTTTCTAAATGACTCCAGTGAAACTAGATATTGTGAACTAACTTTTTCTGAGTAACTCCAGTGAAACTAGATATTGTGAACTAACTTTTCTAAATGACTCCAGTGAAACTAGATATTGTGAACTAACTTTTCTAAATGACTCCAGTGAAACTAGATATTGTGAACTAACTTTTGTAATGACTCCAGTGAAACTAGATATTGTGAACTAACTTTTTCTGAGTAACTCGGAGATTAGATTATGTGAAATAAGTATTTGGTAAACTCAAGCCTGACCAGGGCGTTCTGAAAAGATCATGCAAAACGGTAGGGTACGGCTGTAGGTGCTAATATATCGATGCCTTGATGTTCTCGCTTCTGGGAAATTCTGTGCCTAGTTTGGCTGGCATCAAATACGTCCAAAATATACGGTATCTAACTATCAATAGTAGCTTTGATATGTAGAATAACCGTTTACCGTCGGGACCGCGGGCGCCCGTCTATACGTCTTGGCACCGCAACTCACTGTTCAAAGCGGCGTGAAACCAACTCACTCAGGCACTCACTAAATTTACCATCTGAACTGTGGGGTGTCTTAGTAATGATGCCAGGAGTGAAGAGTAAGTCTGACCGTCTTCTTGAAGGTTGTTGTCCAGGGAAACACACGCCAAACATCCAGAGTCGGCCAACAAGAGCAAGAAGAACGACTCGCGACACCGACACAGCGAGACCAACCCTGCCCTGAAATCTCAGATGGAGGCTTGTGAATCTATCCTCGTGAAGGTCAAGGATGTTCCTAGCAAAGTCCACGACGTGAGCTCATTAGACGGGCAGGTAATAAAAACAGGAAGTTATTAAACTATCCAAATTCTTTCGAAACATGATTACAGACCTTTGTTGCAGATAGGACCCGGGTAGCCCAGTGGTTTAAGTATCCACTGAACGTTGCTTTGGAACGGGGTTTCATACTGATTTTGACCCTTATTTTGTCAGGGTCGGTACCATACCTGCTCATCGCAGTGGTAAACATCAGTGTTGACTTTCATAAAGTTTAAGCTTACTCACTGTCATGTTTCTAAGACAAAATATAGTTCAAAGCGACGTTAAACTGATACATATAATTCATCTTATGTTCATGTTGAAACCTAAACTTCAAAGGGGGAGTGGTCAGTAAGATCATCAATATGAAAGAGTTCGGGAAGGAACAGAGATACACCGGATCTTAAAAAAAAATTGTACTATGAATTTGAAAAAATAAACTCCATTCTGATTGGTCAACTAGACTGATAGAAACTGTTGATTTGACGGCCGCATCACCGCGGAAGCTAACATTTGTAGAGAACAACTTCTTTCTCATTCATTGCCGGTCGGCAGTTGAAAATATTCATTCTGATTGGTCAACCAGAGGTATCAAATCACAATAACCACGTCTGATAGAAACAACTTGTTTGACTGTCGCGTCACCATGGAAGCTAATAAAAAATTATCTTTCTTTTTTTTAAACATTGACATTTTTTTGAAAATTTGGAATAATGATATATCCTTTGCGTCACAATAAATTGACCGTGTGGGGTAGAACTAAACTTTGCAAGGCTTGCTTCATTTTCTTTATGGAGTGCACACTTTGGATGTCTTATTAATGATATATTCAAAAATAGTCAATATCTTCATTGACACCAAGATTTCGCGTTTGGCTATGCTGCGTTTTCGGTTCCAAATCCAGTTCATTGTGGTTAAATCTATAGGTAACCAAGCTCAACATTGAAATGGCACCGTGTGTATCTCCTAATTTTTAACGGAATATGTTTTCGTATAACAAATATAATTTATTGAGAATATAATATTTATTATGCAAGCCTTTGCCGAACATAAAACATTTTTTTTAATTATTTTTAATATATGACATGCGAAAACACACAAATAATGATCTCGAGCTCTTTTTCGTGTAAGTTCAATCTGAAACAAACGAGGTTTAAGACATAACTTCATTCTTTTACTGAACTTTGGAAATCGAGTAGGAATAAAACGCCTGAGTGAACCGCCCCCTGTACTATAAAGTGCCAAATGATTTAGACCCACGTTAGGTTACAACCTTATGCAATGGTTCCTTGGCAAAAAGGCAACGCGTCGAAGAATGGACTTCATAGAAAGTAGTTCATGCTGTATGACAACATTTGCATATTTATCGGATCGTGATATCAAAATTAGTGTATGAGATTGGTATATCGCATCCAGAACTTGACCCATCATTTGATAAACTATTATAGCTAAAATGGATAGAATTATCATTAAACCGCCCGCAAGTTATCAAAAATGAGCGGGCCACTGTAACTTGATAATGCCCTCATATTGCTTGACGACGGGCCATTATTACGCCCGTTGTTAGGTGACGTCATAGAATAGGGAAAGGTGACGTTACGTTCAATAGTGACATCATCTGGTTTGTTCATTGACGTTTCCATATTTGTAAAAGTGGGTCAATGACATTCTTGTCGACAGCAGTAAATCTTTCGAAACCCATAATGTTGTCTCTTTTTATTTGATAACAAATTCCATCCATTTTAGCTAAAATAACAGTAACGTTATTTTTCAGGGCATTATCATCTGCAGAAGCCCTCGGTCTTTTCCACTGCCCACCTTCATCGGGCAGTTACTGGAAGACCTCAGACTTCTGCAAATGATAATGCCCTGAACAATAGCGTTACTGTTATATTATATACAATTTCGGTTTTATATGAACCAGGGAAAAAGTAAGGACACAAACATACAAGTAGAATCGTTAGTAAAACACGTTTCATGTCATTTTAAACCTCGTTGCTAGGTTACCAATGCGGATTTCGAGTCAAAGTTAACGTGCAGACAAAAACGAGGATTAGTATAGGTGGTTACAGTGGTGACCTGACTGGTCTTGTGTCAACGTCGTTGTTCTTGCTAACAAACACTTAAAGTAGAACTTGTTTTTCACTTCACATTAAGGGTCTCGATGAGCTGAAAACGGTCATCTTCCGGGCTGCCCTGGACCCCGTGAAGTTCCCTCACCTTGATCGGACCATCAAACCCAGCACGATCTCGTTGTATGACGAGATTTTGAAGCTGCGAGAACGAGATTTAGTTCTGTTGACATGGGGTCAATTTTGTGATATAGCCAATCAGCTAAGCCGAGATGGAGATGACACTCTGGAGGAAGATACTGCATTCCTTCAAACAATTGTGAGTTAATATTCATAAATGTTTTGTATGTTAAGTTTTCTAATTATATATTCAAATAAGAGTATTACATGGACTTGAAAATATGGAGGTAAACTTGTTGATATAAATTATTTAAATGATATTTCAATATTTATTAGATATATGAAACACTCAATTAAAATAAATTTCTTTACATGAAACACGACACGTGAAGATCCGGCTTAGAATAGGTCTTCAGCAACCCGTGCTTGTCACTAACGGGATCGGGTGGCCAGGCGCGCTGACTTGTTTGATGCTTGTCATCGTATCTCAATTGCGTAGATCGATGCTCCTGATGTCAATCACTGAATTGTCTTGTCCAGTCTCGATTATTTACAGACCGCCGTCATGTAGCTTTAATATTTCTGAGTGCGGCGTTAATCAAACATATTACACAGTTATATGAAGTCATATCATCAATCATTTATTTGCTTTACCGAAAGGCCATAGGCCTATCTATACATGACTTTTCAAGGGCGGTGGTTCATGATTATATATATTACATTATGTTCTGTTTAACATTCCTGATGGCCAAATGTAGTTTCTGTTAACATTCACTGTATGTTTATGCTTGTTCGGGTTGCATAAAGAAGTTGCTCCATATATTTAGTGTTGTATATGGCGAAAATACGAGTGCTTTGTACCATTTTACTTGAAACATTTACAGAAAGAAAAAGAATGCGTGTAGTTCTGACAGGCTTACAGAAAACCTCAAATTTCTAAAATTATGATGGTAAACCGTTTGCTTTAATCTATAACGATAATATCATTGGATAGATTATGATATTAAAATTTCCTGTTGGCGACTGGCGTTAATGGCAAAAAACAGCCTTCAAGTTTAGACTACGAATACTTACATAGCCGTCCACAAAACACCTGTAAACGAGTATTTAAGACAGATGGTACTTTAAGTCGTGTATAAAATATGTTCTGTCACCATTTTCATAACCACCTACTTTTTGGGTGTGTGGTGGTTGACAGTGGTGGGGTAGAACGCGCAACCTTTTTCGCGAACACCTGGTGTCATCACTGTTTTTTAGTGATCCGCCTATATACTTTTCACCGCTATTTTGCCTTTTGGAATCTGTTTTGGTAGAGAATCGAGACTGGTTATTCTCTGGCGTTGAAGTTTTATATTTATATGAACGACTTTGACTTGTGGAGTTTATAGAGCCACTTTCTGAAAGCTGTTAAATTGTTTGTGTTCATGACTGTTTCCAGTTTGTACACGTAGAGCATCGTAAACTGGGTTTCGATGAAGTTGCTCGTCACGTCTGAGCTTGTCCTCATCAATTTCGACTTCCCGAGGCAAGGGCGTTAACTGACTATAAAAGTCCGACTGGACTTTTCAAGTCAGTTAACACCCCTGCCTCCGGAGGATGCACCAATGTATGAGTATATATGAAGTTTCTCCTACAAACAACAGTTTGCATTGAAACTTAAAGTACCACGAGCTGTAATGGCCCATTTCGATTTATATTTTCTCATCGTTACAGGGAGGTCTCCTCGATTTCAAAATGACCCCATCTCTCTCGAACACTCCTGACAACCCCCCTTCCAACATCCCCGCCGCCGGGACAGGCCGGTTCATCTGTATCCACCCCAGCGTCTTTGCCAACGCCGTGTGCTGCTGTCTAGTGGATGATGACAAGAAAGCCTTCCGGTTCGAGTCGTGCAGGTTCTGGCCCAAAGATTCCGGGTTCAAGCGCCCAGATCCTCAAGTGTTGTGCAAGGTGCTAGAGTCGATACCTCACGAAGGACTGATCAGAGAGTCCTTGCTTCCATTGTTGTGGCAGGTGAGCTATGTCTTATCGAGGCGAACGCTTGTATAATCAGCAAGTGTGAGTGATCCCTGAATGGATTGCAACATTTCATTAGCAGCTTCTGTCATTAGCTCCACCATCCTTTCTATATATGTAAACATGTTACCAGGAACATTATGTAATCACTTAACATGGTGAATACTAGGGAGATAAGGCTACATACTGGGTAGGGAGGGATGTAGTCCTTTTTTTAAATATTGAATGCAAAGTGATGGAACATTTTTTTCTCTCCACCTATACCAACAAACACATTTGAGCACAGCGGAAAACGTTTGTTTTTCTTTCATGGATCCTGCTATGACAAACAGGATTGATTGGGCCTAATAGACGTTTAATTGAATAAAGACTTAGAAAGTGGATTATGTTTGGCCTGCTATGCTACGAAATGTTTTAACGCCAGACAAAGGGTCGTGCACTATTTTGACGTACCTTCTAGAATACGTTAATCCCGTGCTCGGTGTCTCCTATCGAGATATGCTAAATATTGCAAGAGTATTTTTATAAGCAATACTCTTGCAATATTTACCATCTCGCGATCGGAGACATTGACACTGTCTGACAGCCCCTGCCTCGTGTTGAAGGAGAGTAACCTGTACGAGGATCAGATACTGCACCTGGTGCGGGTGTTCACCTACCTGGGGCTGTTCATCCGCTACTGCACCTGCAAGGCAAACTGTGAGGGGCTGGCCCTCCCCTACTACCCCCACCTGTCTGTACAGCGGTGTCTGTACGCCGTGCTCCTGGACCTTCTGCCCAACAACAGACCCGTGAGTACTGACCAACCCACTTGACCTCTCATGTGGACCTAGTTGCAGACTGACCAACACACTGGAACCCTCGTGTTGACCTAGTTTTTAGACTGACCAATACACGTGACCCCTCATGTGGACCTTTTTGTAGGCTGACCAACACACTGGACCCCTCGTGTGGACCCAGTTTGTGGACTGACCAACACACTGGACCCCTCGTGTGGACCTAGTTTGTAGACTGTCCACTACGCTTGATCCCTCGTGTGGACCTAGTTTGTAGACTGACAAACACTTGACCCCACATGTAGAAATAGTTTGCAGACTATCACACAATTGCAGTCACTGGTTATTTCTGAAACGAATGCATTTTCTCTCAATGTTTTTGTAGTATTGGTGAAGCCTGGGTTGACATAGGGTCTGTAAATAATCGAGTCTGGACCAGACAATCCAGTGATTGGCATCATGAGTATCGATCCACGCATTTGGGATACGATGACATGCATCAACCAAGTCACCGAGTCTGGCCTCCGATCCCGTTAGTCGCCACTTGCGATAAGCATCGCCACTCTTGGGACAAGCATGGGTTGCTGAAGACCTATTCTAACCCGGATCTTCACGGGTTTAAACTTTGGTACAGATGCTTGACAAAGGTACTAGCATCTGTACTGAAATGTCGTTGTAAAAGAATAAAGAAGTTCAAATCAATAAGTTAAATTGATACTGCAGCTTCTAAAATGCTTCTTTAAGATATTCTGGCAGTATGGAAAGGAATCATTGAGGGAGATATGGTTTGTGGATGCAAGAAAAGGTTGCAACAGCTAGGGTGAAAATGTTTTTGTCTGAATAGATTTATTGGTAATCATCTTCAAGCCTGACACTTGTGTATTGAATTGATGAATAAGTCCCAAATACCACAGTGTCTCCGTATGTTCCTGATGCGGATCGGGTGGCTAAAATGTGCGATTGTAGGTCATCGTCCACAACGGCCTGGATCGTTCCTCTGTCAACTGCATTTTGTCTGCCATTTACAGACCATCGATAGCTGGAATAGTGCTGACTGTGTAATAAAACCACGCACATTTACTCGTCAAACCTGCTCAATAAAAATGTTGCCGGGAGAGGTATGTCATAATGCACACCCTTAAAAACCACAAACATGCGTTTTTATAGCGAAGGTGAGGTAGCCTACTGGTTAAAGCGTTCGCTAAAGGCCTGAGATCTATCCCCCACATGGGTACAAAGAGAGAAAACCCATTTTCGGTGTCCCCCGCTGGAATATACCTAAAAGACTTACTTTTGACTACAATAGTATGTGATTTAGCAATCGGTTTAATGTCACGAATAACATGTTGTCTTAATGTTCTTCAGCAACTAAACTGGACTCCAAAGCCTTTCAAGGGAGATTTGCAGATCACCATCGGCTACATATTCGCGACCGGTCTCCCTGTGGGCGTGGCCAAACAGCTGCTGGCACACTGCCAGTACGTGGGGCAGGACACCAGCTCCTACAGACACATGTGGAAGTACGGGGTCCTGCAGAGGGTGGGGGAGGTACGTTCTACAAGGTCCGTGGTTTTAGGCGGGGTTGGACTTCTCGAGAAACCCCTTCCTTGAAACCTTGAATGTAATAATGATAATAAGTAAACACAGCGGAAAAACAAAACACAATCTCGCCAGAGTCGGTGGAAACACATTTTACTTTTAATCAATGCGAGTTGATGACAGATATTAAATCTAGAGATGCTTAATATTTCCTTTTCTGAATATATTACATGTTAACTGAGGTCCAGATTTTGAGTTGCATTTTTTCTTGTATGGTTAGGTAATTTCAATAATAAAAATAATGATGATAATAATAATAATAATAATAATAATAATAATAATAATAATAATAATAATAATAATATGCATTTGTATAGCACAGCATTTACTGTGCATAAGTGCTCTGTGATAGTCATGTTTGTCGGGCAGACTATCCATGATATCTATTTAATTGTTGAAACGTATTTTAGGGAATTGCCTCAAACTATGTTGTACCAGAAAGTTCAAATAAAAAGACAAATCTTATTAAGTAGTTTATTATATATCTCTTTTACATGATGCATATCTAATATTGGGTATTATAGTACACTGACGTAAGGACCCTGTTATTGCAGGCTATAGTTTGTGCAGAACACGACAACACCCAGTTCAACATCAGCTGCCGGGTGAACGCCGACGAGCCGGGTCAGGAAGACTCTGCCGTGCAGCTGCTCTGGGTGTCGCTGTCGCAGTTCCTCTTGTCCCTCAACAAGTTCCTCAAATTCTGGCCCGGGCTCTTCTACAAGGTGACGTTGTTTTTTCTTCATTTCAAGGGTGCGCGGTGGTCTAAGGCGACGAAATTCGCCGTGTCGAGTTGCTTCCCTTTTGCCCCCATTTCACTACGACCACGAATATCCCGAATCACCTCGAATAAGAAATTTTTCATGTTCATCTTTTCTTGAAGTTCTTAAATGAATCTTATTTGATTCCCTAACATTCGGACAGTTAGCGTGAGTTCGTCGAATCGGTGAGAAAGTTTTTGATTGTCAAAACCTTTCGTGGAAGGGTCCCCGAATTGCAATTTCGTGGCTGTATCGTAATCCATTCGTAATTAACTCTTATGCATTCTTAGCCATTCTTAGCGATTTGTGGCTCCCAAAATGTCTTGTCCTCAACCCTAAAACATCCCGTAACAGCCACGAATGTCCCGAGTCAACTACGAATCATGTAAGAATTAAATAAGAACCACACGATTCCCCAAGAACCAGAGTAACACGTGGTCTCCGTTGAACCTCCATGGTGGAAATGATGGGTTGGCCACCCTTTCGGGACCCAAGAACATGCCGAAGTGTCAGGAAAAGTACCGATTTTCGCAAACTATTCGTAAAAATGTTGTATTAGTCGTATCATCTTATTCGTTGCGATCGTCTTGCATTCGTAAATGCATTCGGCATCTTACAAATTGTGCATGATCCGTACATGAATCTTGTAATTCGTACATGTTTCTTAACCCATTGCTGGCATTCTTCATATTTTTTAACCCGATTAGCCACGAGTTTTCGTAACTCCGTCGTACGTTTGTCGTAACTGCTTCGTACCTCCTACCGATTCTCCACATTTGCATTATTGGCCAAATCATCATGAATTTCGAACGTTTCCGATTAGGGGTGATTCGGGATATTAGGGGGCCATTAGGCGTGCCAAAATGTCTAAGACTTTGATATTTCCTCCGACACCAAGCTGATGCCATGATATAACTGGACTACTGTTCAAATTCGTGTTAGTCCCATATCATTCTCTCGCTGTTACCAAAGGCAATTTCGTCGTTTGTGTGTTGTTTAAGGCCGCACTCTGTAAGGTTAATGTACATGAAGATGAATTCCTCATGCTTGTCGTAAGAGGCAACTAGCAGGGTCGGGTGACCAGGTTGCTGACTGGGAGGATGCATTTCATCGTATCCCAATTGCGTGGATCGATGCTCATAATGGCAATCAGACCAGCGTCATATAGGTAGAATATTGCTGAGTGCGGCGTTAAACAATAAACAAACTAATGACTAACTCCAATAACAACGCATCTACCCCTCAGATTGTCATCATGCCCTTGGGCCACCAGTTCTACCACGAGGAGAAGGTGGAGAATGAGCCGATGGTGTCCCTGCTGAGGTGCCTGTCCTACTGGCTGGCAGACAAGAAGTACAGCTTTAAGGATGGGGAGGTGGAGAGGGAAATCCACCTGGAGCTGCTCTTCCCCTTCAGAGGTGAGGCTACAGCTCTCTCGTCTTCATACGGACCCGCGTCCTACGTAGGAGTACTGTGGGGTGTCACGCAACAAACACTAGCTTTTGTATGCTACTTAACTGTGTGAGTGACGTGTGTTAAAGCTAGGACGTGACAGGCTTACCCTATTCGTGAAAACCTGTTGTCATCACTGATTATTAGTGATCTGACATGTAATCGAGACTGATTATTCTCAGGCGTTAAAAGGGGTATTCATGTTAAACTGCGGCATGGTATCTCAGTGGGCTAGCACTATAAATCGGCATCAGACTAGTACAAGCAGCCACATACACTCACGATCTGTGAAGATCTGGGGTAGGATATGTCTTCAGCAAGCCATGCTTGCCATAAAAGGCGATAATGCTTGTCCTAAGAGGCGACTAACGGGATCGGGTGGTAAGGCTCACTTGTTTGTCCGTTCCAGACTCGATTATTTACAGACCACCGTCATATAGATGGAATAGTGCGGCGTTAAACAAAAAATAAACAAACAAACAAAACATACACACACATACATGCACGTCGCTATATAATCTTGGACACGACGTTAAACCCCATTTCACCTCACCTCACCAAATACGGATAATTTTCGACAGGTGAGCTACGGATCTATTTATTTTCTAATATCAGAGATCAATGAAACAATGTTCAACGTGATATTGTAAGATGATGTGAGAGTCAACTCCTCTAATTACCCCGATAATAAGTTCTGTCCTGAAGTGACATTAATAAGCTGGTCACTCCTCATTATCACGCAACAGCTGGTCAAGCAGGAGTCTCGTGACACAAGCCTCACACCCTCTTTCAGAGTTCACTAATCAGTTTCCTGGTGGCTTGTATTGATTTCTTCTATAAACACCTGTCAGTGGTCGTTTTCCACTGACCACACCATAGAAAGGTCTTAACAGGAGCTGAAGGAAGCAGACACCTCACGTCAGGGTAAGTGATATCCTTCAGAGAGTATTACAGTCCTGTCCAAGAGAGTATGGTAATAATGACCTATTGGTGGAAGACTGCTTGTTTGGCTGACAGGCTGCCAGGATGAGTGATGTAGGATATGTCCTGTTTGACATTTGGTTGACTGATGACACCTGTAAAGCTCAATAACTGATGAGGCGGAAACTTGTATATACCACTGAAAAAAGGTTAAGGGTCACCCGCTTCATTCATCTTAATACAGTTGAATTGTCATGGCATGACAGATTAAATATTAAACTATTACACTAAACTACGTTTATAACGAACATGCTTATAACGAACTGACGGATATAACGAAATGTGTTTTGACCCCGTCCATTTGCTGTATATTTGCTGTTTATATGCTTATAACGAACTATTCTCATCTTAATACAGTTGATCTGTCATGGCATGACAGATTAAATATTGTACAGTAAACTACGTTTATAACGGACATGCTTATAACGAACTGACGGATATAACGAAATGTGTTTTGACCCCGTCCATTTGCTGTATATTTGCTGATTTTATGCTGTTTATATGCGTACAACGAACTACGGTAATAACAAACTAAAATCAGTGAGTCCCTATGAGTTCGTTATAACCGTAGTTTACTGTAATGTGAAAGAATTGGGTGGTCCTTCACTTTTTTCAGCATCAACCAAGTCAGCGAGCCTGACCACCTGATCCCGTTAATTGCCTCTTACGACACGTATAGTCGTCTTTTACGACAAGCATGGGTTGCTGATTACCTTTTCTAACCTGCATCTTCATGCGGCTCACTGGGGTTACAGGCCAAAACTTAATTAATTAACATCCTAGACTACTGTTGACAGCAACGTAAAATAACATGCATTCATTCACTAATCATATTTCAACACATGATTATGAGAGTGAAGAAGAGACCCCTGTACCTATTGCATGTCGATTGAGCCGATTCTTGGTTGTTGAATGCTATATTCCAGCTACAGTAAACTACGGTTATAACGAACTCAAAGGGACCACTAATTTTAGTTCGTAATAACCGTAGTTCGTTATAAGCATACATACAGCATATTTACATCAAATGGCCGGGACTACAAAATAATTTCGTTATATCCGTCAGTTCGTTATAAGCGTGTTCGTTATAAACGTAGTTTACTGTATATGACAGTGGCCTGTAAGTAATCAAGTCTTGGCAGTCACATGATGTGATGAGCATCTATCCATGCGATAGGGTTACAATTTCAACCAAGTCCCCGAGTCTGACCACCCGATCCATCACGCCACCTCTTACAACCAGCATGGGATGCTGGTAGTGCTGGGACCGGTAATTCGGGTACTCTGGTCGGGTGGTTCCTGAGTAGGACTCGAGTACCCACAGGACTTACCGGTCCCGTGTTTAGTCACGTGATATATTGTTTAATGACAAAAATTATCTAAAACTCTGTTACGCTACAAGTCACTAATGTTCCCATTTCTTTCTGACAATGCACCCTTCTGACTTGTATATGTTTGAATAAAGATAATCTCCAGTCAACTTCAGCGGATGCATGACCAGATCGTTTTATACGTGTATCTAAATACATTTGGTCCAGGGCTATGGTCAAACTATTCACCAATCGCATATTTTGTACCTATCTCTTGAGACCTATAGCGGTTACCCGGGTAGGGTCGGGTAGTAGAGGGGTGGGTACCCGGGTAGTAAATTTGGACTCGTCCCAGCCCCAGATGCTGGGGTCCAACTCGGAATCTTCACGTGATGAAAAAGGCCACTTATCTGATTGACTGGTGATAGCGGGGTGCATCACTGTTCGCCAAAAACACTGATTAGTAGTCATGCTATCAACCACTGGTTCACTTTAATATTTACAGGTGGCCTTAATGTGGCTGTAATATACTACTCACGAGAAGTTAAAGAACACCCGACTCTTTCATGTTACTATAGATAACCTGAGTAGTATACATCGTCAGTACTTTACTGATCTATGAAGATCTTCAGCAACCCATTCTTGCAGTAAAAGGCGACTATGCTTGTCGTAGGCGACTAACGGGATCGGGTGGTCAGGCTCGCTGGCTTGGTTAATGCATGTCATCGTATCTCAATTACGTGGATCGATGCTGATGATCACTGGATTGTCTGGTCCAGACTTGATTATTTACAGACCGCCGTCATATAGCTGAGAGTGGCGTTAAACAACAAACAAACAAACAAAAAATACTTCAAGGTAGACGTAATTTTAATTCTTCTGAAACAATTTTTTTTAAATACTTCACTGCGATCCTCCATCAGAATGCTTTAGTTGAGGGCACCTGTCTATCATGGCAATGTTCACAGCTTGTTTATTGCAGATTGCCCGACTCTGCATTGTGTCGATGACTGGCTGACGTTTGTGTTGACCAAGAAGCACCTTGTGTTCCCGTCTGAGGAGAGCAACACAATTATGGAGCCCAACGCAGACACAAAGACTGCCCTGAAGATCAACCCATTGCTTCTACTCAGCAAGGGATCCATGAAACTCAAAAGCAGGAAGAAAAAGGTTGGTTGCCTTTTTGTGAGTGAGTGAGTGAGTTGTGGTTAACAGTATTCCAGTTATATCGCGGCGTGTCAGCTTAATGTGCGAGGAAAGCCCGAAATGATGCAGGTCTCAGAAACACCACTTCGATGAAACCCACGAGCACGGGTAGTGCTGACAAACCAAGAAACATAATCGGGGCGAACCGGGATTCGAACCCACTATCATAGATTTCTGGCGTGCCACCCGTGCCCCCGCCTTTTTGTGACTGTAGGTAATAAAAATGTGTATTCACAGGTGAAGGAGGAATGTAGTGTATACAAACCTGTATTGATGATGTATTCACTGGTGAAGGAGGAATGTATTGTATACAAACCTGTATTGATGATGTATTCACAGGTGAAGGAGGAACGTAGTGTATACAAACCTGTATTGATGATGTATTCACAGGTGAAGGAGGAACGTAGTGTATACAAACCTGTATTGATGATGTATTCACAGAGGAAGGAGGAATGTAGTGTATACAAACCTGTATTGATGATGTATTCACGGGTGAAGGAGGAATGTAGTGTATACAAACCTGTATTGATGATGTATTCACGGGTGAAGGAGGAGTGTATACAAACCTGTATTGATGATGTATTCACAGGTGAAGGAGGAATGTAGTGTATACAAACCTGTATTGATGATGTATTCACTGGTGAAGGAGGAATGTAGTGTATACAAACCTGTATTGATGATGTATTCACGGGTGAAGGAGGAATGTAGTGTATACAAACCTGTATTGATGATGTATTCACTGGTGAAGGAGGAATGTAGTGTATACAAACCTGTGTTGATGATTTTTCGGGGGGGGGGGGGGCGCGATCGTCTAAGGCGCCGCGATTCGCAGTGCAGAGTTGCGTCCCTTGGGCATGCCCAGAAACCTATGATTGTGGGTTCCAATCCCGGTTCCACTCCGATTATGTTTCTAGGTTTGTCAGGACCATACCCGTGCTCGTGGGTTTCACCGAAGTGGTAAACGTCTGAGACCTGCATCACTTCGGGCTTTCCTCCCACATTAAGCTGACACGCCGTGATATAACTGGAATACTGTTAAAAGCGGTGTTAAACCCAACTCACTCACTCACCTTATTTGAATCAGAATAATTTGTATTGATATATATACTACTCAAAATAAGTTAAAGAACGCCCAATAATTACAGTTATATGAAGAAGTCGGGTGTTCTTTAATAATTTTTGACTACCGGTAGTATATGTCCGTCCATGTAGACAGGGTGGAATATTGTACAGTTCCTGTTTGTCAAAAAAAAAACACACCGTGTGATTTATTTTAATTCATTTTATAGTTCACAAGTAGCAGCATACTGCTGACTTGATAGGGGTTACATGTATATATACTTAAGGCAAAACAAGTGTTGTTCATTATTTATCACATCACCATGCTTGTCGTTAGAGGCAACTAACGGGATCGGCTGGTCGGGCTCGCTGACTTGGTTGATGCATGTCATCGTATCCCAATTGCGTAGATCGTCTCATGATGTCAGTCATTGGATTGTGTGGTGCAGGATCGATTATTTGCAGACCACCGTCATATAGCTGGAATATTGCTGAGTGCGACGTTAAACAACAAACAAACAAATACTACAAGAATGGGTAGTCTGTAAAACAATATGGTTATATATTCATATGATTAGTCACTTTGAGTGTATATTAATTAACCTGGGGTAAAGTGTCATTAGAATTTGAAAAAATGTGAGACTGAATATAGGTGTCCTTGTTTTAATAGAGTGTAGAAGTTAAGTGGAAGCTGGACCCACTAGGTGACAAAACCCCTCCACCTCAACCCATGACTGGAGCTCCTTCAACTAATACCACACACAAGCCTGATGCTAATCAGAAAACAGAAGACAACAAGGAGGAGACAACTCCATTTGCACAAACCACCACCCCTGTTGTCAGTGGTACAGAGGAGAGTAATTCCATCCCACCTATGACTGGCGTGGCCTTGCCATGTGGAAAGGGCGCGGTTATGAAGGCGTGGTCGGAGGAGGAGGAGGTGAAAGAAGCAACGCGGATTGCCTCCGGGTTTGTGGCAGCCATCATGGCTAGCGCTGTGGCGGAGTTCATCTCATCCGAGTGTGAGAGCAGCCAGATGTACAAGGAGGTCGTGTCAGCAGCTCAGGTGAGTCCGCCATGGACTGATTGACATACAGGTGTGTAAGACAAGGACTGATTGACAAACAGCTGAGTAAGACAATGGACTGATGGACAACAGGTGAGTCCGACAAGGACTGATTGACAAACATGTGTGTCAGACAATGGACTGATTGACAAACAGCTGAGTAAGACAATGGACTGATTGACAACAGGTGAGTCCGACAAGGACTGATTGACATACATGTGTGTCAGACAATGGACTGATTGACAAACAGGTGAGTAAGACAATGGACTGATTGACAACAGGTGAGTCCGACAAGGACTGATTGACAACAGGTGAGTCCGACATGGACTGACTGACATACAGGTGTGTCAGACAATGGACGCATTGACAAACAGGTGAGTAAGACAATGGACTGATTGACAACAGGTGAGTCCGACAAGGACTGATTGACAACAGGTGAGTCCGACATGGACTGACTGACATACAGGTGTGTCAGACAATGGACGCATTGACAAACAGGTGAGTAAGACAATGGACTGATTGACAACAGATGAGTCCGATAATTGACTGATTGACATACAGGTGTGTCAGACAATGGACTGATTGACTGATACACATACACGTCAGTCAGACAAAAGACAGCTTGATTGATGGACAAACATGTCAGGCGATAGATTGCTTGTTTGATAGACATACAGGCAAGTCAGACAATGGACTGATTGACATGTAGGTGTGTCAGACAATGGACAGATTGATTGACATACAGGTGTGTCAGACAATTTACTGATTGATTGATTAACATACAGGTGTGTCCGACAATGGACTGATTGATTGACATACAGGTGAGCAGACAATGGACTGATTGATCTATTTACATACAGGTCAGTCGGACAATTGACTGATCAGCTGATTGATTGACATACAGGTTCAGATATAGACATTACTGGGAGTAATTGACAAAGGGCAGAGAGACAGAGAGACACTGGACTAGGTGTAATAAGCAACTGACCAACACGGGCTAGAGAAATACTAATGTTGAGAAACACAATGTTGCATCTGATGTTTCAATAAACTTGCCACTCCACACTGGTCCCCCGATATACCCTGTTCTGTCTCATCTAGGTGGCTGCAGCCAGGGTGACAGCCGAGGCGGCGCGGGCAGCGCAGACAGGAGACATCGACGGCGCAGCCAAGGCAGTGTTGCAGGCTGTGAAGGCCGTGGAGATAGCCATGGGCAAGTCGAGCACCTCCAGCGGGCAGGGACCCATAAGAAGCAGACTGTGTGTAATACTCTGAGGAGCTTGTGACAGTCTTGTGTTTACACTGTGTACTGACATCATGACCAGACAGCTGGCGAGCCCCCCTGGGATGTGGAATTTATGATTCATCTCGTTCTGATATTTATATGGATGGTAAAAACAATTTGTCAGAGAGCTTGACAATGTCACTGGGCAACAGACAGTTTGTGCAGCACATCTGATTGGCTTAGGGCTCAACTGTCTGATGGGTACATGACACATGTATCAACAGAGGCAATATCTCATGGCAGGTCACAACTAGTGCACCGACATAGGAACATTATATGGATATATGTTTAAAAAAGAGGAAGGAAAAGTGTGATTAATACGTTTCTTTTGTTAGATGAATGGCAATCTTGTCTGGTGCCTCTTCATATCAGATAAACAGGTTTCAGCGGATTCAGAATAGTGCTGTGCTGACAGTGTTCCTGTCATAAGTACAATCACATTACCCATGTACTCTCCAGCTCATACTGGCTTTCTGTGTGCTACAGAATCACTTCCAAACTTCTCTGCCTTACCTACCAGTGCTTGTCAGTAGGTGCTCCACTCTACTGTGAGCTACTGAAGCACATACAGCACATACCCCCAAGTCAAAATCTCACCATCTCCTCTGTGTAAAAGAAGACTCATGATTCGGCCATAGCTCCTTTTCCTTCGCCATGGCAACTGTTTGTTTGTTGTTCACTCAGCAATATCCCAGCTATATGACGGCAGTCTGTAAATAATCGAGTCTGGACCAGACAATCCAGTGGTTGACATCATGAGCATCAATCCACGCATTTGGGATACATTGACATGCATCAACCATGTCGGTGAGCCTAACCACCCGATCCCGTTAGTCGCCTCTTAAGACAAGCATAGCATACAATATAAATATATAACGTTGTGCCTGAGAATAATCAGTCTTGTTGTTATGTCGGAACACAAATAATCAGTGATGACACTAGGTGTTCACGAAACAGGTAAGCCTGACCACCCAATCCCGTTGGTCGCTTCTTACGACAAGCATAGGCACCTGTTACGGCAAGCATTACTTGCTGAAGACCTATTCCAGCCGGAATCTTCACGGGTTCCATGGCAACTGAGTGGAACAGTCTCCCTCTTGAACTCAAGAATTCTTCAACTTTCTTTGAGCACCAACTAAATATCTTTTCAAACTCGCCTTCATTGACGGAACTGAAACCTTTCTTGTGCTTTTCGAGCATACATTGCTTGTGGATTTATGCGCTCCCTAAAAGGAGTATCACTATCATTATAATAAAGACAACTGTAAAATTGGTTGAAGTATTTTTATTTCATAATTTGTAAATTTATGTAAAATATAAGGTAAGGCTATGAGGTTACAAACAGGATATATTATGTCAACAGAATGTACAGAGACAACAAGTCATAATGTGTACTGACTGAACAGTTATCTTCGCATAACTGTAAAACAAATCTTAAAATAACACAGGAACAACCCAATTCAAATGAACCTTGATCAACACAGCTTGAGCAAGACAAGAATGACTTTATCTTTAAGTCAGCGCAATAAATAAAAAGCTGTTCATTTAAATACCAAAAATCGTAATTATACTCAAGAAAGAAAGTTAGCTAGCATGAATATTGTTTTGTAACGAAGACAATATTTCATAAAAATATCCCCCAAAACATTCGAGATCCTAATTTTGTTCCGCATATGTTCTGTGATCTGTATTGGAAGTTTATTCCTTTAGTTGGAACTTGAACAAAATTAAGGAATAATTTCCTAATGCATAATCAAGAATTCACTGAATCGGTCTTACAACAGTAAATAGTGTATATCACATCACCCAGTAATAATACATTCATAAAAAAATTCACATCTGATTACATGATTACAAACAGCACCTTTCTCTTCGTATATAAGTCATTTCACCGACCATTGAATACAAGAGTGAAGAGTAACTATAGTAATAATAGTAATAATAATAATAATAAGCAATACAGTAGCCACATACTGTTCATTGTAAGCTCTTGATTCATCTTCAACTCATTGGGGTGGACTTCTTGCTGCTGTTATCAATATTGCAGCATAGATATTGCTAAAAATCAATTGACTTTAGTTAAGCACAAACCGAATCCAAAGCGAATCATAAGTAAGAGCATCTGTTACTATCATAAAACAAGCATTGATACAGCTTTTTGGAAAAGTAGGGGTATAGTTTTTGGCAATATACATTCTGAAACTTCATGAATTGATGAAAATGATTACTCAAAGAACACCCAATTCCTTCATGTTAGTAATTACCATAGTCAATCTATCATGCCATGACAGATTGACTATAGCAATATGAAAAAATTGGATTGTTTTTTTTAAAGATATTATACATCCAAAAATGACTTTAAATGTGTCAGTCAGTGTTTTTATATGTTTATTTTTAGTACCTGATCAAGTGACTAAATTTCCAAAAAGGCGGGATGTGCACCCCTGCTCTCCCTTTCCCTCCCCCAAGATATGTGGTGTTAAATATCTAGCAGGTACCAAGAATATTGAAACGGTCTAAGAACATACCAACATGATACAATCACGTTTACATAAAATGAATAGCAGGCATGATACTACAGACTAAAGAAGGACATGAAAGGTTTTTTAATACCAAGGTCATTGCGAGCTGTCCTTTATTAAGGCAGACTGATTACCACACTCGTCCTTCCGTGATCCTGGAATATTTCATGCAGCTCATGTCAAAATTGGAGCCATCAGACAGATCCCGTCAAAAGCATGTTTTACCAAGCTGGAGAACATGATGCACATTAATTTGGCTGTCATGATGAGTGAGTGTTGTTTTACGCACTTGGCCACAAGACTTCCACCAACCCAGATGATGCGATCATAAGGATGTGATACGGGTACTAGGTCTTTGGCATCTTGACCAATGCCTTGGCCACAAGACTACCACCAACCCAGATGATGCAATCATAAGGATGTGATACTGGTTCTAGGTCTTTGGCATCTTGACCAACAGCTTGGCCACAAGACTTCCACCAACCCAGATGATGCAATCATAAGGATGTGATACGGGTACTAGGTCTTTGGCATCTTGACCAACAGCTTGGCCACAAGACTTCCACCAACCCAGATAATGCAATCATAAGGATGTGAAACGGGTACTAGGTCTTTGGCATCTTGACCAACAGCTTGGCCACAAGACTTCCACCAACCCAGATAATGCAATCATAAGGATGTGATACTGGTACTAGGTCTTTGGCATCTTGACCAATGCCTTGGCCACAAGACTTCCACCAACCCAGATGATGCAATCATAAGGATGTGATAAGGTACTAAGTGGACGTCACGATGCAGATTGTTTGGGCATCCAACATGATTACAGATAAAACTGGTACCAGAAGAGACCTGCACTGTGACCACAATCAATATGAATGAGTGGCACTGTCCAATTTCTTGCAGGGGTGAAAGTGGCACCGGCACCGGCACCAGAATCATGCCTGTGGCTGCCAGCTGTGTATATCGCCTACATGCTCTGTGTGGCAAACTACCTGTCAAACACATTTGCACTGTTCCTAGTATGTGCCAATCCCACATTATACAAATGCAGTTCTGTACATCTTGAACCCATCTGTGTTTACAGGACACTTTGTTTACAAGATGCCTCTGTGTTTCCATGGCAACATTTGACCAGTGTGGCTATCAAACCTTCTGAAATAAAGTACATACTTGTGTGGAGAAGGAATAATATACATGTAATGTTTTGAGTGAAACTGTTGGGATCACTCATGCATTTCAGTCATTAGATGGTGATTACATATGGGACAACTGGGCTGGACTAACAGCAAACACAAATCATAAATCGTCATAATCCGATGAACGACAAAATTCAGATCCAAGCAAGCATTAAGTGTAGAGACACTACACAATGATTAAGCATATAATCAAGTGTAGATACTTCAGTTCCATTCAAAGTAACGCTGATATATACATAAGGTACATATATTGATTTGTAATATTGGCATGACATGTGACTGACAATCAATATAACATTAAACCATTTAATATTATTCCGAGAGTATGCTTTTGGAATGAAGGCAACAGTACAGTCAACTCTCACTGAAGTATAGCTACTAGGTTTTCAGTAGCCAAGTTTACTTCTCAAGGAGTCCTGCTTGTGGCAAGAGCCAACTACAAGAGTGAGTGAGTGAGTGAGTTGGGTTTAACGCCGCTTTTAACATTATTCCAGTTATATCACGGCGTGTCAGCTTAATGTGGGAGGAAAGCCCAAAGTGATGCAGGTCTCAGACGTTTACCACTTAGGTGAAACCACGAGCACAGGTATGGTGCTGACAGCCAACTAAAAGAGGATTTGGGGGTCACAATGTATGTCCTGGCCTCATTGTGTGAAGTGCACTGGTGGTTTGAACAGTTCTTCTAGCTATCAATCACTGGTTTCTTACAAATGGCCGTGAATATGGCTGACTGCGTTCAAGTTCAAGTTGAATCTGCATATGGAGAGTTGGCTTCATGTCCTATCATTTCCTTATCATGTTTATGTAACCTGTCATTTCTTTCATCATACATAGACTGTCTTATAGACTTATAGATGGGGTGTCATTAAGGGACCGACCATTTGATATTCTGGGGGGTAGGGGCCTAGGAAATGGTATGGAGAATCGACCTTTCTTCAGGTGCAAAACGAGATGTATTTTCTTTAAGAAATCTATGAGGTGTTCTTGATTAAACATGTTTCACTGCTTAGCTATGAGCCAAAATAGATCTATATTGAAACAGTATTTGGCAATAAATAATCCACATATTTGTCTGCCTGGGACAATGTATTATATTTTATTTCATAATGACTGACACGCACGCACGCACGCACGCACGCACGCACACACGCACGGAATATCAAATGGTCAGTTCCTATTGTAGATTTTGCGGTGTTGGGGATCATATTCATCATTGTCTTCAGTTCTAGAACTTGATGAACCAACATAATACTTTTTGGTATTGCCGGAATCAGCAAACATAATGCTTCACTAACTGCAGACAAAAACACTGACCTATGTGTCTAGAATACAAGACATGTCACTCTGTGTTACATTTTATCAAAAGCGTTCACCATGTCAGTACATGAAAAGGTCCAAATTGGATAGATAAAAATATGTGCCCTACACACAAAGTCTTCATATAACCAGAGCAGCACAAAACAGTGTTCACTTACCCTAAACTTTCACTACACACAGTGTTCATTTAACCAGAACAGCAAAAAACAGTGTTCACTAACACTAAACTAGCACTACACACAGTGTTCACTTAACCAGAGCACCACTAAAACAGTGTTCACTTACACTAGATAAACCAGCAGCACTACACAAAGTGTTCACCTACACTAGGGCAGCACTACATATAGAGTTAACCTGCACTAGGGCAGCACTACATATAGAGTTAACCTGCACTAGGGCAGCACTACATATAGAGTTAACCTGCACTAGGGCAGCACTACATATAGAGTTAACCTGCACCACAGTGTTCACAACCAGTTCCCTTGGTGCTGAAACAAACATGCAATCAACAAGAGAGTTTCCACTGTGCATTGGTACCAGTCTTGGCAAGACACATGTTTGGAGTGCTTTAATTGCATAAACTCATGATTCTCAACTCCAATAATCTCACAATCATACAAACAAAGTTCTTCAATTAAGGATGGCATTGGCTAATATTATTTCAGCAAAACACGCGAGGTTGATATAACAAAGCAGTAACCAGCGCCTGTACACCAACAAAGTGATGTGGTCCAAATTACCCAACAACCCTTATTCATGTTGACAACCCTAACGGGTTTTTTCAGGGGTAACAATATGTGATAAAAATATCAACCAAACTCTAAAGTAGGTCTCCAACAACAGATGACACTTTTTATTTTTTTTAAAAGAAAGAAAAACCTACTTACCCTATTTTGAATTACGTTTGAACCAGAACCAGGTTGACAGAAATAAAGTTAATGAAAAATGTCCATTATTAACCTAAAACTGCAGGACATCATTTTAAAAAAACAACTCATAAACCATATTGAAAAGCACGGAATTGAAGTTACTATTTCTTAAAACGAACACAACATTGTCAATTTCATAAAATATTGATACAGTTCTAGACTCATAGCAAGACCTGAATCCAATCGCTATGGCCCAGCAACACCTAACACCTGCTATTTCTTGAAAGCAAATGTTCATAGTCTACCACCATGCACTATAGTTAGAAAACTCTGCATAGAAATTGTATATTGTCCCAAGAATGCATAAATAACAGGAACCTTGTAAAAGGTGACAAAAATGGACATTGCATGAACAAAACACTGGAACTATGCTATGACTGCCATACAGTTGGGAGAGTCAAGTGCCAAGTGAGACGAACCTGGCCTGCTCGGTACATCTGCTAGAATGCTAACTCTGTTGATTTGGAGGGGACTGGCTTGCTATTATAAACTGTTAATTGTACTAAAATCACATGGCAAGATTTTCAAAGCACCATTCCTATACCCAAATCTATGGACGAGTCCGAACAGGGAAGGCTTCCAACCACACTGTCTACATGAATTGTGATCAATAAAGGTGAAAAACAGCCTCAGATGTTACACTGAAATGGTGTATTATTGAAATGAAATTAACAAACTTCTCATTTTAAAAAAACATATGGACTTGTCATTCTTTCAAAACTAAATAACCATCCACTAAGTATGCCATTAACAAAAGAAAACCTAACAGGACATTTCAAACAGTCTACAGCTCTAACACAGAGCTTCCTGAAATAATCCCAATAGCACCAGGCCTGAGCAAAACTTGGTTTCCAGTTTAACTCACTCAATACATCATAGGATATAATACATTTGAAGAGAATCAGTATCAAGATTAACAAGATATTACTTCAATTCACTGTTTTGCAAGAGCAAATATTTCAACATATGACCACAGGAAAAAAAATCACTTACCATGCTTATTGCAGTATCCTGATTTAATTGAACATAATATTATCAAGGACTCACTCGTACCAGACAGTTATTTTGAAATTCTGGGCAAAGTTAGTGATAGGAGAGAGTAAAAAGATGTAACTTTAAAATCAAAGCTGAGATGGCAAATGTGTCTATGGCACATATCAATACAGAAATGCATTATAACACACAAGATACTCGAGGATGATAAAGCATCCTGTTGGGTGTATATGATATGCAGTTTAAGATATGCAGGTTATACAACACAATCTTTACAAGCTATTGGGTTAACATTCATAACGGAATGTAAGGAATGGAAATAGTCGGAACACAACTGTAGACGAGGAACACATAGCTGCTTCAGGGACGGCATTCAATGTGTCACTTATTTTTCAGGCGTATTTTCAACACGTAAGCCCAAACGCAATTTTGTGACTTCAATTCTTGAATAAGTAATTTTACAGTTTCAAATAATAATTACGAATAGCTGTCATGGCTCCTGAAGAAAATGGTTGCTGGTTTTGAAGTGAGACAAATAGGATGACAATCTGATGCCACATTAATAGGTCTGTGTAGAATGAGAGTTGTAGGTGTGTCGTATGAGAGTTGTAGGTGTGTCGTATGAGAGTTGTAGGTGTGTCGTATGAGAGTTGTAAGTGTGTCGTATGAGAGTTGTAGGTGTGTCGTATGAGAGTTGTAGCTGTGTCGTATGAGAGTTTTAGGTGTGTAGAATGAGAGTTGAAGCAGCCATTTTTTGATGTTCTGTTGTAAGAACGACCCTCACATGAGTACTTGGGATTCCTGCAGGTCAGGAGAGTTACATTTAAGAGCAGAATAGTGAGGAATGTAGCAGCCAGGGATAACAGGACTTCTAACAGAATTGGAATTCAAGACAGTAACATCTGGAATGGTTCTCTTTGCTTGGCTATTTCAGAACGACATCCTTCATTTCCTAAACTACATGGGATAAACATTTAGTATCTAACCTCAACTCATTACAGCATGGTAGGGGCTTTCTGAAAGTGACCTGCAGACTGATAGTTTCTTAATCAGGACTTACGTAGTGGACGTAATAAGCTCCCCGCTCTAATAAGCGCCCACGGCTATATTTGCCATATATTGGCTAGGGAACAATCCCAATTAGCACCCCTTCCGATTGATCAATGGACACAAGGCTTATTTATTCGTGAATAATACGCACTTGCGTGTTATATGCACCCTTAATTATGGACAATTAAATTGTGGAAAAATATATCTGTCAAACATTTCAGGCAGTCAGCATAAACCACGAAATTTACAATCTTTCAACTTTTTTTTTTTAACAAAATAACATTCTAATGATAGCCCCCTATTTCTATTTTTGAGAGTGTCCTGGGTGCTTATTACGTAGAATACTGTATTAATCAGCAAATCTTGGTCAAAGACTGCAACAGTGACGATGGTTGTGTTCAAGAAAGAGACTAATGCCACAATGATTTAATTCCTAAATCTTAAGCCATTGTTCTTTGAGACATAGTTTGCAGGTCTGAGACATTTTGTTTTTAATTTTCTTGAAAGAATCATTCTAGGGAAAAGAAATCTCATACAGGAATGAGAATGGATATTTTCCTTTGCAGCTGAAACTTATTAGCAATGGAGCGTGGTCCATAAATTGGGGTGTTTATGGAGGAAGCCGTCAGATTTAAAAAAATTTGTGGTCACTAAAATTCGTGGAAATTCCCAGATCCGCGGAAGATTCTTACCCTTGCTTAGAAGTTTCAAAAAGAGGCAGTTTATTGTGACAAATTATCATATGTTAGTTGAAGTTTGACCATCATAATTATCACGTTATTAATTCATTATGGCCTAGTTAGATATTAAAAAAATAACTCAGAACAGGAGATCTGTCACATCATCTTCACACATCTCAAGTCTGTAGATTCAACTACATGTTCAACAACCTCCTTGCTAGTGATATAGCAGTTAGGGCTCGGACGGGTAACTCGGGTACCCGGATCGGGTGGGTACTGAGTAGGACCCGGGTACCGACAGGACTATCCGGACTCGTGGTTAGTCATGTGATATATTGTTTAATGACAAAAATTATCTAGAACTCTATGGTTACACAAAAAGTCACTAATATTTGCATTTCTTTCTGACTATGCACCCATTCCTTCTGACTTTTCATATGGTTGAATAAAGATACAACTATGTGTAACTTAAGTCATCTTCAGTGTATGCATGACCAGATCGTTTAATACGTGTATCTAAATACATTTTGCAAGTGCTGTGGTAAAAAAATTCCCACTCAGATATTTAGTATCTCTTGAGACCTAGAGTGGGTACCCGGGTAGGGTTGGGTAATTGGATGCTGGGTACCCGGGTAGTAAATTTGGACTCGTCCCAGCCCTAATAGCAGTACAATGGATTCTTAATACACAATCTTCATCAACAATACTGACTTCACTCGTCCTGCAAAAACTAGTAGTGGAACAATACACCAATGCATCGGTGGATCGCAATATTTTACTTCTCGATACAAGTATCGATGACAATCGCACACAAAGTAAAAAGTATTGATTTTTACCTTAAAGTATTCTTATTAAATGTTACACCAAACACTAATTACTAGTGAAATTGAGTAGTGAAAACGTAAATATTTTCATCCACTGCGCCATACTTGACACTGCCAACTGTAAAATTGATAGCGTGCCAGGAATTTGGACATCCTGTCTATGAAAACCAGGGCTCACACAGAAAAGAGCACATGCGAGTATCGTAATACGTTTCAGATTGCATAGTTGGTGTATCGTCCCAGCCCTAGCAAAAACACTACATTAAGTCTTCAAAAAACAATACTTGTCAGTGACATTCTTTTCCAATTTAGAAATATATTTGGTATCATGTCAACCAGAATACTATGAATATTACTGGTTGTTCGGTGGCTGCAACACTCGATCACGCCTGAGGATTCTTTGAGAGGATGTCAGTGGCTGCCGCGTCACCTCTTGTTCACCACTTCATTGTAGCAGGTTTCACAGACTCTCACAGGCTTCTTGGAGGCTGCCACAGTGGCTGTCCTCTGGGAGCATTCATTGCAGTAGATGTTGCCACAGTTCCTACAGTGGTGCTGGAAGGGGAAAATTATTGTTGTGAAACATGACTTTGGGGAAATTACAATTATAGAGTTTATAATAGAGCAGGTATTTTTTCAAAGGGATGATTTTACGTGAATTTAGGGTTTTATATATTTTTATTAATGTACAACATTGTTGATTGCAAAAAGGTTCACCTTATTAATCAATTTTCTAAACATATCATACATATTGTTAATGTAGACAGAATTTATGGATAACAACTTCTTTTATATACTATAACAGCGACATTTCGGTATAGGACCTAATACCATTGTCAATTAAGACAGTCTTGCCTGACAACGTTAATGTAACAAGGATCTTTTCTGAAACATTGCCCTAAAAGTATGCTAGGAGGTTGTCATCCATCAACTGTGTCTACCTTGTCATCCAGCAACTACTAAGAAATGGCTATCAACAATCCATATTGTTAACAACTACATGTCAGTTATATGTATTTTCTATTCACAGTAAACAAACGGGGATTACAAAATTTGGCAAAAACATCCTCCAGAATTAAGGTAAATAAAACTGAATATGGTCATGACACGACACGATCAATCCTTAAACATCTCGTACCTCCCCAGGGTCCTAAAATGCAGTTTGAATGCACACTGATCCTGTAATTGCAAATATGTCAGGCACTTACGACTGCAACTTAAGCCGTTAGCCCGAAGCCCAAGACCAGCAAACTTCTGTTAGGTCTAGTAAGCTCAGGTAATAAAACATTATAGTGAGTGAGTGAGTTTGATTCAACGCCGCTTTTAGCAATATTCCAGCAATATCACGGCGGGGGACACTAGAAATGGGCTTCACACATTGTACCCATGTCGGGAATCGAACCCGGGTCTTCGGCGTGACGAGCGAACGCTTTAACCACTAGGCTACCCGACCGCCCCAATAAAACATTATAACACTAAACTCAAAATAATGCAAAGAGCCAAACTGGGCTCGTAGTCTCAAAAGCTTTTGGCACAGACTGTTTTAGGGAATGTGATGCGGATACTTTTGAGTGGTAAGTGGTCTAATGGTATTTTCAGTAGGGCGGTGGGGTAGCCTAGTGCTTAAAGCCTTTGCTCGTCACGGGCACAATGTGTGAAGCTCATTTCTGGTGTCCCCTGCCGTGCTATTGCTGGAATATTGTTAGAAGCGGCATAAAACCATACTCACTCAATTATTTTCAGAGTACACTTGCATTTACATTCCTAGTTTTGTGAATTTCCCATGTACAGTACAGTTATTATGAGCGTTAGTGTCGTGGTGAGCTACATACCTTGCGCACAGTCATGGAGAAGGCCTTGGAACACCCCATGCAGTCCGTCACCTGGCTGTCATCCGCCCACTTCCTGTTCTGGACCTTTGTGCTCACGATCTGAAACAAGGCATTGTTTCCATTCACAGAATTTGTGACAGAAAGCCAATGTGGAAATAGATGTGACTACAGGATTGATTGATTCATTAGTTCCGTGGTGTGAGGGAGGAAGTTGGTTTTTGGTGGGTAGATGTAGCAATTTGAATGGAGAAGAGCAGAGCAGAGCAGAGCAGAGCAGAGCAGAGCAGAGCTGAGCGGAGGGAGCGATGCTGAATGCTGCAGTCAGGAAATATTGCAGCAATATCATGACAGCTTGTACCTTATCCAACCAGGACAAGGATAACTGGTGGCTAGAAGCATGAGCAATGATCCACACAATCAGGCTGAGATGACACGCAGTCAGACAAGTCCAGGAGCTTGACCACAGGATACCCATTTTTGTTAGCTCTCACGACAAGCATGAGCTACTGGGCAACAGCAGGACCACAAAATACAGTACTGTGTCTGTCAACACACCTGTGTGATACCATGGCTGCAAGCAAGCTCAAACAGAACAGTTGCAGTATGTACCTGTAGGGACTGGTTCTCTCTGCCCAGTTCAGACTACCCGTACCTTTAACCACTAGGATACGCCCCCCCTTCCCTTTTAACTACATGGCTGTTAGCAAGCTCAAACAGAACAGTTGCAGTATGTACCTGTAGGGACTGGTTCTCTCTGCCCAGTTCAGACTATCCACCCCTTTAACCACTAGGATACCCCCCCCCTCCCCTTTTAACTACATGGCTGCAAGCAAGCTCAAACAGAACAGTAGCAGTATGTACCTGTAGGGACTGGTTCTCTCTGCCCAGTCCAGATTACCCGCTCCTTTAACCACTAGGCTACTAATGGCCTTAAACCCCACTGACTGATTGACTGACTCACTGTACCTGTAGGGACTGGTTCTCTCTGCCCAGTTCAGACTATCCGCCCCTTTAACCACTAGGATACCCCCCCTCCCCTTTTAACTACATGGCTGTTAGCAAGCTCAAACAGAACAGTCATAGTCTGCACCTGTGGAGGGGGCACGGGTGGCCCATTATTCTAAGGCATCGCGAATCAGAGTTGCGTCCCTTAGGCACACCAGAAACCTATGATTGTGGGTTCAAATCCTGGGTCCCCCAATATTGTTTCCAGGATTGTCGGCATCATACCCAAGCTCATGGCTTTCACGAAAGTGGTAAACGTCTGAGACCTGCATCACTTCAGGCTTTCCTCTCACATCAAACTGTCACGCCATGATACAACTGGTATACTACTACTAATGGTGTTAAACCCCACTGACTGACTGACTGACTGTACCTTGAGTGACTGGCTCTCTCGGCCCAGTCCAGATTACCTGCCCCTTTAACCACTAGGCTACTAATGGCCTTAAACCCCACTCACTGACTGACTCACTGTACCTGGAGTGACAGGTTCTTTCGGCCCAGTCCAGATTACCCGCTCCTTTAACCACTAGGCTACTAATGACCTTAAACCCCACTCACAGACTGACTGACTCACTGTACCTGGAGTGACTGGTTCTCTCGGCCCAGTCCAGATTACCCGCTCCTTTAACCACTAGGCTACTAATGGCCTTAAACCCCACTCACTGACTGACTCACTGTACCTGGAGTGACTGGTTCTTTCGGCCCAGTCCAGATTACCCGCTCCTTTAACCACTAATGGCCTTAAACCCCACTCACTGACTGACTGACTCACTGTACCTGGAGTGACTGGTTCTCTCGGCCCAGTCCAGATTACCCACTCCTTTAACCACTAGGCTACTAATGGCCTTAAACCCCACTCACTGACTGACTGACTCACTGTACCTGGAGTGACTGGTTCTCTCGGCCGAGTTCATGCAGGGCAGCCTGGGTATCATCTAACTTCCGTCGCGTTTCCGTCACTTTCTCCCTCAACTTCTCGCACTCCTTCTCACTGGTCAAGCACCTGCAAACACAGAGCATAATCATATTTATAATATTTATGCCAGGTTTGGTTCCCAACATGGGTAAAATGTGTGAAGATCAGTTCTAGTGTCCCCCAGTGTGATATTGCTGGAATATTGCAAAAAGCAGCGTAAAACAATACTCACTCACTCACTCACTCAAGCAGTACACCTAGGTAGAATCATATTGTGTGAAGCTCATTCCATGCTGTCCTCATTCAGATTATGTGCATACCAGGGGTCCGGAAACCGCACTGCATACATTAGTACAATTCTACAGTACTTCAGGGTTGGCAATGTACTTGATGAAGTCCTGTTTGACTAAACAGCTTGGATTGAACGAATGGGTTTGGGTTTTTATCTAATCTTCTATATATGAAAGTCTTTTTACACGCGCTTCAGTGACTTTGCCCACGCACACGAAAAAACGGGTCCTGTAGTAGGAACTGAAAATCCACATCCCTAAGAGGCCATCCTTACTGATATATCCTATCAGTAAGCCAGTTTTCGGTTATAACGCCACCCTGGTTATAATGCCATATATCCCGCTAGACAAAGGGTGGCATTATACAGGGAGGACTGTACAAAAATAGCTTGGACACCCTACCACAGGCAATGCATGCAAAATAAAAACTGACCTCTCAACAAGCATCCTTCTTTCTTCATTATTGTTTTCCAGTTTGGCCTCCAGTTCTGAAACAGAAAGGTAATGTAACGTGAGTCTGTCATTTCTAACATGCACACGAGACAGATACTGGCTGACTTGCAAAACTAAAGGCGGCCTTGACACATAGTGTTATGTTCCACCGCTAAATTAATAAATAACTTAACTTGACGAGAAACTATCCCGGAGTTGAGGGCATGACGAACTTGGCCTGGGGAGCACTTTACAACTGATTTATTCGGGGAACAAGTCTTGCGACATCTGCAATATCTCAGCAGACTTCATAGCAATATGGGGAGCGTCTCAAAAGCAATACACTCAATAAGTGTTAAGACAATGATAAGTGTTGATACACAACACATAGGATGACAAAAGAATCTATGGATATGTTCAGGGAGCGTTACAGGATCACACAGAAGAAGGATCTGTCTGACATATTGCTTATGCCTATATATGAAATCTAAAATAATCTAACATCATTCAACCTAAATGATCTATCAGTAGTACTTTCATAGGAAATCATATGACCGATTTGGTCAAAATATCATGCTATTGAAAAGCTGTTGGGGAGTGCACATGCATTATGATCGTAGATGTTAACTTTCTTCAAATCTAAATTCTGTCAGCACCTGGATCTGACACATGGCTCCCACACCACATTGGACTAAAATATGAATTTCAGTTCTCTAGAATTGTTCAAGGCTTTGAAGATGTTCTGTAGTGTTTGACATGTTCTGCAAGTACTTCAAAACAACAACACTGATTATGAAGAAGTGAAAATTGTCTGGACTATTTGTTAACTACATGTATAAATAACTGTTATTCTAAATTCCTAGACTATTAATTAACTATAAGTTATTCTAAATTCCTGGACTACCCAGTAATTGTTAACTCCTGGAATAAGTTATTTTAACTTCCTAGACTAATTGTTAACTCCTGGAATAAGTTATTTTAACTTCCTAGACTAATTGTTAACTCCTGGAATAAGTTATTTTAACTTTCTAGACTAATTGTTAACTCCTGGAATAAGTTATTTTAACTTCCTAGACTAATTGTTAACTCCTGGAATAAGTTATTTAACTTCCTAGACTAATTGTTAACTCCTGGTATACGTTATTCTAAATTCCTAGACTAATTGTTAAATCCTGGTATACGTTATTCTAAATTCCTAGACATTTTGTAAACCTCCGTTACATATAAGTTGTTCTAAATTCCTAGACTATTCGCTAACCACTGGTAGAAGATACTTTAACTTCCTAGACTAATTGTTAACCCCGGTATAATTTATTCTAAGGATGCCACGAACCTAGCTTCTCCCCCCTCAGCTCGTCGTTGATCCTGGTGAGGTCCTCCACATTCTGCTGGTTGACCGTCAGGTCTGACCGGACAGTGGTCAGGTTTTCGTTGAGCACAGACAGCTGCATCTCATACCGAGCCTCGTCCTCATCCTTCTGCTTCTGCAACGTCTCACGTCCTTCTTGCTCAGTAGCCTACGACACAGGTATGGTTAGTTAGTGTCTGTTGATATTCATTATTGGTTGTGTTAAGTCATTCATTGATTTGTTTAATCCAACAATGTGACACTTGAATCAGGGAGAGTACATACAGTTGCCTTGATGAATCAACAAAACTTGAAAGCATTTTGGGGCTGTCAGGTCGTCATGCAGAAACCCGGGGTCGATTTCCAACATGGGTACAATGTGTGAAGCCCATTTCTGGTGTCCCCTGCCGTGACATTTCTTGGAATATTGCTAAAATCTGCGTAAAACCATACTCACTCACTCACTCACTCGTTGACACATCTTATTTCTACTTTTGGAAAATATTATCTTAAACTCTCAGGCAATCTCATTGAAATCAGATCTTAGTCCTCGCTACCGCTAAACAAAGATCTGAGAACGTCCCATTACAGGTCACGTCAGAACGACCTTTCGCGAATTTTGACTGACCAATGAAATGACTGACAAAAAATCGACATTGGCCAATCAGATGGCAGCTTTCTCAAGCTTTACGACACTAGTTTCAAACTGGCGACTATGCTTCAAAACATATTTTGACGTATTCTCGTCTAAAAATTATACAAACTGATGAGAAGAACATTCTGGAATGGCTGATAGATGGCCTAAATTTAATGGATATAATCATAACTGTAACTGTCGCTCGGAATACCTAGTGTTAAATATATCGTGGTTGCATGATTAGAAAACTCATTCCGACTGTCACTTTCATGATCTGGTAAGCGACACTCTGATTGGTTGGATGAAAGGTCGTTCTGACGTGACCCGTAATGGGATGTCCTCAGATCTTTGTTTAGCGATAACAAGAACTAAGATCTGATTTTAATGAGATTGACTCTCAGGCTACAACACTTTTGTGCCATTCTGCACATTTTTACTGTTTTCAGTTTTCTTATATCCCCTGGTAATCAGCTGAATTCAATGAACAGAAAGTGTGCCACACACCAGTTTTGTCTGAAGACTTGAGTTTTCCTCTCTCAGCATTTGTTGAATATTGGAGGATTCGGACTTCACATTCTCAGTTTCATTCTTCGTCTGAGGAGAGAGGAGAGAGGAGAAACATTTAACACAGTCTTACATGACACTTCTTACAAAGAGGACACAGTGATGTCTGTATGCTGATCACATCAGGTTTACACCCTCGTTCTTTGGGGAGCCAATCCACAAAGCAAGAAGTCCTATATTACTTTAGGGCCTACAATAGGAGCACTATGGTACAGGTAGTTGTGCTGAGCCAATACATTCCTTACAACCCACCTGTGCAAGCAGCTCCTCGAAGGAATCCAGTTTGCCCTGAATCTCCAGCTTCTGGTTGATGAGGATCTGCTTGGCTTCCTCCAGACTCGACACCTCCTGCAACAGTGCAGCATCGATAATGAGGTTCCTTGTCACAACTCAAATGTTTAACAGGCAAGAAAAGTATGACTAGCTATTTGCCTAACTGTATGCTGTAGGCAGGAAAAGTACCACCAGCTATTTGCCTAACTGTATGCTACAAACAAGTAAAGAACCACCAGCTTATTTGCCTAACTGTATGCCACAAACAAGTAGAGCACCTTCAGCTATTTGCCTGACTGTAAGCTACAGGCAAGTTGAGGTCACCAGCCATTTGCCTAACTCTATGCTACAGACAAGTGGTGTACCAGTAGCTATTTGCCTAACTGAATGCTACAGACAAGTGGTGTACCACTAGCTATTTGCTTAACTGTTTGCTCCAGACGAGTGGTGTACGAGTAGCTATTTGCCTAACTGTATGCTTCAGACAAGTAAAGTACCACCAGCTATTTGCCTAACTGTATGCTTCAGACAAGTAAAGTACCACCAGCTATTTGCCTAACTGTATGCTACAGACAAGTAGAGTGCCACCAGCTATTTGCCTAACTGTATGCTACAGGCAAGTAAAGTGCCACCAGCTATTTGCCTAACTCTATGCTACAGACAAGTAAAGTGCCACCAGCTATTTGCCTAACTCTATGCTACAGACAAGTAGAGTGCCTGAGGAGTCAACCTGTTTCTTCTGTTCCTGTTCTGTCTGTAACTGTTCCTTCATGGACTCTCTGTCCTTCTTGTATGACACACATGCTTCTTTCGTCTCCTCGAACGCCTTCTTCAGGGCAGACAACTCTTCCTCGAGGGAGTCCTGGAGACAATATCATGCCAATTATTGCATATATGTTTCATCAACACAATCAATTTACAATCTTTACAGACCCATGAAGATCTGGGGTAGAACAGGTCTTCCGCAACCCATGCTTGCCATAACAGACGGCTATGCTTGTCGTAAGAGGTGACTAACGGGATCAGGTGGTCAGGCTCGCTGACTTGGTAGATGAATGTCATCGTATCCCAATTGTGTAGATCGATGCTCATGATGTCAATCACTGGATTGTCTGGTCCAGACTCGATTATTTACAGACCGCCATCATATAGCTGGAATATTGCTGAGTGCGGCATTAAACAACAAACAAATAAACATGTTTTTACAAAACATACTCCTATTCATGCATGCCACTAATCTGGACATCATAGTTTAGTGTGTACACAGATCACCATGAACTCATCATATCAATACCTCGTTCACAAAAAAAATGTCTTTAAAATTAGTCAACAATAACTTCACAGACTACATATTTAATCATTAACACATGTAGACAACGATATGAAATCGGTGACATCGCTCAGCACAGTAATTCAAGCCCTGCCCACCAATCAAAAAACACAAGTCCGCAAGTGTGCATGACCTATTTTTGTTTATGGAAATACAAATGCAAAAAAGATATTGCTTGATTAGCCAATCATCCGATGAAATCCCACAATTTATTTATTTCTAAAATGACTTCCACATTTTAGGAATCAATGAGTCTCTGTTCTGGATGAGAGTCGACCTGCCACTTCCCCCATCTCACCTTCTGCTTCTGCAGCTGGTCTCTGACCGCTGTTGTCTCCTTCAGCTCTGTGTCCAACTTCAGCATTTGACCATTCATGGCCGTCCGCACCTGGGGGGAGCAGCACACATTAACATCACAACAAACATGGAGCTTAGCATGCACCATCCATGTGTAGCTGCCTCTGTATGAGATCACTGACATAAACACATCATGCCCTGTACATAGTGAGTGATTAGTGCTTAATACCGCATCAGCAATCTTGTAGCTTTTTGTAGCGAGCTCTGTACATATGAAGCTATCACTTTATTACGTTCATGAGATCATTAAAATATACATGTAGTATGTGATGAAACACAAAAAAACAAATGTTGCCATCAGAACCCCATTCTCATCACTTTCAAAAAACAATCAAAATAACAAATCATCAAGTTAAAGATGATCTGTGATGTCAATATTTTACAGGTTTGTATCCACAAGTTCCTTCATCACCCATGAATCCATATGACCACTTTGCTGTATTGATGATGTATTCACAGGTGAAGGAGGAATGTAGTGTATACAAACCTGTATTGATGATGTATTCACAGGTGACGGAGGAATGTAGTGTATACAAACCTGTATTGATGATGTATTCACAGGTGAAGGAGGAACGTAGTGTATACAAACCTGTATTGATGATGTATTCACAGGTGAAGGAGGAACGTAGTGTATACAAACCTGTATTGATGATGTATTCACAGGTGAAGGAGGAATGTAGTGTATACAAACCTGTATTGATGATGTATTCACAGGTGAAGGAGGAACGTAGTGTATACAAACCTGTATTGATGATGTATTCACAGAGGAAGGAGGAATGTAGTGTATACAAACCTGTATTGATGATGTATTCACAGAGGAAGGAGGAATGTAGTGTATACAAACCTGTATTGATGATGTATTCACAGGTGAAGGAGGAACGTAGTGTATACAAACCTGTACTGATGATGTATTCACAGGTGAAGGAGGAATGTAGTGTATACAAACCTGTATTGATGATGTATTCACAGAGGAAGGAGGAATGTAGTGTATACAAACCTGTATTGATGATGTATTCACAGGTGAAGGAGGAATGTAGTGTATACAAACCTGTATTGATGATGTATTCACAGGTGAAGGAGGAACGTAGTGTATACAAACCTGTATTGATGATGTATTCACAGAGGAAGGAGGAATGTAGTGTATACAAACCTGTATTGATGATGTATTCACAGAGGAAGGAGGAATGTAGTGTATACAAACCTGTATTGATGATGTATTCACAGGTGAAGGAGGAACGTAGTGTATACAAACCTGTACTGATGATGTATTCACAGGTGAAGGAGGAATGTAGTGTATACAAGCAAGTGAGTGAGTGAGTGAGTGAGTGAGTATGACCGTTTTTAGCAATATTCCAGCAATATCACAGTGGGAAACACCAGAAATTGGTTTCACACGTTCGTAGTGTACACAAACCTGTATTGACGATGGACACGAGGAGATAACAGAATTCCACACACAGTCATGGTTTCAACAGAGACAAAGACAACAATTTTGTAACAGCTTATTTGTTTGGCACTTACCTCGCTAAGTTCCTCGAAGGAGTTGTTGAGCTCCTTCTCCCTGTCCCTGGCCTTGGCTATGTCCTCCTGCAGTTGCTTCTGCTTCTCCTCCCCCTCACGCAGCGACGTCCGCAACTCCTCCACGCTCTTCTCCAGGGCCCCGGACTTGCTGGTCAGAGTCTGTTGGCAGAGGGCGTTCATACTCAGTCACTGGCGTTCATACTCAGTCACTGGCGTTCATAGCCTGTCACTGGCGTTCATAGTCTGTCACTGGTGTTCATAGTCAGTCACTGACATTCATAGTCTGTCACTGGTGTTCATAGTCTGTCACTGGTGTTCATAGTCAGTCACTGGCGTTCATAGTCTGTCACTGGTGTTCATTGTCTCTCACTGGTGTTCATAGTCTGTCACTGGTGTTCATTGTCTCTCACTGGTGTTCATAGTCTGTCACTGGTGTTCATAGTCTGTCACTGGTGTTCATAGTCTGTCTTAGATGTTCAGTCTGTCACTGGTGTTCATAGTCTGTCTTAGATGTTCAGTCTGTCACTGGTGTTCATAGTCTGTCACTGGTGTTCATAGTCTGTCACTGGTGTTCATAGTCTGTCACTGGTGTTCATAGTCTGTCATTGGTGTTCATAGTCTGTCATTGGTGTTCATAGTCTGTCACTGGTATCCATAGTCTGTCACTGGTGTTCATAGTCAGTAACTGATGTTCATAGACTGTCTTAGATGTTCAGTCTCTCACTGGTGTTCATAGTCTGTCACTGGTGTTCATTGTCTCTCACTGGTGTTCATAGTCTGTAACTGGTATCCATAGTCTGTCACTGGTGTTCATAGTCTGTCACTGGTGTTCATAGTCTCCTATAGATATTCATAGTCTCTAACAGATGTTAATAGTCTGTCAGTGGTGTTCATACCCTGTCATAGGTGTTCATAGTCTGTCAAAGGCATTCACTGTCTCTCTCAGGTGTTCATGTAGTCCCGTATATTATTATTTACTATGGAAACAGGAACTCATACAGGTCTCCATTTACACCAGCTGCCTCATGTTTTAGAAAAGCTATCAAGTGGCAGGACACAAATATGCTTGCACATTCTAACCAGCACACATTCTTCAGCCAATTCATCCACAGCACCTATTACAGCCCTGAGTCTACACTATGACTGTAGTTCCTCCCACCTGTACTTGTGTCTGCAGGTCGGTGTTCTCCCTCTCCTTGCTGGCCACACTCTCCTGCATGTCCTTCTGTACACTGGTCTTCTCAGTAATCTGAACACACAAACACAGGTCAACAGGTTGGAACACACAAACACTGGTCAACATGTCTGAACACACAAACAGGGGTCAACAGGTCGGAATACAACCAACACAGGTCAACAGGTCGGAGTACAACCAACACAGGTCAACATGTCGGAATAAAACCAACAAAGGTCAACATGTCGGAATAAAACCAACACAGGTCAACAGGTCGGAATAAAACCAACACAGGTCAACAGGTCGGAATACAACCAACACAGGTCAACATGTCTGAATACAACCAACACAGGTCAACATGTCGGAATACAACCAACACAGGTCAACATGTCGGTATACAACCATCACAGGTCAACATGTCGGAATACAACCAACACAGGTCAACATATCGGTATACAACCAACACAGGTCAACAGGTTGGAATACAACCAACACAGGTCAACATGTCGGTATACAACCAACACAGGTCAACAGGTCAGAATACAACCAACACAGGTCAACAGGTCGGAATACAACCAACACAGGTCAACAGGTCGGAATACAACTAACAGAGGTCAACATGTTGGTATACAACCATCACAGGTCAACAGGTCGGAATACAACAAACACAGGTCAACATGTCTGAATATCTCTAACAGAGGTCAACATGTCGGTATACAACCAACACAGGTCAACATATCGGTATACAACCAACACAGGTCAACATGTCGGAATACAACCGACACAGGTCAATAGGTCGGAATAAAACCAACACAGGTCAACATATCGGTATACAACCAACACAGGTCAACAGGTCGGAATACAACCAACACAGGTCAACATGTCGGTATACAACCAACACAAGTCAACATGTCGGTATACAACCAACACAGGTCAACAGGTCGGAATACAACCAACACAGGTAGGCAGGTAGGAATACAACCAACACAGGTCAACATGTCGGAATACAACCAACACAGGTCAACAGGTCGGAATACAACCAACACAGGTCAACAGGTCGGAATACAACTAACAGATGTCAACATGTCGGTATACAACCATCACAGGTCAACAGGTCAGAATACAACAAACACAGGTCAACAGGTCGGAATACAATCAACACAGGTCAACATGTCAGAATACAATCAACACAGGTCAACAGGTCGGAATACAACCATCACAGGTCAACATGTCGGAATACAACCTACACAGGTCAACATGTCGGAATACAATCAACACTGACAAAGGAATAGACCAATACATGTAACACTGACAAGTGAATAGACTAACACATGCAACACTGACAAGTGAATAGACCAATACATGCAAAACTGACAAGTGAATAGACCCTAACACTGACAAGTGAATAGACCAACACATGCAACACTGACAAGTGAATAGACCAACACATGCAACACTGAGAAGTGAATAGACCCTAACACTGACAAGTAAATAGACCAATACATGCAACACTGAGAAGTGAATAGACCCTAACACTGACAAGTGAATAGACCAACACATGCAACACTGACAAGTGAATAGACGAGGAAACATTCAGACATTAAACCTAAGCTAACCAATGGTCTGCCTTCTGTAAAAGAGCATATTTTCTTGATAATAAAGCGCACTTGGGAATAATGTGCACCACACACCCCATTTGTGGTTACAAGTTTTGGGGAAAATCGCCATCTTGTAAATAATGCAGAGTAAGCAAACTTCATCTTAAACCTTTCCTCTTGAGCATGCTTTCCCATTCTTATGCTGAATTCATCTAGAAAATAAACAAGGTCAAAGCCTTATACTGTACTATAAACTTTGAACTTTAAACTATATTTAAAAACATTAAATGTAGGTTGTTTGATGTGGAAGATCTTGTGTGTATGTGTGTGAGATATCATGCTGCAGTTTAACATGGATACCCTACATTTAAATGACTCCGAGCTGACCAGTCCTTCTTTTATCCCCTCAAAACCGAGTGAAAGGCAGAGTAACTAGAAGTACCATGCCTTTTGGAATGATGTGTTCAGGGATCAAACCACCAAACTTCCGCTCTCCAGGCAGACGCTCTATCCACTAGACCACGGTGGCAGTGCATTTCTCTTTAAGCATATTGTCCTGTATGTCTCTGCAACGCTTTATCACAGAACTTGTTTCAAGGTCATTCTATTCATCATGGTTTTTCACCTGTTATTAGTTGTACATTGATTTTTGGATTCAAAAAGTCAGATGATTACCATCTCTTGGGCACGGATCCCGATAACTTGGTCTGACCTGTACAGCAATAAGTGTCTCACCTATAGAACAATGAGGTCTGACCTGTGGAACAATGAGTGTCTCACCTATAGAACAATGAGGTCTGACCTGTGGAACAATGAGTGTCTCACCTATAGAACAATGAGGTCTGACCTGTGGAACAATGAGTGTCTCACCTATAGAACGATGAGGTCTGACCTGTGGAACAATGAGTGTCTCACCTATAGAACGATGAGGTCTGACCTGTGGAACAATGAGTGTCTCACCTATAGAACAATGAGGTCTGACCTGTGGAACAATGAGTGTCTCACCTATAGAACGATGAGGTCTGACCTGTGGAACAATGAGTGTCTCACCTATAGAACGATGAGGTCTGACCTGTGGAACAATGAGTGTCTCACCTATAGAACGATGAGGTCTGACCTGTGGAACAATGAGTGTCTCACCTATAGAACGATGAGGTCTGACCTGTGGAACAATGAGTGTCTCACCTATAGAACGATGAGGTCTGACCTGTGGAACAATGAGTGCCTCACCTATAGAACGATGAGGTCTGACCTGTGGAACAATGAGTGTCTCACCTATAGAACGATGAGGTCTGACCTGTGGAACAATGAGTGTCTCACCTATAGAACAATGAGGTCTGACCTGTGGAACAATGAGTGTCTCACCTATAGAACAATGAGGTCTGACCTGTGGAACAATGAGTGTCTCACCTATAGAACGATGAGGTCTGACCTGTGGAACAATGAGTGTCTCACCTATAGAACGATGAGGTCTGACCCGTGGAACAATGAGTGTCTCACCTATAGAACGATGAGGTCTGACCCGTGGAACAATGAGTGTCTCACCTATAGAACGATGAGGTCTGACCCGTGGAACAATGAGTGTCTCACCTATAGAACGATGAGGTCTGACCCGTGGAACAATGAGTGTCTCACCTATAGAACGATGAGGTCTGACCTGTGGAACAATGAGTGTCTCACCTATAGAACGATGAGGTCTGACCTGTGGAACAATGAGTGTCTCACCTATAGAACAATGAGGTCTGACCTGTGGAACAATGAGTGTCTCACCTATAGAACGATGAGGTCTGACCTGTGGAACAATGAGTGTCTCACCTATAGAACGATGAGGTCTGACCTGTGGAACGATGAGTGTCTCACCTATAGAACAATGAGGTCTGACCTGTGGAGCGATGAGTGTCTCACCTATAGAACAATGAGTGTCTGACCTGTGGAACAATGAGTGTCTCACCTGTATGTTGAGCTGGTTCTTTAGTTCAGTCAGCTGCCTCTGGAGATCTGTCTTCACACCATCAAGCTCTGTGCATCTACTGTCCAGATCACTGATCTATAAAGTGGAAAGCAAATTTGAGAAAAACAGTGACATTTCCTATGCAAAGATATAACAATTAGGAAATATTTTAATCTTTTCAAAAATGACAAGGCAGGGAATTTATTTTGAATATTTTTCTCGCCACTCTGCAACAAGCCATGAAAGTTACAGACATAAGCATGTGGTGCTAGCCATACCACATAGCCAGGATGATAGGCTCAGGCAAAATGAGAATAAAAATCTTTCAGTTTTATGACCATCATTAATTGATCATCAAATGTTTTTTGCAACAAATGATCCATTTTATTATGCAAACAGATTTCCCAAACTACTCAATAGGGTTAGTTTGGTGCTTGAAACTACTTTTTGTCCACACATATGCTCCAATATATGAGCACAAGATGATTCACTGTAAATAAACAAGAAAAAACCAGTTACCTTCTTGTTCAAATCTACAATCTCAGATGCTTTTGCTTTCACAGATTCCTGAAAAGACAATAAGAAACCATCAAATACAACTTTTCAACTGATTACAAAAGGCGCTTGTGTAACACAGCCATGAGAAGGAAGGGACTGACTGACTTAGGCTTTATTCCACATCAGCAGCAATGTAACATAGCAGCCAGGAGCACCAGGAATGGGTCTCACAGACACCAACCAGGAGCTTCAGGAATGGGTGTCGCAGACTGCAGCCAGGAGCTCCAGGAATGGGTCTCACAGACACCAACCAGGAGCTTCAGGAATGGATGTCGCAGGCTGCAGCCAGGAGCACCAGGAATGGGTGTAGCAGACTGTAGCCAGGAGCTCCAGGAATGGGTGTCGCAGACTGCAGCCAGGAGCACCAGGCATGGGTGTTGCAGACTGTAGCCAGGAGCTCCAGGAATGGGTGTCGCAGACTGCAGCAAGGAACACCAGGAATGAGTGTCGCAGGCTGCAGCCAGGAGCACCAGGAATGGGTGTCACAGACTGCAGCCAGGAACACCAGGAATGGGTGTCGCAGACTGCAGCCAGGAACACCAGGAATGGGAATCATCAGAAAACCCTGCTGAATGCAGAGTCCATTGTACGATTCTGACTGACATGACAAAAGAACCAGCTCTAGGACATGACAAATGAACCAGTTCTTGGACATGACAAATGAACCAGCTCTAGGACATGACAAATGAACCAGCTCTTGCACATGACAAAAGAACCAGCTCTGGGACATGACAAATGAACCAGTTCTTGGACATGAAAAACAAACCAGCTCTAGGACCAGCTCTTGGACATGACAAATAAACCAGTTCTTGGACATGAAAAACAAACCAGCTCTAGGACCAGCTCTTGGACATGACAAATGAACCAGTTCTTGGACATGAAAAACAAACCAGCTCTAGGACCAGCTCTTGGACATGACAAATGAACCAGTTCTTGGACATGAAAAACAAACCAGCTCTAGGACCAGCTCTTGGACATGACAAATGAACCAGTTCTTGGACATGAAAAACAAACCAGCTCTAGGACCAGCTCTTGGACATGACAAATGGACCAGTTCTTGGACATGACAAATGAACCAGCTCTGGACATGACAAATGAACCAGCTCTTGGACATGACAAATGAACCAGCTCTAGGACATGACAAATGAACCAGTTCTTGGACATGACAAATGAACCAGCTCTGGACATGACAAATGAACCAGTTCTTTGACATGACAAATGGTCCAGTTCTTGGACATGACAAATGAACCAGCTCTGGACATGACAAATGAACCAGCTCTGGACATGACAAATGGACCAGTTCTTGGACATGACAAATGAACCAGTTCTTGGACATGACAAATGAACCAGCTCTAGGACATGACAAATGAACCAGCTCTTGGACATGACAAATGAACCAGCTCTTGGACATGACAAATGAACCAGCTCTAGGACATGACAAATGAACCAGCTCTAGGACATGACAAATGAACCACTTCTTGGACATGACAAATGAACCAGTTCTTGGACATGACAAATGGTCCAGTTCTTGGACATGACAAATGAACCAGCTCTGGACATGACAAATGAACCAGCTCTGGACATGACAAATGGACCAGTTCTTGGACATGACAAATGAACCAGTTCTTGGACATGACAAATGAACCAGCTCTAGGACATGACAAATGAACCAGCTCTTGGACATGACAAATGAACCAGCTCTTGGACATGACAAATGAACCAGCTCTAGGACATGACAAATGAACCAGCTCTAGGACATGACAAATGAACCAGTTCTTGGACATGACAAATGAACCAGTTCTTTGACATGACAAATGAACCAGCTCTGGACATGACAAATGAACCAGCTCTGGACATGACAAATGGACCAGTTCTTGGACATGACAAATGAACCAGTTCTTGGACATGACAAATGAACCAGCTCTAGGACATGACAAATGAACCAGCTCTTGGACATGACAAATGAACCAGCTCTTGGACATGACAAATGAACCAGCTCTAGGACATGACAAATGAACCAGCTCTAGGACATGACAAATGAACCAGTTCTTGGACATGACAAATGAACCAGCTCTAGGACATGACAAATGAACCAGCTCTTGCACATGACAAATGAACCAGCTCTGGACATGACAAATGAACCAGTTCTAGGACATGACAAATGAACCAGCTCTAGGACATGACAAATGAACCAGTTCTTGGACATGAAAAACAAACCAGCTCTAGGACATGACAAATGAACCAGCTCTGGACATGACAAATGAACCAGCTCTAGGACATGACAAATGAACCAGTTCTTGGACATGACACATGAACCACTGTAGCCACTTGGCAACCCTACCACCCATCCATGTAAAAAGACAATGTTTGATTAAAGAGGATGTGTATATATATAAAGGCTATCTTCTTATATATAAAGGCTATCTTCATGGCTTCCTGAATTAAGATTGACAACCCCTTCAAAACAGTTGACAAATACCATGCCACTTCACTCACTATCTGCACAACAACCAAATAGTTTACATTATATTTTGTCATGGTAGAACGGAGTTAAACATACTGTCTTTTCAACTTAGAGCTAGGTTTCGTGTAGGAAACTTAAAATTGGTAAATACAATTTGAAACCAGACCAACAAATAAAAATAAGTACAGTTTATAAATCAGTTTAACATCAGTTTTAAAATCATTGGTTACTGTGATTTGAAACCTCCGATTGACCAATCAGAATCAAGTTTTTTCCAAATTCATAGTAGAATACGAGTTTCTGCCTCTTGTAACAGCATTCCAGCCATATCATTACAGGGGGTACAATGAATGGGTATCACACACTGTGCTAATCATGCAGTGGGAATGTGGGAATCAAACCTGGGTCTTGAGCAAACAGTTCAACCACTAACCTAACCACAATCCCATGCCTTATTGGAAGTAACACTGAACATTCAAAAAGAAAAAGGATTTTATGCCACAATAAAAAATAGGCCCAATTTCCACAGCTGCTCCAAAAATTATAAGTGAGTATGGTTTTACGTCGTTTTAGCAATATTCCAGCAAATATCATGGTGGAGAAACCAGAAATTGGCTTTACACATCGTACCTTTGTGGGAATCAAACCTGGGCCATCAAATGCTTTAACCACTAGGCTACCTCAATGCCCCGATAAAATTTATGAACATTTATTTAATGTTTATTTCCAATTTGTATCATGCTCCACCTGCTCCACTCCCAGCAGTTCCTCCATGGTGGACAGTTTCAGCTTGAACTCTTCAGCTTTTTGTTCACTTTCTGTCTTCAAACTGCCAACATCTGCCTCTTTCTGTGCCTGAAAACATTAAAAGTTTAGTGATGTATTCCCCATCAAACAGCTTTGTCTTTCTGAGGCAAATGCTTAAGGACTTAGAAACATAGTTTAGGCACTTATGGCAGTAAGCTTCTTTTTGCTTTCACAACGAAGAACGCTCTAGGACTTCACTTTTCTCTAAGAACTAAGAGCTGTTGACATGGGTAGTGGCTGAGAATCACACCTAATTATTGTAGCTATAAGACAGGGGAAATATTACACGCACGTGCACATGCCTGAAGACAGTTTTTGAAAGTTGGCAGTATGTTATCATTACTCTTTTGTAACCACAGGTGTCTGCATGGTCTGTAGTTTTGGTTTGGTTTGGTTTGTTGTTTTACGCCGCACTTAGCTATATTCCAGCTATATGACGGCGGTCTGTAAATAATCAAATCTGGACCAGACAATCCAGTGATTTACATCATGAACATCAATCCATGCAATAGGGGGCGATCACATGCATTGATTCGGTGCATCAATTTCTGAGTGTTGCATTAAACAGCAAACCAAACCCAAAAAAAACCTCTGCCACTGTTTGTGAGAGGAGTGACAAAGTAACTGACTACACTGCTCACCTTGAGAGTCTCCAGATTCTGCCTAAAGGTAGATAACTCCTGCTCCTTTGTCTTCAGCTGGCCGAGATGATCTGCCAGCTCAGTGGAAATCTCAATCTTTTCTTCTCTTACTTTGTTCCTCTCCTCGGTAAGAGCAGTTACCTAGCAACAGCATGATGAGTGAATAAGTGGATATGGTTTTATGGCGTTTTTAACAATATTCCAGCACTATCAAGGCAGGGGGATTGCAACGAGCAAATACTTTAACCACTACCCTACTCCTCCACCCTTCTAGAGTCATAGAGGTGAGGTGAAATGGGGTTTAACGTCGCGTCCAAGATTATAGCACTTATATAGCAATGTGCATGCATGTGTGTGTGGCTGCTTGTACAAGTCCAGACTGATGCCAATTTATAGTGCTAGCCCACTGAGATATCATCCCGCAGTTTAACATGAATACCCCACTCAGACACAGTATACTAACTCAGAGCCAACCAGTCCTTGTTGTAGCCCCTTAATGCCGAGCACCAGACAGGGTAACAATAAGTATCATCTTTTAACGTTTTTCGGTATGACCCGGGCGGGGATCAAACCCAGGACCTTCCGCTCTCCGGGCAGATGCGCTACCACTAGACCACGGAGGCAGTCTAGAGTCACAGAGAATCCTCACACTGTGACATAACAACAAAGTCACAAAGGAGTCTCCTGTGGGCACAACTCCAGATGACATTAGAGACAACAGTATCTCAATACAGAGCAACACGAAAATACAACTGGGGGGTGGAAACTACTCCTGGAGATTCAGTTAATCCGTTTTTTCACATTTTTCAATTTTCATTTTTATACATTCAACTAACAGACAACTGGCCGCATGTAAGCCATCATTAGCACAGTACCTGCTTCTGCAAGTCCTCTCTAGACTTGTTAGAACTAGCAGAGTCTTTCTCCATCTTCTTTTGAAGTTTAGATACTTCTTTGCTGTGAGCTGCTTTTGCCTTTAAATGGAAAGGTTCAGATCTTAACAGGCAACAGAGTAAGTTGTTAAACCATTTGTTTAATAAAAATCAGCCAAGTCATTTCCAATGACGACAAAAGAATGAAATTCTGATAAGATCCTTTGATAACTGCCTCATTTTCCAATGTTTACCAAAACATTTATTTTCTTCCTGTAGAATGCTCAGTGTTCAAACGGAGATGCTCTTTTCTGGGTTATGTGGAACACAATCAATCGAATCATTGCAATGCAGTGTTGATGCAAACTACAGGGCTCCAGGTCCTGTTGTAGCCATGTACTCCCATGTTATCACTGGTCTCCCTTGAGTCCAGTCTATTGGGTATTTAATTCCCTAATGAGTTGACACTTATCTAAATAATTCTGACAAAGTTGAGACAATTTATGGATAAAAACTTCTTTATTTACTGTAAAAGCGATGTTTCGGTATAGATCCTTAAGCCCTTGTCAAGCTAATAATACAGCTCATGTGCTGCCCTGGGTGTGTGACATGTCATATAATCTCACAACAGTGAGTGAGTGAGTGAGTATGGTTTTACGCCGCTTTTAGCAATATTCCAGCAATATCATGGCGGGGTTCACACATTGTACCCATGTGGGGAATCGAACCTGGGTCTTCAGCGTGACGAGCGAACCACTAGGCTACGCGACCGCCCCTAATCTCACAACAGCGATATAATTGCCTGCATTTCATCCGAAACAAGATATATGTAAAGAAAAATAGGTACACACAAGTTGGATAGGTTACCTGGGGTAATTACACTGTTCCTATACTACTGGATTTTTGACAATCTCCATGCACATTTGTACACAAGCAACTCAACACTAATTGGGTGATTGTGACATATTTTGCATATTTTACGCAATATGCAGCTTACCTGGAGCTCTGAAAATGGCCCATGTAAAGAGATATTTGAAGAACAATTTACAGATTGTGATCACCTCATCATACAGTGCCCACCCCCCATCATGTAACCCTGGCTTGAAAAGATCACCCTTGATGTATGGCATGTCATGTTTATTTGTTTAATGCCACACTCAGCAATAATCCAGCTAGATGACCACAGCCCATAAATAATCCACTCTGCCCAGATATTAGATTGATATTAGGAAGAAACAATCCACACCATCGGGATATGATGACAAGCAATCAAGTCATTAAGTCTGATCACCCAATCCATTTAATCACCTCCTACAACTAACCCAGGAATATTTGCCGAGCTAACAGGATCGGGGGGTCAGGCTCGCTGACTTAGTTGATGCATATCATTGTATCCCAATTGTATGGATCGATGCTCATGATGTCAATCACTGGATTGTCTGGTCCAGACTCGATTATTTACAGACCGCCGTCATATAGCTGGGATGTTGCTGAGTGCGTCGTTAAACAACAAACAAACAAACAAACAAAAACACCTTACATTGTCAAGGTCTTTTTCTGTCTGTAGTTTCTGGCTGGTGACCTCCTCCAGCGACTTCTTTGTCTTGGCCAGGCTGTCCTCCACTCCCTTCTTATCCTTCAGCAAACCAGCCAGGAAGTCTTTCTGCAAGGAAATGCTGGGACATTCCAATATGTAGGTCTGTGCAGGTCTCCCTAATCTGCTGGTGTGACAGTAAGAACACCATGCCTATGGGCGTCCACGGAACAAGGGTGCGTGAGTGAGTGAGTTGGGTTAAACGCTGCTTTTAACAGTATTCCAGTTATATCGTGGCGTGTCAGCTTATTGTGGGAGAAAAGCTCGAAGTGAAGCAGGTCCCAGACATTTACCATTTCGGTGAAACCCAAGTGCTGACAAACCTCAAAACATAATCGGGGCAAACCTGGATTCGAATCCACAATCCTGAACCTGCAATCATAAGTTTCTGGCATGTCCAAGGGATGCAACTCTGCACAGCGAATCGCAGAGCCTTAGATAACTGGGCCACCCCTGCCCCGAGGCTCAAGGACACTGAGGCCTGTGTGTATTGCAGATGAAGCCAATTTAGGGTTTTGTTAAATTAATAAATATGAAATATTTCCAGTGTTTGACCCATCATACAGTTAATATCTTATGAAATCAAACTACAGTGGAATAGAAAGAAAAGTGACAACTACATGTACTTGAGACTATGTTTCAGATTTCACATGTACATGTATTTGATCATGTCGACAACAGCTAATTACACCATTAGACCCGAACATGTAGGTCAGCATGTTTTCTTCTTAAAAGTGGGAAACTCTATGAGGTTTGTGTTGCTCTTAATGACAATGTATTCCTATCACAGCAGGATTAGAAAAAATGATAAACACTCATAAAACTCTTGGTAGATCAATAAATTACATATCACCGAGATCAATAAATCTCAAATCACCAAGGGAGATCAATAAACCTCTTATCACCAAGGGAGATCAATAAATTTCATGCAACTAAGTGAAATTAATAACTCTCATATCACCAAGGGAGATCAATTAATCTCAAATCACCAAGGGAGATCAATTAATCTCAAATCAACGAGGGAGATCAATAAATCTCAAATCACCAAGGGAGATCAATAAATCTCAAATCACCAAGGGAGATCAATAATCTCAAATCACCAAGGAGATCAATGAATCTCAAATCACCAAGGAGATCAATAAATCTCAAGTCACCAAGGAGATCAATGAACCTCAAATCACCAAGGAGATCAATAAATCTCAAATCACCAAGGAGATCAATGAATCTCAAATCACAAAGGAGATCAATAAATCTCAATAAATTAATAATGAGATTTAAAGATCTCATTTGGTGATATGACATTTATTGATCTCACTTAATTACATGAGATTTATTAATCTACCAAGAGATATATGAGTGTCTTTTAGTTTTTCTAAACCTGCTATGCAAGGAGTATGTTGTCATAATACGGGTCTGGCCATTACGCCCCCTGTGATATGGATGTCCCCAAGTCTACAAGATGTCTCTATCGCACACGCAATATGCCTCATTTTCAGTGACAGGTATATGATAAATTGAAATAGCAACATGTCCCTTCTATCAGCAAGTCCCTTCTATCAGCAATTCCTATGGACAATAAGAAATGACATAGTTGTGGCCCCCTGATAACTTGTGCCCATGACCAACCTTCTCCTTGAGCTCCCTCTCCAGGGCGTTGTTAGTTTTGTTGCTGTGGGTCAGTTTCTCCCCTTCCTCCTTCAGGTGCCCCTCCTGCTCCACGATCTTGTCCTTCTTCGCTGACAACTCCGCCTGAGTCTGCAAATAGTCAGTCACACATCTGTCACAACACGGAAGACTCACGGGTGGCACAATTAGTTGTGTTGCTTCCCTTAGCCATGCCAGAAATGTATGATTGTGGATTTAATCCCAAATTCCTGATCGCATTTCTCGGTTGATCAGCACCATATGCGTGCTCATTGCTTTCACTAACGTGGTTAAGACCTGTATCACCTTGGGCTGACACTTCAAGTTGACATGCCGTGATGTAACTGAATTCAGTTCAAAGTAGGGATAAACTAAACTCTTAAACTCTCTCACTCATAGATCGGTCGAGGGGGGGGGGGGGGGGAATTTAATTTGTCTGAACTCAAGCTCAAGCAATTCATAAGCCCTACCCTTAACATATGACACTAGTTCACCTAAACTTCCAGGAAAGTTAAAAGTACATGTAAATATAATGCTGTGTGATTTTCAAGCCCTGACAGCAAGATATAGGAGGACTAGATGTAAACAAACTACATTTGGTTAGATGTGCAACTCAAACAAAACGACTACCAAACTCAAATTGATTTACAACATGCACCCATCCTTTCCCTAAGAGCTGTATCCTTGCTTGAGCAATATCATGGCAGGCTGTTACTGAGTGACACCAGTGGAAGATGGCATGAGCATCCATACAATGATAAAGATTAGAAATTGCAACAATGTAATTCCCATATCAGTAGATTTTTATGACCAACAAAGGTGTACTAAGTAATTAATGTGTAGAAAATGAATTAACCCTGTAATCTCCATATCACAATCACCATATGCAGGATAGACACAGCTTGTACCTAACCAGTCATGAATTACATCCACCCATCACTTTGTGTTACAGTTTCTGTCTGTATCATCCCGACCTACCTGTTCCAGCGTGTGCCATAGCGTGGCAAGCTCTGTGTTACTGTGTCTGTGTGTATGATCCCGACCTACCTGTTCCAGCGTGCTCCATAGCGTGGCGAGCTCTGTGTTACAGTGTCTGTGGGTATGATCCCGACCTACCTGTTCCAGCGTGCTCCGTAGCGTGGCGAGCTCTGTGTTACTGTGTCTGTGTGTATGATCCCGACCTACCTGTTCCAGCGTGCTCCATAGCGTGGCGAGCTCTGTGTTACAGTGTCTGTGGGTATGATCCCGACCTACCTGTTCCAGCGTGCTCCGTAGCGTGGCGAGCTCTGTGTTACTGTGTCTGTGTGTATGATCCCGACCTACCTGTTCCAGCGTGTTCCGTAGCATGGCGAGCTCTGTGTTCCGTTCCTCCACGACATTCTGGGCAGTCTTGATGTGGTTCTCAAGGTCGGTCCTCTGACTCGTCTTGGCGGCCTCTGCAGCCAACAGCAGCTCATTCTACAACACAACAACACCAGAAGTAGCTCAATATACATAAAAAACAGAACTGTCTCCAACTCTATAGAGAATACTAAATTCATTCTCGTTTGATACCATTCATTTTCGGTCAGGGTCAACCTTGTATGACACCTGTGACGTACGGATTTAGTATCTTACCACCTGTATCTTCACCATGTGTGTAATAAAAGAGGTTAGTTTCCCCTAGTGTGAGTCTATCAGTTTCCCCAAGTGTGAGTCTATCAGTTTCCCCTCATGTAAGGTTATCAGTTTCCCCAAGTGTGAGTCTATCAGTTTCACCTCATGTAAGGCTATCAGTATTCCCTAGCGTGAGTCTATCAGTTTCCCCTCATCTAAGGTTATCAGTTTCCCCAAGTGTGAGTCTATCAGTTTCCCCTAGCATGAGTCTATCAGTTTCCCCTCATGTAAGGTTATCAGTTTCCCCAAGTGTGAGTCTATCAGTTTCCCCTAGCATGAGTCTATCAGTTTCCCCTCATGTAAGGCTATCAGTTTCCCCTCATGTCAGTCTATCAGTTTCCCCTCATGTAAGGCTATCAGTTTCCCCTCATGTAACGCTATCAGTTTCCCCTAGTGTGAATCTATCAGTTTCCCCAAGTGTGAGTCTATCAGTTTCCCCTCATGTAAGGTTATCAGTTTCCCCTCATGTAAGGCTATCAGTTTCCCCTGGTGTGAGTCTATCAGTTTCCCCTCATGTAAGGTTATCAGTTTCCCCTCATGTAAGGCTATCAGTTTCCCCTGGTGTGAGTCTATCAGTTTCCCCTCATGTAAGGTTATCAGTTTCCCCTCATGTAAGGCTATCAGTTTCCCCTGGTGTGAGTCTATCAGTTTCCCCTCATGTAAGGCTATCAGTTTCCCCTGGTGTGAGTCTATCAGTTTCCCCTCATGTCAGTCTATCAGTTTCCCCTCATGTCAGTCTATCAGTTTCCCCTCATGTAACGCTATCAGTTTCCCCTAGTCTGAGTCTATCAGTTTCCCCTCATGTCAGTCTATCAGTTTCCCCTCAAGTCAGTCTATTAGTTTCCCCTCATGTAAGGCTATCAGTTTCCCCTCATGTAACGCTATCAGTACCCCTAATGTGAGTCTATCAGTATTCCCTAGGCCCTCTTCCCAATATGAAATGGCCGGCCCTAGTCCCACACATATCCACACCTTGGTCTTGAGATCAGCCTCTGTTTGCTGCAGCTTCTGCTGAGACGCATTCATCCTCTCCGTCCTCTCATCCACCGTCAACTGTAGCTTCTGACATTTGTCCTGCTCTGTCTGAAGCTGACCTTTCAACTCTTTCATTTGCTTATGAAGTGCTTCCTGTTTGCTTGAACTCTCCCCTGTTTGAGATTGCAGGTTTTCTTGGAGTTCTTTGATCTTCTCTTGCAGACTTGCCTTTATGATACAATTAAATACAAACACATATACAACATGTACAATATGCAGGGAAAATCAAACAATTCTAATTTGTTCACACTTTTCATTCTTACGCCTTCTCTACAGTCTTCATAAATAGCTGAGTGGAAGGTCTGGGGTTCGATCCTCGGCAGAGTCATACCAAAAGACGTTAAAAGATGGTACTTGTTGTTACCCTGTCTGGCGCTCGGCATTAAGGGGCTTAAACAAGGACTGGTTGGCTCGGAGTCAGAATACTATGTCTGAGTAGGTTACTCAAGGTAAACTGTGGCATGGTATCTCAGTTGGCTGTCTCAGTCCAGACTAGTACAAGCAGCCACACACACACGCTTGCACGTCGCTATGTAAGTGCAATAACCTTGGACGCGACGTCAAACCCCATTTCACCTCATCTCACCTTAATAAACAGCTGATGCTGAGGCAGAGGAACACTTGTAATGACAACCAATAAATATTCCATAGTAGTGGGGCGGTTAAGGCTAAGATTGTGCACTTTGGGTTAAAAGCACCAAACTTGGCACACTTAAATATGTAATGTAGTTACAGGCAAAACATCAATATTGTAGAAACTAATATTTAACTAAAAATCTAGTACACTGTATAAGAATTTTGTTGTTACTTGTTTGTTGAAGGCGGTATTCAGCAATATTCCAGCTATATGACGACAGCCTGTAAATAATAGAGTCTGGATCAGACAATCCAGTGACTGATATTATGAGCAAGAATACAGACTGTCCGGTACAATGACATGCAGTGACCAAGTCACCAAGTCTGACCCCTCCATCCATTTGGTCGCCTCTGATGACCAGCATAGGTTGCTAGGGACCAATTTAAGCCGGAATCCCCTCTGAATCCTAACAACTATGTCACCAATGGCTGTTCACTACTCACGTTTTCCTGCTTCAGCTGGTTCATGGCTTCACTCACTCCCTCACCAGCCTCAATCTGACAAAACCAGCAAGAAAGACAAAATAATCATTAAAAACTCAATCGCTGACAGAATAACAAGATTAGGCCTTCCCTAATAGGCCATAACCCTACAATATGGCATCAATTTGTGTAGATTTTCTCCCGAATGATTGCCTATGTAGCATAATTTCTTATCTCTTCATCTTTACAACATCCATTATGTACCAACCATTTGATATTCTGGGGGGTGGGGGCCGGGGAGGGTTGAGGGCGGGAGAGAGATTGGGATATATAAAATTATATAATAATCAAACTATCGTTCCAGAAATTACTTTTATATTAAATTTATTGCTAGATACAACACATGGCCTGAAAAGAATGTGTTGTAAGAAATCGATAAAGAATGTTCTACTTCCCTGTTTCGCCTTGAAGCAGTGACGAAAATGAAAAAAGTACCAAGCCTGCTCCCTACAGGGATTACTTATTCCCAGCTGGAAATACTGGCAAAACCTCCATGGTTGACGGTTGAATAAGAATGAGTGGCATGGTCCCATTTCATTACAGGGGGGAAGGGAATGGATTGGGAACAGGAAAATAATAAATAACACATGCACAATATGCACAGTAATGATACTCCTTGCATGGCGACTGACACACGCATGGTGCCCACAAAAAGCTTATACTCTGCATGAATAGTAAAAAAAACCCTGGAAACCTCAGTTAACTTGTCCACAGCACGCACTGCTCCTGTGAGTTGGGGGGCACGGGTGGCCCAGTCGTCTAAGGCGCCACGATTCTCTGATTGTGTGTTCGAATCCCGGTTCGCCCTGATTATGTTTCTAGGTTTGTCAGCACCATACCCGTGCTCGTGGGTTTCACCGAAGTGGTAAACTTCTGAGACCTGCATCACTTCGGGCTTTCCTCCCACATTAAGCTGACACACCATGATATAACTGGACTACTGTTAAAAGCGGCTTTAAACCAAACTCACTCACTCACTCACTCATGTGAGTTGAAACTGTGGATGTGCCAGACACTTAATACCCTTTAACATGGTGCTACAATATTCCAGCTATATGACGGCCACCTGTAAATAATCAAGTCTGAACCTGACAATCCAGTGATTGATATTATGAGCAACGATCCTTGCCGTCAGGGTACATTGTCATGCCATCAACCTAGTCACAGAGGCAGACCACCAAATCGATCAAGTCACATCTTACGACGACCACAGGTTGCTACGGACCAACAGATTCAGTAATTGGTGGAACATGTTGATGTAAGGTGACAGTGGCTGACGTAACTGACCTTGGCAAAGAGGTCTCCCCTCTCCGTCTCGAGTCTCTGTACTCCTTCCTTCAGATGCTGTAGCTGACCCTCAAGCTCCGCACTGTGACTCTCTCTGAATGGTTAGCAGATTCATTTTCATAAACATTTGCTATCTTGACAATAACGTGCAGTCAAAAACTACATCAGGTGAACAAAGAGGAGACAACACAATTAATCTATGAAACAGTAAATTTTGTGACAAAAGAATTACTCGACATTATGACTTACAATTTCACTTTTATTTCCTGATATGGAAGACATTTTGTCATACACAAAGATCAACATCATTGCACATAATTGTCTCACAAAATAAACCAGAAATAGCAATCAGCTGTACATTCATTCCAGATGTATAGGTGATTCAGTAAGAAATGCCCAGTATAACAACTCACAAAAATTCAAATGAAATGACAAAGAAATCTGAAACTATTATTGTACCAGGAATAAAATAATCTATTATCTTGTCATTGTAATAACTGATTTTACCAGGGCAAGCTATTTTACAAAAAATATTTTTAGATGATATTTCCATGATTACATCCAGACTCTTTTCTCACACAAGGACAGATATCTGATGAAGTTTGGGACTAAACGTTCAATACGGCTCACATTTACAAAGAAACTAAATTTATCTCATTGAAATATTCCTGGACATAGGTCAATACCAAAATAAACCAAATGTTATGGTAACTGAATGCATGTCCGCAGTAGAGACTAACATTTTTTGTCCACTAGTCCTTATAATGATAACTGATAGCAAACCCCTTATAAAAGGCAACTAGTCCTTATGATACCTTAACTATTGGGTAGTTTGATAAGGACTATAGGACTAGTGCATGCTGAGTTATCTAAAATCCATATCCTGTTTACTGACACTAAACCAATGTACTGATAATTATTTTTTCCGGAACCATAAACTTACTGTGGTGAGGTGAGGTGAAATTGGGTTTAACGTCGCGTCCAAGATTATTGCACTTATATAGCGACGTGCATGCATGTGGGTGTGTGGCTGCTTGTACTAGTCCAGACTGATGCCAATTTATAGTGCTAGCTCACTGAGATACCATGCCGCAGTTTAACATGGATACCCCACTCAGACACAGTATACTGACTCCGAGGCGACCAGTCCTTGTTTTAGCCCCTTAATGCCGAGCGCCAGACAGGGTAACAACAAGTACCATCTTTTAACGTCTTTGGGTATGACGCGGCCGGGAATCAAACCCCGGACCTTCCGCTCTCCGGGCGGTTGCTCTACCACTAGACCACAGAGGCGGTCTAAACTTACTGTGATATCATCTTATACGGCATATGATTTGTTCTATTTGTTTGTAGATTAATGGTGTAAGTGTAAGTATTTGATTCTGGACTGGACAATCCAACGATTATTATTATGAGCAACGATACAAGCTGTCTGGGTACACAAACAGTCAATCAACCAAGTCACTGAGTCTGATCCCACGATACATTAGTCGCCTCTTATGCCCAACAAAGGATGCTGAGGAACAATTTTAACCAGGAATCCCCACTGGGAATAAACATATTTAATAAACTAGAGATAACACTGTACAGGTGGCCTACCTGGACTCTCCCCTCCTTGATTCCTCCTCCAGTTTAGCCTGGGTGTCTCTCAGCTCCCCCCGCATTTCGTCACACACATGCACCTGGGGGAGACAGACAGGGTCACATAAACGTCATAGTTCGGGGCGTCATGTACTGTTCACAGTTTACTGTTACTGAGTGTCATCTGTGGCCCACAAGAGATCGTATTGTCACACAAAAATATTCACTTGAATATTAATCCTTGTGCCTGGCAATGAGTAATCCTGTATTTGTAAGGTTTAAAAGAATAAAAGAATTGGTTCTCAGGCAATGGCTTTTGAAACTTTAGTGCGGGCCGTAGGTAGTTTTTTGGCTTTTTTTGCTTCTTCATACTAGTTTGAAACCAAACAAACAGTTGTGTACCATCACCATGGGAACAACAACATAAACAAGCATACAAACTCCTATTGACACCATGACCATTACACGAGATGCGCGGTTAAGGGAAGTAACTCTGTGCTATATTGGATCACATTGTTTTTAAGTATTAGGATTATTTTTTTTTTAAATATGGAAATAAAAACAAAAGATGCGGCAAACATTATGATGATGCGGGCAGTGCCTGAGAACCAAGACTATTATTTTTTTAGCCTAAGATGTGTCATAACTGGGTGTGCAGATATATGTCTGACCACAACCTCCAGGATTCATTCCAAGGTGCAAAAGATCTTGTAAAACTCTATACCTGCTGCTACCATGGCTACTGGCACATGTAATGCAATGGCAAACTCCAAACAAAACCAGTGGTCAATATTGTGAGTACACCATCAGTGTCATGTTCCCAAGGCAAGAGTGACCACTAGCCTATATCAAAGTCTAGTTTTCACCATTGCCACTTCCATCCAACTTTCCTCATCTTCCCGAGGCAAGAGAGTTAACTGACTTTAAAAGTCCAGTTTCCACCCTTGCCGAACTAGGCTGGAATTCCTGGGCTCGATCGTAGCGCCACCAGTGGCTATTACGAGTAATGTCCTTTCTATGCCTCTCCTATTGACCAATCAGATTCAACCTCTCGTATTACTTGCAGTTGTTTCAAACAAAACGGTGGTGCCCAGTTAAGACGATCTGATCGATAATCAAGATCTATATTGTGATCAAACGAGTCATACATCGCGAAGTGCATCAAATCATGTGAGCACCTTGATTTAAAACATGAAAAGATATAGAAAATATCTGTTGACTACGAGTTAGCGGTGCACATGCTTTGCAAATCCTGCAGTCGACCGAAATCTGCATGACACTTTACGAACCGGATTTCGATTTCAGTGCGCGATTTTGATTGGACTATGCATAGACTTGTTAGTCCAGCCAAAATGTAACTCCATAATATCAGCCTAGTTCGGCAAGGGTGGAAACTGGACTTTTATAGTCAGTTAACTCTCTTGCCTCGGGAAGATGACTTTCCTTGGCTTGATCGGAGCGCCACCCTGTGTTGTGCCCCTTGTGTTTTTATTTCAAATGGCTTCACAATGACGACTTTCATAGCAGACGATCTGGTCGACCTGTTTGTTGTTGTTTAACGCCGCACTCAGCAACATTTCAGCAACATAATGGTGGTGACCTATTCCAACCCGGAATACGGACAGGCGAAACCATTTATATGACAAGTACTGTATATGAAGCCAAACAGGCCTACCTCATCCTCGTACTGTTTGTGTACATGTGTTAGCTGCTGGTTGAGGTCATTGATCTCCGACACCTTAGTCTCCACAGTTGCCTCCACCTGTAACACAGATGCTTCATATAGCCCAGACCTTCATGTAGCGGCTCCTCTATAACTAGCTATGATTGGGGGCACAGGTGGCCCAGTCATCTGAGGCACCGCGATTCGCTGTGCAGAGTTGCGTCCCTTGGGCATGCCAGAAACCTATGATTGTGGGTTCGAATCCCTGTTTGCCCCGATTATGTTTCTAGGTTTGTCAGCACCATACCCGTGCTCTTGGGTTTCACCGAAGTGGTAAACGTCTGAGACCTGCATCACTTTGGGCTTTCCTCCCATATTAAGCTGACACGCCGTGATATAACTGGAATACTGTTACAAGCGGCGTTAAACTCACTCACTCACTCACTCACTAGCTATGATTAACACACTGATGTACCCAGTGCAGGTATTAAGATTTATGCATTGAATGTCCATTAGCCCCAGAGAATAAGAAGAGGAAAATGTTAACAGAATAAATCAGATATAAAACAAGATAAATCTTTCAAACTTCATCACCATCACAAAGGATATTGCCTCCATGGAAACCTTATGTGGAGGCTTGCTTTATTCTTCATTCTAAAACTAGATATATTTTTAGTAGTTTTACTTGAAAACTATGGTATGATGATTGGCAATATATATGGCAGGAATATACCTACGTCCCAGTGTAGGTGTGTCTTGGTTATCTTTATGGTCTCTGCAACATCTTTGTATTGATAAACAGGTTCTGCTGATGGTCGATAAGTCATTAGAGGAAAGAGAGTAGTCAAGGGGAGGCAACTGTACCTTCTCCAGGTTGAGTTTGAGGTCGTTGAGCAGCTGCTCCTTCTGGTGGAGCTGGTCCTGGAAGTCGGACTTGGACTCAGACAGCTGCTTCTGGAGATCTGCCACGGCCTTCTCCTTCTCCTGCACAACCTTGCGAGTCTGACAACAGACAGCATTGTGCTAATGTCTGTACAGACCAGCTATAACAGGAGGATAACTGACCATGTCGATATTGGACAAAGACTTGTTCACATCCAACATTACCTCAAAATACTACAATTGAAACTTCCCTGTTCCATAACTCATTCTAAAAAGATTCCCAGCGCCAAAACTTCACCTTGATAAGATCCTCCCCAACCTCAGAAAGCTTCCCAGTCCTCATCTGGTTCTCCTGCTCTGATTGGCTAATCTTAGCCTCTCTCTCGTCCAGGGCGGACTGCAGCTCAGACAGCTGACTGGTTCTTTCTGTCAGCTGCAGCTGCACCTCTTCCAGCTTGCCATGCAGCTGCAACAATGAAACAGACACATCAGTACACTGATGGGGGGGGGGGGGGCTACTCTAAACAGACTCATCGGTACACTGGGGACTTCTTTACACAGACACATCGGTACACTGGGGGACTACTTTACACGGACACATCGGTACACTGGGGGACTACTTTACACAGACACATCAGTACACTGAGGGACTACTTTACACAGACACATCAGTACACTGGGGGACTTCTTTACACAGACACATCGGTACACTGAGGGACTACTTTACACAGACACATCGGTACACTGGGGGACTACTTTACACAGACACATGAGTACACTGGGGTGCCATGTTGAGTCTTGTAGCAAAGGTTTTTCAACATTTCCTCTTGAATGCATGCACCATATTACAACAGACATACTCATTACCTTATCAAGATCCTGTCCGAGTTCTGCGATGTTGGCCTCGGTGGTGCGCAGCTTGTTTTCCAGGTTGCGCTTCTCCTCCTCCAGACTGGTGTAGTCGTCCTGCATCTTGTTGATAGCCGTCTGCTGGTCCCCTGATGCTAGTCTCACATCCTCAAGCTGCTGGGTCAGCTGTAAGGAAGACATCATCCACAGTCATACAGGTCAATGTGACAGATATCACCCAAGATAGAGCCATACAGGTCAGTGTGACAGATATCACCCAAGATAGAGCCATACAGGTCAATGTGACAGATATCACCCTAGACAGAGCCATACAGGTCAATGTGACAGATATCACCCTAGATAGAGCCATACAGGTTCATGTGATAGATATCACCCAAGATAGAGCCATACAAGTCCAGGTGATAGATACCACCCAAGATAGAGCCATACAGGTTCATGTGAAAGATACCATCCAAGATAGAGCCATACAGATCCATGTGTAGATACCACCCAAGATAGAGCCATACAGGTCCATGTAATAGATACCACCCAAGATAGAGCCATACAGGTCCATGTGATAGATACCACCCAAGATAGAGCCATACAGGTCCATGTGAAAGATACCACCAAATATAGAGCCATACAGGTCCATGTGATAGATACCACCCAAAATAGAGCCATACAGGTCCATGTAATAGATACCACCCAAGATAGAGCCATACAGGTCCATGTGATAGATACCACCCAAGATAGAGCCATACAGGTCCAGGTGATAGATACCACCCAAGATAGAGCCATACAGGTCCAGGTGATAGATACCACCCAAAATAGAGCCATACAGGTCCATGTAATAGATACCACCCAAGATAGAGCCATACAGGTCCATGTGATAGATACCACCCAAGATAGAGCCATACAGGTCCAGGTGATAGATACCACCCAAAATAGAGCCATACAGGTCCAGGTGAAAGATATCACCCAAGATAGAGCCATACAGGTTCATGTGATAGATACCACCCAAGATAGAGCCATACAGGTCCAGGTGATAGATACCACCCAAGATAGAGCCATACAGGTTCATGTGAAAGATACCACCCAAAATAGAGCCATACAGGTCCAGGTGAAAGATATCACCCAAGATAGAGCCATACAGGTTCATGTGATAGATACCACCCAAGATAGAGCCATACAGGTCCAGGTGATAGATACCACCCAAGATAGAGCCATACAGGTTCATGTGAAAGATACCACCCAAGATAGAGCCATACAGGTCCATGTGATAGATACCACCCAAGATAGAGCCATACAGGTCCAGGTGATAGATACCACCCTAGATAGAGCCATACAGGTCCATGTGACAGATACCACCCAAGATAGAGCCATACAGGTCCAGGTGATAGATACCATCCAAGATAGAGCCATAAAGGGTCAATGTGACAGATATCACCCTAGATAGAGCCATACAGGTCAATGTGACAGATATCACCCAAGATAGAGCCATACAGGTCCAGGTGATTGATACCACCCAAGATAGAGCCATACAGGTCCATGTGATAGATACCACCCAAGATAGAGCCATACAGGTCCATGTGTAGATACCACCCAAGATAGAGCCATACAGGTCCATGTGTAGATACCACCCAAGATAGAGCCATACGGGTCCATGTGAAAGATACCACCAAATATAGAGCCATACAGGTTCATGTGAAAGATACCACCAAATATAGAGCCATACTGGTTCATGTGAAAGATATCACCCAAGATAGAGCCATACAGGTCCATGTGATAAATACCACCCAAGATAGAGCCATACAGGTCCATGTGAAAGATACCACCAAATATAGAGCCATACAGGTCCATGTGAAACATACCACCAAATATAGAGCCATACAGGTTCATGTGAAATATATCACCCAAGATAGAGCCATACAGATCCATGTGATAGATACCACCCAAGATAGAGCCATACAGGTCCATGTGATAGATACCACCCAAGATAGAGCCATACAGGTCCATGTGATAGATACCACCCAAGATAGAGCCATACAGGTCCATGTGATAGATACCATCCAAGATAGAGCCATACAGGTCCATGTGATAGATACCACCCAAGATAGAGCCATACAGGTCCAGGTGATAGATACCACCCAAGATAGAGCCATACAGGTCCATGTGAAACATACCACCAAATATAGAGCCATACAGGTCCATGTGTAGATACCACCCAAGATAGAGCCATACAGGTTCATGTGTAGATACCATCCAAGATAGAGCCATACAGGTTCATGTGATAGATACCATCCAAGATAGAGCCATACAGGTCCATGTGATAGATACCACTCATGATAGAGCCATACAGGTCCATGTGATAGATACCACCCAAAATAGAGCTATACAGGTCCATGTGAAAGATACCAACATTCGTGTTGATGACTGATGTTGAAGAATAGAATAATACATCTGACTTTAACATATTTTTTCCTTTCCATACTAAGAGGCTTTTATGCTAGACGGGCTTTTATCCTATGTGGATTATGTCCAGTTTGGATGTTGTCCTATAGGGCTTTTATCTACAGGGGCTTTTATCCACAAGAGGCTTTTGTCTGCCCCCTGTTTAGATGCTTCTTCCAACTGTGAGGTCTCATATTTGTCAAAATAAAATATTCTGTGTTCCTCAGCACTACATATATGAGTAAAATGTGACAGGATTGTATTTCTACTTTAATGCATACACATCTGTTCATGTTTAGATTACCTTCGCCTTGTGCTCAATGAGGTCTCTGATCTCGGATTCCTTCTGCTGCAGACTGGAGGTCAGGTGCTGAGATCCTGAGTCTCGCTCACTCAGAGCAGTCTGAAGACTGAAATATGTTTCATTTAAACAGATTCTGAAATAAGATTCACATAAAGGAGCATTGGGCTCCACTGTTTAAGTCAAGACGGTGTCACAAGTGCCAAGTGTAGAGTCCCTTTGTGATCAGCATGTTCAGGTGTGTGTTGGTCCCTCCCCATGACAACTACCCTTGATATTATGTATCATGAGAAGGGGGCAAAAGAAGTGGGCTCCGTACACAACTCTTGTACACATCTTTATTGTAAAAGAAATAGTTGAATACATGATATATAGAGTCCTACAGCATTAAAACAGGATCATTCTAAGCGAAACTGTGACTTAGCATACAGGCAAAGTGTTGTTGGAATGGCATTAACCACTCTTGTCTGAGCCTTCCACAAAGCAATCATAGTGCTAAGACAATCGAACGCCCATTCTTGACACTGAAAAGTCATAGCGCTAAGGCTATATTAAACTCCCCTTCTTGAACACTGAACAATCATAGCACTAAGACAATCAAGCTCTCTTTGTTTAAAGCCCCACCTTGACTTAAATCTTAGTTGCCAAACAGCCCACGTGGGTGGGTATGACATGTCATCACCCATTTATGCATTAACCAATGAAATTTGTGTGTCATCATGACGTCATATTGACCTGTCAGATCACTCATTCAAGCTCCGCCCACTGAGAGTGGGGTAGATCCTACCGCAAATTCCACTTTAACACTGAACCATCATTGCGCTAAGACAATCAAACTCCCATTCTTTAATACTGAACAATCATAGCGCTAAGATCGCCTCTTCCACAAAGCTATCTGAGAGCTACGATTGTTGTAAGTCTAAGTTAAAGAATGGGAGTTACAATCAACTTAGCGATAAGATTGCTTTGTGGAACATGGATCCGAACTGCAAATTTCCCAAACCTGCTCTCAGTTTATAAGACAACAATTTATTTAACGCGACAGAACCTAAACACAAGTATTTGTCACAAAGTGACGAAATGTCCCCCGCCTGTATATACACCATAGTACCAAATATGAAGACAATCCAGCGATAAGTTCTTGAGATATCGCGGCAACACCGTTTTCCAACTCCAAAAGCAGATTTGCCTGCTGTGACCTTGAAAATGGGGTAAAGGTCACCAAAACCGACTGGTGTCTGCGGTGTCTGTATATACACCATAGTTCCAAATATGAAGACAATCCACGCATTAGTTCTTGAGATATCACGGCAACACGGTTTTCCAACTCCAAAAGCAGATTTGCCTGCTGTGACCTTGGAAATGGGGTCAAGGTCACCAAAACCGACTGGTGTCTGCGGAGTCTGTATATACACCATAGTTCCAAATATGAAAACAATCCAGTGTTTAGTTCTTGAGATATTGTGGCAACACCGTTTTCCAACTCCAAAAGCAGATTTGCCTGCTGTGACCTTGGAAATGGGGTCAAGGTCACCAAAACCGACTGGTGTCTGCGGAGTCTGAATATACACCATAGTTCCAAATATGAAGACAATCCAGTGTTTAGTTCTTGAGATATCGCGGCAACAAACAAGCTGGGACGTACGGACGGACGTACGGACGTACAGACGCACGTACGGACGGTTGTGAATACTACATCCCCCGCTTCGCGCTTTCCCACGGCGGGGGACAATAAGAAACCAAGAACAAGTTTATCCCGATGGTCGGCAGCGTAGACACTATGAGATACTTACTGTGTCACCTCCTCCAGTTTGGGCGCCTTCTCCAGCTCAACTTTCAGCTCCTTCAACTTTACATTAGATCTACAGAGGACAGAAAATGCTGTAATAACTCTTAGTTTGTTTGTTTGTTTGCTTGTTTGTTTGTGGTTTAACGCCACGCTCAGCAATATTCCAGCTATATGACAGCGGTCTGTAAATAATCGAGTCTGGACCAGACAATCCATTGATTGGCAGCATGAGCATCGATCTACAGAATTAGGAAATATGACATGCATCAACACGAGCCTGACCACCAATCCTGTTAGTCGCCTCTGACGACAAATAAAGTCTTACAGCAAGCATGGATGACCTATTCTACCCTGGATCTTCACGGGTCTGTAATGCCTATTGACATATAATCAGTTGATGTGAGGTGAGGTGAAATGGGGTTTAACATCACGTTCAAGATTATAGCACATATATAGCCACCTGCATGTATGTGTGTGTGGCTGCTTGTACTAGTCTATTCATGCCAGTGTAACAGTGCTAGTCTACTGAGATACCCTGTCGCAGTTTAACATGGATCTAACCAGCCCATGTTTAATCCTCTTAATGCCCAAAACCAGTTGGATAACAACATTCTTTAAACATCTTTTGGTACAACACGGCCAGGGAATCTACTGTCAAACCAATCTCATTGAAATAAGATCTTAGTTCTCGCTACCGCTAAACAAAGATCTGAGGACATCCCATTACGGGTCACGTCAGACCGACCTTGCACGAACTTTGACCGACCAATGGAATGACCAATCAGATGGCAGTTTGCTCGTGCTTTACTGCACTAATTTCAAATTGGCGACTACGCTTCGAAACATATTTTGACAAATTCTCGATTACAATTTGAAACCTGAACAAAAGAACATTCTGGAATGGCTGATAAATGGTCTAGATTGTATGGATACAGTCATTAAACCCGTAACTATCGTTCAGAGTTAAAGTTTTCGAGGTTGCATGATCACAAATCCCATTCCGACTGTCACTTTCATAATCTGGTAAGCGATGCTCTCATTGGTCGGATGAAAGGTCGTTCTGACGTGAACTGTAATGGGATGTCCTCAGATCTTTGTTTAGCGGTAGAGAGAACTGACGTCTAATTTTAATGAGATTGCTGTCAAACTCACAGTTGAGTGATCTAGATACGTTTAAGTAGCCATGGTCTCATATATCATGGTGACACCAAAACACGTATTCAAAGCCTACATTCCCAGATTACCATATAATTGCTGACAGAGAATGAGAGTTCAGAAGTGTGCAGACAGGTTGCGAGGTCTCTAGCCGGATAGCGTGTCCTCATGTGATTAACACAGACAGAATCACGTAAGATCTCACAGACTATTTGTCTGCCAAGGACACATTGCTTGGCCTCCTAGATGAAGCCCTGAGACAGTCCTTGGGCTCTACTTACTCCTGGAACTTCTCTTGCAGGGCCTTGTAGTCCCGCTCCAGGTCATCCTTCTCCCTCTCCCTCTCCAGAGTCATCTTGTCCATCAGAGTCTGAACACTGATGAGTTCCTGCTTCAGCACCAGAACATCATCAGCCCCGGGCCTGCAAACAGAAACCCTTTCTTCAGTTAACCTCGTCTACATCCAGTGTTGGAAGTAAATGCCTCCCCATGGCTGGTAACTTTTCTGTCAGGCTGCATGAAATTTTCCTCCACCTCCCCGACTGTCTGGGAGATAATTTTAAGACTACCTACGTATTCGTTTTTTTTACAACTCCTTGTAGATTCTCAAGTAATTGTTGGCACTATTTCAACTGAATCAAGATGCAATTTGTCTCTTATTTTTTTGGTTGCCATTTTTCAATAAAATTTCTGAATGAGGGCAGGTAACCTTGAAGATGGACAGGCAACACTTATGGGTCACCTGCTTGACTGTCTTTGGGGGTTTTAAACTTATTTCAAACACCCGGAGTGAGTGAGTGAGTGAGTGAGTGAGTGAGTGAGTGAGTGTGAGTGAGTGAGTGAGTGAGTGAGTGAGTGTGTGAGTGAGTGAGTGAGTGTGAGTGAGTGAGTGAGCGAGCGTGTGAGTGAGTGAGTGAGTGAGTGAGTGAGTGAGTGAGTGAGCGAGCGAGCGAATGTTGTCTTGTATTGCAGTCAAGAATATTCAAGTCATATCATAGCAGCCTGTAACCAATAATGTCTGGATCAGGCAAACAGTAGCTAAAACATCAGCTTTGATCCAGGTCACAACAATATTCCAGCTATATCACATAGGTATAAATAATCAAGTCTGGAACAGACAACCTAGTGACTGACATCAGAAGGCATGGCAAAGGCGCGCAACTCTCCCAATGATTCGCCACACTGAGACCAGTGGGAGGAGGGACACTAGACTGCCAACTGGGCTTCTGAAACATGGAAGGAGAATCACCTCTGGGACAACTGGGACTCCACACTTCTAACGTAGCTATCCTTCTCATCCAGCTGAACCTGCAACACAGACATCAGAGCAAGTCTATAGATGCTATAACAACCACTCTCCTCTACAGTGCAGGTACACAGGGTGTTGGTTGTTTGGTTTGTTGTTTAACGCCGCACTCAGCAATATTCCAGCTATATGACGGCAGTCTGTAAATAATCGAGTCTGGACCAGACAATCCAGTGATTAATATCATGAGCATCGAACCACGCAATTGGGATACAATGACATGCATCAACCAAGTCAGCGAGCCTGACCACCCGATCCCATTAGTCGCCTTTTATGACAAGCATGGGCTACTGAAGACCTATTCTACCCCAGAATCTTCACGGGTCTACATAGGGTGTAGCACTTGGTGGTGTCACGAAACACAGTCATGGTGAGATCCACAACTTTAGGGTGGGGGAAAAAGAAGAGGTGCAAAGTTGGATATTATCTTTACACACTCCTAAAATGTTTTGCAGGGTTTTTAAACCTAATACATAAAATCTGAGAGAATGTTGTTTAATGTCACACTCAGCAATATTCCAGCGGTATCACAGCAGCCTGTAAATGATTGAGTCTGGACCAGACAATCCAGTGATTGACATCATGAGCATTGATCTATGCAATTGGGATATGATGACATGCATCAACCAAGCCTCCAAGCCTGACCACCCATAGATGAGGTATTAACATAGGGCTTGGGTGGATGGTCAACCACGAGACAACATTCCACCAATATCACCATGGCCCGTAACTAATGGAGTATGGCCCAGGCAAACCAGTGGTTGACAGCATGAGCACAGATCCATGCTGCCAGGGTATGATGACACAGAATCACAAATCACGTTATCCCATTCCTGCCGACTGTTACGACTAGCATGGGACTTCGTCCAGGGGAGAGTGAGTGAGTGAGTTGGGTTTAATGTCGCTTTTAACAGTATTCCAGTTATATCGCGGTGTGTCAGCTTAGTGTGGGCGGAAAGCCCGAAGTGATGCAGATTTCAGACTTTTACCACTTCGATGAAACCCACGAGCACGGGTATGGTGCTGACAAACCTAGAAACATAAACCGGGATTCTAACCCACAATCATAGGTTTCTGGCATGCCCAAGGGACGCAACTCTGCACAGCGAATCGCGGGGCCTTAGACGACTGGGCCACCAGTGCCACCTATCCTGGGGAGATGCTCGGTAGTGAAAGTGTGAAGAGTCTGCCCTCACCTTCAGTGTCCGGATGTGGTCCTCCAGCGCTGCCCTCTGACCTTCGCTCTCATCAGCCTTGGCCTTCACACTCACCATTTCACCAGCCTAGAAACGTTCAATGACGTATTACATTGTGCACCTTGCTGTCAGGTTGCTCATTGCATGCATTTATCATATACACAGCAGAACAAGCTGATTATTATCAGACTTTTGAACAAACAGAGAATTTCACCAGAGTGTCTTTTGATATCAAATATATCAACAAGTGATGATATATTTGATATCAAAAGACACTCGGGTAAGATTTTATTTATCATCCAACATCATTCTTCCAACTTTTTCAGTTTGTAGACAGTAATAAGCACTGTATTAAGTGTAAAAATCTCTGCTAACAGCTTCAGTAGCAGAGCCATTAGTGATGTCATTTGATTGTGACGTCATGGTAACCAATGACATCACAATGGTCTGCAAAGCAACTCTCCTCTGTCATTCGTCATGCAGATATATTTTTTCTATTAACAGACTCAGCCCTGCTTTTTGGGGTATCATGTCACATTAGTCAAACTCAGCAATATTCCTGCAATATGACGGCAGTCTTTAAGTATTCGAGTCTAGACCCTTCACTGACTGGTATTATCAGCAATGATCCACATCATACATTGACATTCAATCAACCAAGTCATGAAGCCTGACCATCCGATCCATTAGTCACCTCTTACGACCAACAAAGGTAACTGGGGACCAATTCTAGCCCAGCATCCCTACAAGGAGTCATCCCAGGAAAGAACCAGACGGTAATGATTGCCTATGACTACTGACCAGATGCGCTGTCTTCTGTTCAATCCTCCCCTTCTCCTCCTTCACAGCCGTCAGTTGACCTGTGACCTCTGACATCTGTGCCTGGAGGTGGTGCACCTCGGAACTCACTACAACACACGGGTGTGAGTGACATAAGGTCATTTGAGTTGCATTAAACATAAACTAGCACCACTGCTTCAAAGGGATACTTGCTGTACTAAATGACATTATTTTCTTGAAGAAATGTTTCATATTAATAATAATAATCATAATCATAATAATAAGGTGGTTATTTAAAATACGCCAAGTCGACACTCTAATGTATAATCATGATAATCCAAGCGCTACATTATTAGCATTGTTTCAATGTGTCATTGTGCCATTGTCTCATTCGAGCAGGGCTCAAGATGAAGCAATGGCGCCAAATGGGTGTGAGTGAGTGAGTGAGTATGGTTTTACGCTGCTGTTAGCAATGTTGCAGCAATATCACACTGGGGGACACCAGAAATTGGCTTCACACATTGCACCCATGTCTGGAATTGAACCCAGGTCTTCGGTGTGACGAGCAAACCCTTTAACCACTGGGCTACCTGACCGCCGGCGCCAAATGGGTCCAGGCAGATATGATAGACTGGAAGATGGGACATTGACATCAGACGTATATCCTATAACAGGAACTCACAGAGGGTTCTACTCTCTTCTGAGCCTTTCAGCTGCATCCGCAACAATTCCAGCTCATTCTTTGTCTGAAACGGAAATATCCTTCATCAAAGAATGTGAATGACAGAAAGATAATAAACTGTTTGTCGCACACTGAACAATAAATTAATCTAATCTTCTCACAATTTTCTTCAAAAGTGAGCCTGGAGGTACTCTATTGAAAACTAGTCAAAGAGGGCTGTTCCTCACAACTAGCATAGAACTAAGGTGATTGTAACTTCCATAATTTAACATAGACTTACGACAGTGAAAGGAAACAGTATGAGAATGTATATGTGAGTTTCCCCGGGGTACAGACTGCTGACTCCCCAACCACACATTATAAACCCACTACAGACAGGACACAGTCCATGTGAGTTCCACGGGGTACAGACTGCTGACTCCCCACCCACTAGAGACAGGACACAGTCCACGTGAGTTCCCCGGGGTACAGACTGCTGATTCCCCACCCACACATTATAAACCCACTACACACAGGACACAGTCCATGTGAGTTCCCCAGGGGTACAGACTGCTGACTCCCCATCCACACACTATAAACCCACTACAGACAGGACACAGTCCACGTGATTCCCCGGGGGTACAGACTGCTGACTCCCCACCCACTAGAGACAGGACACAGTCCATGTGAGTTCCCCGGGGGTACAGACTGCTGACTCCCCATCCACACATTATAAACCCACTACACACAGGACACAGTCCACGTGAGTTCCCCAGGGGTACAGACTGCTGACTCCCCACCCACTAGAGACAGGACACAGTCCACGTGAGTTCCCCAGGGGTACAGACTGCTGACTCCCCATCCACACATTATAAACCCACTACAGACAGGACACAGTCAACGTGAGTTCCCCAGGGGTACAGACGGCTGACTCCCCACCCACACATTATAAACCCACTACAGACAGGACACAGTCTATGTGAGTATCACTGGGGTACAGACTGCTGACTCCCCACCCACACATTATAAACCCACTACAGACAGGACACAGTCCATGTGAGTTTCCCTGGGGTACAGACTGCTGACCCCCCCCCCCCCCCCCCCCCACACACACACACACATTATAAACCCACTACAGACAGGACACAGTCTAGAGAGTTCCCCAGGGTACAGACAGGGCAGTCTAGTGGGTTCCCCAGGGTACAGACAGGACACAGTCTAGTGAGTTCCCCAGGGTACAGACAGGTCACAGTCTAGTGAGTTGTTTGGGGTACAGACAGGTCACAGTCTAGTGAGTTCCCCAGGGTACAGACAGGACACAGTCTAGAGAGTTCCCCAGGGTACAGACAGGACACAGTCTAGTGAGTTGTTTGGGGTACAGACAGGACACAGTCTAGTGAGTTGTCTGGGGTACAGACAGGACACAGTCTAGTGAGTTGTCTGGGGTACAGACAGGACAGTCTAGTGGGTTCCCCAGGGTACAGACAGGACACAGTCTAGTGAGTTCCCCAGGGTACAGACAGGACACAGTCTAGAGAGTTCCCCAGGGTACAGACAGGACACAGTCTAGTGAGTTGTTTGGGGTACAGACAGGACACAGTCTAGTGAGTTGTCTGGGGTACAGACAGGACACAGTCTAGTGAGTTGTCTGGGGTACAGACAGGACAGTCTAGTGGGTTCCCCAGGGTACAGACAGGACACAGTCTAGTGAGTTCCCCAGGGTACAGACAGGACACAGTCTAGAGAGTTCCCCAGGGTACAGACAGGACACAGTCTAGTGAGTTGTTTGGGGTACAGACAGGACACAGTCTAGTGAGTTGTCTGGGGTACAGACAGGACACAGTCTAGTGAGTTGTTTGGGGTACAGACAGGACACAGTCTAGTGAGTTGTCTGGGGTACAGACCTCGGCAGACTGGGCATCAGGAACCTCTCCGTTCTGCTGCTGCTTCTCCAGCTCCCTCTTGAGTTCATCAGTGTACCACTTCTCCTCCTTCAGTGACGCCCTCAGGTCCTCGATCTCCTGTCTCAGGGCCAACACATCACCATCTCTATGGAAACCACAAGTGCCACGGTCTTACAAGGGTCCTTGAAATCTTCATCATAGCAGTAAATACCATACACATGATGACAATGATAGAAAACTGTCTGAAGTTATTTTACATTAACAGGTACAAGGGGTTGGTGATCAACATGATCAAGAATAATGACACTCTGGGACATTAGCTAGACATTTAAGAAGTACCTCTAAATTGTATTGATTCAAACTATAACAAACACTTTTTAACAATCCATATTTAGGACCACTGAACTGATATGAGTAAGTGAGTGAATGAATGTTGTTTTACGACAGTCCAGCTATGTCACAATGACCTGCAAATAATCAGTCTGGGCAAACCAGTGGTTGATAGCATCAGCACAACACTTGGAGTACAAAGACATACACTTAGCCAGGTCACACATTGTAACCCTCCGATCCTCATCCAAGTCAACTCTCACCAGAAGCATGATATATTAACTAGGGCATGATACCAGATGTTGATCAGGGACACGTTCCACAAAGCAATCTTAGTGCTAAGTTGATCGTAACTCCCATTCTTTCACACTGACTTACGACAGTTGTAGAGCTAAGATCGCTTTGTGGAACGGGTCCCAGGGCTTTGATTAACCTCAAATTGACCTCGGAATACAATGTTAATCTGTTTATTCTGATTCAGTGAGTGAGTGAGTTGGGTTTAACGCTGCTTTTAACAGTATTCCAGTTATATCACTGCATGTCAGCTTAATGTGGGAGGAAAGCCCGAAGTGATGCAGGTCTCAGACGTTTACCATTTCGGTGAAACCCACGAGCACGGGCATGGTGCTGACAAACCTAGAAACATAATCGGGGCGAACCGGGATTCGAACCCACAATCATAGGTTTCTGGCGTGCCCAAGGGGCGCGACTTTGCACAGTGAATCGCTATTCTGATTCAGGTAGCTGCTAGGCTGCCTTGTATGAGTAACTGGGTACTAGTATTACTATCAGTATTATAAGATAGACATTTAGTAGAGTTAGTAGAAAATTAGTATTAAACAGCGCTATGACATTATGCATTTTCCAGCATCGTCCAATTTCCGTCGTGTAGCACAGTTTCTGTGTCGCCAAGGTGTTGACTTCATTGTAAAGAACAAATACTCAAACGAATCCATTTGATTCTCTGATTGCGATACCTAAACAACTACACTTGAAATGTGATCTACAGGGTTGACTGATAAGGTTTGTGCCTCACATAGAAGGAATTGCATAATAGGAGAATCTTTACAAGATGTCATAATGATATATCTACAAAAACCTGAATCATTTGATCAAATTGTTTTGCTGTGCCAAGTCAGTCAAGTACGCAGGGATCTGGGACCTTTGGAAAATGGACAAACTTGAGGAACGTGCAGTAACTTATCAACCCTCGTACTTGTTATGATCTAAACTCTATCAACATGATACCACGAACTGAAATACCAGTAAATCCATGAAAGAACATCCCTCTTTACATCAATGTTTGAAAATAAGTGACATCACATAAATTTGAAAAATATTCCCTAAATGTCTAGTGTAATGAACATTTTAAGAATGCCTACTAATTTGATTTGATAAAATTGAAATTCTGAAACTTAATTTGATATATCCCCCGGTACATGTAAAAAATCATGGTGACACCTATCTATCATGAACTATAACCATGATAACATGGCTTTAAAATTGTATATGTTCAAAAACACATGTCATGAGGATTATATGAGTGAGTGAGTGAGTGGGTGGGTGGGGTGTTAATGTCACTAGGAGTCAGAGGAAACCCCAAAGTGACACAGGTAACTTTCTACTTTAGGAAAACCCAGAGGTAGGTGCTGACAAACCAGTGATCATTTGGGGTGGTTCAGGGATTCAAACTCACAGCAGCAGATCCTCGCACCAAAAGGGACACAACTCTAACAGCAATGTGGTGCCTTACCCCCTCAGCTAGCCAGGCCCCATATTTGATCAAACATTTTTGAGTTATGTGTGTATTAGAATGTGAACTGATTATACAGTTAATATCATAGACACTAGTAAAGGCATATCAGGCTATAAAAAATAATAGTCTTGGTTCTCAGGCACTGCCCACATTACCATAAGGTTCATTGCACGTTTCGGTTTTTTTCTCCATTTTCAATATTTTTTGTGTATTGTGTTTAAGTATTTGAATTTTTATATTTTTTGGAAAATGGAAATAAAAACAAAAAGTGTGGCATACTTTATGTTGCTGCGGGTAGTGCCTGAGAACCAAGACTATTATTTTTTTAGCGTAAGTAACTCTGTGAAGTGAGAGTGGAGTAATATACTGTGAGTAATGACGGTTTTCATACAAACATATTTCAACTGAAATAGAAGCAGTTAGAAGAAACTAATCAGAATAGACGAGAACAGAAATCTTCAAGCCAAGGAGTAGTCAGGACGTTGTAAGGGAGACAGTGACTGCAGAGAGACAGATAGGAAAGCCTTACCACCTAAAACATCATACCTACCTCCTGTTTCTGTGGGTACAAAGAAAGAAGTTTTGAGTTTTTTAACTTTCAAGAAAATGCTTCACAGAAAGCATTACAAGCGCAACATCAGATAGTTGCACCCTGGTCCTATGTATAGGATAAAACATGTCCGAGGGTTGTTATGATATTTAAAACTCGCAGGGATTTTCTGAGGGAAAGGGTTTTAAATATCATAACAACCTGAGGGGAAGTGTTTTATCTTACTTATAAACCGATTTTGAACCATAAAATTATCCCCAAACTAAATTTCAACCCATTATAAGTGTACAATAAAGCACATCCAAGGGTTCTTATCACATTTAAAACACGCATCCCAAGGATAACGGTTTTAGATATCATAAAAACGCGAGGGGAAGTGTTTAATCTAACTTATGAACCGAAAAAAGAAACTTAAAACAACATTTATCAACATATTTATGTTTCGAACATACTTTCCATGAACCTTAGGAAACGGGCGTAAAATATCTGTTGCTGGCGTACGGATCTTGAAAAGGACATTCTAAAAAGCAGTGCGGCTTATCAACACCTCTGTAGCCTTGTGGTACACTAACTGGGCTACAGATATGAAGGTTGCGAGTTCAATCCTCGGGAATATAAAGAAAACATTTGTCATTTGATTTTACATTACATTACATGTTACAACCTAAATGGAAGTTATATTAATATAAAATCCCTGGGATATTATAACACATTATATAGCAAATATGACTTGAATATCCTATAAAATCCCAGGGACAATACAACGTCCCTGTTTATGAGATTTAACCCGACTGGAGAACAATAGGATGACGTCATTGGAGGTTTATAAAAATGAATCAAAGTTGAAACATAGGCCGGTCTGCTGCCAGTGTCACATAGGTAAACCACGCTTTGGTGTAAACCGTAATAGAAACAAGTTTCACAACAAAAAGAGAAGGGTTAGTCAGAAACAAACTGGAATTTTTTTTTACATGCACTTGGTGCATGTAGATATGAACATTAAGATGCATTTTTCAATAAGAAGTTGCACTGGTGCATGTTTTATATAGCTAACCATGACCAATGATAGCTCTCTGAAATGCTTCGATGTGGTTATGCATTGTCTGCCGCACATGTTTAATGCAACAAACAAAACACTTCTCAAAACATCTCCACAATATTGCTAAGCATGATAAGTACTTAAAATGATATCCATTCATAAAAATACATGGTGAGTAAAACATCAATATGCATTTTGAATAAAAAGGCTAATATAAACCCATATTTTAGGGTACAAGCGTAAATAAAATATGCAGGATTCATGTACAAGCAACACCTTGTGTGACATGGAAATCGAGAGAATGTGAAAGTATTATTCCATCAGGTTCAGCATGTTAAGAACCATCACAGCAGTCTCACGGGGGACACAGTACTGAGCTGAACATAATGGAAATAAGGATGTCTGCTAGTCTGTATTAAGAGTGTTCAACTTTTTCTGATAAAGAATTTCTAATCTATGATTTGATATAACTGCCCCAATGAAAAATGAAAGGGGTAATGCAAGCCACAGATGTCAACTATCACCCCAAATTCTCACCATGGTATCATACCATGCAATGACATCATCAACAGAGGATGTAACGTGTGCGTGAGACTAGTCCCTCGTTATGCGTAGTGGTACGCATGACTACCTGAGAGAGGGTCACTTGTACGTGTGACTTCCTGTCAATGAACCAGAGATTCTGCTTGATGCACAAAAACGATTCCACAAGTGTTATTGATAAAAAAAATTAGACACAGTTTTTGATAATACCAGTTATGGTATAGCAAGATAAAAATGTACAAACGAAATAAACGTCAAAGTCAAATTCATAAATAAATAAATGGTGAAAGTTTAAAGATTGTGACGGCACCAGTCCTACTTACTTTGGCTGTAATTAATACGTTCAGCATGTTAAGTGGTTAATTTGGAATTAATTGGCATTTTATTTAAAATATAATACTGTACCATTTTCTTAAATCACTGTTTAAATTCATACCAGTAGATTTATTTGCATCAAGATGCTAGAACACTCCCATAGACGACAGTCTACAATTAATTTAAATACGGTTACTTGCATTAAGATGCTAGAACACTCCCATTGACAGAATGTAATTTATACCAGCAGACATCCTTCAGCCCAACTATCACCCCAAATATTTGGTGAAAAAGATCATATGTAAAAGCTGTTGTGCATGAGTACAAGTACTGTCCTACCTATTCTCTGTGGGTCCCCCCGGGCTCTCGTGGATTGACTGGTAGTGTTCCATCAGTTCCTCGGGGGAGGACAGCGACTTCTTGCAGATCGGGCAGAGGAAGCCCTCCTGATACAAACACATCACATCATGTTCTTTGTAATTGATTTATACATGCATCAACAAAAATATAACTAGCAAATATATTAGCTAGTGAACAATCCAAATTAGCACACCTTCCGATTGATCAATATACACAAGACTTATTTATTCGCGTATGATACGCACTCGTGTGTAATATGCACCCTTAATTATGGGCAATTAAATTCTGGAAAATATATCTGTCGTACATAAACATTTCAGGCTGTCAGCATAAACCACGAAATTTATCTTTCAACTCTGTTTTTTTCACCAAAATAATATTCTAATAAGAGCCCCCTATTTCTAATTTGGAGAGCCCCCATGTCGAATACGGTAGTCAAAAAAGAAATTATGAACATCCTTTCACGACTATCAGTTTTCACTTAAACACCACAACAAATATGACTTGATACACATTGGCTTTTGAAATGTTAACAATATGTTCTAAAATCCAATAATAGTGTTGAACAAGGGGTCTGTCTTCATATTCAAAATGCTCAAAAGCATCAGTAGAAACATGATATGAAACACCACTGAGTAAAATATTTAATTCCTACTCGCTCGTTCACAAATATTTCAAGAGTCATTGAGAGAAACCAGTATACCAGTCTTGGAACAACACAACCACATATATAATATATATCAGAGCTCCAGATAACTTTTTGAGCAATTGAGTTTATACTCTAGGGTTTCTATCTTAATTGGGTTTTTACATTTTTCATTGGGTAACCAATATTTTTTCACTCATTTATTCATCACTCTATTGGGTATTTCCCAAAAAAGAGTGAACATTTTAAGATTTGAACAAAATGAAATAATGTTTTAGATGCACATAACCATGATAACTGTTCTAAATATATAGGCTTGACTCAGAAATTAGCTCCTTTGTACACATGCTGAAAAAGCTTCATTGGGTATTTACAGGAGCTGTTATTATACATTTGAGTTTTTCATTCAATGCATGTGTTTTTGTACGCAAGTGAATTGAAAGTAATTGGGTTTTGAATATTTTTTGGAGGTATTTTACGCAAATATGCTGCTTATCTGTGGCTCTGTTATCTAAATCAAAACTGTGAAGAATCACAAAGATGATAAAATGCATGCATACAGATGATAAAACGCATGCATCTGCCTTACTCCCTGGTCCTTGAGTTGATCCGTCTCGCTGTGCTCTATGTCAAAGTGCATCTGCAACGCCTCAGCTGACCTGAGCGACTGCATACACATGGGACACAGAAAGCCCTGTAGGGGAAGATTCAGGTCATAGGAGGTAAGATGGGTAGAAGGAGGTGTATATGGTGTCATGGATGTGGTTGGTGGGATAAACATTACCAATCAAAATCCAATTATAATGGCATTAAACTGCTTACTGCTACGTATCCTATGGTTATCTTTAGTGATTTTTCAAATACATGTAGATCAATAATCATAATGCTTAAATCACTTATTATGTCTGTCTAATAATATGTTACCAATGCATTTCAGTACCTATACATGCTGTAAACATTGTAAACCTATCTGAAAATTCATTTCATTCTGAACTGCTGCCATTCTTGTGTCAGCAAAAAGATTAAAAAGTAAAAACAGTAATAAAACAAGTTTGGTGTAAGCTAACAAACTTGCAACTATCGAACAAATCATTCTTGACCAGGTCTTCCTTATTCATCTACATACCCCCTTTTCGTGCAAGTCAGATATATTTATGTTGGCAAACCTTATTAGCCACAATACCAGGACAGTGTTCCCGTTTACCGGTATTTACCAGTTTTTTACCGGTAAAATTAGGCTTGAACAAAATACTGGTGATATTCAAATAAGTGTATTTTTTATCGAAGTCAGCTTGTCTGTTACCATGGTTACCATAAGGGTTTCTCGTTGTCCATTTTTAGTACAAGGAAATAACATTTCACTTTGGTTTGAGGTTAAGTATATATTTGTAGCGACATCGTCCAGAAATATTTTTTAAAAAAGAAGCGTAAATTGTGACTGAACTTTGGGTGAATGACAAATAGATCTAACTAAGTTACTTCAGAGATGACGTCTTTGCAATCTAACATGAATGATGTTGGAAGAATTAAAGCCAGGTAATTTTCATATGTTTATATATTTGTGGAAAGTTGGGACAGACAAAAATAAGAGGGGACTGGTAATTTTTAGTGTTGCCAGTCCACTAGAACTGGCAGTTTCAAAAGCCAGCAGGAACACTGCCAGGATATAGACCTTGGTTTCAAGATAATGAAAGTTATTATTCTTGCGTAACATACAATATGCTTTAGTGTATAAAACGAACATAGAAAATACAGCTATTTGTCTGACGTGACCATAACATGATGCAATGCAATTACTAATGTCAAGACAATAGCTGAAATAAGGCTATTGACTGTTAACAGAGACTGAAAATTGAAAATACAAACCTTACATGCAAAATGTTGCGAGGTTGGTTAGATCTACATGCATTTACTTTATATCCCAAACTGTAACCATGGTAATGGAATGTAACCACCTCTCCCCAATAGCTATGAGCATGATAACTTTAATTTTAACACATAGTCATCATGCAGGGCTGAGACGGATAACTCGGGTACTCAAGTCAAGTGGGTACTGAGAACGACCCAGGTACCTACATAACTATCCAGATTTGTGGTTAGTCATGTGATATATTGTTAATGACAACAATTAACTTCCTATGGTTACACTATGTCACTAATATTCACATTTCTTTCTGACTATACACACATCCCTTTTTACTTCCAAATGTTTGAATGATGATAAAGCTTCAGTCAACTTCAGTACATGCATGACCAGATTGTTTTATACATGTATGTAAACACTTTTTACCAGGGTTCCGGTCAAGCAATTCCCAACTGTACATTTTGTACCCATCTCTTGAGACCCCAAACTAGTACCCAAGTAGGGTCAGGTAATAGGAGTGGGGAACCAGAGTAGTAAATTTGGATTTGTCCCAACCCTATTATCATGGTTGTCATGGTAATGATGAGTAACTTCAGTGAGGGTCATGGGATACCTGTGCTTCATCGATGCTGGGAGATTCTGCTTCGACAGGTTGGGATTGTGACTGTGTGCGATTGAAACTGGGGAAGGAAAAGCGGCTGGCAAGGGTTGGGGATGAATCCTACAAGAGAATCAGATGCATGACAATACAAATTGTTAAATTATGTTCAATGCCCTATCAAAGTGTGATGTTAGCTCCATGAAATATAGTGCTTTAAATTAATTGGTATTAAGAAGAAACATTGTTAGTTCATGCAGTGGAGCTGGACCCATTCCTTTTGCTATGCACATAACATTGCAAGAAACTGAAGAGAAATATTTCTTTTTTTTAAACTTGAAACAAGAATGCAAAGGATCTCATCTTACATTTTTACATGCTGAGACTCCATAGATGTCAATTATGGTATATGTATACTACTGTGACAATTGCTAAACAGTTGATACATTTAAGACTCTAAACATCTGTGTGATGGAATGTCTTCTACCCAAGCCCCAGTCAAGCATATTGTATAAATTAACTTTAGTCAAGTTCACTTCAACTCTCATTGGCACAATAACATGCATCTGGGTGCGGCATGAATATCATTCAAAAGAAAAAAGGTAAAAGTTATGTGGACGTGTCATTATGTGCGAAAAGGGGTATTTTTGGACTACATGTCATGTAAAGTAACAAAAGTTATTTTATTTCAGTCTCTGGTGTTGAGGTCAAAACGTCAACTTTCCAAGTTTGAGAGCTGTTAGCACGATTGCATTATCAATGTCATATCATGCAAATCTGATTTCTTTATCAATCAAACATCTTCCACCAATCACCTGCTCAGTGTTAGTGTCCTTCTTTCCGCGAAATCTCTTAAAGACAGACATTTTTGAAGCCGGTGTTTAACACAACTCCGTGTCTGCCCACTTCCTCCCTCAAGCTAACCGGATGTTTTTGTCATTCGCCATCTACCGGCGATTTCTTGGGTACTATTCCCCGAAGAGCATTCTATATAACGTAAAGACAATCTGTTGACCCCATTACTTTGGAACGTACCATGTCTGAAAAAGGAACTTGGCACAATCTGTGTACTCCAAAACTGTGTTCGTCCATAAGCACGGCACAACGTTATGACCTTAGTTTGGAATGGAACAGTTCAATATGGAAGAAAATAAATGAATGCGGTGAACTAGCTATGTTGCATTGTTTTTGATTCGGCATTATCAGCGGTTGTATATGACACCTTATACACAAGTTTGCATATTCATTATATGCCATTTGAATCGTTGCATCTTTTGAAAAGAAGGAATAATTCCTGTTGAGTTGAAATCAAATATGTCAGCTTTACTTGAGCATATGTCTTCATTAACATTTTTTTACTCCAATGAAATATATATTATTAATAACAATATATTACGAAATTGAAACAACAATCAATACAAACATGAAATTTAAAGTATTTCAGTAAATTAATGGACAGTTAATTTTGAAACAACATACTATGCATATTTCATTCTGGTACACCACGACTGATGGCATGGTATTTTTAAGCTTATTTCTGAAAAATTGGTTTTGGAAAGTTATAATACTTACTGGGCCGTTAATTGTGTCTACTTGGACAACCAAGCGCCAATAAAATAAAGTAGATATAATTAAATATGGATTCTGTTTTTACTTTTTATCATACAGCCACCAGTGTTCGAGTTGCTTCCTGGTATGGTTTAGTTTGCCGCAAGTAAAGAATAAATAAACAGGTCCTTCTGTGTCCTGTGCTCACGTGACCCGTTAAGATCCGGAGTAGAATAGGTTTTCAGTAACCCATGCTTGCCGTAACATGCGACTATACTTGTCATAAGAGGCGACTAACGAGATCGGGTGACAAGGCTTGCTGACTTGGTTGAAACTTGTCATCGATCTCAATTGCGTGGATCGATGCTCATGATATCAATCTCTGGATTGTCTGGTCCAGACTCGATTATAAACAGACCGCCGTCATATAGCTGGAATATTGCTGATTGCGGCGTAAAACAATAAACCAACCAACAAACAAACAACCTGTGTTCACGCAGGGGCTTAGACCTACATCACAAACCGTGATACAACTGAATACTGTTCCAAGCAGCGTTAAACTAAATCCACTCACTTACTCACAGTAAAAACTGTGTCAAACAGGCTAAGATCAGTAAAAATTATATAGAGAACATTCGACGTTAGTATATTGGCTGCCTGGAAGAGCTTATTTGGTCACGTCACCTTCAGACATTCATATTATTGTAATGATATCTATGTATGTGTAGTTAAAACATCAGTGATAAAACCAAACCAAAAATGCAACTGTCGCCATGTAAAACGGAACGATTACCTTGTAAAACAGAAACAGCAGCATTGATATGTTATATTCATGTGAATTTGTATTGAAAACAAATGATGTATGCATGTTCATAATGTATATGTGATGCATCTGTAAACAAATAATAGGTCGTGTAATCAAGTCCTCCCAAAGAACCCGTTTAGTGACTAAGTGGGTGAGCGGTTTTACTCCCCCTTTTAGGGTACGGGTGGCCCAGTCGTCTAAGGCGCCGCGATTCGCAGTTCGGAGTCGCGTCCCTTGGGCACGCCAGAAACCTATGATTGTGGATTCGAATCCCGGTTCGCCCCGATTTTTCTGGGTTTATCAGTACCATACCCGTGCTCGTGGGTATCACCGAAGTGGTAAACGTCTGAGACCTGCATCACTTCGGGCTTTCCTCCCACATTAAGCTGACACGACGTGATATAAATGGAATAATGTTAAAAGCGGCGTTAGACCCACACCTTCACTACTCCGCTTTCAGCAATATCACGGCGGTGCACCGGAAATGTAAACCAGTATATGCCTGAGTTGTTTGCTTAACGATAACGAGATTAGCCGATTAGCGATGTTGATTTATGTGGATTGTATGTAAGCTGATTGCAGAGCTCCAGATAAGCTTTTGGTGTTGTGGGTATTTCACCCATGCATTTTAAAATCCTTGGGTATCAGTAATTCTATATGGGTATTCAAATTTCTTTTACCCTCTAGTTTTTACACATGTGGGTATTTAAGATAAATATCTACAAACACTATCCATCTATAGTCCCTACAAACTGGTGTCGTGTTGGTTCGAGAGCTTTATAGGACTCAAAAATACCACGATACTTCCACAAGAAAGTGTGATGGCAAATGATCATGATGTAACTGTCTTGTGGAGTTTGGCAAGGTTGACGGAATGCCCGTTTATAATTTCAAAATAAGTTGCTGATTTGCTAATCGAATACGCAGGGTTACTTCACAATATTTTGACGATACACACAAGTTATATTTTTGTAGCGTATCTGTGATGTTCGTTGTGTATTTGATACGCTTGGATTTTATTTTACTGCATATTTCTGCATTTCTGATGCGTATTTTACGCAGATACGCAGCTTATCTGGAGCTCTGTCGATTGTGTATATACTGTCTGTAGGCTGATTGTTCTTATTACATTTATTAGTTGTTTATACCATCCTCGGAGGTGTGCGAAGAGAGATGTAAACGCGACGCGCAATACAGCGTAAAGGATTTTTAAAAAGGGTGTATACATAAGATTTCATGGTAGACACTCTGTTAAAATATATTTCGTTGTGGTTTATCCACAATTTTATGTACCAGTGTCACTCGAAAATCCAAAACATAATCATATGTCGTTAGGAAAAGTGTTTTCGAAAAACCGGAACTTAACTGAGCTTCGCCCTCTAGCGTTCTCGGATCAAACTAAAATTCCAAAGTCATGTTGGCCTCTTCTGTGTCGCGATTTTCGTTACTCTTACGGGTATATTTTGACTCATCGCACTATTCAATCACAACCTGACGATTTCCTTACAGCGAAACAATTAATTCATATGAATTATACTGTCATTTATTGCCCTTCGGGATTTAATAATGTATAATTTCATCAGTGTCAGCAAACCTTGAAGGACGTGCAATACCGGTATCTGTTCAGACCAAGTTTGTTTTATCGATAACACCGTGATGATATTGACAACCAAGACATATTATGTGATCTAACTTCCGATTTTAAATAGGAGTGAATCATAACGGTGTTTGTAGGGTGCATGAGTGCAATTCCTGATCAAGGCCTAACTCTGAACATATGAACACTGCAAAGTGATGTCTTTTATCAGTTTAGATCTATGCCATGTTGTAATCGTAATGGAACAGAATTTACGAAAAATCAAAATCGTGTTGATGATACTTTGTCAAAACAAATCTGTATCTAATTGTGTACACATTCATTTACCCCTTATGTACCTGACATGTTTGATGCTGTCGATATAGCGACACTCGAGTGTTGCTATATCAACATCATTATTATTTGAATAATAGGTAGGTGGACAGGTGTGATTATATGGAATCTGCAGAAATATGTTTGCCACAAAATTAGTATCATACAAAGTAGATACATCTAAAAATGAAGTTAGTATCAGAAAATACATGAAATAGTTGGCAAACATAATCTGCAGCAGCTCCAGTGGTTAAACCATGAAATTAAAAGTGTCAGAGAACCAAGCAACTTGTGCACCTCCCTTGCCGAAGTGGCAGAAAGTTTCCACTAAAATGCATTCTTGCTCTATTTGAATTGTTTATGTTCACTTCATACTAAACCTATGTTTTGCAGGGGGGCAGTCCCAGCACTACAGGGAGATGTCTTGGTGCTGTCATTTCCAGAAATTATTCCACTGGAGGTAAGATCTGATTTTGTGTTTAGTAATTGCAATTGCCATGATTGCAGTTTTTCAATAATTTGAAAAAATGAACATATCTTAAAAATGTGCATGTTTTAAGATGCAGTTGCTGTAGCAATTCTTTATCTCATTATTTTTGTTCTGTCAAGTGCAGATTTTACTTGTTGGCTACTTTTCATCTCCAGAGGAACTTGACCTGGTTGTGGTGGGATCTGGACCGGGAGGGTATGTGGCAGCAGTCAAGGCAGCCCAACTTGGCCTCAAGGTTTGTAGAGGAGTTGATGATGTACCTGTTTCCTCCAGTCATTGTTCCTGTTCTGTATGGAGAGCTTTCATAAGGATTTTCCCTTCATTACACAACATATATCAAAAGTGATGACGGTTAGCAAGTTTAAAAAACAATACTTCAATGATTTCATGGAGCACTTCATGGACTTTCCGACCTGAAACACCACATGGCTATCACAGTGGAATGTCCTCCTGCATACATCACGAAACAACCTATTTGTCTCGTGGATAGCTTTTACCCCGCATAGTTGTACATAAGGCAAGGAAAGGCTTTTCATAGCCTACAGGATTTCAGTAACAAGACAATTTCGTAAATGTATACGGGACAGGTGATAAGGTCTGAGGTCTGCATCACTTCAGGTTTTCTTGCCACATTAAAGCGGACATGCCATGACATAACTGGAATACTGTTCAAAGGGACATTTAACCTACCTCACTCACTCACTCACTCATTCACTCACCCACTCACCCATGCACCCACTCACTCAACATGATTCAAGCATATGTGCGTACTGTGTCCATAAAATTCATGTTCTGGGAATCAAACCACGGACTTTCTGATCTGATGTCAGATGTTGTGTCCATGTGACAAGGTAAAGATGTCCCCTGTGGGATGACTCCATGCCCAGCTAAATACACAATGAATAAAACCTGTGTGCAGTCCAGGTAAGAATATGGGCCCCTAGAACTTAAACATGAAGAATAAAAGATAGATAGATAGATAGATAGATAGATAGATAGATGTATAAACAGTCAAAGGGAGACAATTAGGTTTCATTGGATTTTCAGTATTTATCTCCCCTTTATCATTGTTTTGTTATGCTTGATCATTCTTATGCTGTTGTTTAACCTGAACTTGTGATTTTCTGGGAAACCATGATAGTTCTACTTATATTAAAAAAATCTATTCTGCTGTCTATATAATGACGTGACTTTCTATGGAAGTGTCCTCATATCTTAACAGATATCTTATCATATCAGATATAAAGACCAAACATCTCAGATCAAGATGGAGCATTTGTGTTTATATCGTTTTTCCAGCTTGGATATTGCTTGTGTAAACGAAGGAGATGGCGGTCTTGGAATAAACATAACTAAACGTGCTAGAGTATTCTTGTTTATTGTGATTTCAGACCGGGTGTGTGGAGAAGAACGAGACGTACGGAGGAACATGTCTGAATGTTGGCTGTATTCCATCCAAGGCCCTCCTCAACAACTCCCACTTCTACGCCATGGCCAACACCAAGGACCTGGAAGGAAGAGGGATAGAGTGTAGGTTACTAGGTGTTTTCTGTGTGCAGGCTTCTCAGACCACACGTTGTGATTCCATTGTTGGAATAGATCCCTAGCAACCTAGCATGCCCAGAGGTGACTCACGGTTTGGGTGGTCAGACCTGGTGATTTGGTAGATCGTGTGGCATGGCATCTACTGTTGCTCATAATATCAATCACTGGAGTGTCTTGTGGAGACATGATCATTCACAGGCCTTTTTGATATAGTTGGAATATTGTTTAGTAAAGCATTAAGCACAATAATGTTTTTAAATATTTATTGGTAGTGGAAATAGTTTTGTAGAATGTACCAGTTATTTGATACTGATCTATATAGAAAGCCTCTTAATACAGGCGTCTGCCCGGAGAGCAGAAAGAAGGTGGTTCGATCCCCTGTCCTCGTCATACCAAGAGACTATCCTGTCTGGCACTCGGGGATAAAAGTGGAGTCAGTATAATGTGTCTGATAGGGGTATTCAGGTTCAACTACTGTGTGTATGGTATCTCATAGAAACTAGCGTAAGTCCGGATTAATACAAGCATCCACACATGCATGCAGATCCTGGGGTTCGTGAAATAATCTTGAACACAATGTTAAACCTCGTCTGACCTACCTCTTAATGCAGCATTTCAAATGAAGACTCAGTGTGTCCTAGTCAAATAAAAGCAAACTGGTTGACAATTAACTAAACAAGGTCAGGATTGACAGGATAGCTTGTGGAGTTTGCAGTCTGATTCTTACGTTGACAAGTTTTGGGGAGTTTTTAAGTGAACATGTTTGGTGCAGATGTAATATCGTCCCTGGTACCTAAACTTTCAGAGTCACACAATATATTGTTTACTGGAGTGCTAACAGTTGTGTAACCATAGTAACATCATACACTCATTAAAACAGGTGATGGAGTCCGGCTGAACCTGGAAAAAATGATGTCCGTAAAGTCCAGTGCGGTGAAGGCGCTCACTGGTGGTATAGCTCATCTCTTCAACAAGAACAAGGTGAGGAGGACAGTTGTTTCACTGATGATGAAACACACAGTTGTGCCACAAGTGATGCTTTTTATACAGTGTTGTCACACTTATACTGAAACACTGATCTCCAAACACAGCAAATGAGATTCGAACCTGTACAATGACACTATTGTGTTTGACAGTTGTTACACTCATGATGAGACACACAGTTGTGCCACACGTGATGCTTTATATACAGTGTTGTCACACTTATATGAAACACTGATCTCCAAACACAGCAAATGAGATTTGAACCTGTACAATGACTCTATTGTGTTTGACAGTTGTTACACTCATGATGAAACACACAGTTGTGCCACACGTGATGCTTTATATACAGTATTGTCACACTTATACTGAAACACTCATCTCCAAACACAGCAAATGAGATTTGAACCTGTACAATGACACTTTTGTGTTTGACAACCTCCTGCCGAAATACTCACAACAACTGAGTTTGATTTTTGTGGCCAATGTGCCAAATGTTAAAAAAAATGGAATATGTGTTTCTCAAAGTGTTTCAGTATATTTTTACTTTATCTTGTCATTTTTAGAAAAAAATATATCAAGAGTTTCTATTCATACTTATTATTATTTGTTTATACATATAATTGCTGTGTACTTGACATCATAGGTACCGACCAATGATGACTCTCAATTTGTTCCAGAGGCTCAAATCACAGCAGCCATATTAAAAAACGTATGTTTTACCTTACCTGACACTACACAGTACTTTAGCCTCCCTTCCTTAACAAACAGACAGTGCTGGAACAGAGAGACAGTTGAAACAGACTATAGCCCATGCCCTGATACCCTGGAGTTATTCACCCATATTCTTCCCTGTCTGCCTTATAGTGTTTCTTTCATTATTCTCAGTTTTCTTGACGTTTTTGGTGGTGATCATCCTGTATATCCATCTCCTGACAATATATTCCACCTTTCTGCAGTATATTTCTGCTTTTAGCTGTTTATTTACACAATTTAAGGCAGCCACGTAACTCAGCTGATCTTTGCCCCTTGGTTGCCATCTTGAATATAACAGTTGTGCTTTCTAATGCAATTTTTGTTGTAGGCTTTGGAAATATTAGTCAATCTCTCATTTATTTTCTTGTAGTTGACCATCTGTTAACATAGTTCTGTTATTTAGGTATTTATGGTTTTGTGTCCTGGTTGGCACTCTACACACTGAGGTTGTGTTTGGATCTGGGGTTCGCCATGTTTTCCAGGAACATGTTTAGGTCTTTTATGCCAGTAAACTTATATACAGTGTTTAACTTTTTTCCAAATGTATTCCATGTGATGCGAATTTGTGTAAATGTCCCATGAGGGAGAAAGACTCATCACCTTTGCCCATCTTGCCGCCCACCTTGTAGTTTTGTAATTTAATGGCCTGTATGCTCTGATTTATCAATTGAGGATGTTACGTATTACAGAGAGGGTCTTCTTCAGACCTCTCCTCCTCCTCCGAGTTATTATCTTCGCCTCCCCCAACGACCTCAGCTCACTGTCTTGATGACCTGGGTGTCGTTGTACAAGATGACCTCAGCTTAGACTGTCAGTCTATGTTAAGGTGTGGGAGTTATGATCACCTCCTGCTAAGATTGCTTTATACAACGGCACCCTGCCCCTGCTTCAACTTAACACCAGTTTCACCAGCGACTGACAGTTGCCGGATCACCGTCATGTGCCTTTTCTGAAACCTTTTCTTGATGGTCGGCTCATTCCCTCTGCCACTTGCGATCACCTGATGACCACCCTGCAAGTACTGTCGCCTCTACCGCCTCGTGCACATGATCACTTGCGCCAGGACCAATCGCAACGCCTCCTCCACTTCAGGATGACCAGGCGCCTTGGGCCCTCAACTGTGCCATGCTCTTACAGCGGTCAGCGCTAAGATAGATTTTCTTCTCAAGTCAGGCGTCGCCTAACATCTCCCCTGCTCTCCATTGGCACAGTGATCGTCACCACTCTGATGACAATGGGACTTTGTTACAGATCATGATGAAACATCCCTGATAGGAAACTGACCCCAGCAGAGATGTCCATCTGGCTGGTGGATCATCTCCCCAGTGCTTCACAAGGACAAGGCCCCCCCCCCACCCCCTAGGTGGAGCACAGCATCACAGACTCCGCCACATGGCCGGCTGGAGGCCGATATCTTCCGTTCTCTTGACGATGCTTTAGCTGACCTTCAGGTTTTGGCCTTCCATCCAGTTGCTTCATTTTAGAAGGAACATTATCCTATCCATTCTTTTTATTTCACCGACGCCTCTCCCCCAAGCTTCAAGGCCACCCACCATCTGTTGGCATTTCCTCCAGGAAACCGTGTCTGGTCTGTGGACTCCAGACGAACACCCCTGGCACATCAACAGTCAGGAGATGGAAGTCTTCATCAGGGCCATTCGTAATGGGCAAGAGATCCTACGCAGCACCAATCAGCTGCTGCCACTCCACAGTGGTTTCTTACATCAACATGTTTCTTCTCAAAAATATTTGGGGGGCAAGGGTGGCCCAGTTGTCTAAGGCGCCCCGATTTGCTGTGCAGAGTTGCGTCCCTGGACACGCCAGAAACCTATGATTGTGGGTTCGAATCCCGGTTCGCCCCGATTATGTTTCTAGGTTTGTCAGCACCATACCTGTGCTCGTGGGTTTCACCGAAATGGTAAACGTCTGAGACCTGCATCGGCTTTCCTCTCACATTAAGCTGACACGCCGTGATATAACTGGAATACTGTTAAAAGCGGGGTTAAACCCAACTCACTCACTCATTCACTCACTTTTAGTGTGTTTTATTGAAGTTATTTAAAAAATATTGGCTGTCTTTGTTGACTACATATTCAGGTGAGCTACAGTGCTGTGGCACAATTTGGGTTAGGTTTGACTGATCAAGTTCAGTTGTGACCAGTGATTGAAATTGATTTTGGCACTGATTTTGTGCTTGTTTAGTCAGCAAGGATTAAAAGTTGGGTATCTTTGTTTTCCAGGTGACCCAGTTTCGTGGTTTCGGCAAGGTGACAGGACCAAATGAGGTGACAGTTGTGAAGAGTGATGGCACAGAGGAGACCGTTGCCACCAAGAATATTCTCATTGCCACTGGGTCAGAGGTCACACCATTCCCAGGCATAGAGGTCAGTAACTAGTAGTGGTGGGATGATACACTGATGCAACGGTGGATCGCGATTATATATACTTCTCGATACAAGTATCGATCACAGTCGCACACTTAGGCAAAAATATCGATTCTGACCTTAAATGTTTAGTTTAAAAACTGTTCCACTAAACACTGATCAGTAGTGCAAGTTAATAGTGAAAACATAAATATTTTCATTTGTTGTGCCATACTTGACCTTGCCAACTGTTAATCGTCAGTGTGCCAGGTATTTGACCATCCTGTCTATGAAAACAATTGCTCACGCACCACAGATAAGAGCACATGCAAGTATCGGGATACATACCGGATAGTGAGTAAGGTATCGCGATACATATTGGATCTCACAGTTGGTGTATCGTCCCAGCCCTAGTAACTAGGCAAAATATAAATAACACGTTTATGCAATGTCAGGATATTATATGGAAAGTGTGTTATGGAAAGCATTCAGAGCTTGCTCTCTGACTGTATATTATAAATGTTGATAATTAGACATTATCAGAGCTTCATTTGAAAATATTGCAGAGGAAAAGTAAGTTTAATGTTAACATGATGAATTTAAGAGCAACAGGTTTAAGAGAGAAGAGCTTGTATTTGTTTAATGCCACACTTGGCAATAATCCAGCTCTATGATACCAGTCTGTAAGTAAGTGAGTAGTTAGTTGCTGGGGACCTATTTTAACCTGGAATCCCAACGGTACAACCAGCATAGGTTGATGGGGACCTATTCTAACCTGGAATCCCCACAGTACAACCAGCATAGGTTGATGTGGACCTATTCTAACCTGGAATCCCCATAGTACAACCATCATAGTTTGAAGGGGACCTATTCTAACCTGGAATCCCCATGGTACGACCAGCTCAGGTTGATGGGGACCTATCCTAACCTGGAATCCCCACAGTACAACCAGCATAGATTGATGGGGACCTATTCTAACCTGGAATCCCTATGGTAAAACCAGCATTAGTTGATGGGGACCTATTCTAACCTGGAATCCCCATAGTACAACCATCATAGTTTGAAGGGGACCTATTCTAACCTGGAATCCCCATGGTGAGACCAGCATAGGTCAGTGGGTACCCATCCTAAACCAGAATCCCCATGGTGAGACCAGCATAGGTCAGTGGGTACCCATCCTAAACCAGAATCCCCATGGTGAGACCAGCATAGGTCAGTGGATACCCATCCTAAACCAGAATCCCCATGGTGAGACCAGCATAGTTCAGTGGGTACCTATCCTAAACCAGAATCCCCATGGTGAGACCAGCATAGGTCAGTGGGTACCCATCCTAAACCAGAATCCCCATGGTGAGACCAGCACAGGTCAGTGGGTACCCATCCTACACCAGAATCCCCATGGTGAGACCAGCACAAGTCAGTGGGTACCCATCCTAAACCAGAATCCCCATGGTGAGACCAGCATAAGTCAGTGGGTACCTATCCTAAACCAGAATCCCCATGGTGAGACCAGCACAGGTCAGTGGGTACCCATCCTAAACCAGAATCCCCATGGTGAGACCAGCAAAAGTTATTGGGTACCTATCCTAAACCAGAATCCCCATGGTGAGACCAGCAAAGGTCAGTGGGTACCTATCCTAAACCAGAATCCCCATGGTGAGACCAGCATAGGTCAGTGGGTACCCATCCTAAACCAGAATCCCCATGGTGAGACCAGCACAGGTCAGTGGGTACCCATCCTAAACCAGAATCCCCATGGAGAGACCAGCAAAAGTTAGTGGGTACCTATCCTAAACCAGAATCCCCATGGTGAGACCAGCACAGGTCAGTGGGTACCTATCCTAAACCAGAATCCCCATGGTGAGACCAGCATAGGTCAGTGGGTACCCATCCTAAACCAGAATCCCCATGGTGAGACCAGCATAGGTCAGTGGGTACCCATCCTAAACCAGAATCCCCATGGTGAGACTAGCAAAGGTCAGTGGGTACCTATCCTAAACCAGAATCCCCATGGTGAGACCAGCACAGGTCAGTGGGTACCTATCCTAAACCAGAATCCTCATGGTGAGACCAGCATAGGTCAGTGGGTACCCATCCTAAACCAGAATCCCCATGGTGAGACTAGCATAGGTCAGTGGGTACCCATCCTAAACCAGAATCCCCATGGTGAGACTAGCATAGGTCAGTGGGTACCCATCCTAAACCAGAATCCCCATGGTGAGACTAGCATAGGTCAGTGGGTACCCATCCTAAACCAGAATCCCCATGGTGAGACCAGCAAAGGTCAGTGGGTACCTATCCTAAACCAGAATCCCTCTAGGAGGAAACCGAGAAAACAAACATATAATTGATGATGTTTAGAGGAAATTCATTTATGAACATATCCAGAAATATATTTTTTTCTCTTCTGAAACCAAATTTCATCATGTCCTGTTATTTATTTCCGTTTTAAAAGGACATGATTAGTTAATTAAAGATGGTACATTATCAATCAGATTCAAGTCAAGTGTTAGCGTTTGACAAGGTCTTGGGAATATGAAGTGCGCACGTTGTGTGTGCTACTGCGAGGAATCTATGTGCACAGGATGATTTAATGAGGATAACATCAGCGTGCAGTAATCTTCCTGGTGTCAGCCTGTTGGCATGTAATCTGTGCATCTTGTTTGGGAACAATGCACATTTGTATGTTTGTTGTGAGAGTTAATAAGGAAATAAAACCTTCATTTTCCTTACTGCTTTACAACAGGTTTAGATACAAAGTTTAACAGCTTCTACTTGATTATAGCTGTAGTGTCTCCAAACACAAGGAAATTGGCATGGATTGGTGTTGGAGATATTGGTTTGAACTTGTGGGCGTATATTTGAACTTGTGAACACAATAGAAAGTCCACCTCTTTCAAGTTTCAGGTTTATGTCCCGGCCAGCAAGTTTTTTGGCATTTACACCATGTACACAATTATGATGGAATGATGTTTTAGTTTCCTCCTCTGTAACGTGAACAGCTGCTTGTACCGTGAACAACTGCTTGTAAAGTGAACAGCTGCTTGTTACGTGAACAGCTGCTTGTAATGTGAACAGCTGCTTGTAACTTGAACAGCTGCTTGTAACATGCTCAGCTGCTTGTAACGTGAATAGCTGCCTGTAACATGAACAGCTGTTTGTAATGTAAACAGCTGCTTATAACGTGAACAGCTACTTGTAATGTGAATAGCTGCCTGTAACGTGAACAGCTGCTTGTAACATGAACAGCTGCCTGTAACGTGAACAGCTGCTTGTAACGTGAACAGCTGCCTGTAATGTGAACAGCTGCTTGTAATGGAACAGCTGCTTGTAACATGCTCAGCTGCTTGTAACGTGAACAGCTGCTTGTAACGTAAACAGCTGCTTGTAACGTGAACAGCTGCTTGTAACATGAACATTTGCTTGTAACGTGAACAGCTGCCTGTAATGTGAACAGCTGCTTGTAATGGAACAGCTGCTTGTAACATGCTCAGCTGCTTGTAACGTGAACAGCTGCATGTAACGTGAACAGCTGCTTGTAACGTGAACAGCTGCTTGTAACATGAACACCTGCTTGTAACATGAACACCTGCTTGTAACATGAACACCTGTTTGGTAACATGAACACCTGTAATGTGAACAGCTGCTTGTAACGTGAACAGTTGCTTGGATACTACAAGGTTCTTATGGGTGGCCCAGTTGTGTAAGGTGCTGCAATCCGCCATGCAGAGTTGCATCCCTAGGGCATGCCAGAAGCCTATGATCATGGGTTCAAATCCTGATTCGCTCCGATTTTATTCCAAGGTTGTCAGCACCATATCCATGGACCTGGGTTTCACCAAAGTGGTAAACTTCTGAGACCTGCATCACTTCAGGTATTCCTTCCACATTAAGCTGACATGCTGTGATATGACTGGAATGCTGTTCAATGCCGCTTTGAACCATCTCAGTCAACAAAGAGGGGGCACGGGTGGCCCAGTCATTTAAGGCGCCGTGATTCGCTGTGCAGAGTTGGGTCCCTTGGGCACGCCAGAAACCTATGATTGTGGGTTCGAATCCCGGTTCGCCCCGATTATGTTTCTAGGTTTGTCAGCACCATACGAAGTGGTAAACTTCTGAGACCTGCATCACTTCAGGTATTCCTTCCACATTAAGCTGACATGCTGTGATATGACTGGAATGCTGTTCAAAGCGGCATTGAACCTACCACTCACTCACTCACTCTTTGTATCAACAATTTCTCTTTGCATTCTACAAATTTAGCAACTGTATGATTATTATGTTATTGTAGATCGATGAGGAGCAGATTGTGTCATCAACAGGTGCCCTTTCACTGAAGAAAGTACCTGAGAAACTCGTCCTCATTGGAGCTGGTGTAATCGGAGTTGAACTGGTAAGAGAGACAACATCTTGAAACATTTATAAGTAATACATTCTAATGCTTTGAAAGAAGGTATGTTTCAAAGTGGACACTGCCTTTTTCTTGTTTTAAGTTGTTGATAATCGAAATTTGATGTGTTCAAGTTTGGATCATGGTGGGGGTGTGAACAGAGCACTTGTAAATAGTCTGTAACTATTTGACACAGTGTTAAACTGAAATAGCCTTTACTGTATACCACAGTTCCATCATGTCATCATGATTCACATATTGGGTTGTTGGGTAGCTAGGGGCTGAAATATCCCATACTTGATGCCGCAGTTCCATCTCATCGTCATGATTCACATTTTGGAAGTCTTATTGTGTACCGCAGTCCCATTACATCATCATGATTCACATATCAGGTTCTTGCATAGCAAGGCCCTGAAATAAGCCTTTTTGTATACCACAGACCCATTACATCATCATGATTCACATATCAGGTTGTTGCATAGCAAGGCCCTGAAATAAGCCTTTTTGTATACCACAGTCCTATTACATCGTCATGATTCACATATCAGGTTGTTGCATAGCAAGGCCCTGAAATAAGCCTTTTTGTATACCACAGTCCTATTACATCGTCATGATTCACATATCAGGTTGTTGCATAGCAAGGCCCTGAAATACCGGGTAAGCCTTTTTGTATACCACTGTCCTATTATATCATCATGATTAACATATCAGGTTGTTGCATAGCAAGGCCCTGAAATAAGCCTGAAACAGTCTCATTACATCATCATGATTCACATATTGGGTTGTTTGGTAGCACAACACACATACACACTCACAACACACAGTATCCTAGATTGGTTGTATTGCAGGGCTCTGTGTGGCAGCGACTGGGAGCGCAGGTGACCTGTGTAGAGTTCCTGGGGCATGTCGGTGGTCTTGGTATCGACATGGAGATCTCGAAGAACTTCCAGAAAATCCTCACCAAGCAGGGCATGAAGTTCATGCTGAACACCAAGGTCACCGGTGCCACCAAGTCAGGCGGAAACGTCATCGTCAATGTCGAGGGAGCCAAGGATGGCAAGACACAAGAGGTAGGTTTAGGATGCAGATTGAACAGTAACCATGGTAACAATAACTCATGCACATTACTGCCCATACTGTTGCGATGGCAAATGTTCTTAAGGATTGACTTTGTATTATTTTCGGTTTATTGAGGTATGAATCGAAAAAACGATGGGCAAACTGTATGAATCGGCATAGTAACCGCCAGATTCAAACATTACTTCCCTGAAAACAGGAAAACACAGTTGGAAAAATGCTAGTTAGAAATGAAACCCGAAGACATGAAAGTTGAACCGAGGCGAGAAGAAAAAACACAGGCGAGCGAGCCTGCACGTTTGCTGTTTCATTCATTCTTGGCCTTCAGTTTCAAAGGGTAGTTTGGACAATGAATATGCATGAATGTCGCTAAATGTCCTGTGCATGGCGAAACACATGAGCAGAAAGTGTAATATTGGGATTCCCCGACATTCCGTAGTAACAAAAGTAGTGCACCTCGGTGGACGTGGCTTCATTTTTTGCATTCATTGGGAAATGAATGCAATAACACGTGACCAATTCAGCTAATCAGAATGCAGGATTCTCTTTCTGATTAAATCCTCCTTGGGGCACTTATTGCATTTTCCTTGCTCAAGAAAATCTACATGACATAGTTGTAACCATTTTCCTTAATAAAAAATGTTACCACACAAAAAACTTCGTTTTTGTATGATATACGACCACCCTTACGGGGCCTCACCACCAACGGCGCCTCACGCCAGGGGGAGCAACTCTCACCCAAATCACTTTCCTTATGTCATCTGTAAGAGACAGACGTGTTGATTTTTCACACAAGACAAAATAAGAGAAATCTATCGTTCGACAAGAACCATGGCTGACCAAACTGTATGTATGGTACATTTCTTTCAACAGCATTGGACTACAATTTTTTCCTTTACAAAACCCAAGGTGGTGTGTTAATTTATAAACTACACTTACCTTTTTTACGGGTTTTACACCTTAGCGCGTAACACGCCCCTTTGGTGTTTTAGTTAAACTACGACATTGGCTATTAGTATCGCGTTACAAATCGCATTCTACATTACGCCTTTGCTTCTAGTTTCACAATTTATGCACGTATTTTTCCGATCTTTATATCGCACTGATACACGTTAATACCCTTCCCGCCCACCTCAGAAATTACGGTCTTGTTTACAAAGACCTTCAAACTGTGTACGGGTTGTTCTAAGACAGGCACGAACGCTGCCTGATATGTCTGGCGGAGGACATTGCCTTTACCCCCCAAAAGTCTATAAAGGCGGGGGTAGATATCAGATCTACTAAGACATCCCCACCCCCCCCCCCCTCCCCATCTAAAAAGGGTAAAAAACCTGCCGATATTGTCTCCCCCGCTCCCTCTCCGGGGGCCGGGGGATAAGGCTGGAGGGTCCCCGTAGTAAGCACTGCACCCTCTCCTGCACTGTCTTTGGCAGACTGTTCTGCGTTACTTAAGTCGCCGATGGCGTCGATGATGGAGGAGGTGAAGTCTCGGCTCCGGAGGAGCTACGGGCTGAGCCTTCCCCGTTGTCGGCGCCGGACGCGGCTTCGAGATCTGTGTTATGCCCGGCGTCGGCCGAGGCAGGCCACTTGATCTCGGGGACGATCCGAGACCGGGCTTCGGCTCCGGCTCGAGGTCGCTCCCCAGCGGAGGGGTGGCGGGCGCCGGCCCGTGCACTACCGACGCACAATTTTCCCTAGCGGAGCCAGACGCCTCTTCCGAGGCCGAGGCTTTCACTAGTGGATTCGTAGCCCGGAGCCAGGGGGGTTCCCTTTGTCTCGGGGACGATCCGAGACCGAGCTTCGGCTCCGGCTCGAGGTCGCTCCCAAGCGTAGTGGTGGCGGGCGCCGGCCCGTGCACCACCGACGCACAATTTTCCCTAGCGGAGCCAGACGCCTCTTCCGAGGCCGAGGCTTCCACTAGTGGATACCTGCCCTGGAGCAAGGTTGGTTCCCTTTGTCTCGGGGACGATCCGAGACCGAGCTTCGGCTCTGGCTCGCGGTCGATCCCCAGCGTAGTGGTGGCGGGCGCCGGCTAGGCCCGTGCACTACCGACGCACAACTTTCCCTAGCGGAGCCAGACGCCTCTTCCGAGGCCGAGGCTTCCACTAGTGGATACCTAGCCCGGTGCCAGGTGGGTTCCCTTGAACCTCCGGCACCTCGGCACCGGGACTCGGCATCGGGCCGGGTGCAGAGGCACGTGCGGGACAGGATTGTCCAGGTACTGCCTCAGGTGGCTGCGCCCATGCCAGAGTCGGAGACACCCAACTTGACTAAGGTCAAGCAGGGCCGGCTGTTGCCCCCCCTTTCCCGCGTGCGGTGCGGAGTTGAAGGCTGCTTACATATGCTTCGAGGAGCAATATCATAATGCATGCCAACAGCTCCGTGTGTCCGTACACTCCGCGTATCTGTCGGCTGTACAGAGGGAGTTAGCGGGAGAGGGGCCGGTCGACTCTTCGGAGTTGGCCGCGCAACTAACGGAAGTTCAGTTATCTTACGCGGGACGCTATTCGTAGCTGTGCCTCGCAGATGATGTGCGCTGTTATGGGCATGCGCAGGCGGTGGATGTCGGTATCTAAATACTCGACTTACACATGCCAAGACTTACTTGCTTTGCCGTATAAGAGGGTGCCACCCTCTTCCCTGGGGCTCAGCAGGTGGTCCGAGAGGCCGCTCAATGGTATACTTCCATCAAAGACTCATGAGGCCATGTTGGAGGTACCAAGCGTTAAAACCGCGTAAGCGGGCCTCTCCAATTGTCCCCCCCCTACGCTAACGCACGGGTCAGACGTCCACACCTGCTTGGAAGCCGCCGCTTCCTTCAGGTATAAGGGCGCCGGGAGGAGCAAGAGAGGCACGGGCCGGGGCAAGGCAGCTGGTCGAGACCAACAGCTTATTCGCGGGGCTGGGAACGATGGGTTCCCATTAGCGCCCGAAGAGCCCCGGGTGAACCCACAGTCGCAAGTTATCGAACTGCCGACAGCCGGGGTTCACTGCCTCCAGCCGGATGTCCCCGTAGGCGGCCGACTGGCTCTATTCCTGAAGGAATCGGAGACAGTTACATCACAATCCCCGGACCCCGTCCATTTTAAGGGATGGCCATTTGCCTCGGTGGAAACATCATCCGCCCCTCCCCTTCTCCGGGATAAAGCACACTCCGGTGCCTGCTACCCGAGAGAAGGCGGAATTCCTCCGTGCCGAGGTCGACGCACTTATGAAAGCTGCGATCGAACCGGGTCCCGAGGGACAGGAAAGCGAGGGCTTCTACTCGACTTGTTTCCTAGTCACCAAACAGTGATCTCACCTGTCGAGACAGGAGAATGGCTAACGTCAATAGACTTAAATACGCCTATCTCCACATACCAATACACCCCGAGTTCAAGAAATACCTGAGGTTTTCTTTCGACGGGAGGTGTTATCAGTTCAGGGTTCTACCATTCGGGATCTTCACGGCCCCGAGGGTGTTCACCAAGCTGATGTTGAGTCCCGCCCAAGTGGCCAGGTCAAAAGGTCGGTTCTGCCATCCGTACCTCGACGACTGGTTACTAAGAGCTCTATCGCAATCCCTGAGTCAGATAGCTACACAACAAGTGATAGATATTCTGATCACGCTAGGGTGGATGGTCAGTCTCAAGAAGTCAGATCTGAGCCCCACTCAGAATCTAGTCTTCCTAGTGGCTAATTTCAACACGGTGAGAGGACGTGTATCTCTGTCACAAGATATCAAGTCCCTTAAGCGCAAGTCACACTGCTCGTACATAGCTCCAGTTACTGGACAACATGGCGGCGACAGTGGATTTGGTCTGGCGGGGCGCTTGAGAATGAGTCCCATTCAACAAGCACTCTGTCGAATTTGGGCGAACTCGGAAGATCTCGAGACTGTGCTCGAGACTCCGTATTGGCTCATTACACACCTCCAGTGGTGGACCGAGGTCGGGAATCTGTCCCGGGGGCTCCCCCTCGACACTCCCGTTCCGTCTCTCACAGTTCAAACAGACGCGTCACTCTCCGGCTGGGGAGGCGTTCTGAATGATCACACTGCCTCGGGACTATGGTCCCAGCAGGAGATCAAACTGCATATCAATGTGCTAGAACTGAGAGCGGTCAGGTTGGTGTTTCAACGCTTCCCGGGTCTGCTTCGTGGCCAAGTGGTTCGTCTAGAGATGGACAACCAAACGGCGATGACTTACATCCGGAAGCAGGGGGGAACGGCGTCTCCGTCGCTTCGACGAAAGACGTGGCAGTTCCTACTATAGTGCGACTCTCACGATATCAGGGTGCTACCTGTTTATCTCCCGGGGGTGGACAACGTCCGTACGGACGCTCTGTCTCGCCGGATCCTTGCTCCTCACGAGTGGAGGCTCGACCCGGGGATATTCGGGATTTTCTCCCTGTTATACAGGCCGTTACAGGTGGATCTGTTTGCGTCTGTGATGAATCACCAGACACCAACGTTCTGCTCCCGAGTCCACGACCCGAGGTCGGTGGCACCGGACGCCTTCCAGCTAGATTGGACGGACAGAATTCTGTGGGCATTCCCCCCAGTACCTCTGATTTCCAAGGTCCTGTCTCAGCTAAGCACTCAGCCTGCGCGACTAATTGTGCTCCTGGCACCTCTTTAGTCGGCGCAGAGTGGGTTTCAAGTAATACTCAGGTTTCTGTGTCAGCCTCCTGTTATATTACCTTTATGACCGGACCTCCTATCCCAGAACGGGGCCCTCCACCCGAATCCCAGGATTCAATGGGGGGCTTAGCCACTGTCAGGAATCGCCTCCAGAAGAGCGGTATTCCTGCACGAGTTGCAGACACAATACTGGCTTCGCGGAGAGATTCGACAAACGTTCAGTACGATAGATAGGCCTGCTATGCGCCCTGGTGTGTCGATAGAGGGATTGCAGATTTTTTTTGATTTTTTTTTTTTTTTTTTCTGCAGATCTCGTATCCGTGATTGAGTTTCTCCAGTCGCGACTAGATGACGGCCTGGCCGCATCAACAGTCCGGGGTTACTCTACAGCTATCGCAGCTTTTCACGTCACTGTCGACGGGGCACTTCTGGGTGCACACCCATTAGTGCAGCGCTTTTTAGCAGGTGTGGACAGGATCCGACCGCCAGTCCGGCGGATCAGTCCCCCTTGGGACTTGTCAATCATTCTCGATTGGCTGTCCGGTCCTTCCTTTCGGGATCTGTCGTCTCTCTCTCTTCAGCTGTTGAGCTGGGAGACGGCGTTCCTTGTGGTGGTAACGTCCGGCAGACGGGTAGGCGACATTCGTGTTATGTCAGCCGATCCCGAAATAACTGTCTTCGATGCGGTCGATAAATATCACCGGGACAGTCAGTTTTCGACTACCGGACTCTTACCGTCAAAGGGTCGCACACGCTTCCTCGTGAACGGCTCCTATTGAGCTACCTGCTCTTTCACAGCCTTCCTCGTCGGGGACCACTGCAAGACATGCTCATGTCTTGGATGTCCGCACGACTCTTAAGGCCTATATCAGCAGAAATATTGGTGTCCGTAAGGATAACCAACTATTTTGCTGTTACGGCGGTAGGAAGGTTGGCTCACCTGCGAGTAAACAATCTATCTCGAGGTGGATAGTTTCAACCATTTGTACAGCGTATACGCTTACAGGCAGGGACCCCCCTACCAGGTTGAAGGCTCATTAGGTTAGAGCAGTGGCTGCGTCAAAAGCGTACGCCGCGGCTCTGCACATTGAGCAGATCTGCTCCGCGGCTATTTGGAGCCAGCCGAGCACGATTCATCAAACCTTACCAACTCGACAAACACTCAAGCGAGCGTACTCGGTTTGGTCAGTCAGTTCTCCGAACGGGGCAAAGTTCTAATCTCTATCCGATTGAGCATTCGAGATTTTAGACAGTCCTCCGGTTATACTGCTCGGTAATGGTCCGGGTTTTATCTTCTGCGGTCGATAAATATCAGTCCTTACTACTCGATAATACTCGTATTTTGCGCACGCGCTCCTTCGATCCACGGGGACCCTCTGGCCTAGCTCAGCGCTGGTTATGGTCTCTCGTGATCTATGCCCCTATATCACTTGTTCAAAAAAAGTGTGGGGGTGGGAGGTGTTTCGAGTTCTCAACTTATGACAAGCCTCGAAAACAGGCTTTATCATAATATATGGTCGACCACGCCCTGTCTCTAGCCCCCGCCTTTCGACGGTGGTGCCTCACGATAAGGTTGGTTCCATTTATTGAACTCAATATTTTATTCTGTTGAATAATCAAATACGATGTATTTATTTACGCCTGTTGCTGACGGATGCCACTTCCTAGATTATCTTTGGGAGTCTGTCCTGATGCAATAAGTGCCCCAAGGAGGATTTAATCAGAAAGAGAATTTTACAAACCTGTAGAGGTTATGAATTCTCTGATGAAATCCTCCTTGGGGCACGGCCACCCACCTCCCCACATTCCGTCAGCATTTGACATATGGAAAGTGATTTGGGTGAGAGTTGCTCCCCCTGGCGTGAGGCGCCGTTGGTGGTGAGGCCCCGTAAGGGTGGTCGTATATCATACAAAAACGAAGTTTTTTGTGTGGTAACATTTTTTATTAAGGAAAATGGTTACAACTATGTCATGTAGATTTTCTTGAGCAAGGAAAATGCAATAATTGCCCCAAGGAGGATTTCATCAGAGAATTCATAACCTCTACAGGTTTGTAAAAATTTCAATGAACACAATGAAAATTGAATTATTTGTTTGTGAATGCAACAGATCTGCACCATGGTGACAACTGTATTTCCTTGTGTATATAGTGTGCGCTTTTTCCCCAAATGTACAGCTGTTTGCAAGGGTGAAGACCCGTGAAGATCCAGGGTAGAATAGATCTTCAGCAACCCATGCTTGCCGTAAAACGTGACTATGCTTGTCTTAAAAGGCTACTAACGGGATCTGGTTGATGCATGTCATTGATCCCACATTGGGATGATCAATGCTCATGATATCAATCACTGGATTGTCTGGTCCAGACTCGATTATTTACAGACCGCCGTCATATAGCTGGAATATTACTAAGTGCAGCGTTAAACAACCAACCAACCAACCAACCATTACACACGCAGACCATGAGTTTTGATTACTTTGTTAATACTGGCAAAATCGTTTGTGAACTGAACACACCATCTCACAGTTATTTACAGCAGACATGATCAGATTACATCTATTGACCCCTTAAAACTATCTTTAGCTGTCAGAGAATGGATACATATAACATACATGCCATACTTTGACTTGCAATCATAGTTGTTATTGAACTATTATATGTCAACATATTGTCTTCATGATCAAAATAGCAAGCCTGTTTGAAGCCTCAAACGCTGATTAGATCAACTGTTCCATATGTGAAGAATATTCGGCAATATGCCAAAGTGCTATGCTTATGATTATTTTATTTATGCATATTTAGTAAAAGCGGCCACTAAAATAACAAGATATTAGCGTATATCCTTCCTGCTAAAAAAATTATTTCGGATGCAATTTTATTCGGATCATTGCATTAAAGTTATTTTTGGTTGTAATATTGGGTGTTTTTCAAATGAATCCCCATTAGATCTGGGAGAAATGAGTGTACAGCTGATTGCTGTTTCTGGGCTTATTTTACGAGACACACAGTAATCTTAATCTTTGCATATGAAACAAAGCCTAGCATTACAGGAAATACAACTGAAAAGAATAGACTGCATGTTTCATTCACATCTGTCCAGACCCAATGCTCGCTCACTCACTCACTCACTCACTCACTCACTCACTCACTCAATACTTGCAGCTGGAGTGTGACACGCTGTTGGTCTGCATTGGGCGACGCCCCTACACACAGGGTCTTGGGCTGGACAATCTGGGTATCCAATTGGACAGTCGGGGCCGTGTTCCGGTCAACTCCCGCTTCCAGACCTCTGTGCCGAGCATCTACGCCATCGGAGACTGTATACATGGACCTATGCTGGCTCACAAGGCAGAGGATGAGGGTAGGGTTCTCTGTGTTTGTGTAATGACAGTGTTCATGATATTGTGTGATGGCCACATATATGTTATACCTGTGGTGGAAAAAAGTTGCATTCTAATGAATGCATGTGTATTTGAGTAGGTTTTTGTGTGTAGGTCAATAGGGTAGCGTCTCCTCTAAGTTTGGGGGACAGAGTGTTTGACACTTACTAAAATGTGTCCGTGGTCCCAAGGAAATCTACTGGTCCTGTTGGATCTCTACTGGGCGTAAGTGTGCTGACTAAGAAAGGTTTAAAATCGCTGATACTTTATCATGCTCACACAAGTGAGTGTGTGTAATTGAATGAGAAAGCAGTCAAGAAGGAAGCCACTGTACCACCACACAGGGTTGTTAAGGATGCTCTTTGCTTACAGTTTAGAGTCAATCTGTTGCTGGCTTCAAAAGTCAAACTTAGATTACTTTGTTTGTCCCTAAAAGAATGACACAAGACCACCGGACCAACATTTATTTAAATTTACTTGTCCGGAAATACACTAGACTTGGTACAGCCAACCAGTGTTAATGTCGAGCACTGGGAAGTTTAAAACTATATGCCATGATAAAATAGTGGTCATGTAACATTTCAGAATTATACATTGTCTCCATCTTCTCTCTAGTGAAACCATACCCGTGTGTGTGTGTGTGTGTGTGTGTGTGTGTGTGTGTGTGTGTGTGTGTGTGTGTGTGTGTGTGTGTGTATGTGTTTTAGAGAGAGAGAGATAGAAAGAAAAAAAAGAGTATAAGGATGTGTATCATATTTTGTTACAAGTTGTATCAGGACAAACTATATTGCTACTGCCCACAAGGTCAATCCAGATGAATCTAGGCATGATCCCATTGTTACCACTGCTTCAGGTATTATCTGTGTGGAGGGTATCTTGGGTGGAGCTGTCCACATAGACTATAACTGTGTTCCATCCGTCATATACACACACCCTGAGGTGGCCTGGGTTGGCAAGACGGAGGAACAGCTCAAGGAAGAGGTAAGTATCTCGTATACACACCCTAATGTCATGTACACACACACCCTGGGGTGACCTGGGTTGGCAAGACGGAGGAACAGCTCATTGAAGAGGTAAGTATCTCGTATACACACCCTAATGTCATGTACACACACACCCTGAGGTGACCTGGGTTGGCAAGACGGAGGAACAGCTCATTGAAGAGGTAAGTATCTCGTATACACACCCTAATGTCATGTACACACACACCCTGAGGTGACCTGGGTTGGCAAGACGGAGGAACAGCTCATTGAAGAGGTAAGTATCTCGTATACACACCCTAATGTCATGTACACACACACCCTGAGGTGACCTGGGTTGGCAAGACGGAGGAACAGCTCAAGGAAGAGGTAAGTATCTCGTATACACACCCTAATGTCATGTACACACACCCTGAGGTGGCCTGGGTTGGCAAGACGGAGGAACAGCTCATTGAAGAGGTAAGTATCTCGTATACACACCCTAATGTCATATACACACACCCTGAGGTGGTCTGGATCATAGACACAACCTCAGGTGGTCTGGATCATATACACAACCTCAGGTGGTCTGGATCATATACACAACCTCAGGTGGTCTGGATCATATACACATACACATTGACTAATCGTAGAGATAACATGTTTGATCTAATGTCACTCGGTAAAGGTGATCAGGTAGACTTAACTGTACTCATTAACAAGGACTCATTTGGTGATATGTTTTTAACAAAAATCAACTGATGAAAATTTGAATGTTCATGATTAAATGCTTGTACAGCAATGAAACTACAAATACACAGATGAAGATTTGGAGTAAGCACAGGAAGGTGTGACGAGTTGATTTCCTCATAGGTATCCAATCGCTTTTGGCAGGTAGATAAATACACCTAAGGTTGAAAAGGCCTCAAATCGCCCTCTAGCCACTCTTAGATACAGCTAGAACTGTCCGTCCAGAAACTTCTCGAATGATCAAGCTTGCCAAGTGCATGTGCACAACTAGGGGCAGACAACTCTAATTGTTATTGAAAGTCATTTTGGAAAGTTCAAGTCACTGCTGTCTACTGCTATTCAATTTCAGCCAAGACAACACATAATATTATTTCACTACGGCAGTTCCATCATTTGATGCCACTGACAGTTAAATCAAACAAATTTACCACAGTTTCTTCTGCCACTAATATCACTGACAGATACCAATGATTGTTGCAGGGTGTTGAGTACAAGATTGGCTCCTTCCCACTGATCGCCAACAGTCGGGCCAAGTGTAACCAGGACACTGATGGGCTGGTGAAGATTCTGGCAGATAAAAGCACTGACAGACTGCTAGGAGCTCACTTCATCGGCTCGGTGAGTACTAGGGCTGTTACGATTCACTCGTGTATTCGGTGAATCAAACCGTATTCATTCATGAATTGAATTCGATATTCGTAGCCTCTAGAATCGAATATTTATGAATATGCAATCATGTGCATTTACATACCCTGTACCTCAAAATATCCATAAAAACATACTATATGCATAGATTTCTTCAAAGAAAACACTCTTATAATATTTAATTTGACAATATTGTGGTCACTGGTCATTGTCGCATTTGAGCAGATACTTGTAACTGGATAAGTGCAGTATATTAATGTTTAATATATTAATAATTAACAAACCATGTCAAATAATTTATGTTATTGTTTCATTGAATATAACAAATAATACATCAACTGCTGACTTATAATTGTATTCGTGAATTAATATTCATATTCGTTACCCTTTATTCGTGATACAAATCGTATTTGCCTCATAGTGTATTCGTTGCAGCCCTAGTGAGTACACAGTTGTCTGCCCATGTGTCTCATCTCACTTCTGTTAGAAATGACTTCCGTCTGATCACTGTTGGTCACTGCTGAGTGAATTAATTGTTAGTTATAAAGTGTTTACATATTTATGAGCTGGTCTTTAATCTAACTGGCTGACAGACATAAGTCCTACTGATTCTATATGTAACGAAATCCTCGGCAAGTTCTTTCCTTTGGCTTAAAAAAGTAAAAGAATTGGTTCTCAGGCAATGGCTTTTGAAAATATAGTGCGGGTGGGCGGTGTCTTTTTTTCTTCTATTTTCTTTGGTTCAAACTAGTATGTTACCAAATAAAGAGTTGTGCAACCAAATAAACAGTTGTGTACAATCAACCAGGGAAAGGCCTACAAAGTATGCCTAAATGAGTGAAATACTGGAATATAGTATTTGACAACCCTAAGACTTGGAATATTTAAGGATTTTCTTTCTTTTTTTAAAAATGGAAATCAAACAGAAACATGCGGCAAACTATATGATGATGATGCGGGCGGTTCCTTAGAACCAACACTATTGGTTTTTTAGCCTTAATGTTTGACGTGTACTAACCCGTTCTCAATGTATATTTATATGAACCATCTCAGCAACATGCCCTTGCCCTTGGTGCAATTTCTATGTGCAATATTTTATATTACCTTACCTCCAATCCATGTCAGAATGCTGAGAACTGATTGCTTTCCGTGATAAAATACTACATATCCCGCCTAGATAGTAGTGACGGTTAAACATGTGTGTTCCGTTTTTCGCGGTATTATAAATTTTGGCTTTTGTCCATGCTCCTAAATTCTCTCAAAATGCATTCCCACACACTATAAACACCATCCCCTCACACTATAAACACCATCCCCTCACAATATAAACACCATCCCCTCACACTATAAACACCATCCCCTCACACTATAAACACATCCCCTCACACTATAAACACCATCCCCTCAAAACCACTGGACCAATCAAACTTAACATGATTGTTTTCACCAATGATGTCACCTGAATTTGTTATGTATTTTTTAATCTAATTTCAATATGGCCACCACAGCAGCCATATTGAAAAATCTATTTATGCCCACTACTTGGCCTTGTTGGAACCAAAGTAATTAAATGTGTTTTATTAATTGTGGGACTCAACATATGTTTTGTGCAATATTGTATGTTTTTTACGTTGTTATTACCTTGGTTTGTAAATTAAGTTCAGTTCCTCGCTTTGTTGAAAGTTTTAACTGTTTACTACATATCCAGGTGAGCTACGTGCTGTGGCACTGATATTAAGATTGAAGCTACAGCCACAATGTGTGTTTTAAATGTTTGTGTTTTTGTTTTTTTGCAGGTTGCAGGGGAGTTGATTAATGAAGCAGCATTTGCAATGGAATACGGTGCATCATGTGAAGATATAGCTAGAGTTTGTCATGCACATCCGGTGAGTAATATCATTAAGGGGTGATACGTAAACTTAGGTGCTCCAGTTTTCATACCGATATTAACAATATGTCACATTGTTTTATTCTTTAAGAGATGAAAATGTCCAATAGTAATTTTTCTTGGAGGAAGATGACCACATTTAGTTTAATTTAGTTTTATTCATATCATGGCTATTATTGTGGGTTCGAGTCCCGGTTCGCCCCGATTATGTTTCTAGGTTTGTCAGCACCATACCCATGCTCGTGGGTTTCACCGAAGTGGTAAACATCTAAAACCTGCATCAATTCGGGCTTTTCTCCCACATTAAGCTGACATGCCCTGATATAACTGAATACTGTTAAAGGCGGAGTTAAACCTAACTCGCTCACTAATGGATAGAGCATCTGCCCAGATAGCAGAAGGCTGTTGGATTAATTCCCGGTCACTTCATACCAAAAGTCATTAAAACAGGTACTTATTGTTTCTCTGCCTGGTCCTCAGCTTTAAGGGGATAAAACAAGGATATGGTGTCTTAGTGGGCTGGCACTATAAAACCAACATTAATTGAGATAGTATGTTGCTATATAAGTGCAATAATCTTGAATGCAACTTTAAGCCCCATTTCACCTCACCTCTGATATTGATATTCTGCTAATTATCCCCCGCCGCGCGAAAGCGCGAAGCGGGGGATATAGTATTCACGACCGTCCGTACGTCCGTCCGTACGTCCCACCTGTTTGTTGCCGCGATATCTCAAGAACTAAACACTGGATTGTCTTCATATTTGGAACTATGGTGTATATACAGACTCCGCAGACACCAGTCGGTTTTGGTGACCTTGACCCCATTTTCAAGGTCACAGCAGGCATATCTGCTTTTGGAGTTGGAAAACGGTGTTGCCGCAATATCTCAAGAACTAATCTCTGGAATGTCTTCATATTTGGAACTATGGAGTATATACAGACTCCGCAGACACCAGTCGGTTTTGGTGACCTTGACCCCATTTTCAAGGTCACAGCAGGCATATCTGCTTTTGGAGTTGGAAAACGGTGTTGCCGCAATATCTCAAGAACTAATCTCTGGAATGTCTTCATATTTGGAACTATGGTGTATATACAGACTCCGCAGACACCAGTCTGTTTTGGTGACCTTGACCCCATTTTCAAGGTCACAGCAGGCATATCTGCTTTTGGAGTTGGAAAACGGTGTTGCCGCAATATCTCAAGAACTAATCTCTGGATTGTCTTCATATTTGGAACTATGGTGTATATACAGACTCTGCAGACACCAGTTGGTTTTAGTGACCTTGACCCCATTTTCAAGGTCACAGCAGGCATATCTGCTTTTGGAGTTGGAAAACGGTGTTGCCGCAATATCTCAAGAACTAATCTCTGGAATGTCTTCATATTTGGAACTATGGTGTATATACAGACTCCGCAGACACCAGTCGGTTTTGGTGACCTTGACCCCATTTTCAAGGTCACAGCAGGCATATCTGCTTTTGGAGTTGGAAAACGGTGTTGCCGCAATATCTCAAGAACTAATCTCTGGATTGTCTTCATATTTGTAACTATGGTGTATATACAGACTCCGCAGACACCAGTCAGTTTTGGTGACCTTGACCCCATTTTCAAGGTCACAGCAGGCAAATCTGCTTTTGGAGTTGGAAAACGGTGTTGCCGCGATATCTCAAGAACTAATCTCTGGATTGTCTTCATATTTGGTACTATGGTGTATATACAGACTCTGCAGACACCAGTCGGTTTTGGTGACCTTGACCCCATTTTCAAGGTCACAGCAGGCGTATCTGCTTTTGGAGTTGGAAAACGGTGTTGCCGCAATATTGGTGACCTTGACCCCATTTTCAAGGTCACAGCAGGCATATCTGCTTTTGGAGTTGGAAAACGGTGTTGCCGCAATATCTCAAGAACTAATCTCTGGATTGTCTTCATATTTGGAACTATGGTGTATATACAGACTCCGCAGACACCAGTCAGTTTTGGTGACCTTGACCCCATTTTCAAGGTCACAGCAGGCAAATCTGTTTTTGGAGTTGGAAAACGGTGTTGCCACAATATCTCAAGAACTAATCGCTGGATTGTCTTCATATTTGGTACTATGGTGTACAGGCGGGGGATATTTCGTCACTCTGTGACAAATACTTGTTGTTTTTGTTTTAAACATGCCATCTCTTGGATCTTACTTTGTGTCAGGTTAGATGAGTAAAATAAGGATCAATTATAACATGAGGATTAAAAGTTCAATAATAGCTTATTTCATAGATATTTTGTCTTGTTCGCAAAGTAACAAGAAGCAGCATGACATCATGGCTGGTAACACGTTGCTGGCATCATATACTGACAATGTATAGCTCTCACCATCATCTCATTAACTGATTGCTAACATATTGTTGACATCAACTTGCTGACATCTCGCTAACATGTTGCTGACATCACACGAACATATTGCTGACATCATCTTGGTAACATATTGCTCACTTCACACTAACATATTGCTGACATCACACTAACATATTGCTGACATCACACTAACATATTGCTGACATCACACTGACATATTGCTGACATCACACTAACACATTGCTGACATCACACTAACATATTGCTGATATCACACTAACATATTGCTGACATCACACCAACATTGCTGACATCATGCGACATATTGCTGACATCACACTTCATATTGCTGACATCACACTAACATATTGCTGACATCACACTAACATATTGCTGACATCACACTACATATTGCTGGCATCATACTACATATTGCTGACATCACACTACATATTGCTGACACCACATTACATATTGCTGACATTACACTACCATATTGCTGACATCACACTAACATATTGCTGACATCACACTAACATATTGCTGACATCACACTAACATATTGCTGGCATCACACTAACATATTGCTGACATCACACTAACATATTGCTGACATCACACTACATATTACTGACACCACATTACATATTGCTGACATTACACTACCATATTGCTGACATCACACTAACATATTGCTGACATCACACTAACATATTGCTGGCATCACACTAACATATTGCTGACATCACACTAACATATTGCTGACATCACACTACATATTGCTGACACCACAATACATATTGCTGACATTACACTACCATATTGCTGACATCACACTACATATTGCTAACATCACACTAACATATTGCTGGCATCACACTACATATTGCTGACACCACATTACATATTGCTGACATTACACTACCATATTGCTGACATCACACTAACATATTGCTGACATCACACTAACATATTGCTGGCATCACACTAACATATTGCTGACATCACACTAACATATTGCTGACATCACACTACATATTACTGACATCACATTACATATTGCTGACATTACACTACCATATTGCTGACATCACACTAACATATTGCTGACATTACACTAACATTTGCTGGCATCACACTACATATTGCTGACATCACATTACATATTGCTGACATTACACTACCATATTGCTGACATCACACTAACATATTGCTGACATCACACTAACATATTGCTGACATCACACTAACATATTGCTGACATCACACTACATATTGCTGGCATCACACTACATATTGCTGGCATCACACTACATATCGCTGACATCACACTACATATTGCTGACATCACATTACATATTGCTGACATCACATTACATGTTGCTGGCATCACACTACATGTTGCTGACATCACACTACATGTTGCTGGCATCACACTACATATTGCTGGCATCACACTACATATTGCTGACATCACACTACATATTGCTGACATCACACTACATATTGCTGACATCACACTAACATGTTGCTGACATCACACTACATATTGCTGACATCACACTAACATATTGCTGACATCACACTACATATTGCTGGCATCACACTACATGTTGCTGACATCACACTACATATTGCTGACATCACACTACATATTGCTGGCATCACACTACATGTTGCTGACATCACACTACATATTGCTGGCATCACACTACATGTTGCTGGCATCACACTACATATTGCTGACATCACACTACATGTTGCTGACATCACATTACATATTGCTGGCATCACACTAACATATTGCTGACATCACACTACATATTGCTGACATCACACTAACATATTGCTGACATCACACTAACATATTGCTGACATCACACTACATATTGCTGACATCACACTACATATTGCTGGCATCACACTACATATTGCTGACATCACACTACATATTGCTGACATCACACTACATGTTGCTGACATCACACTACATATTGCTGGCATCACACTACATGTTGCTGACATCACACTACATATTGCTGACATCACACTAACATATTGCTGACATCACACTACATATTGCTGGCATCATACTACATATTGCTGACATCACATTACATATTGCTAACATCACACTAACATATTGCTGGCATCACACTACATATTGCTGACACCACATTACATATTGCTGACATTACACTAACATATTGCTGACATCACACTAACATATTGCTGGCATCACACTAACATATTGCTGACATCACACTAACATATTGCTGACATCATACTACATATTACTGACATCACATTACATATTGCTGACATTACACTACCATATTGCTGACATCACATTACATATTGCTGACATTACACTACCATATTGCTGACATCACACTAACATATTGCTGACATTACACTAACATTTGCTGGCATCACACTACATATTGCTGACATCACATTACATATTGCTGACATTACACTACCATATTGCTGACATCACACTAACATATTGCTGACATCACACTAACATATTGCTGACATCACACTACATATTGCTGGCATCACACTACATATTGCTGGCATCACACTACATATTGCTGACATCACACTACATATTGCTGACATCACATTACATATTGCTGACATCACATTACATGTTGCTGGCATCACACTACATGTTGCTGACATCACACTACATGTTGCTGGCATCACACTACATATTGCTGGCATCACACTACATATTGCTGACATCACACTACATATTGCTGACATCACACTAACATGTTGCTGACATCACACTTCATATTGCTGACATCACACTAACATATTGCTGACATCACACTACATATTGCTGGCATCACACTACATGTTGCTGACATCACACTACATATTGCTGACATCACACTAACATATTGCTGGCATCACACTACATATTGCTGGCATCACACTACATATTGCTGACATCACACTACATATTGCTGACATCACACTACATGTTGCTGACATCACACTACATATTGCTGGCATCACACTACATGTTGCTGACATCACACTACATATTGCTGACATCACACTAACATATTGCTGGCATCACACTACATATTGCTGACATCACACTACATGTTGCTGGCATCACACTACATATTGCTGGCATCACACTACATGTTGCTGACATCACACTACATATTGCTGGCATCACACTACATGTTGCTGACATCACACTACATATTGCTGACATCACACTACATATTGCTGACATCACACTACATATTGCTGACATCACACTACATGTTGCTGACATCACACTACATGTTGCTGACATCACACTACATATTGCTGGCATCACACTACATGTTGCTGACATCACACTACATATTGCTGACATCACACTAACATATTGCTGGCATCACACTACATATTGCTGACATCACACTACATGTTGCTGGCATCACACTACATATTGCTGACATCACATTACATATTGCTGACGTGTGTTTTTGTGTTACAGACTGTTGCCGAGGCATTCAGGGAGGCCAACTTGGCAGCGTATTGTGGAAAACCGATCAACTTTTGATAACAAAGACAGTATGTGTATGAAGTGCATTTGACAGAGTATGTGTGTCTTCAGTGAATAATATGTGAAAGTTGTGCAGGAGTGCTGCATTTGTTTCAATGTGGTAATGGAATCTCACGGCTAGAATGACCATAGGCAACATCTCGCATCAACTGCAGCTGTCAATAAGGTGTCAAGAATTTTCAAGTCAAATGTCATCTGGTTAGGAATTGAGCTTCATATTTTAAATGCAAGGCAGCTGAACATATTTTCAACTACTTTGGAATTGTTCCTCCATGGACCAGAAAATGTATTTTCAGCAGCTTGGGTCAGAACATGTATATTTAGCAGCTTGGACCTGAAAATGTATATTCTGTAGCCTTGGACCTGAACATATTATTCTCTAGCCTTGGACCTGAACATATGTTTTTTGCTGCCTTGAACCAGGACACATGTTCGCAGCAACCTTGGACATGGAGCTACAGAAGATCTAACAGATGTTAATGTGAAAGGGATAACATCCAGTTGAGCTGCCGACAGAGAGTATTGTTAGGGTATTCCATGTTATCTGTGACAAACAGCCTAGTATCAGTGTAGGAAAGTGCTATCTATCAGGTTTTACACATTCTGCTGCAATATGCGGAAATTCACTTGTACAAATTGTAAAAAAAATTATGTGAAAAATTAAAAATATTTAACAAGTTTTGTTTGTGATGTTGTTTATCTGATGACCGAAAATCTGACTATGTGTGATTTGCCATTTCTTTGAAGTTTAAGGGGTTTATTTGTACCCCACCAACCCATGCAAAGCAAGGGATTGGTATATTGACTATTAGGCTCCATCTGTCCGTGTATACATATGTACATACATAATGAGTAAGATACCCATGTTCATGAGCTTCACCACATTAAGTTCCTTTTCATCAGTGTTTGTTTGGGGCAGTGGTAAAGCGTTCGCTCGTCTTGCCGAAGACCTGGGATCGGTTCCCCACATGGGTACAATGTGTGAAGCCCATTTCTAGTGTGCCCCGCAGTGATATTGCTGGAATATTGCTAAAAGCAGCATAAAACTCTCTCATGCATCAGTGTTTGATATGAACTTATCCTATCACAGTCGTCTAAGGTTCAGTGTGCAGAGTTGTCTCCCTTGGCCACAGCAGAAACCTGTGATTTTAGGTTCGAATACCGATTCGGTCTGATAATGTTTCTCTGTTTGTCAGCACCATACTCATGGGATTCACCAAAATGGTCAACATCTGAGTCCTGCGTCACTTGGGGCTTTCAAGTTAAGCTGACACACTGGGATATAGCTGAATACTGTTAAAAGTGGTACTAGGCCCAGCTCACTTACTCACTACAAAACAAAAACCTTTGGAAAAAAATGGAGCTTGTTATTTATAACTGAGGATAGTTATTTTGCTCCAGTGTCATTTCTCATCCAAACAAAAATACCATTACCAGTTTTCTTTAGAATGTGCCATCCAAATGAGAATAGGATTAAACATTCCAGACCAGTTTTGTGTTTCAATATGACAACCAGATGTTTACCTACTCCACAAGTTTTCATCCCAAATCAGGTTAGATCAAATTATCTTTTCATTTATTAAAAGGACTAGTAGAAAGTAGTAAAAGTGGAATACTATCCATCTTCCCAGAGTATGTTGTCCTTCAGGCCTCAAAGTTGCGACTAAGAAGGTCGCCAATGCAACCCAAATTTCAGGTTGTCTACTGTCTAAAATTCAGAGGTAGCCAAATGACTACCTGTAAAAGTATCTTGTGTGGACTAAATTCTATTGCTACACATCTGTAGACACAAAAATATATAACAGCTGATATTGGAAAACATGTCTGCTAATAATTGTACTCGCAAATAACTCCTTCTAAATTCGACAATGAACCAAAATACATAAAAATTAATGTAATTCATACTTTATTTTAGTTGACAATGCTCATTGGATAAGCAAGGACATCTTGTAACATAAACTGCATCATTATTCAAGTCACATGTAACAAAATTCAAGTACAGTTTCCATTAAGATAAAATTTCAAGACTAGTGCTGTAACTTGTACATGGTATAATAGTTATTTGATAAAGATAATTATGTAGTTATATACCAAGGTTCCGTCCGTCTGTCGTCCGAAAACTTGTCCGTGCGATTTCTCTTAAACTATTCTGTGGATTCATCTCAAATTTAGTACATATAATCTATGTCATATTGAGGGGTGCAGTCAAAAGAAAAAAAATGTTTTAATTAATTTTCCATTTTTGTATGAAGTTTTGAAAAATTGAAACTACTGACACACTAGGCGGGTCGGGGGTATTAGTGAGCCAGCTCACTTTTACCCTTGTCTCAAATGCTTTTGGCTACCTACAATATTGGCTTGGCTACTTGGTAAAATTTAAGCTTTGAGGCCTGTCCTTTGTATGCATTGCGAGGGCAGGGTGGCCCAGTCGTCTAAGGCACCGCGATTCGCTATGCAGAGTTGCGTCCCTTGGGCACACCAGAAACCTATGATTGTGGGTTTGAATCCCGGTTCACCCCGATTATGTTTCTAGGTTTGTCAGCACCATACCCGTGCTCATGGGTTTCACCTAAGTGGTAAACGTGCATCACTTCGGGCTTTCCTCCCACATTAAGCTGACACCCCGTAATATAACTGGAATAATGTTAAAAGCTGCGTTAAACCCAACTCACTCACACACTTGTATGCATTGCAGCCAAGGCGACAACCTACTTGTGCAAAGGGGCAGTGGTGGAACAACAAATGTTGAACAAAAACATAACTAAAGCACTTGGCACAGTGTAAACATATTCCAGAAGTGTTTTGTAGTATTGGTAATGTCTAAAGGCAGAAAACACCGGATGTAAATACCGGAAGTAACTTTGTGGAGGGCAGGGGTCTGGACAAATTGGAAGTCAACAGATCTGATCATTGGTTGGAAGTGACAGCCGATGAACGTTTTTCATCGCTGAAGATAGAAAAAGCATTAATTTACAGCCTCTGTATCGACCATACAAATAATAGTAAGGTTACGTGAAACGTGTGTGTGTGTGTGTGTGTGTGTGTGTGTGGCTGCTTGTACAAGTCAGGACTGATGCCGATTTATAGTGCTAGCCCACTAAAATATCATACGGCGGTTTAACATAAATAACCCTCTCAGACTCGGTATACTGACTCCGAGCCGGCGAGTCCTTGCTTTATCCCATAGTAACAACACGCATCATATTTTAACTTCTTTTGGTATGTCAGGGATCGAACCAGACGCTCTATACTAGGCGACGGAGGCGGCCTCCAAAAATAACTGTTTTAGCAAAACCCTCTTTATATGACAACTTGCTACATTCAGCAAACATCACATAGCAGAAGATAATGCAACAGGCCTTCAAGTGTATGTGTTCAAACATGTTTAAGCTTTCTATACTCAAGTTCATCTACCACAAAAACTAGGAATAAGAAATTTTATATAAATAGCAAAAACTGGTCATTGATAATACTCATTAATTGAAATAAATCTACTCACAACTCGACTTATAAACATGTTTAAAATATATACAGTATTAGCCAAGTGTGTTTCCGTATCGTAAATATGTTAGGAACAAAACTTTTTTTATTCCTAATATTTACTATTAATCGAAGTTAAGGGCTGATTTTTTCATATGAACGGGGAAGATCCGGGGTAGAATCGGTCTTCAGCAACCCATGCTTGCTGTAAAAGGCGACTATGCTTGTCGTAAGAGGCGACTAACGGGATCGGGTGGTCAGGCTCGCTGACTTGGTTGATGCATGTCATCGACCCCAATTGCTCGGATCGATGCTCATGATATCAAACACTGGATTTTCTGGTCCAGACTCGATTACTGACAGACCGCCGTCATATAGAGCTCTGGAATATTGCTGAGTGCGGCGTTAAACAATAAACCAACCAACCAATCATATTACTATAGTTGATCTGTCACGAAATTAACTATAACAGTAATGTGAAAGAATGAGTGTGGCGTTAAACAACAAACAAACAGGGAAACACTTATCTAATCTAACTGGGAACATCAGACAATGATTTATTGAACATTCTATCGATGTATGGGGCTTAAAAGTAGCTCTTGCAGGTGACACCGTTAGCATTCAATGTATAGATCGTGATACCAAGTCAATGGGAGATCTGTTTATGGCATATATAACACAATCCATTGTGATTCACGGTAATTCCTACTTCACAGGAATGATCTTTTACAGCCTGGTGTACAAAACTCGCCCATGTGGGGTGCTTCCTTCTTACCTGCATGGAGTTTATTGAAAGCCAGGCGTGTGGTGAACAGCACTGCCGTATCCAATGCTGTGGAGTGTCCATTCATCGGCGTTTACATGCAATACCTCAGTTGATAACGACATTAAACGAGGAATATATGTATCTGTATACAGTAATTGTTGTCAAGACACTCTTGCTTTGTTTGCTTACACAATGTAATGGGACATATAGGTATTAGTTCTCAAAGATCTTTTGATAGTTTTGTTGTTTGGAAATAGGAAGTAGGCAAACCACACTGGAGTTGCTTTGACTGTGGATTATCTGTCACACAGCTGAGGTTTGGGATTTTGAGGAATCTTTTTCAAGTGTTGTTACTTTGTAATTCTTACAGAACAAAGTGTGTAGTTTACTAGTAATTCGAGGTGAAATGGAGTTTAAAGTCGCACTCAAGATTACACACGTGCGCGCGCTCGTGTGTGCGTGCGTGCGTGCGTGCGCGAACAAGTCCTGAATAATTACGGTTTCATAGTGCTAGGACACTGAGATACCACACGCATTTAACATGAATACTCCACTCAGACACAGTATACTGACTTCGAGCCGACCAGTCCTTGTTTTAGCCCCTTAATACCAAGTGCCAGGCAGGGTAACAATTACCACGTTGGTATGGCGCGGTCGGGATTCGAACCACAGGCCCCGGAGAGACGCTCTATCAACTGGACCAAGGGGGCGGGGCCTCTAAACCAATGAGGGTCGCTTGGATCACGTCACTTGAAAAATCGGTTCTCCTTAAAGGTTCATGTAAAAAAGAGACTCTAAATCTAATCTGTAAGAAGCCATTATACTTCCTTTGTTAAAGCCACACCACCCTTGTTTTTTCGCTTACCTAACTTAAGATACAATTTATTGGGACTAACACCTTAAAGTAATCCCTAAATTTAAGATCTAATCCTGTTGTTTAACGCCGCACTCAGCAATATTCCAGCTATATTTCGGCAGTCTGTAAAAAATCGAGTCTGGACCATACAATCCAGTGATTGACATCATGAGCATCGACCAACGCAATTGGGATACGATGACATGCATCAACCAGGTCGGCGAGCCTAACCACCCAATCCCGTTAGTCGCCTCTTACGACAAGTATAGTCGGCTTTTTTCTGAAAGCATGGGTTGCTGAAGACCTATTCTACCCCGAATCTTCACAGGTCCGAAAGAAAATGACATTTAATTGCCTTAAATGGACAGTTTAGTCACGAAAATATTGACTTTACGTTTCTTGTCTATGCTTTGAGCAGAATACACAAGAAGGCTGCGAGGACGTCTTGTTACATAACCTCTATTGTCCCGGTAAGGTATGACGGAACACCTTAAAGAACACCTAGGATGTAGCGAATTTCATTGTGAGAGTTACGAGGATGTTCATCTATAAACACCCCTACTCTCACACTTTGAGAACACATTCTCTAGTTGAAAATTTGATAAATAATCCATAACTCGTTGTCCCTATTTATGCTGTGTGAGTCGCCCTTGCGTGATGTACGGCAATACGTTCTCTGTCGATGTTGCACGACCAAGCTCCGTCGCGTGCTGATATTTACAATACATGGTACAAGGCGATCATAATCAGGGGGCCCTAAACTAGTATTGTATAAACCCTTTGCAACATACATACATGCAGATGGGCATTATAGATATAAAGAGTCCTGAACAAGGATATATATGTTTACCTAATATTTTTTTGTTGTCAAAGGTTTATCTGATTGCTTTAAATATGAACATGGTAACCTGTAACACAACATTATCATATCTTTTTAGCTTTTAGGATTATATGCAACTATTTGAAAATATTTGCTCATTTATTTCACACCATACTGTCATGTGTCGCCGAAGTTTTCCACACACAAAAAACATTCCTTCTCAAAATATAACAAAAAATTGTTCCGTCTGTTTCAAGTGTAAATGAATTGAAATGTTGGTTCAAGATAATGTATAATTGACAAACAACTCTCCATTTCTAAAAAATAATGGAGCGTTTAAACAATATAATGACGTCACAGTTGTGTTTTAATTTCGGCCACGTTCTCAAATAGGTTTGTTTTTGAAGCAGATTACGGAGCGTGCGATTTCATCACTTTCAGTTGGACATACTTTCTAGGAATGTTATGAATTTCTCTCTAACCAAACCGGGATTCGAACCCACAATCATAGGTTCCTGGTGTGCCCAAGGGACACAACTCTGCACAGCGAACCGCGGCGCCTAAGACGACTGGGCCACTCGTGCCCCAAGGTTTATAATGCGTGTGACCGTACCCCAACGGCGTGAATCGTTGCTTACAATATCAATCACTGGGTTGTCTGGGCCAGACACAATCATTTCAGGCCGCCCTCAAACAGCGTTGTTCTTGAACAGGAATTTGTCTCCCAATTCAGTTATGACTAAAACATGCCTCAATAAAAAAACTATGTTGATTTTTATTTCCTCATTTTTTAATAAATTGTAACGTTATTATTTCCTTGAAATCGTGGGTACCATACATAGAGCAATCAATGCAAATCATAAAAGCATGTGTTCCTCATGCAACAACGCGGAAGTGCAAATTTACGACACCGTGTACAGTTCACAAGTTATTCGAAAAACGCTATGTAATTGTATATAACAAAGGCTGTGAAAACACACGGTAGAGGAAAGTATACGTTTGAACGTACGACTTAATCACGGCAATAGTGATATTTAAAAACAGGACTTCCTCATGAATATGTAAATGAACACAAGCAGACATTCACTGCATTCTGCGTAAATCACCCAGTGCCACGTAGAGGGGCGTTTCTCGTCATCATATGGTTTTCATTTCTTGTTGAAATTGTATACTGTTTTTTTCACTATAGACCTGGCCGCTTCACGCCAAAAGACGTAAGAGGTGGTACTTGTTGTTACCCTGCCTGGTGCTCGGAATTAAGGGGATAAAACAAGATCTGGGCGTCTCGGACTCTCTCTCTCTTTTTTTCTCTCTCTCTTTCTCTCCCCCTCTCTCTCTCTACCTCTCCCTCTCTCCCTTTCTCTCTCCCTCTCTCTGTCTCTCTCTCTCTCTCTCTCTCTGTCTCTTTCTCTCTCTGTCTCTCTGTCTCTCTCTCTCTCTCTCTCTCTCTCTCTCTCTCTCTCTCTCTCTCTCTCTCACGCACATCCCGATAAGATTTCTCGTTATCACACTATTCACATTGTTATTATTTATTTCATATCGGGAGGACAGCCCGTCAAAACAAGGAACAGGTTAAAAGAATTTTAACTTGTGGTAATGATAGGCCCTTTTCTCGCATATAGTATTTTCACGTCCTCGAATTCAGATTAAATTTCGAACATCTACTTGACGACACAGCGTGCACACTTGGTCTTCAGATTGTATTGTTACATAATACTCTTCCTGCTGACATCGCGAATAGCAGCATTATGAGTAACCGGAATCTATAACCAAGAGACTTTGCCACACCTCATCTATAGATCTTCGGCCACCCATGCTTGTCGTAAAAGGCGTCCATGAGGACAGTGAAGAAATTATTCTTGTTTCTCATGACTTTCAAAATTGACTGTGTGGATTGTTGATATCTTAATTAAGTTAATTACTTTTTTTAATTGCACAACGTGACCTTTTGGGCAACACAAGTAGAAAGTGTGTAGCGTTAACAACAAAGAAATCATGTCAAATATTGTCAGGAAGTCTTAATTGTGGAGAGGTAACGTTGTACAATAAGTCATGAAATGGCTGACACTTGATGTGACTTTAAATGTTCACTCACAGTAGGAAGGTTGCAACAGGGCGATACGTACACACATATTTGTATTCGTTAATACAACCGCGGGTTATTGTACCGGTCATTGTACCGCTTATTGTACCGCTTATTGTACCGGTTATTGTACTGGTTATTGTACCGGTTATTGTACTGGTTATTGTACCGCTTATTGTACCGCTTATTGTACCGGTTAATGTACCGCTTATTGCACCGGTTATTGTACCGGTTATTGTACTGGTGATTGTACTGGTTATTGTACCCGTTATTGTACCGGTTATTGTACTGGTTATTGTACTGGTTATTGTACTGGTTATTGTACCGGTTATTGTACTGGTTATTGTACTGGTTATTGTACTGGTTATTGTACCGGTTATTGTACTGGTTATTGTACCGGTTATTGTACTGGTTATTGTACTGGTTATTGTACCGGTTATTGTACTGGTTATTGTACTGGTTATTGTACTGGTGATTGTGCTGGTGATTGTACCCGTTATTGTACCGGTTATTGTACTGGTTATTGTACCCGTTATTGTACCGGTTATTGTACTGGTTATTGTACTGGTTATTGTACCGGTTATTGTACTGGTTATTGTACCGGTTATTGTACTGCTTATTTTACTGGTTATTGTACCGGTTATTGTACTGGTTATTGTACCGGTTATTGTACTGGTTATTGTACCGGTTATTGTACTGGTTATTGTACCGGTTATTGTACTGGTCATTGTACCGGTTATTGTACTGGTTATTGTACTGGTTATTGTACTGGTTATTGTACCGGTTATTGAACTGGTTATTGTACTGGTAATTGTACTGGTTATTGTACTGGTTATTGTACCGGTTATTGAACTGGTTATTGTACTGGTTATTGTACTGGTTATTGTACTGGTTATTGTACCGGTTATTGTACTGGTTATTGTACTGGTTATTGTACCGCTTATTGTACCGCTTATTGTACTGGTTAATGTACTGGTTAATGTACTGGTTATTGTACTGGTTATTGTACTGGTTATTGTACCGGTTTGCACATCCACCTCGGACGAAACACGCATCTTGGACTTGTTGAATAGGAAGTGGCACCGGTGCATATTGTCCGGTGTCAATTGTCATAACTTCAGGTACCACGTGTTAGTAGTGTTGGTGATGGTAGTAGTAGTAGTAGTAGTAGTAGTAGTAGTAGTAGTAGTAGTAGTAGTAGTAGTAGTGAAGTAGTGTTGTTGACGGGGTGACGAGGGTGGTAGTAGTAGTAGTAGGAGTAGTAATAGTAGTGGTTGTAGTGTTGGTGACGCTGGTGGTAGTAGTAGCAGTAGTAGTAGTAGTAGTAGTAGAAGTAGTAGTAGTAGTAGTGTCATTGACGGTGTGACGGTGGTGGTAGTAGTAGTAGGAGGAGTAGTAATAGTAGTGGTTGTAGTGTTGGTGACGCTGGTGGTAGTAGTAGCAGTAGTAGTAGTAGCAGCAGCAGCAGCAGTAGTAGTAGTAGTAGTAGTAGCAGTAGTAGTAGTAGTAGTGGTAGTAGTAGTAGTAGTGAAGTAGTGTTGTTGACGGTGTGACGGTGGTGGTAGTAGTAGTAGTAGTAGGAGTAGTAATAGTAGTGGTTGTTGTGTTGGTGACGCTGGTGGTAGTAGTAGCAGTAGTAGTAGCAGTAGTAGTAGTAGTAGTAGTAGTAGTAGAAGTAGTAGTAGTAGTAGTGTCATTGTCGGTGTGACGGTGGTGGTAGTAGTAGTAGGAGGAGTAGTAATAGTAGTGGTTGTAGTGTTGGTGACGCTGGTGGTAGTAGTAGCAGTAGTAGTAGTAGCATCAGTAGTAGTAGTAGTAGTAGTAGTAGTAGCAGTAGTAGTATTGGTAGTAGTAGTAGTAGTAGTAGTAGTAGCAGTAGTAGTAGCAGTAGTAGTAGTAGTAGTAGTAGTGTCATTGACGGTGTGACGCTGGTGGTAGTAGTAGCAGTAGTAGTAGTAGCAGCAGCAGCAGTAGTAGTAGTAGTAGTAGTAGTAGTAGTAGTAGTAGTGGTGGTGGTGGTAGTAGTTGCAGCCATAATACTGGCAGTAGATATACTTTAAGACTGTGTGTGATTATGATAGATCAAGAGATGAAAACATCGTTTTCACTGCCAATTATCTCACATTTATTCGCGTTGGGCAGCTTCCACCAAAGGGAGAATACAGTACTATCGCTTAAAACCAGTGTGACCTAAATGTGGCTTACCATACTTGGCTTTATACTACTGATCCTCACGCAAACACTGTACATCAACAGTAGACCTATAGTCTATAATAGTGTCATTCCAGGAAGGCGGAAACAAGTTAGGCCTTGATTCATCATTCAACCAATCAACAGAGCGAGACCGCGCGCACTCCAGTACTGCGCGCTTATACATAACATAGTAGCACGGAATATAAAACCCTGTAGTACGCCGAGTTTTCCTCAAACGGAATGTGTCATCTCACCCAGTTGGGCTAGTTTCACACTGAGTGAGAGCGCCCATGTAATTCACGGGGGATTCTTTTAATATTTCCCAAGTAATGATTATCGAGGGTTGTTTGCAGCCAGCCTCTATGTACGTGGATGGGGATAGCTGCACAGTTGAGATGACAGAGCCTGTACCCGGAGATTACGGATTTAACATCACAGGCTGTGCAGAAGACGATGACAGGTAATACATTATCTATATAATATGTGTTTAAAAATATGTCGGTTTCCAAATAATACCATTTTCATATCTAAAGTGAGTGAATGTTGAGTGAGTATGGTTTTACCCCGCTTTTAGCAATATTCCAGCAATATCACGGCGGGGGACACCAGAAATGGGTATTATATTGTGCCCATGTCGGGAACAGAACCCGGGTCTTCGGCGTGACGAGTGAACGCTTTAACCACTGGGCTACCCGACCGGAAAGAGGGGTTAACCAGTGTAAGAAAGTGTTATATTTGCTCACAGATATGCTTGATGATCTAATAGCCAGGCGTTAGTATTCTTTCTTTATAAATTGTTTCAGTTGTAAGTTGATGCACTCCAGCATGGCTGAATGTAGCTCACATATCCATTACAGTGTGGTTTGAATGTAAATGTCATGTTGAAAAGGAGTGAAAATGTTTTGCACAGTGTTTTGCTTGAGTATAAGCAATAATACAGTAAACTACGGTTATAACGAACACGCTTATAACGAACTGAAGGATATAACGAACTCATTTTTTGGTCCCGACCATTTGCTGTAGTCATGCTGTATATGTACTTATAACGAACTACGGTTATAACGAACTAAAATTAGTAGTCCCTTTGAGTTCGTTATAACCGTAGTTGATTGTGCAGTGTACCGGTAGATTTAGAAAAACCCATCATGTATAAATATGTCATGACAATTCTATTTTGCAAAACGGCGTGTACTCATACTGGATCCTGTCCTTGTTTCCAATGTGAATATATAAAATAATGTATAAGATTCGAAATGTATTCTTTTCCTCTTTCCTATAGTTCGGAATGCAAAAAACACCATGGAAACCTATATTATATATTTTTTCGGGAACAGCATTTTGTTTTTAATTTGTTGCATTTTGTTTTGTTTTGTTGGCTTAGTTAAGGTTACTAGTATTTGAGACATTATTTTAAATGCTATTTTAATATAATGAAGTCTGCGCCAGTCAAGCATCTGCTACAAGAATGCCGGAATATGACTTCATGATGACCCTCCCAAGGATATTTTTGATTTCCTTGTTTCCCTTCGGTGCTGTATAAGTTACTCAACGTTTATTAGTTTCAGTCATTTATCAACCCACCCCACCTTTACGAACTTCAGAATACCCATTTAAAGAATGATGCGATCAATTATTCAAAAGAAAATGCCCACGTTTACATATATACTAACATAAAAATGTCGGGATCATGATTATTTTCGAGGATATTATTTATGAAATTGTGTGTTCGGTCTTCACCACAAACAATATCCCCAAAATATTCACGATCCTTAATATTTTTGTTCAGTATATTTGGCCTAAAAATATAATTATGAAAAGGTCATTTCACACACATCAGAGTCGAAATTCATAAAAACTGACGCGTTTATAAATCAGGCCCAGAAAGATATTGCTTATTGTTGAAAGAAGCATATTCCTGTTTCTCGTTTCTGTATAATGTAGGTTTAATGATATTGCGTGTATGTAGTTTCGTTTTGGCAATGTGTGTCTATTTGCTTGTTGTTTCACACCGCACTCAGCAATATTCCAGCTTTATGACGGCGGCCTTTATGTAATCGAGTCTGGACCAGACAATCCAGTGATTGACGTCACGATCCACGCAATTGGGAAACGAAAGACATGGATCAACCTAGTCAGAGAGTTTGACCACCCGATCCCATTAGTCGCCTCTTACGACATGCCTTTTACAGCAAGTATGGGTTGCTGTGGACCGATTCTAACCCGGATCGTCAGGGGAGGCATTGACAATATAAACGATATGTGTATTTTACTGAATTACTTTAGCAAACAAGCAAGATGTATTTCATTTATTTTATACTTAAATGGATATTTGTATTTGTAATGTCTAAATCATTTCCAACTGCAATTTTGAATTTCTTGTTTGAAGCAATAGTTGTTTGGTCGAAGCGACAATGATAATGTGTTTACTTTAATGATGATGTGCCACACAGAGTCCTAATTTCCGCGTGTGACAGGCGTTAACTGATCTAACTGTCTGGGTACGGTCGCAGGCAGTAGGTCACTAACGTCACGACTGAAACTAGTCCATTCATAATGACCCGACGTGTTCAGACAATATCGGGTGTTCCTGTATGGGTGGTAGAAGCTACCGGTGATTAATGTTGATGATGCTGAGATCTTAATGCATCTGACCTGCATGTGAGCTGACTGATCTAGTGTAATACCATACTCCTTCCATAAATATTTACACTCGTACAACCTCAATCATGGTTTGTTGAACAATTTTTCAGTCTCTGCTTCAAGACATACCATGTTTCACTGGTTCAAGACATACCATGTTTCACTGGTTCAAGACATACCATGTTTCATTGGTTCAAGACATACCATGTTTCACTGCTTCAAGACATACCATGTTTCATTGGTTCAAGACATACCATGTTTCATTGGTTCAAGACATACCATGTTTCATTGGTTCAAGACATACCATGTTTCACTGGTTCAAGACATACCATGTTTCACTGCTTCAAGCAAGACATACCATGTTTCACTGGTTCAAGACATACCATGTTTCACTGCCTCAAGCAAGACATACCATGATTCACTGCTTCAAGCAAGACATACCATGTTTTTCACTGCTTCAAGACATACCATGTTTCACTGCTTCAAGAGACACACACACACTCACTCACTCACACACACACACACACACACACAAATGACCTTCAATACTACCAACCTACCTACCTCCTTCTCTCTTTCTCCTTCCTCTACCTTCCCCCTCTCTCCCTCTAGTCACCTCCCTGTCCTCCTCTCTCTCTCCAAGTCCCTCTACCTTTCCCAATCTCTCTACCCCCCAGACCCCCCCCCCCCCCCCCCCCCCCCTCGCCTCTCTCGCAGTATCGCTACCTCTCTCTCTCACCACAAATCAAATATTTATCAAATAGGAAGAGAGAAACAAAATCAGCCTTTCGCTCATCGGGGATTTTCACCGACGAAAAAAACACCTTTTTGAACGCGTTGTAAATATTACATTATCTTATCTTGTCTCATGCTAATGACAAGGGATAAATGAATAATTACGACACGTTTACAATGTAACATCCTGTTACGAGACGAGTCGGCGTGATTGCTTATCTTTGTCATGTGCTCTATATAGACGCGAAGTGAAGCACGTCGTGCGGGTGATACCCATATTAGTCATACGCCCACTTGCTGTGCGAACAAAGTGGAGACTAATTAAACTAAATATCAGAGTATACCCTTAGAAGCTAAATGTAAACAATAATCGGAGTTAAAGTAAGCCAATTACCAATCTGAGGTAAGTGTGAGGCGAAATGGGGTTTAACGTCGCGCCCGGGATTATTGCACTTCTGTATAATATGTGCATGTACGTATGTGTGTGGCTGCTTGTTCTATTTCGGACTAATGCCGATTGTATGGTGCTAGTCCACTGTGACACCATGACACAGTTTAACATGAATACACCACGCAGTCACAGTATTCTGACTCCAAACCGACCAGTCCTTGTTTAGCCCCTTAATGCCGAGCGCCAGGCAAGGTAACAACAAGTACCATCTTTTCACGTCTTTCGATATGACGCGGCCGGGGAACGAACCCTGTACCTTCCGCTCTCCGGGCCAACGCTCTATCACTAGACAACAGAGGCATCAATTTGAGTAAAGACTAAGCGTTAACACAAGTTATGTTGCCTTTACTCATTTTAGTGGGAAATCATGGTATTGCTGTACATAAGGACATACATTGTGGTCTCCCTGACATCTCTCTTGAACATGGAGGGGTTGAGGAGCACAGTAAGTGCTTGCTGAAGGTGATCTCTTCAATAGGACTCGTCTCTGTATGCGGTCATGGTCTGTATCTGATCTGTAAGCTGAGAAGTTGTTTCTATGTGTCAGCTGACTGATATATATATCCTTACACCCTGCTTAATGTTTTGTCGAAGTCAGAGTGAATCATTCCACTGCACAAAAAAATGTATAAGGTAATTAGTTGTATGTTGGAGCAATGTCACGTGACAAAGTTGTAGCGTAATGTGACTGAGCAGATACGCCTAATGCAGATGTGGTATGCACACATAAATTAAATATACTACAATACAAGAGTTTTCAAGATTCATTCACTCTTGAATTAGGTATTCCAATTTTTCGATCAAATCCAATTTCCAAGAGTTTACTTTCTTTTACCGGGCAGTTTATTTTATAGAATATGCACATCACTACGCTTATAACGCGAGCGGGGCAATTCTTTTATAGTCAAAGCTTCATGACAATACTAAGGGGCACGGGTGGCCCAGTCGTCTAAGGCGCCGCAATTCGCTATGCAGAGTTGCGTCCCTTGGTCACGCCAGAAACCTATGATTGTGGGTTCGAATCCCGGTTCGCCTTGATTATGTTTCTAGGTTTGTCAGGACCATACCCGTGCTCGTGGGTTTCGCCGAAGTGGTAAACGTCTGAGACCTGCATCACTTCGGGCTTTCCTCCCACATCAAGCTGGCACGCCGTGATATAACTCATTCACTCATGCCAACACATTTAATGACAAAGATTAAAAGATTGGTGTTTATCAAACAGATTACTCCCTGCGTGCTGTAACTTTCGAAATCAGCACAATAACCCTGCGTTATCGTTTCCCGTGCCTCTTAACGTCGTTATACGCACATGTACATAGGCTATGTTTCTTTCCGTTAGACAGGTGGATAAAGGGTGCTAAGTCTACAGATAAAATCCTTTCCGCCTTAGTGTGTATACGTCCGTTATTTCAGTTTCCATCCAAGCGCGAGTTTCTCCAGGTGAGCTGTGTTAACCGTGCTAATCAAGTAAAACAAAGACAAAAGTAAAACAAAGCTAACCAAGAAAAACAAAGACAAAAGTAAAACAAAGCTAACCAAGAAAAACAAGGACAAAAGTAAAACAAAGCTAACCAAGAAAAACAAAGACAAAAGTAAACCAAAGCTAACCAAGAAAAACAAGGACAAAAGTAAACCAAAGCTAACCAAGAAAAACAAGGACAAAAGTAAAACAAAGCTAACCAAGAAAAACAAGGACAAAAGTAAAACAAAGCTAACCAAGAAAAACAAAGACAAAAGTAAACCAAAGCTAACCAAGAAAAACAAAGACAAATGTAAAACAAAGCTAACCAAGAAAAACAAGGACAAAAGTAAACCAAAGCTAACCAAGAAAAACAAGGACAAAAGTAAACCAAAGCTAACCGAGTAAAATAAAGACAAAAAAGTTATACACAGACAACAGTACAACAAAGACAAATGTAAAACAAAGCTAACCAAGTAAAACAAAGACAAATGTAAAACAAAGCTAACCAAGTAAAACAATGACAAAAGTAAACCAAAGACAAAAATAGAACAAAGGCTAATTTAAAAACAAAGCTAACACAGTAAAACAAAGCCAAAGGTAAAACAAAGACAAGGAAGACTAAACGTAAAACAAAGCATACCAAGTTAGTCAAGAAAGGCAAATGTAAAAAAAGGTTAATATAGGTAAAAACAAAGCTAACACAGTAAAACAAAGCCAAAGGTAAAACAAAGACAAGGAAGACTAAACGTAAAACAAAGCATACCAAGTTAGTCAAGAAAGGCAAATGTAAAAAAAGGTTAATATAGGTAAAAACAAAGCTAACACAGTAAATCAAAGACAAAGGTAAAACAAAGACAAGGAAGACTAAACGTAAAACAAAGCATACCAAGTTAGTCAAGAAAGGCAAATGTAAAAAAAGGTTAATATAGGTAAAAACACAGCTAACACAGTAAAACAAAGCCAAAGGTAAAACAAAGACAAGGAAGACTAAACGTAAAACAAAGCATACCAAGTTAGTCAAGAAAGGCAAATGTAAAAAAAGGTTAATATAGGTAAAAACACAGCTAACACAGTAAATCAAAGACAAAGGTAAAACAACTGTCCAATAATACGTTGTTGTTTCTTATAAACTTCGGAATTTTACACCCATGACAAACTGGCAAAAATATAATGAAATTGTGTTTCATTTCAATAAAAATAACAATTGCGAAAATAACATGATAAAAGATACAAAATATTAAACATGTGATGAGAAACGAGAAATTTATTTTCTGTGGTCTATCAGGGAAAAGGACACAGGAAGAAGACGTTATGCCTCCAAACCGCCATATATGACATAGGGACAGTTTGGATAATCTGTTTGGAAATGTTTGTATGGATCCCATAAGGTATGTCATGAAGAAAAAAGAGGGACACCCGTCTCTGATTATGATAATGGGTTTTCCAGGCTCGTTAAGTATTCTATTTGTGTTAAATAGTATGCATCACTCATGAATATTTCAACTTTGACAAAAATAACAACCACAACGATGTCCTCTTTAAACTCGCTCACCATGGAACCATTTGATGATTCAACAAAGGATGTTTATCGGAAATAACACATTTATCTAATAGAGTGACCGGTTTTATGGTATTTGATATTGATCCTGTTTGAATATAAAATAACATCAGCGAGGCTGTTCCTTTAATATTCTACGCTCTGAACTTTGGACCAACATTAGTCACACTTCCTGTCGAGACGTGATACACAACACCATACGCCAACATGAAATATGTCTTTCACTAATCGTTACTTCGAATATTCACACACTGGTTAAGCAGCACGCCGTCAGAACGATGAGTCAAGTACTCTAAGTAAGTATAATTATACACATTGATGTTTATAAGTCATGGAATTCTTCATCAGAACATGACAAGCATTCGCGTATGGATTTACCTATTTAGGACTGAGGGAAATTCTAGGGGAGTCCCCTAATGTGCCCGCTACATTTTGGTCACCGCGTTTGGTAGCGGGCGGTGTGTGTGTGTGTGGGGGGGGGGTGGGGGTGGGGGGGGGGGGGGGGGGGGGCACAAAATACGAGCTATGATATGGCCCCTATAGAACCCTATTTAACCCACAGATGCTGTATAACAATTTAGGAAATGGGCAAATTATTTAGAAATCGGTGTCAGTGACGCCATATCACACGTGTTCGTATAAGAATTATATTTAATCATTTTAACACTTGAGTGTTTTGGACTAAGGACAACAATAAATATACAGGTTAAACCAAAACGTATATAAAACTGATTTCAGGGGTTTTCGGGGGAGCGTTTTTAAATACTTAAACATGAACAAGTCTTTGACCCAATCTGATTAACTTTGAAGAAGAAAAGGATACAAGCCTGCGGTAAACATATCTTCTAGGTCAAGGACTGGCTCTTAGTTCAAAGATAACAAAAGTCTTCCCGAAAACTTCTTAAATCAGCTTTGTTGATACATTTTGGCGTTACCTCATCGAAAATAATTGCCCTTTCGCTTATTTTCTTGCAAAACGTGTATCCATACACATGTCACTAGTTAAAAGCTTGTCAGCTTTTTTTAACATATCTGACTATTTACACAACATTTCCAAGTTTTCCATAACTTAGACAACTTAGATTTTTTCAAGGCCCATCCTTTATACTATACCTCATCCTTTAGGAACAGCTTCACGATGCACTGTAAGAGGCGACGATGCTTGTGGATAGGGGCGACTAACGGGATCGGGTGGTCAGGCTCGCTGACTTCATGGTTGATGCATGTCATCTTATCCCAATTGTGTAGATCGATGCTCATGATGTCAATCACAAGATTGTCTGGTCTAGACTCGATAATATGTAGACCGCCATCATATAGCTGGACTATTGCATATTGTGGCGTCAAAAAACAAACTAACAAACAGACAGAACGGCTTCGAGATGTTGGGCGGAAGCATCGCGGCCGTTTCAAAGTATTTCAGTCTAGTCCAATACCACGATGATAGGCGCATCAGGGGATGTTGTTTCGATGCAATGGTGACTTGATATACTTCGGTAAATAGTAGCGTAACAAAAAACATTTTCGGAATATATTAAAATGTTAATAATTAATAATTGATAACTTCAAAATCATCTTTTTCTTCACTGACAAGACAAGATTCCAATAGTCACCATATGTTTGGTTATGGATATTAACCATAGACCCGTTATTAGACCACCTTATGAAATCCAACCAAAGGGTCAAATCGTTTTGGCAAGGAAGTAGATAATGTCTTATGGCATCTTACGGTTGTAAAAACGTTGAATCTTAATGTAATTAAGATGCTTAAAGAATTGTTTTCCAATATATTTCAGTCATGTGTACGAGGAAACCTACACAGATACATTGTAGTGAGTAAGTGAGTCTTTCAACAGTATCGCAGTACTGGTATAAAGCGGAAAGAAAGCCGATGCTCAAAGTAACGTATGCAGCTGAAATCAACCACTTTGATCTCATGGTGTTGTCTCCCATTTGCTAACCTATTTACACTGAGGCGCGATTAAAGCAATTTAACCTCCACATGCAAAGTTTTTGCGAACAAAAATAATAAATTCATAAAAATATGGTAAAAGATTATTTGTTCTCAGATTTTAGTCCCCCCAAAAACCAGACTGGTCCCAGGATGTCTTGAAAGAACACTGTTTGGTTCCTTCTTTGTGTGTTCTGAAGGAGTATGCGAGTGAGTATTGTTTTACGCCGCTATAGCATTATTCCAGCAACATCACGGCTTCAAACATTGTACCCTTGTGGGGAATAGAGCCCGGGTCTTCGGTGTGACACGCGAACGCTTTAACCACGGAATAATAGGTGAGGTGAAGTGAGGTGAAATGGGGTTAAACGTTGTCGCGTCCAAGATTTTTGCACTCATATAGGATGGATGCACGTGTGTGTGTGTGTGTGTGTGTGTGTGTGTGTGTGTGCCTGCTTGTACTAGTCCGGACTGATGCCGAATCATAGTGCTAGCTCACTGAGATACCATGCCGCAGTTTAACATGAATACCCCACTCAGACATTGACTCCGAGCCAGTGTAACAACAAGTACCATCTTTTAACGTCTTTTGGTATGACGCGGGCGGGGATCGAACCCCGGACCTTCCGCTCTCCGGGCGGACGCTCTACCACTAGACCACGGAGGCGGTCTGTAAGAATAATAAATGTCGGGTCCCCCATAGCCATGTTTAGCCACACATGTGCTGTTCAACATCGGGTAGACACCCAAAAAAACATACACTTGTAGTCTATGAAATATGTCATTCCGGAATACCTTTTCCCCTCCATACCATTTTTGCCTGATGCTGATTTCATGGACTGGGGAATAGAGCTGGCTAGACTTGCTCTTATATGTTTTATGTTTTCATGAAATACATTTTTTTTCAAAGTCTTGGTGTAGATACCCAACTCGATAACCACCCACAAAATTCAGCTGTAATTATAGGAACTGATATCGTATGCACCAGTTACACCTAACCTTTCTCCAAGGCTGTACTAAATTGAATGAGTAAGTGAGGGAGTTGGGGTTAACGCAATCGGGGCGAACCGGGATTCGAATCCACAATCATAGATTTCTGGAGTGCCCAAGGTACGCAACTCTGCACAGCGAATCGCGGCACCTTAGACGACTGGGCCACCCGTGCCCCCCTGTGCTGAATTGGAAGTCCATGGGAGTATAGTAATTCTATCCTGGAAACAGGCAAGTTTACATAAGCCGACAGTCCCCTTTCATGGGGATAACTTGTCATTATTTTAAATATAATATAGAAATGATGATTAAAACTAATAACTACTGCCGCAAAGACCAGTGCAAGCCAGCACGTGCGGGTTAGAACACGTTCACAGTCACCTATACTTGTATGGGGCGATTTTGTTGATTTAGGTAGATAAGCGCGGTTAAATCTAATGGTAACCTAGCTCTACATTGAAAATACAATATGTTTATCTCCATTCTACCATGACTAAATGAAACGCGAACTCTTTGATGTTCGCAAATATATTAAGTGAAGCGGCATAGGTTCAGTCCAGTGTTTTGAGTGTTTGTCGATCTGAATTACGGAATCACCGACAACAGCCTTTAACAAAATATGGCGCTGTATATGCTCAAGCAGTTTGTTTACACCGTAGTACTTTACTCGAACATATAACAGGCACTGAGAGCACGGCCACTTGGTATAACATGAGGTGGGCATCCCCAAAAGGACACTAAGTAAGCTATGCAAAGCTTTCGTTCTACACCGCACGTCACCATTATGACGCAAAAGACGTCACAGTCGTATATAGAAAAGTGCCAAATTCCAAGCTCTCTGTTGTTACCAAAACTAAAATATAGTCTCTTTGTAGATTGCCATCATGTTTTCAGAACGAAATGTATTACCACACATTCTTTGAATATTGTATGTTTTATTGTACGATGAAAGACCACAGTCGTTTATTTCTTATATGACATATTAACATTTTGTACAGCCTCTTTAAGGATGTTGATAAATTTACAAGCTCTTAAAACATTTACCCGTATTAAAATAATGATGAATACCGTTATCACAAATAAATAAATGTATTTTCACAATTATCACGTTGATTATCTGCACATTTTCTCCTAATACCATTTGTCATAATTCACCAAATTTAGGGTGCGATTTCTCTGCCATTGCGTTCATTTGCGTTGTCCAGCTACATCTATGGGGAACAACTCACTCTAGACACCCGTGAAGATTCCGCGAAGGAACAGGTCTTCAGCAAGCCATGCTTGCCGTAAAAGGTGACTATGCTTGTCGTAAAAGGCGACTAACGGGATCGGATGGTCAGGCTCGCTGACTTGGTTGACAGACCGCCGTCATATAGCTGGAATATTGCTGAGTGCGGCGTTAAACAACCAACCTACCAACCAACCAAAGACACTTCCCTCCAAAAAATGACGTCGTCCAATTTACGACGTCATCAAGTTGCGAGCGCATGCATGTTCGAATCTCCAGGCATAACGTCACGATAGAACAATGTTTTATCGTGAAATAAACCACACTTCATTTTTCATTGTTCTTTGCGAGTTTATCGCGTAGCTATTTTATATATGATTGAAACATCCACGGTTCAAAGCGTTCATATTCCAGTGAACCACCACAATGTGAAATTCATTTCTTAATTGACAACCACTGATTGACCAATCAGAATCGAGTAATTTCCAAATTCATGGTACAATGTGCGTTATCGTACCCCGGCGGAGTGGGGCGCTACTCAATATCAGTCACTGGATTGTCTAATCTAGACACGATTATTTACAGGCCGACGTTATATAGGGTCTTTGAAAGGCATTTAGAAGTGATACACATAAGGAACAGATTTTATGGATGTCAACTTCTTTTTTTTGAGGTACACAACATTCGGAGTATATGCTTACTCCTTCATCAGGTGAATGAATGCTATGAGGCAGAGAGCATATAAATGTACATGTAAGGACAACAAAATTAATAAGATAACAAAAGATGGAAAATAACAAAGGGTAGAAACTAACAAGGTGATCTAACAGATGATTGGCGATGATATGTGTTAAGCAATAGACAATAGAAGCCAACACTTAACAGTGGTAGCCCTGATAGTATGGAGTGAGTGAGAATGGTTTTACGCCGCTTTTAGCAATATTCCAGCAATATCACGCCGGGGGGCACCAGAAATGGGCTTCACACATTGTGCCCATGTCGGGAATCGAACCCGGGTCTTCGGCGTGACGAGCTTTAACCACTAGGCTACCCGACCGCCACTGATAGTATGAAGGCCAGTACTGAAGTTATATAGCTGAAATTTGAGTGACAACAAGTACAAAACTGTTGAATGACTTGTCCCTAAAGGATGTTCCTGCCAAACGAACAAACAACAAATGGGCGTCACCCATTGCACCCGTGTTTGGAATCGAACCGGTGTCGACGTCGTGAAGAGTGAACACTTTAAACTTTATGTTACACTATTGAATGCGGCGTAAAACAACAAGCAAACGAACTTACAGACCGCCCAAATGCACGTACAATTGCTGACAGTCTGTGACTCATTCACTCACTCACTTCTGAATCAACACAAATTGTCATTTATTTTGTCTGTTTGAATTGCGCTATGGATATATACCCGTGTGTTGAAGTTAGTCAGTATAGTTGGTAGTGTTTCTATGACTTAAAATGACACTACAGGACTTGACATGAGTTGACATTGTCTTTATATAGATAATAAAAATAATTAAGTGCCATTAAAAAATCCAAATGAGGTGTGTTCCGTTAGATTTCCGCTCGTGTAATATTTGATATTTGATTGTCACTTTTATATATATGTATATAAGTGCCATAAAAAAATCCAAATGACGGTTGTTCCGTTAGATGTAATATTAATACACACGGAAGTTTATCAACACTTATCACTTATTACTCTACATTATATAATCTGTATAAACTTATCACTTGTCATTGAGGCAATGTGCATGCGTGTTATCAGTTTCCCCTTGCATTTGGCCGGGCGTTAAGTCTCCCACAGCTAATACATGTGACAGTACCGTGGCTCGGCCATGAACTTACAAGGGGGCACGGGTGGCCCAGTCATCTAAGGTGCCCCGATTCGTTGTGCAGAGTTGCGTCCCTTGGGCACGCCAGAAACCTATGATTGTGGGTTCGAATCCAGGTTCGCCCCGATTGTGTTTCTAGGTTTGTCACCATACCCGTACTCGTGGGTTTCGCCGAAGTGGTAAACGTCTGAGACCTGCATCACTTCGGGCTTTCCTCCCACATTAAGCTGACACGCCACAATGTAACTGTAATGCCGTTAAAAGCGGCGTTAAACCCAACTCACTCAGTCATGAACTGACAAGATTCCTCGTCACGACATCCTTAAACGAGAGTGATCATTTCCGAGTGAGAATTATGGTAATATCACAAGGGATATGATAATATAACATTGGTGTTACCGATCACCTTTGATAGGGTGGAACATTCTATGTATGTCAGCTGCAGTGACTTGCAAGTAAGCGGAGCTTTGGGCGTTTAAGCAGGTATGTGACTGTACAAACTGTCAGACACTTTCGCGACCCTAACAGTAAGTAAATTTACTTTGCTGCCTGATAAAACGGTAGTTGTTACGGTAGCGACATATGACTTGTTTACCTAAATAGTTAGTTTTATTTGTGCTAGGTGTACTTGTGTGTACTAAAGGAATCTTAAAAGTTTCATATTATATGTGTTATTGGATAACACACACACACACACAAGCACGCACACACACACACACCCACGCACGCACGCACCGCGCGCACACACAGACACACACAAACACGCACGCTCGCGCGCGCACGCACGCTCACGCACGCTCACGCACGCACACACGCACCTTTTTTAAACGTTCTGATTTAAAACATTTTTTATATTCAGGAATTTTGTAGGTGGTCGGATTCATTAATGAATATACATGTATGTCAACACAATTTATAATATTGGTGAAATATTACAACTAAATTGCATCATTGCAAAGCGCGAAGTTCCAAATAGCAAAATGCTCCACTCCTTTCCCGAAACACTGTGTCGGAGGTGCTGCACACACTGACACTCTAACATTCATAGAAACCGCTTTAGTGAAAATATACAACGTACTTAATTCATCCAATATAGTTCTGAATCATCAACATAACAAATAAACCCCAACATAAACGTTTTTTTATAACACAAAGCAAATAACCGGAAATGTTTTGTTTTTTTTACAAACAAACAAACATCCTTTCACATAATTTCCAAGTAGTGGCTCCTGCTTTCAAAGAAATCTATGTCATCTGATATGGATGCTAAAATTGCGTTTGAGGCCAAACTGATATAGACGCACATCTATTACATTATATGTAGGTAATATAAAACAAAGCCCTCTGTCGTTAGACTGTATGTCTAATAGTGCCCAGTTAGTATGTTACCATAACGACGACTGCGACGTAAGGTACATTCATCATCCCTTTTTCTTATATGCGCACATTACACGATCTCGCTCAACGATTCCAGTGTGATGAACCCGGAAGTTAGCTTTATGAATATTCATGTCGTGACGTCGAGGGGAAGCCCCAGCCACTCACATTTTGTTTTATTTTCATCCAAGGTCAAGGACGTGTCAAGCCACCATAGACATGGCGCAGGGGAAGTGTCTCTACGAGATTCCCTATAGCGTTACAAGAGAAATTATCATGTCAATGGACGCTGACAAGTCATGGGAGCATTTAGGTAAGTTGTCTTCGAATGCCTCTGCAAAAGTTAAAGTCAACGAGTGTCTCGGTTAGGCAAGATCCTTCAGAAGCTGGCTACGTCCTTGTACGAACCAATGCGGTGATTCCGTTCACATGATTGGTAGACGAAGACGCGTATGTACATAGTATGGAGATGGTAATAGGAAGTTCCTACAATCCCAAATATTACAGCTAGCGGCGATATCTACGCATCTAGTTTAATATTTATCTATATCAAGACATGTAGCTTATAGCAACGTGCTGGTAGGTTCACGAGAATAATCGTGACATTTCGCGACTGTGGAGACAGCTCTTTGACAGTTTGAATGATAGTTAATTCTGCTATGCTACACCAGCCAGTGTAATAGACAGTTTGTGACGTACAATTGGTGAGGTCATGTTATGTGAGTGTGTTTGGACAGAGACCATATAATAGATTATGGTCTCTGGTTTGGATAAAGGAATTAAGATTAATCACTTAAGGAAATTTCAAATTGTTACAATTTGTTTTGATTTTTTTCTACCCTAGTAAAAAGGGGTTGTTATATACTGTTTTATGTTTGTGAGGAATATTTGTTACGAAATCTGTAACATCTGTGAGTGTGGGTTGAACACTGCCTTGTGCTGTAGTTCAGTCATGTCGTGGGTCTGTTTAGTGTGGGAGGAAGTGGGGGCATGGGTGGCCCAGTCGTCTAAGGCGCCGCGATTCGCTGTGCTGAGTTGTGTCCCTTGAACACACCAGAAACCTTTGACTGTGGGTTCGAATCCTGGTTCGCCCCGATTATGTTTCTAGGTTTGTCAGCACCATACCCGTGCTTGTCGGTTTCACCGAAGTGGTAAACGTCTGAGACCTGCATCACTTCGGGCTTTCCTCCAACATTAAGCTGACCCGCCGTGATATAATTGTAATACTGTTAAAAGCGGCGTTAAACCAACTCACTCACTCACTCACTGTGGGAGGAAGTTCTGAATTCAGTGATGCCGGTCTGGATGTTTATCACTTTAGCAGGATCATAAACAGGCCAAATAAGAGATTCCAACCCATGATCCTTCAACGTCTAAGGGATGCAACTCTGCAAATTTTGGCACCACACACCACAGGGCCGCCCTGATTGCCAGGATATGGCTGAAATATTGCTGATGTGACGTTAAATATTAACTCACTCACTCTCGCCCTGGAAACTGATCAACAACAATAATTGCGAGAAGGAATTTAGACATATTTGATTTTTTTCTTTTCAGCTGGTGAGATTGGTTACAGCTTCGATAAGATCAAGTATTTTGAGCTTGAGTATCAGAAGTACAGTGGTAGCCCAACTAAAGCCTTACTCTGGGACTGGGGGAGCCGTAATGCCACGGTCAAAGACCTCTATAATAAACTGAGGGTCCTCAATCGTGTTCGAGATATGCAAATCCTAGAAAATTATGGTAAGTGAAATTTTAGCTGTTTGACATCACTTACACCAATGTCACAGTGGGGGACACACAATATTTCCTTATTGGAAAATGAACATGTGTCCTTGGTGCTCTCTCAATAAAATCAGAGAGCACTCCGAAACGATTTCATTCTGCTGGTAAGTCTAAAAAATCCTCCATAGCAGGTCACAGGGGAACTTTCTAATCAGCCAATCAGCATTGAGAATTCTAAATTCTAGGAACAAGCGAGAAAAGCATTCAGAACAGTGTATCTGGTTTTCTGTATCTTGAAACATAAATGGGCAGTTCCAAATGGAAATAATAATAGGAGCACTTTGTGTTGTGGATACTTGATGCATCTGTTGTTTCTGACACCAAGAGGGATGTACTGTCCGTGGATGATGATAATGATGTTGTAGATTTAACGAGCATTTCCGGTGTTGCTGATTTCACACTCGGAATATTTGTGTACTGTGTGAGTTGACTTTAGCTGAAATCAGAATCAAGGTGGTAAAAGCTGACATCTGATTGGCTAAAATAACATGCATCCTTCAGTTGGATTGGGCGATCGACGTTTTCTCAGGGTTCTCATGATGCAACCTCCTATCATGCCTGTCACACACAGAAATATTGTTTTGTAGACTTTGTATACAAGTTCATTAAGATGTCTCCATGATATCCTTGACAATGAGTCTTTAGCATGTACTTTGTCACGTGATCACTGAATGGAGGGAAAATCCAGTACTGGAAACCCTGTGGGGGGCCCAGTTTAGAATATCTCCCCAGCAATCTATAGCTTGTTAAAACAGGCGGCTTGAGTGGACTCAGTGACCTGGCTGACAGCCAGAAATATTGCTCATACGATACGACATCAACTTGACAATTGCTGACCGTGCATATTTGTGAGAGGAACTTTTGAGATTCCGATACAGTTTTTTTTTTTTTGCACCTGTTAGTACAGAGTGAGTGTGTTGGATCTAATGCCGCTTTGAATAGCCCGAAAGTAGTGCAGGTCTGAGACATTACCACTTTGGTTAAACCACAAGCAGAGGTATGGCGCTGACAAACCCAGAAACATATTCAGGGCGAACTGGGATTCGAATCCACAATTCCTGGTGTGCTCAAGGGACGCAACTCTGCACAGAAGATTATGGGGCCTTAGACAACGTGGCAACCTGTGCCCTCTGTTGGTTTAGACGTGACATGTAAAGCTCAGATGTAAACGTTCCAGTGTTTGAAATGATCTCCATAATAATGGGGTCCCCTTGAACGTGTTAGCCACAAGGGACCAGACGCGAAGCTATCAAGAGGAGTTGGGTGTATGCCCCACCCATGTAATTTTTTCAAATGTAGACCTGAAATGGTGTACTTTAAGCCATTCTGGGCACTAATAAAGTGTCTGGTTGAAATTTTAAGTGTCTGTTTTTATGTGTGTATCACATGGATCTTTTAGAGGTGTGAGAAACTCGAAACAAAACAATAACTTATGCGTAAAGTGACCTTATTTTCATAATAAAAAAAGCATAAGGGGATGTGTGTAGGTTTATCTTTTTTTCGCGCCCCGATTTTTTTCACTGCATATTTTTGTTTATTATGCCTCAAGTAAGATTACCCAATCAGAGAGCAGAACTACTAAACCCACATGACCCTGTATACTGTCAGTAAAAATCCAAGATGGTTGTTACTGACCTAATATGAGACCATATACCGTGGTTATCAGCCATTTTGGATTTTCCAACACCCACCTCACATATTTCACATTGAAATTCAGGTACAGATATTCATTATTCGACACTGTTTTGTGTTTTCTTATCATAAATTGTGATTTTCTTTTGCTAACCTAATATGACACCGTATACGGCAACGAAAAACACCATAACTAATAAAATGGGACGCCGTAAACGCAAACACTGCATGGTGAGGGTGAAGGTCCCTTAATCAGGTCTGTACATGTGGAAGCAGCCAGGAATGCTTTACAATGAACAAAGATGTGTTTCAGTTGCTTCTGCCAAGGAGGCCAAGCCCTACAAGCCCGACAAGGCCTTGAACAGCGACTTTGAGGAACAAGCTCCATCAAACAGACCAGTCCCAAGCCTGTCGGGTATCAATACAGATGGTTAGTAAATAAAGGACAATTTTATCCTGTTTGGACTGTCCATCTGACAATGACAACAAGTTTAATTATTTATTTATGTAGTTAGTTGTCTTTTATAAATATCTGAATTCTCTTTTTTATTCAAATGTATCTTATTTCAAATTTCTTCAATTAAAATTAAATTCAAATTGTATTTGAAAACTTAGAGAAACTTAATACATGATGAAACGAGAGTAATTGTCAAGATATTTGTACAATTACTTTGTTAACTTTATCCAAGAAGCTCAGTGTTCATTGTGTAAGATGCCTGGTTGTGGAAACCATAAATAAAATACGTACTTGCATTGTGCAGGTTTTTAGTTTGATCTGGTACAGGTTACTCAATTTAGTTATTAAATTGCTTCCCTTATGATGCCCACCACTGCGAAGTTGGCTGGGAATATCGAAGCAGGTCTGTCCTACCCATTTGTCTGTGTGTCCCAAAATCGATTTCGGGGCTAAAGCTACAAGGACTACATTTACGAAACTTTTGCTGTTAGGATTTCCTCAGTAAGCATTATTTTTGTCTTTTTCCATAGATACAAGTTTGGACCTTGTCGCCGAAAATGAGTTTAACTAAAACATTATTAAGTCTCCAGCTGACCGACATATCTTTTTTTCATTTTTTATTTTGACAAGCTCAAACCCGAAATTGCAAATTTCTGGAGAAAAGCAAATTTGTCTCCCTGATTAGAATGCTCGTTCCCCGGGTTCAGTAATCTACCCACCCCACTCATCACTCTCACACAGACTGCATCATTCGTGACCAACTCGTGTTATTCCGGGACAAGCCGAATAGCGACTCGTGGCCATTTTTGCGACCAGGTTCCGTCTTAGCATACCTAAAACAATGTCAACTCGTTACGTAATGGTTCACACATTTTCCCTATATATTATATATATTTCAGATGCAATTTAAAGCACATCGGGACGTGCGAAATTATACAGTATGATTGAACACATTTAACAGTGTCTTTGGTATATTTTTAGATGCAAGACATATGTAAAATCAAAAATTATTTCTGAGGGATTCTTTGACGAAGAACTTGAAATCATACACGCATTCTGATTGGTTTGTCATATTTTTGCACATAACATTCATCGATAGAGGGACGAGTCTTGTTGCAGGTTACGGAAAGGGGCGAATGGTGACGAATGAGACTGCATGTGCAGTTTATGCTTCCATTTTGGGAAAGGTGGTTAGAGTTACTTGCCCTTGGAAAATATAAAACTGGTACAGGCAGTGAGTGAGTGAGTGAGTTTGGTTTAACGCCGCTTTTAACAGTATTCCAGTTATATCGCGGCGTGTCAGCTTAATGTGGGAGGAAAGCCCGAAGTGATGCAGGTCTCAGACGTTTACCACTTCGGTGAAACCAACGAGCACGGGTATGGTGCTGACAAACCTAGAAACATAATCGGGGCGAACCGGGATTCGAACCAACAATCATAGGTTTCTGGCGTGCCCAAGGGACGCAACTCTGCACAGCGAATCGCGGCGCCTTAGACGACTGGGCCACCCGTGCCCCCTGGTACAGGCAGGGACCAGGAACATATTTATGAATTTTTTGCATAAAACAATTTAATTATATTGTTTTCCAGATCTACCAAAGCCACCCCTTCCAAAACAGCCGACGGATGATTCCGATTCCAATGTCGTCAACTTTAACCAAATGAAAGGAACAGCCACGAAATCTAAAGTGTCGTCCAAAATCCATGCTGATGTTTCCGAGAAGGAGAAACAGTATGACGATAAAGTGATTCCAGGCACACAGAGTACCAATTCCAACACGTCAGGATCGTCGATGTTTGGAAAACGAGTTCCTCAAGAATCTGTGTCAACAACAGATAACAAAAGCTCTAAAGCTTCAGAAAGCACAGATTCCTCTTCTTTTGACTTTGATTCCATTGAGAAGTCTGATCCAATGAAGGGATTTGAGAGTTTGAAAAGTTACGTAAAAAGTGACAATTTGAGCTTCAATGATGCCGCGGCTCTGGTAGGCACACCATTCTTTGAATACAAGGAACTGTTTGAGGCTACAGAAGGGTTCAGTTCTTCCCATAAACTTGGTGCTGGCGCATTCGGAACTGTGTATCAAGGCCTACTGAGGTGTTCCAGGTGTGCGATCAAGAAGCTGGATGAGGTAAACATTTTTTTTGTTTTTTGTTTAATTTTGATGATTTGTTTTATAATAATAATAATAATAATAATAGGCCATTTTTATTGTGCTATATTTGCATACTAATCAGGGGCCTACTCAAAGCGCTGCAGTGTTATTACCCCGGTCAACGGATCAGTATGAACATTTCATTCTCAGCTCCTAAGGGAGTATCCAAGCTGCCTGTGAGGCGCTAGAAGGTTAACGGTCATTTCATTCTCATCCCACCGGGTACCCAGTCACAGCTGGCTGAACAGGGGCACATTTCGAACAATGTCACTTGTCTAAGGAGACACCACATGTGCAACCTGTGCGTCAGTGTGGGGCAGGACCGAAGTCCTAGAAACTCTCAGGTGTCTGACAGTAACCCTTCCAACTGCTCTCTACGACCAACATTGCTTAACTTTGCCTGGTTTGTGACCTAGGCGCTGTGAGAACTGTTTCAGAATCATAGCTTTCAAATGCTACTGGTCAGTGAAGACTGCTGTCATTGGATGTTTAATTGTCCTGCACAGTTTAGTAATCTTCCGCTAGCGCGTTACTCTGGGGCAGGATAGTATACTGTGTCTGAGTGGGGTATTCATATTAAACTAGCATCAGTCTGGACTAGTACAAGCAGCCACACACACACAAACACGTACATGCACGTCGCTATATAGAGCAATAACCTTGAACGTGACTTTAAACCTCAATCCACCTCACCGAACACATGGCACACAGGTCAATGGTCAAAGGCCTGTATACAGCTAGATATCAATACCTGTGTGTCATTTGTTATTCTTCTGTACATCTGGCGTCATCCAATTATCTTTTTGCCACTTGTTTTATCCATTACCTGTTGTTGTCAATGATAAGCTGCTGCTTGTCACATGTCATGCATATATACCTCTCATCCCTTGGTTGTTGTCCCAAAGGAAGAAAATATCGGGGAGTCGATTATATGATTCTGCAACACAGACACCTCCTCTTGGTGCCAAATCCCCCATTGTATAATGAGCAAAAAATATTGGGGTTCATGAATATTTTTTGGGAATATTTTTTTTATAGTGAAGAATGAGCACACAATTTCATAAATACATCCCCAAAAATATATATGTGGTGTCTCATTTCATGGACGGTGAATGTATACTACTCAAAAGAGGTTAAGGATTACCCAATTCTTTCATATTGGTAATGTTAATCTGTCATGGCATGAGAGATTAACTATTGTAATATGAAAGAATCAGGTGATCCTTAACTTCTTTTGAGCAGTATATTTCTAATTATATCATGCTAAGATATTGATATACCGGTACACAGCAAAATATATAATACACCCATGCTAAAAATGAAACCAATAAGAAATGGTGATTTGATAGTGATGTATTTGATACGGATATCATAGTTGTGTTTGAATTAGTAGTTGTATTTGTAGTAGTAGTTGTGTTTGTAGTAGCTGTAGTAGTTGTATTTTCAGCCTGGTAATGTTTTGATAACATTTGTAATTTTTCGGTCAAATTCAATCTTCAAGTATAATATTTCTTTACAGTTTACATATATATTCAGAAGTTACTGTCAGTTACTGTATTCTTTTATGGCTCCTCAACCAATCACCATGCTTCGCTGCACTGGTCATGCTAAAATGTTTAACAAAAGGTGGCTGCACGGTGAGGTCAAACCGTCCAAACTTAATAAAGGATGCATGGAGTTCTCAGCCAATCAGATATCAGCTTTCTTAAATCATTCAACTTTGTGTCCTTACCTTTATTATTTTCATTTGGAACTGCATGTTTGTCTTAAAGGTAAATGCTTTCTTCACTAATATCGAGAATTTGGAAGCCTTGACATTGATAGGTTGTTTAGAAAGTTTACCTGATGTGATAACATCTTCAAGCATTGCGTGGATTGATGCACATGTTGTCAATCACTGGATAGTCTGGTCCAGACTTGATTATTTACAGACCGCCGTCATATAGCTGGAATATTGCTGAGTGCGGCGTTAAACGACAAACAAAACCAAATAAAAAATCAACTAGAGAGGTATCTCAACATGTTTGTAGGGAAGTTGAGATTGGTTTGATTGGTTGATTTTATTGAGATTGGTTTTTAGAGTTGATATGTCTATATTTAATATATATTTTCTTGTCCTAATTTTAGGAAAACAAAGATGTGAAGGGAGACAAATCCGTACAGTTTAGTGAGCTGACAGCCTTATTAAGGTAAGAGAAATGATGATACGTTTAAACCCTGCACAGTATTGAGGAATGAATGGAATCTCATTAAAATCAGATCTTAGTTCTCGCTCCCGCTAAACAAAGATCTGAGGACAGCCCATTGCGGGTCACGTCAGGCCGACCTTGCACGAACTTTGACCGACCAATGGAATGACCAATCAAAAGGCAGCTTTCTCGTGCTTTACGGCACTTATTTCAAATTGGCGAGTACGCTTCGAAACATATTTTGACAAATTCTCGATTACAAATTTGAAACCTGAACAAAAGAACATTCTGCGATGGCTAATAGATGGTCTTGATTGTATTGATTCAGTTGTTAAACCTGTAACTATCGTTCAGAGTTAAAGTTTTCGAGGTTGCATGATAAGACATCACATTCCGACTGTCACTTTCACAATCTGGTAAGTGATGCTCTGATTGGTCGGATGAAAGGTCTTTCTGACATGACCCTTAATGGGATGTCCTCAGATCTTTGTTTAGCGATAGCGAGAACTAAGATCTGATTTTAATGAGATTGGGAATGAATGTGTTGCACACAATAAAGCCTTGCCTGGTCCGGTGAAAATCTGGGATAGAATTGGTCTTCATTACCCCATGCTTGTTATAAGAAGCGATAACTGGATTGGGTGATCTGGCTTGATGACTTCGTCATCGTATCCCAATTGTGTGGATCAGTGCTCATGATGTCAATCACTGGTTGATTATTTACAGGCTGCTATCATATTGCTGGAATATTGCTGAGTGCAGCCTTAAACAAAAAAACAAACAAACAAAGAGCTGTGGGGAAAATATGTCTTCCTAACATACAGCCTATTTGTGAAACATGTTTTATAACCATTTCTTGTTTTAAAAATTCATAAATTAAAAAAATAGCTTTTTAGCTTTTGGGGTGAAAAGGTGTGTAGAGATATTAACTTGGATTCCAATTTTCACACATTTTTATTTAAATCTGAAACAAAATGATTTTATTAAGGATATATTTTGAGAGCTTTTTGAGTTGCTGTATATTATCAGAAAAATATTGTCAGTAACTGACTGGGTTAGCCATTGAGCACTTATCGGTATGAAATGCTGAGTTAACAGATTTTTAGTTAACCCTTAATCTTCTTAAAAATGAGTATTTAATTCAGCAACTGATCCAACTGTTTCTGTTCAGGTATCGTCATGAGAATATTGTGAATCTATATGGGTATGCAATAGATGGACCCGCCCTATGTCTAGTCTATCAACACATGGTCAATGGGTCTTTAGAAGACAGATTACAGTGTAAGGTAAGTAACATTGAGTCGGTCAGTTTTGACCAGAGGACCCCCAATAATTAATCTTAGGGTCCTTGCAGTCAATATGGGGGTCCTGCAAAGTAATGAACAAGGGTGGTGTACTGTCGTTTGATAGACCCGTGAAGATCCTATTCATAGAATAGTACAATTTTTCAGTCATTGTAGGTAGACATATTTAAATTATTATATCTACAATTACAGGTTACAAAGTGCACAGATGCGGTTACTACAATATTCAAAGGATGTGTGGCAATACATTTCGTGCAGACAACATGACAGAAATCTACAAAGAAAATGTATTTAAGTTTTGGAGACAACAGCTTGGAATTCTATATACGACTGTGACGTCATATCTTTTGTGTCACAATGAGAGATATGACGTCATAATGGTGACGTGCAGTGCAGAACAAAAGCATTGCAAAGCTTGCTTAGTTTTCTTTAGGGGTGCCCACCTCATGTTAGCTAACCAAGTTGCCGTGCTGCTTTCAATGCCTGTCATATGTTCGAGAGTATTGCGATGTAAACAAACTGATTGAGCATATACAGAGCCATATTTTGTAAAAAGGCTGTTGTCGGTGATTCCGTTATTCAGATCAACAACCCACTCAAAACACTAGACTGAACCGATGCCGCTTAACTCAATATATTTGCTGACATCAAAGAGTTCGTGTTTTATTAAGTCATGGTAAAATGGAGATAAACATGGGGCTAGATTAACATTTGAAACCTTACACTGTGAGTTAAATCTACAGCTAACCTTGCTCTACATGGAAAACATAGTATGTTTATCTCCTGAATGTCATGGGGGGGCCAGGGGTGACCCACTCGTCTTAGGCGCCGCGATTGAACTATTGATTTAGGGATTGTTATGCAATAGACTTTGAAGAAGTAAACATCCCATCTATGTACAGAGCCTACTGAAAGTAGTTCCTGCTAGGCTACCTCATTTGCATATTTATCAGATTGCGAGAAGGGGTGAGTATAGGCTGCTATAGAACTGAGAAGGTGATGAGTATAGCCTGCTAGAGCTCAAAATGGGATGAGTATAGCCTGCTAGAGCTCAAAATGGGATGAGTATAGCCTGCTAGAGCTCAAAATGAGATGAGTATAGCTTGCTAGAGCTCAAAATGGGATGAGTATTGGCTGATAGAACTGAGAAGGTGATGAGTATAGCCTGCTAGAGCTCAAAATGGGATGAGTATAGGCTGATAGAGCTCAAAATGGGATGATTATTGGCTGATAGAGCTGGGAAGGGGCTAAGTATAGTCTGCTAGAGCTCAAAATGGGATGATTATTGGCTGATAGAGCTGGGATGGGGCTAAGTATAGTCTGCTAGAGCTCAAAATGGGATGAGTATTGGCTGATAGAGCTGGGAAGGGGCTAAGTATAGTCTGCTAGAGCTCAAAATGAGATGAGTATAGGCTGATAGAGCTGGGAAGGGGCTGAGTATAGTCTGCTAGAGCTCAAAATGGGATGAGTATAGGCTGATAGAGCTGGGTAGGGGCTGAGAATGGAATGGATGGGGGTGAATGTTACTGTTTTTTGTTGGATATGAACATTTTACATAAAATTGGTTGCCAGGACAACACACCACCCTTACTCTGGGACAAAAGAATCAGTATTGCAGCCGGAGCATCTAGAGGTCTACAGTTCCTACATCGGTTTGGCGCCAAGCCTCTCATACATGGTGACATAAAGAGGTAAGTTATCACCTTCTTGACACACTGGCGAAGCTAGCTCTAGACAAAACAGAGGTACAGCCTATTCCATTTAATAAATTAGAAATAAGAAGCAAAACCAAAGCCTCCATAGCCCAAAGATGGCAAGCCCAGTGGAATGCAAGTAAGATCGGCAGATGGCTATACAAAATTCAACCCAATTCAACCCAAGCCCTGCTCATACTCAAATGAAAGGAAAGTCGAAATTGCCATCTCACGCCTCAGTCTTGGTCACACACAAAAAAGCACAAGACAAGGTTTGTCCATCTTGCGATCAAGAATGTTAAGACCACGCCCCAGCCCGGACTCGGCTTAGACAAGAATTGAAGTTAGATTCGCTATCTGTCATAGATCTCCTTAAGCCAAGAGATGCAATAGCGAAGGCCAAACTAACTCTATTTCTGAGGGATGGACAGCTACTCGAAAGTATAAAAACGGAGCAGCCAAACATAATAATGAAATTATATCAATATACAAAAATAGAAATCATATCAATACAAAAATAGATATTCCCGTGTACCCTACTCACACACATGAGTCCCAAAGAGGGACAGGTCAGCCAAAATTGCTAAGGCAGAAGGCGACCTCTTAAACACTTAAAGCAACAACATTCTTGACAGAGTCACTTGAACATGGGGACATGAAGAGCTGTCGGTATCCTTTACGCAAACAAATTGAGGATGGACGTCAATATTTCATTACAACCCTACTCACTCAAGGCCCTTCAGCCTTCCATCCACCCAGCCATACAATACACAGTCAATATCAGTTGTGTCTTTTTTTCTTCACTTTTTCTTCAATGCAATATCATTCATGAAATTATCAATAAATCATCCATTGTTGCTGTTTCTGTCTGCCAGTGCCAATATTCTACTTGACAAGCACTTTGAAGCCAAGATTGGGGATCTGGGACAGGCTCAGTATGCCAACAGCAAGACGAGTGGCGTCCTCACGGGGAGGTTTACTCACATCTCACAGAAACAGGCATCTTCCAAAATCTACGGCACCAAGGCGTATATGGCGCCTGAACTTTTAAGGGCCGGAGGACGCATGTCTGTCAAAACTGACATCTATGCATTTGGCGTGGTGAGTTATGAAGTATTAGTCCCTTATCGGAAAATTTGTGAAAAAGACAGATAATAATGGAATAATAACAGTGTTGATCTCTTGTCTTTTTGTGGGCTCTCTGATTGGACAAAGAAATCAGGCACACATTGCATTCATTTTTCTTTTTGTTAATTAATGGAGATGACTTTCTATGGACTACTGACAAATCCTGATCGTTGCTGAGAACATTAGTGAAAAGATCCTCCTAGTTTTAAAGAATGAAAAGTGGAAGAAAATAATCTGAAAAGCAATGCTCTTTTATAGTGAGTGAATGAGTGAGAATGGTTTTACGCCGCTTTTAGAATTATTCTAGCAACATCACGGCAGGGGACACCAGAAATGAGCTTCACACATTGTACCCATGTCGGTAATCGGACCCGGATTTACGCTTAAACCACTAGGCTACCCTACTGCCCCGCTCTTTTATATATTTTACAGACTGCAAACTTACAAATTCACCCCAAAAGATTTGTGCATACATTATGTTTAATTTTAGATTGATGATCTGGCTTAATAAAAACTGCTTGCATTGCAAAATATTTAAATAAAACCATCAAGAACTAAAATGAAATTAGATGAATGTTTTTACCTACCAACCATATTTCATACAAAAATCAGTCATCCCCAAAATATAAATATTTCTGGCCTTAGGGTGTTAACTGTCTCCAGAAATTTGAAAATGATGTAACAAATTTGCCAGTGGTAGAGAAGAATGCAGAATGTAGATATACTACTCAAAAGATATTAAGGAACACTCGATGTTTCATAGGACTATGGCCATGACAGATTAACTATAGTCAAATGAAAAATGTGGGTGTTCTTTAATAGTTGTCACAAAAAGATGCTGAGACTATTTGTGTTTCAGCTCTGTTTTACTTGATTTGCAGGTATTACTGGAACTGTGTAGTGGGGAGAAGGCAAACGATGAAAGAAGGGAAAGCGATAATAAATTTTTGGTGAGAATTTTTGCTGAAGTTACAGTGAGGTCACCTTCACTCATTAGGGCCCACTGCATGTCAAGTCTGTTGGACAAAATGGCTGCAATGTGGCATCCCTCTCACGATATATTGTAGTGTTGAACTTGATGTCACACTGCTGTTTTCAACAAAATTCAGTTGACAGCTCTGATTAGTGGTTTTTGCTCTATACAGTGGAACCTGTATAAACTGGACTTGTGTGATCTAGTCTGGTTTATACAGAGGTCGTGATTGGTGAGATTATAGCAGGAGTTATGTCCCTTGCTGTCATCACACAAACTCTCAAGGCCAAATAACAAGAACAATGATGTTCCAAAAGTCTGCTGTCTGTAACCACATCACCAAATCCTTGTCATATTTTCGGATGACCCTCCCCATTTACATTATTTTCATGACCCTCCCTGAAAAGACAAAATGCAAAAAACTCTTTACATGGTGGCACTTGGTCCTGGGCACAGCGCACAGGTCACAAATCAGGTGAAGTTAAGCAACGCCGGTCTCGGAGTGTAGTTGGATGGGTGACCACGTTCAGCAGCTTGACTCCTGAGAGTTTCTAGGGCTTCGGTCCTGCCCCACACTGAAGCACATGTACCACATGTGGTGTCTCCTTAGACAAGTGAATTTGTTCGAAATGTGCCTCTGTTCACCCAGCATTGAGTGGGTACCCGGTAGGATGAGATGGTAATGTGGCTGTTAACCTTCTAGCGCTATACAGGCAGCTTGGGTTGTATACTCCCAGGGAGCTGAGAATGAAAATTGAGTGCTCACTGATCCATTGACCGGGGTAATAATAGTGTAGCGCTATGAGCATCCACTTGGTGAATGGAATCTGGCGCATTATAAATGCACTTATTATTATTATTACATTTTATTTTAAAATTTCCAATCATGACCCTTCCCACATATGTGTATTATTTTTTATGACCCTCCCCTAGGGACTGTCACTTTTTTGTGACCCCCACCTGATTTCCCCCTGACCCACGCCTCCTACGATAAATGACCAGTCCCTGAAACCATCAATAGTGAAAGTCAGAATTGACGAAACTATCAATATTTTATTATATACCTTTGACATTGACAAAGCCAATGAAAACATAATACAACCTGATAATATATGTTCCACTTGATAGACAAGCTACTTCGGAGAAATGCAAGATGAGACCAAGGGAGACGAGTCAAAATTGTGTCGGTTGTTCCGTGACAAGCGTGCTGGAGAGTGTTCGGAGACATTCATCATTGACCTCATGAGCTGTGCATCCAAGGCTGTGGAGGGAACCAAGAAAGTCAGGATCGAGATGGAGAAGGTAAACCTATATTTCTGCATGGGCACTGGGGGCACAGCTGTCTCAGGCTGCCTGATTCCTTGTGCAGAGTGTGCAGAGGTGCGTCCCTTAGGCATGCCAAAAACTATGTGGGTTCGAATCCAAATTCATTTTGTGTATGTTTTTCTAGATTTGTCAGCCCAATACCTGTGTTTGTAATTTCGCCAGTGTGGTAAACGAGACCTGCATCGCTTTGTGCTTTCCTCCCACATTATGCTTGCTGGTGCATATATTTTCCTAATATATTTTTTTACAATATGGAAACGCACTTAGGTAGTATACTCTTTGTAACATTCTCAACCTCGATGCAGCAGTCCTCAATATTGCTTTAATTTCAACTGATCAAATCATACGATAGGTTCCCAGAAACCTTTGCTTGTTTTAAGAAGCGACATAATGGATCGTATCTGTCATCATACCCAGAAGGTGTTGAGTGTTGCGAATATCAATCACTGGATTATCTGGTCCAGATGTTGTTATTTACAGGCCGTTGTCGTATTGCTGGAATTTGGAGTGGAGTGCAGCGTTAAACAACAAACAATCATCAAGTTCACTGGAAGTGCACAAGCAGTACATTTCAAGCCAACCACCTGATACAATCCCCGAAAAACACTCCACTGTAACTTAGATGTAGTCTTGATGAATGAACGTTTGTGGATTATTACCGTGTCTGTATTGTTTCAGCTTCTTCATCTTTTGGAGTCAATTGAAGACCGATGGAGGGAAGCACAGAGTACATGTACGTTGATTTCTTTACATCAGGGATTAAAAAAATAGATATTTCTGACTAATCACTGACTGTTTCATGTACTTGTTGGGGCCTATTTTTTTGGTTACGGACAGGATATTTTTTCAGTTTCTGCTTCAAGACATTGTTTTCCTTAGAAATGAGGGAGGGTCAAAACACTGTGAGGGGCTGCCTTTCATACAAAACACAATGTATGGGCGGATCCAGGATTTTACAAAAGGGTGGGGGGTGGGGGGAGCACTTGGGACAGTTGTAACTTCAGTGTATATGTTTGTGGGGTGGGGTGGGAGGTGTGGAATCCACCCAAAGGCTACCCAAAAAATCACAAACACAATCAGTAAGCCATCATGAATTTTGCTTTAACATCCACATCAACATGTTATCATGGTAGGCAATGTGCATACAAAATACCGTCAGATGTAAAAAAAAAAAAGAAAAGAAAAAAAAAGACCCCCCCACTGGTTCCACCACTGTTGTGTGTAGGCATTTTTAATTTTCAATTTTGAGGTAAATGTTTACTTGTAAGTTTCATGGCTCACAGTAATAACATTGTGCATACAAAATACCATCAGACGTAAAAACCAAAAAAGAACCTACCCCCCACACTGGTTCCGCCACTGTTGTGTGTAGCCATTTTTTTAATTTTTAATTTTGAGGTAATGTTTACTTGTAAGTTTCATGGCTCACAGTGATAACAATGTTTTTTGCTCTTTTTCTATTTCTCAAAGTCCGGATTTTATCCATAAGTAGCAGGGTAAAAGCATTGTAAGGCAACTGTTCTATATTTCCCATCTGAAGTAGTAATTATTAGTTGTTATGAGGTATTACACGTTATGTTGTTCCCTGATCTGCGTTTATCAATGTCTAAAGCTTGGGACAGAGTATGCATAGCAGGATAGTATTCTGAACTTAAACAATTGAATTTCAAATGAAAAAATCAAATTGGATTGGAATCAAAATAATCACTACTTTTGACAAGAGTTCTTCAATTTATTTCTAATTTTACAGTGTCGGAGAGTAGCTGCATGTCAGCTAACCTGTCTGTGACCAGCGGAGATAACTACAGTCACCCAGTCCTTGCAACAAACCCAGGGGGGTTGTCACAACCTACTGATCCCAAAGGAGAAGAAATCTCACACACACCATTAAGTCCACTTGAGATCTTCAGGCAGACATCAGGAAAAGACTTGCCTTTGCCATTCAAGCTTGCGCAGTTCTATGAAAAGCATGGCAACAGTATTGACGATGAACAGAAGAGTGTGTCACTTCCAGCACAGCTGCCTGAATCCCTGAGACTTCAGATGATAGCCGATGCAAGGAAGGAAGGATTCAGTGGCGACTTTGATGAGATTGCCAGGATAAAAGCGAGGAATAAGCAAGATGAGGGTGGTTCTTTGTGCGACAATTTTGACTCTGATCCGAAGAAAGTGGATAAATTGAGACAGTTTGACGAGGAACTGAGTGGGAGGAATTCATTGAATGTCCATGCAAATTCTGAAATTCTCGAGTCGGATCCACGGAAACTTGCCGCCCTGAAGCAGTTTGATAAGGAGAAACCGATGACACGGCAACCTGAGGAATCGTCAGAGAAAGTGGACAATGACTATCTTCCTGTGTCTGATCCGGCCAAACTGAGGAAGATGGATGAATTTGAACGCCAGAGTTCATCCGATTCTAAGGATTCTATTTCATCTGGGTTGATGTACGGGGAGGGTGGGAGGCCATTACCCACAATGCCTGTCCACTTGCAGGATGGTGATAGAGTTGCACCGCAGGAGGTGTCAGGGTACTGTCTGAATCATGGGAGCAGTGCCCAGAATATGGGACAGATGAATGTCGGACAACAGAGTCAGGTTTCCTGTGGCCAGACGCAGAACGTATCTAATCACCAGTACAAGGTGGGTGTGCATCAGATGAATGTTAATTCGGCCCAAGATGGGTTTACACGATTGAATATCGAAGGAGTTCAAGGAGGTGCTTGTTTGAGTGGGTCAGGGTTGGACTATTTTGGAAATCAGTCCCAGCCGACGATGATTCCTGCTAATTTGTCAAGGACTGGTTGTGTTGTTAGCAGTGCTTCCCCTGACTTCCAGGGTGGCGCCATGCCAGGTGGAATTCACTCACACAGTGTAAGTGGAAGCCCGTCTCCAGTCTTGGAGGTCAGTGAAACATTGTCGCCAATGGCACGGCAGCAACGCCCCTTTCAGTACCCTGTGCCTCATCAGCAGACGGAGACAAGCACTTCTCAGACTTACACATCTTCTAGACAGATGTCAAAGTCCCTACCTGACCACACAGCTTCCAGGGAACATTCTCGCATGTATAACATTGCGGAAAAGCAACAGTCAAGTTTCCCGGGGAGAAGCCATATTCCTTACAGACCAAACATTGGCCAAAGAAATCTAAATCTCTGTCACAGAGAAAGTGAAGGGTTTGAGTATTCGGGGTTACCTGCAGGTCAGGGTCATAACCTTGAAGGTGAAGGTCATAATATTGGTTTTGACCAAGGTGAAGGACACATTGTTGAAAGCCCCCCAGGATGTGGTACAAGCGTAGATCCTGCTCCATATAAGTGTGGGGCTAAGAAGATGATGAACTTCTTTGACAGTTACAACCGAGCAGTGGCTGCTGGGACTGACGACGTGGAAGATAACGAGGAAGTTGAGGAAAACAACAGGGCAGTGGAAGGTGGGGATGAGGGTGAGGAAGACGATGAGTATGTGACAAACATCAATGTGTAATGGGTAGAGTGATTGTGAAGGAAACGTCAAATTTGTGTACAGCTGTTTTGTCATGATCGTGTAGTTATCGTGTACTAATGGGGACGGAGAGCACTAAACACAGCCTACCTTTTAAGGATTGTTAAATAGGACGTTATTTGAGATAATAAACGAGTGTGTGACGTCCAGATTAATGTGATTAACATAAGAATTTTCCAAGGCTCCAGGGATGATCATCCTTGATTTGAAGAGTCTAGATAAGACGTCACCTTTAGAAGTAATATTAGATATTTTTTTCAGTATGTGTTCTATTTGACATTGAAAAAAAGGAAATCAGTCATTACCTGCTTTGTGCTTTGTGACCTTAGAAGGTGGAAATCCCAGTATAGCTGTTGGCTTAAATAGTATCATCAGAATAGGTGAGGTGAGGTGAGGTGAGGTGAAATTGGGTTTAACGTTGCGTCCAAGATTTTTGCACTAATATAGCGACGTGCATGCATGTGTGTGTGTGTGGCTGCTTGTGCTAGTCCAGACTAATACTGATTTACAGTGCTAGCTATCTGAGATACCATGCTCGGTTTAACATGAATACCCCACTCAGACACTGTATACTGACTCCGAGCCGACAAGTCCTTGTTTTAGCCCCTTTATGCCAAGCGCCAGACATGGTAACAACAAGTACCATCTATTAACGTAATGTAATAAAGGGGATGCAACGTCTAGACAACCAGGAACCTGTCTAAGGGCTTCAGTGTAGGGTGTCACACAGGGTACACACTCACCATCGGGAATAATATATTACTGCCATAATGTTTTACAGGGACCAACCATTTGATATTGGGGGGTGGGGGGGGGGGGGGGATGTTGTGTGGAGGGGTGTTTGGATGGTTGTAACTAATAGTATTAAGCTACAAATAATCCAACATTTTCTGGCACAATCTATTTTTTCGATGAAATCCCAGGCCCCGCGGGAATATCCCTCAGTTCACAATAAGTGGAAAGAGTGTGTGAGTGGGGAGGGTTTGCTTAGTGTTTCATATGCTTGTTGACCAAATGTGTATTTATTTTATTTAACTTCACATGGCTAATCACTATGCATGGATAGCAGGACCTCTTTTTTAATGTGTTTGATAGTACTGAAAAATAAATGTTCACTATTAACATATGTTATAAAATCCTATTATTACCAGTTCCTATACAACTCATTGTGTATTTAATACTATTTATGGATATTTGTTTCTCTGTATTTAATCACATAGATATCCTAATCATGGAGGAGGTTATACTTTACCTCTCATATGCATGTAATGTACAAATTCTCCATTACAAGACATTTGTTAACACAACACACACACATGTTCAGTTATTAAATAGCATGATAACACAAGACATGTACAAATACTCTGTTTGTTAATAACATGTTAACACAAGATGTGCACATTCTCAGTTAATAACATGTTAACACAAGACGTGCACATTTTCAGTGAATAACATGTGAACACAAGACGTGCACATTCTCAGTTAATAACATGTTAACACAAGACGTGCACATTTTCAGTGAATAACATGTGAACACAAGACGTGCACATTCTCAGTTAATAACATGTTAACACAAGACGTGCACATTCTCAGTTAATAACATGTTAACACAAGACATGCACATTCTCAGTTTATAACATTTTAACACAAGACGTGCACATTCTCAGTTTATAACATGTTAACACAAGACGTGCACATTCTCAGTTGGTTAATTACATGTTAACACAAGACATGCACATTCTCAGTTAATAACATGTTAACACAAGACGTGCACATTCTCAGTTGATAACATGATAACACAAGACGTGCACATTCTCAGTTAATAACATGTTAACACAAGACGTGCACATTCTCAGTTGGTTAATTACATGTTAACACAAGACGTGCACATTCTCAGTTTATAACATGTTAACACAAGACGTGCACATTCTCAGTTAATAACATGTTAACACAAGACGTGCACATTCTCAGTTGGTTAATTACATGTTAACACAAGACATGCACATTCTCAGTTTATAACATGTTAACACAAGACGTGCACATTCTCAGTTTATAACATGTTAACACAAGATGTGCACATTCTCAGTTAATTACATGATAACACAAGATGTGCTCATTCTCAGTTAATAACATGTTAACTCAAGACATGCACATTCTCACATTATTAGATCTTAACACAAGATGTGCACATTTTCAGTTAATAATATGTTAACACAAGACACATGCACATTCTCAGTTAGTAAATAACAAACATGTTAAAACAAGCACATTCTCAGGTAGTAGCATGTCAACATGTATAGACATGTTACCGTATATGCTCGCTATTGGGGTAGCCTTAACTTGCCAAATAGCATGTCTCAAATATAGACACTCAAGACGTCATCTGAGGTCACACCAATTCTGTTTCTTGTATTTTCACATTCAGTATGTTGAGTGCATATACGAAATATCAACTGGAAAACAACAAGTTTTCAAAGTAATAAGAATTATTTTGTTTTTACTGCTTCTGCAAACTGCAGAGATTTGTACCTAAATTTTACAAGTATCATAATTAGTCCGGCCTGATGGAGATTGTTGGTGCTTACTTACTCATCAAGGCTTAATACCTCGTACATTATTAAAGTGGGGTTAGTTAGCCTGGTGGTTGGTGATGTCCCATCACCTAAAGACCTATGTTTGATGCCCCATATGGGAACATTTGTGCCGAATGTTGCTGAGTGCGGCGTTAAACAAAAGCAGACAGACAAACGATTGTGCAGCCTATTTCTGGTGCACCATGCAGTGACATGGATGGAATAATACTGAAATGTGTGTTAAAGTTAAACCCAATTCAATTACTCACTCTTGTCGTAAAAAGCGACTAACAGGATAAGGTGCTCAGGCTCGCTGACTTGGTTGATGCATGTCATTGGCCCCAATTGCGTGGATCGATGCTCATGGTGTCATTCACTGGATTGTCTGGTCCAGACTCGATTATTTACAGACCGCCGTCATATAGCTGGAATATTGCTGAGTGCGGCGTTAGAAAACAAACAAACAAACTCACTCATAAATTTGTAACCTCAATTCAAGCTGAAGAGGGACATCTTGGATCTCAAAAGCTACTAATCCATCCAAGTCTAACAAATTCAACCCACATGTTGTGTCCTGAATGACTGGCATGGGTCAGTTATGCATGCATGCTGCATTAATTTCTCTTTTGAAATCAGATTTCAGTCAAATAGTTCCACATAAAAACGCTGGGTTAGAACAGGTCCCCTGCAACCCATGCTTTTTGTAAGAGGCGAAGTATTGCATGGGGAGGCCATCCTTCACCTTGTTGATTGCGTGTCATCGTACCCAGACAGCAAGGGAAGCTGCTCATCATATCAATCACTGGATTGTCTGGTCCAGACTCCATAATAACATGTTGCCTTCATGTAGCTGGAATATTGCTGTGTGTAGTGATCAATAGCAAACAAACAAGTTAAATCTTAGTTGACATCTGAACCAGCAGCTGGTTGACTGCAGCGAGTGGTCGTAACTACGTCCGTTTTGTGGTCCCTTTAGTTATGTGATCAAATTGTCTGCGTATGTCAACAAGCCCAGTAAACGTAACGAGTTATTTGGAGCTCCTATTTAAATGAAACTTGTCATGATGATGTTTAAAGGAATTGGGTGGAACGAAGTATCACGTTATCTGTTTACCAGCATCTGATTATGTGGAGTCCATGTGTTCAGTCAGCCATATTTAAGTTATTTACATTGTAGTTCCGTGAAGTTGATTTGTTTAGCAGTGTTGTGTGCAGTGTATTAAACCCCTATGTATTCTCTAATCATGCTAATAATCAACATTTATCCTCTGAACCGTCGTAGAGTTTTTCTGTTATTGTTTTATGTTATCTATACATTGTATTCCTGGAATACTTTGAATGCACAATCAGATCCTTCCATCTCCACGTCTGCAAAACAGAATTTTCCTCAAGTTTTCTCATAATTAATCACATTTGGTAGTTTACACATTAGGTCAATTGTACCCTAGAATTAGTTTGTTTTTCCTGTTCTTAGATGTACTAGTTTCCTGAAAGTTATAATATATAGCTGGGGAAAAAGGCCTTGGAATGAATTTAATATTCAATTGTACCTTAGAATCAGTTTGCTATGCATGTTCTTAGATATACTAGTTTCCTGAAAGTTATAATACTATATAGCCAGGAAAAAATTACTTCAAATGAGTTTGATGTTTGTATTGGCCAAATAACCTGTGTTGTAAGTGTCCTTATTAGAAATACGCATTGTATCAGTTTTTCATACCCAAAACAAGGGGCCTTTTATGCTCTGTTGAATGATAAAGTACATACCGTATTCGACGTAATAAGCGCCCACGGCGATATTTGCTGTGAACAGTCCCGATTAGCACCCCTTCCGATTGATCTAAGTACACAAGACTTATTTATTCGTGTATAATACGCACTCGTGTATAATATGCACCCTTAATTATGGGCATTTAATTCTGGAAAAATATATCTGTCGTTTATAAACAGTTCAGGCAGTCAGCATAAACCACGAAATTTATCTTTCAACTCTGGTTTTTCCACCAAAATACTATTCTAATAAGAGCCCCCTGTTTCTAATTTTGAGAGCGCCCTGGGCGCTTATTACGTCGAATACGGTATGTCTTCAGGAAATACATGTACATCCTTATAAAATACAAACTTGATACTCTTTATGTGCCAAAGTCTTTTTCCTAGTCAAAAGTCCTCAATATAGAATGGTGATTGAAGGTGATAGCTAAAGTTGCCAGATCAAGGAATAACCTATGTCTTGTACTAGCCTGGAAGGTCACAAGTTACTACCGCCAAAGGGGTCGTTGTCGGCACGGGTACTACAGAAATGAACACTAGCCAAAATTAGAATACAGAAACATACCTGGTACCCTAAACGATGGACGAGCCCATATTCCCCAACAAAAACTGAAACCGGTTCATGTTGTAGTTCTGGTTTGCCTGATTGCGAGTGCAAGACAAGACGAATACCTAAAGAGACCATTATGATCATTGCCCCCTGGGCCCTGCGGTGGAATAGACTCATCCTAGGCTACATTTCTGTATTTTGATTTTGGCTTGGGTACATTTCTGTACACAGAAACATACATGGGGTACACTTCTGTAGTTCCGACAACGACCCCTTCAGCGTTACTATACCAAAGAGGAATAATTGAGAGAACAACCTGTCAAATCGGAATTGTAGCATGTACATTTTGATAGAGATTGCTTGCGCTGAAGTAGAGGTTTCCAAGAGTTTCATTGCCTACTACCTCTACTACCCTGTGGGGATTCTGGGTAAAAATAGTTCCCCAACAACCTATGCATGTAATTAGAGTCAACAGAAGGGATCGGGTGGTCAAGCTGAGACTTGGTCAATGGAGTGTCATGATTCCCCGAAGACCTGGGGCACTGCTCATTGTTTGGTCTAGACTTCAGTATCTTCAGGCTGCAGTTATATATCTGGAATATTACAAGTTATGGTGTCTTCAGTTGCTGCATACAGTGTCATGTTAGGTTTGCAGAAAAATATTTGGCGAGGCGCATGTTATCATAATTCTGCATGCCTCTGTAAGATGAGAGCAGACCACTTTTCCTTAACCGTGGGCTGCTATCTGTTATATGACGTTTCTATTTGTAAATCAGTGACCTCCATTGTGAACGTATGCTGCTGTTTGTTGTTTTGTGTTTTAAGGGATTTGTTACAAATTTTATCCATTTAAGCTATAATAACAGTAAAGGTAACGGTTTCCTGAAGCCCTCGGTCTATTCAACTGACATACTGAGTTGACTACTCTATAATATAAATGTGGTCTTTTATTAGGTCAGTAACTACCATTTTGGATTTTTACTGATTGTATACTGGCTCATATAGGGTTAGTAGTTCTGCTCTCTGATTGGTCAATCTCACTTTGAGGCATAATAATGTGATATGCTATGTTAAATATCAAACAAATAACAAACTACCTATTCCACTTTATTGACATATATAACTTCTGAATATTTCTTTAGGTATATAAGTGTTAACTACAATAGCAGCGCTCCAGATAAGCTTTTGGTGTTGTGGGTATTTTACCCATGCATTTTAAAATCACTGCGTATCAGCTATTCTATCTGGGTATTCAAATTTCTGTTACCCACTAGTTTTTACACATGTGGGTATTTAAGTTAAATATTTAAAAACACTATTCATCTAGTCCCCGCAAACTGGTGTGTGGGTTCGAGAGCTTTATAGGACTCAAAAATACCAGGATACTTCCACAAGAAAGTGTGATGGCAAATGATCATGATGTAACTGTCATCGTGGAGTTGGGCAAGGTTGACAGAATGCCCGTTTATAATTTCAAAATAAGTTGCTGATTTTCCAATCGAATACGCAGGGTTACTTCACAATATTTTGATGATACGCACAAGTTTTATTTTGTAGCGTATCTGTAATGTTCGTTGCGTATTTGATATGCTTGGATATTATTTTACTGCGTATTTCTGCATTTCTGATGCGTATTTTACGCAGATACGCAGCTTACCTGGATCTCTGAATAGTCTTTATGTTTTGCCTTAATTAAGCACTGTTGAAAAACAAACAAAAAAACTAGGGGTACGAGTGTTTGTGTCTCAACCGTGATATTCTGGAATATTACAAAAAGCAGCATAAAACCCAACTCACTCACTCACTATGATGAGATGGGCGCAGATGAAACTGTACAACCATTGTTAACGAAGGATTATAGCCTATAATGAAATGCACGTATTATTTATGTGCTGTGGTATTTTCTCAATGTAATTCATCATTTCACAACCTCTATTTCTCAACCTATGTGTCTCTAAGTGCGTTGAATTTTTAAGAAAGAAATTGAAATTGCTTGAATGAATCAAGATGGGCAAACTAACCTTAGGGATGGATGTGTTTACGAGAAAGTTTGTGTTTGATAACATTATTGACTCATCTTAAGTTATGATTAATCAACTTACATTTAAGTTATTGTATTAAAACCATATGTTGGAATAAACAGAAATGGTTATGAAGATTGTTGTTGAAGTGTTGAGGAATTGTTTATGCATACAGTGTAGTTATATACTTCCAGAAACACTGAAATAATCTGGTTTATCAGTATATTTCTCACCTCTCATTCCAGACAACCACAGTACACATGGATATGTACATTGAAGGTGAGATAAGTGATGTATAGATTCGTAGCTTGTTGATGTGAAATGGCAAAAGATGTTTATGAAATGTCATATGGGTGTTTAATGTCAAATATGAAGCTTTAATAATACAAAAACACATGCAAATGATATGAATTGAAAGTTGAATATGTTTTTTCTGTTGAACTTATTAAATTTGAAAATATGTTATGTGTTTTATGTATTTTATTTTCTTAAACAGATGTTTGTAATTAGAAATTGTAGAGATTGAGAGATTTAATATTTTAATATACTGGTATGTATGTACTAACTAGACTGTTAAGAACTGTAGGTATCATAGTTCAGTGGCTATATATGAGGAGGTGTAGGCATGATCATAAAGTCATGCATGCAACTAATAAATGTAGGTTTAGGGGCTTTTATTTCTAATTGGTTTACAACTCTGCAGAGTCAAAATTTCCCAAGCGTAAACCAATTTCAGTAAACTATTTCATATTTTCACCTGACAGATAAGATCATGTTTATTAAATTGTGTATTTATGCTGCCCACCCAATGTTAATTTTGTATTTTCTGTTAACCAAGTAATAGAAAATGGGTTTATAATTCAATTATACCTACCGTATTCGACGTAATAAGCGCCCAGGGTGCTCTCAAAAATAGAAATAGGGGGCTCTTATTAGAATATTAATTTGGTGGAAAAAACAGAGTTGAAAGATAAATTTCGTGGTTTATGCTGACAGCCTGAACTGTTTATATACGACAGATATATTTTTCCTGAATTTAATTGCCCATAATTAAGGGTGCATATAACACACACGTGCGTATTATACATGAATAAATAAGCCTTGTGTACATTGATCAATTGGAAGGGGTGCTAATTGGGATTGTTCACTTGCCAATATATTAGCAAATATCGCCGTGGGTGCTTACTAGAGCGGGGCTCTTATTACATCGAATACGGTATTTCTAGTTAAATGTTAAAAATTAGAAATCACAGTGAAGGCTGAAGTATTTTTTAATCTATTCCAAAACATCAAATAGAAAAAAAATAAGAGAAATTAAGTGAAACAATTCTGTTGGTTAATCTATTTCAAACAAGATTTGTAACATATATATTTATATCTGTTTCAGACATATCTTTCAGTATAGATAACACAGTACAATTTAGGCATTTGAATTATAAGTTAAAGCAATGCTTTTATTTATTTTCATTATATGTTATTTTTTTCAGTTTTAGTGTCATTATCAGTGCTGAATCTGTATACATGTGATATTGATGTGCTGTAAATAAAGGAATTATCAATGCAACAACAGGTTTGGTTATTCATCTTATTCCTGGTCCATGACCATGGAGGGGGGCGATGGGGAAGCGGTTTAAGCGTTCACTCATTACACCGAAAGGCCTGGGTTCAATTCCCCACATGGGTACAATGTGTGAACCCCATTTCTTTCTTTCTCGCTGTGATATTGTTGGATATCAATCACTGTGATGGTTGATTAGCAGTTTCTAATCTTTACAGCAGACATGTAGACATTACAGCAGGAAGGGAAACAACTGCCCACGACTTCCTGCCTCACAGGGACCGTGTCAAAAGCTCTGAGGCAGTTTTCACTCGAAACTCTTTTTTTTTTCTTTTTATCTATACATGTATGATGTGATATGAATGATTGTGGTGTATTTTAAGAACTGTGACACTTTCTGTTTCCTTCTCAGTTTTTCCTTGAGCAGTTGTTTATCCTGGGTGTGTGATGACTCATGCAGTATCGCTGCTGCGGACAGTTCATGTGCACTTAATATACAACTAGTATTGTGTGAAAATTAATGTACTACCAGAGACAAACATATTTGTATGTGTTATAGTGTGACTGAAAATATTTTCCTAAATAAATTATCAGGTCCCCACCCAGAATATAAAAATATAATAAAATATAAAATAAAATTTTGAAAAATATTGGATCAATATTTATATTTTAAAAAATGATTGGGGAGGGGTGGGTGGGTTCAGCTACCGATTCATGTTAATACATTTATGGAAGTCAACTTGATCGAGGCAGGTGTAATTCAAGCAGCATCAGTTCACCTCAGTAGATGGGGCAGGATGGGATGTGGCACAGATCACCAGTAGTGTTGTTGGTCTGATAGGGTGACTACAGGTGACTTGTCTTAGGAGACCCGACCTCGTGAAGATTCCGGGTAGAATAGGTCTTCAGCAACCCATGCTAAAAGGTGACTATGCTTGTGGTAAAAGGTGACTAAGGGGATCGGGTGGTCAGGCTCGCTGACTTGGTTGATGCATATCATCGATCCCAATTGCATGGATCGATGCTCATGATTTCAATCACTGGATTGTCTGGTCCAGACTCGATTATTTACAGACCGCCATCATATAGCTGGAATATTGCTGAGTGCAGCGTTAAACAACAAACCAACCAACCAACCTTAGGAGACCCATGTGTAAGACATGCTTCAGTGCAGTGCAGGACCGAAGCCCTGGAAACTGTCAGGGGGGACAGAGTCGAGCAAGACAAAGTCACAAGCCACCTGTACTCCAAGACAAACATGTAATCAATTCTTTGAAATAATTGTAATATATATTTTTCAAACTGAACTTGGTTCAGTTTGATCTAGACTTGCCTTCAGCTTCAGTAAGAAAGATAATTAAGAAAATATATATATTCCAGTCATGGCACAAGACTAACCTACTCTGTGGGAGTGACGTTGCCTAACTTTGTACCCTGTGCTCAGGACCATGTGCCGGAACATATATCAGTACATTGTTTGTGGATAGTCTGACAGATCAAACCGTGAAGATCCCGGGTAGAAAAGATCTTCAGCAACCCATGATTGGGTAAAATGTGACTATGCTTGTTGTAAGAGACATCTAACGGGAGGTGGGCGGGCTCCCAACTTGGTTGATGCATGTCATTGATCCCAATTGCGTAGATCGATGCTCATGATGTCAATCACTGGATTGTGTGGTCAAGACTCGATTATTTACAGATAGCTGGAATATTGCTGAGTGCGGCGTTAAACAACAAACATACAAACAAATCGGGCAGATCAACAGACGGATGCTTGGGCAGATCAATTGATCAGTCCACGTGTTCATCTATCCAACTATCCAACAATCCACTGACGAAGCAGCTAGTGAGTTCAACTACCCACAGTTTGATTATTCCGACTTGTCATCCATCGACTATCCAACTGTACATCGACCCTGGGCAATATATAAGTCATATGACCACAAAGAGTATAAACCGCCTCCGTGGTCAAGTGGATAGAGCGTCTGACCAGAGAGCTGAAGATCGGTGGTTCGAGCCCGTAGCATTATACCAAAAGACGTTAAAAGATGGTACTTGTTATCTTGCCTTGCGTTCGACATTAGGGGGGTAAAATAAGGACTGATTGCAATAAGACCACTTTTAGTCCGGTCTAGTACATTACAAGCACACACACGTGTCGTTATTTGATCTTGAACGCGACGCAGAGAACACGCTTTCACCTCACCTAACCTATAAAAGACGTTCACGCCTTCTGTTATTTACCTTGCTTGCTCTATGAAAGAAATATTCACATTTAGTTGAGATCAGTGTTCGACATAGCTGCCTGTCCGCTAGCCAAATGATGGTGACTTATAAACTGGGCTAGTAACATTTCCTTTAAGCTGGCCCCGACTGTCTTTGAGAAAATTCTGGTCAACGGTCGGGTAGCCTGGTGGTTAAAGCGTTCGCTCGTCACGGCGAAGACCCGGTTCGATTCCCGACATGGGTAAAATGTGTGAAACTCATATCTGATGTCCCCCGCCGTCATATTGCTTGAATATTGCTAAAAGCGGCGCAAAATCAAACTCACTCACTCACTATGTGTGTGGAAGTCTAGGAACCGCCACAAACGTCAGACAAACGATACCTAACAAGAAGCCAAGCAGTTTGACGTTGTTTATCGTAATGGTCTCAAAACACACAAAATACATTGGGCCTACTTGCACGAAGCTATTTTAGCGCTAAGATGATCGTAACTCCCATACTTTCACATAGGCGCTAAGTCTTAGCGCTAAGATCGCTTTGTGCAAGTGGGTTAACACAAAATGTCGGCTGTAGTCATAAAGTAGAGCTCGTGAAATAGTATGAGGGCTTGCAACAGTTTTTGTCAACAAGCCCTCCTGGCCAGGACCCGTCGCTATATGGCGGAAATAATGCCGATTGCGACTTTAAATTTTAACTCACTCACTCCTGGCCAGTGAACTTTGGAAACTAGTCCATGCACTGAACTTGAGATCCTCTTTCACATATTAAACAAACACTGAAAACAGGCAGTTTCTGTTTCACATTCAACGAAATTAAAATCGATACCTCATGTAATGTTGTAAGTGAACATTGCTATGGGAGTTATAGGAATTATTTCCGGCATAACATGTGTTGCATTGATAACAAGCCATTACTACACCGTCCATGAGGTAAATGACCTATTAATATAGGGTGATGATTTAGGGGACTGATAATGTCGTACATTAAAGTGATACGTAAGGTTTTGTAGCTAAATACAATAATGGAAACGTATCCCCGTGTTATGAGTTTTCGGACGCATAAGAAAATATTCGCAGTTTTCTCTCTAATCACATAGTCTAAGGCGCCGCGATTCGCTGTGCAGAGTTGCGTCCCTTGGGCACGCCAGAAACCTATGATTGTGGGTTCGAATCCCGGTTCGCCCCGATTATGTTTCTAGGTTTGTCAGCACCATACCCGTGCCCGTGGGTTTCACCGAAGTGGTAAACGTCTGAGACCTGCATCACTTCGGGCTTTCCTCCCACATTAAGCTGACACGCAGTGATATAACTGGAATACTATTAAAAGCAGCGTTAAACCCAACTCACTCACTCACTCACTCTAATCACATAAAACTGCAAAACACCTCATCCACTTATGACAGACAACTTTCTCCTAAAACAAGCCATTATCTGAGTATTTATGTGTGATGCTACATTGCGAAATACACTAGCTGATATCCTCAGTATATATAATAAAAAGCGACAAAATACTTTCCATATTCAAAAGAAACTGCTCCATTGTATGATATCATGATCAGGTGTTTATGTATCACTATAACAATAATGATGATAGCAGGTGTTCGCGAAACGTTGAGTGTACCCACCAGTGGCCCGCCGCACACAAATACATGCAAAGGCAAATCAATTGTTCACCTGAAAAAAACACTTATGTGGTATAAGTCAAAATAGGGAATTGCATCGGACATATTTATTGTCACTGATGCATCAAATTTTGAAATATCCTCCACATGTCTACCATAAAACATTCGAGTAAGTGATGCTTCCATTCATGCAGTCACTTTTGACGTGACGGGTAATGATCCTGGTTAAAATAGGTCATGCTTGCAGTAAAAGGCAACCGCGGGATCGGGTGGTCAGGCTCGGTGATTTGGTTGATCTTGTCCCAATTGCCTTGATTGGTGTCCATGTCAATCACAGGGTTGTCTATTAATGAATATTGATGAGAGCGGCGTTAAACAACAACCAAACAAAGATAGACCACGTGTACACACATCTAAAACGGTTCTAAGACAATTTGTTGTTTTTAAACAGTGTTTTAAAAACATTTTTTTCAACACTGTGATACTGACAGGTCTTAAGTGGCAGTGCTTTGCAGGCTTCGATTGTTTCTTTTGTTGTTAACGCGATATGACGGCGGTCTGTGGCTTCCCCGGTCCAGACAATCCCGGGCGGGACAGGTTTTATAGATAGATTTTCTGTTTGTACACTGGTGGAACAATGGTATATGAATGAATATGTCATAGGGCTGGGACGGGTAACTCGGGTACTCGGGTCGGGTAGGTACTGAGCACGACCCGGGTACCCACAGGATTACCCGGAACCCTGGTTAGTCACGTGTTTCATGACAAAAATTCACAGTATAACTACATGGTAACGCAACAATTTTAAGTCTCCTATGTTCGCATTTCTTCATGACTATGAACACGTTCCTTCTGACTTATATATGCATGACCACATCGTTTTATACGTGTATCTAAATACATTCTGCCAGGGCTACTGTCAAACTATTCCCAGTCGTACATTTTGTACCTATATCTTGACACCAAGAGCGGGTACCCGGGTAGGGTCGGGTAATAGGGGTGTGGATACCCGGGTAGTAAAATTGGACTCCTCCCAGCCCTAATATGTTACCCGTTGGAGTGATATTTTAAGAAAGGAAGAGGGACGAAATGGGCTTAACAGATTGAGAATGTACCGATGTTACAAACAAGTATATGGGACAGAATACTATATGTTTCAAATAAGATGGCCAGAAACTATAGATCGGCACAAGCCAAGTTTAGACGTGGCGTGGCTCCTATTCGAGTGGAAACCGGTCGGTACGAAGATGTACCTGTCCACAATTGATAATGTTTTCACTGTATATAATGACAGCGTAGAAGACGAGGTCCATGTTTTGTTTCACTGCGTATCATATGCCTATATCAGAGCAACTCTTTTTAATGAATACATGTATTGCTAAATCTTATAATGTTTTAGATATACCTGATATCGACAAACTTTGTTTAATTTTCAGTGATGCCAGTGTGTGTTTTATACTTGCCAAAGTCTGCTTTCTAATTCTTAATCGTAGAAAACATATTTTATATGGATAGCTTTTTACTATATCATCTTTATATCATTTATGTATAAGTTTTATGATAATCTGTCTCTCATAATTCTATTGAATGGTTCTGTACATTCTATCTATGTCAAGTTGTACAAAGCTGTTTTATGTATGTACAGAAGTGAGACGTTGATAAACTATTGTCTGTCTGTCTATGACGGCGGTCTGTGGCTTATCGAATCTGGCCCAGACAATCCCGGGACTCGTGAGCAGCGACACGTTCACGTCGTGGGGGTATGATACTACTACGATGACACGCAATCAACGAAGACGCCGTGTCTATATATATAAAGACCCGATCCATAATGTCGCATTATGCAATATGCATAGACCTATTCTAACCCGGATTCCTTACGGGAACCAATTTAGAAGATTGCTTCCTTAGAAAGTCCTGTTCCTGAACTTTCAGATATTCCCAGCTGAGTATACGGGCGTATCCGCTCTTGACAGTACTGGGTTAAATCCCTTCACAAAAGTTTGAAAGTGAAATAACAAAAAGGCTTTTAGCGGAACAAGAAACTGGTCGAATGGAAATTTACATTTACGCAAAAGCTAAACGCTTACGAATGGTTTTAATGAGCCGATATAAACGACGTCTCATTCGCCAACCAAAACGGATATCAGTTTAGAAAACCGACACAGAAATTCCAGAGAGGTAAAGTTGTAAAATTAAGAACCGCACATCTGAAGACCTATCCTACCCCGGATCCTCACGGGTCGTGTATGTACAAGTACCATGTGTTATATGTGCATATTATGTCCGTTTATGCTCTTCTCCCAAACATGTGTTAAAATGTGTGTATGTCTTTCATGTAAATATATTTCTCTTTGCTACTTTGAAATCTGAAAACAAAACAAAACGAAAACAATGCACAACTATACGTATTCCTAGAGCTATAAAGCCCCTTGTTGTCTGTGCAGGTCTAGCGTGGATCACTGTGGCGACTCAGGGTCCGAATGGTCCCCATTGACGTAAACATAGCCAGACTGGGGATTGGGTGGTTGTCCCCATTGACGTAAACATAGCCAGACTGGGGATTGGGTGGTTGTCCCCATTGACTTAAACATAGTCAGACTGGGCATTGGGTGGTTGTCCCCATTGACTTAAACATAGCCAGACTAGGGATTGGGTGGTCAGGCCCGGTGACTTGGCTTATTGAGTGACGATCAACTTAGAGCTAAGATCACTTTGTGGAACGGGGCCCATCGATTATTTACAAGCCGAAGAGATATATCTGGAATGTTGCTTACTACGACATAAATATCATTTACTCACACTCGATTCTGCAAATCGTTAAAATTTGAACTGAAATCTGAATGTTAATGTGTTGAAAAGATTGCCTGTCCGAAAGAAAATCTAAGAAGACGTCCAGGGACACGTTCCACAAAGCAATCTTAGTGCTAAGTTGATCGTAACTCCCATTCTTTAACGCTGACTTACGACAGTCGTAGCGCTAAGATCGCTTTGTGGCACGGGTCCCAGGTGTTAAAACGCTAATATTGTGATATTTTACTGACGCTTTTCGGACATTGAGGGCCAGCAAACACTGCTCCTGCTTTGAAAGTATTGAAATTTGTCTTGGATTTTTCTTCGTGGAATAAAAAAATGGTTTATTAAGGACTATAATCACAACTGGCTTTAATTGTGTTCAGCGCTATTGTCGATACCTTTAATCGGAGCTAGGATTGAAGAATGAGAAGCCGTCTTTGTCTTTTGCAAGTCAACTGACCATTCTCTTGCTGCGCAGCCACGTGTACATTGCATAACATATAATACATTTACCACATCAGACTTGGAGTTATAACTTAGATTAACCAGTCTTAAATAGAGTCATTACCTGACCATCAAGAAAACACGACCCGTATAGAATACGTCTTCAGAAACCCATGCTTGCCGTAAAAGGCGACTACTATATGCTTGTCGTACGAGGCGTCTAACGGGATCGGGTAATCAGGCTCACTGACTTGGTTGTTGCATGTCATCGATCCCAATTGCGTTAATCGACGCTCATGATATTAATCACTGGATTGCCTGATCCACATTCGATTATTGACAGACTGCCGTCATGTAGCTGGGATATTGCTGAGTGCGGCGTTAAACAACACACCACCCAACTAAACAAGAAAAACACAGGAAAAAAAAGAAATACACATGTGTAGATTATACCATGAAGGGTTGACAAGAAGGGAGTAGTAATTGCTGTACTGTATGCAGTTTGCTTGGAAAATAAGGGTCTTCGCTGTTTTGAGTATAAGAATTGAATTTCATATTTGCAGTCCACGTTCGTCCTGTATATATACTAATTAATCTCATAATTGCACATACACATTTACACACGCAGACGAATTTACAAGGTGAATGTTGTAAGCGCCATCCCATCATTTCGAGGATCCAACGGAAATCCCCCTCGCTGTCAACGAGGTCCCCCCTCGCTGGTCCGAAGCCCCGTTTGTTGGATGGCTGACGCTTATCAAGCATCCGGTGATTACGCGGGCTAATTAAAACGACGTAAAAGAAAGTATACCGAGGTGTTTTTTTAAAAATATTTTTAAAAATAAAAAGAACCTGTTAAATTTGATTGTGTCTCTTCAACCATCACTCATTCCTGCAACAGTCTGAACAGGTAATCTTTGGTTGTGTAATTTTGTGTAAAACTAACCCGGTTCAATGAATTCGCAGCCACATAACCCGTACCGTGATTGAAATGTTGAAATGTTGAACCTATTGATTTTCAAAGATAACATGTCTAAGATACCTATCAGCAGTTGTGTACTAAGCCCATTTTTTATGTTAAAAAAGTTTTGAATCAAGTTATATTTAAAAAAATATATAACCATATAGAGACGCATTCTTTGAGTGCTGTCTTAGCGCCAGTATAGTTCAATTCTTGGATATACTATCGCCGACTCAAGATATTTTCAATTGAAAATCAAACATACGATCGATAAGAGACTGAGAGGTATTAGGTTTGTTTTGTTCCTCCGTTCAGACTCCCTGTAACATAGTCATTGCATAGATTATATATGTACTGCATGCTCTCATTTTGTGGTTTATCAAGTGAGAAAGAATGGGTGCTACTGATATTGTAACAAAAATAATAAACAACTGATTTTAAATAATCAATTGAATAGATTTTGTTTTAAACGGTGAACTACTTATAATTTGTATTGTTTGACCATATTTATTAAAGCAAAATCGTTCTGATTGTCATAATGATATGCTGTCTGTGTCAAATAAACTATCATACTGAAGTCTAAATTTGCAATCAGCTGGTCAATGAACTATGAATGGCGTAAATGGAAGGACCACGTGATTTATATGGCGCGAAAGTGCGTATGAATTCATGAAAACGTAAATAAATTCTTTTTCATAATTGATTATTTTCAGATATAGTACATGTATTTTGCCATTATGTCTAAATTTATGTAACTATAAAAGAGAATATTCCAGTGTTTAGGAAGAAAAATACGTATTCTAACGGACTATTTTGTGACCTCACGGCCTTGACATCTCACCTTCAATTCCCGCGCTTTACGATCACTTTGTCTACAACAACACGAGTGCTCAACTGTTCTGATAAGAAGTGCTCTCCCCTCAGTAAAATCATGGCAGTAAGTACATTTACCTCTGTAAATTCTTGAAATGGTGCTTAACAAGATGCTTAATTAATAAAACGTCAGTGTCCTGCTAAAATGGTATGCGATTTCAAGAAGTCGCGATTATTTCATCCTGAAACTTTCAGAGCGGTCCCAAGTTACTGTTTCGTCTTTAGCACTCTTTACTGATGTTATTAACTTATATGTTCGATTTAAAATATTTCCCCCCACGAAGTGACTGAAATATATTTTGGGGTTTAGCACCAACTAAGAACACTTGAATTTGTAGCTGTATTTTCATAGAACTGTAGATCGATCTAAACGCATTTAATGATATGTAACCCGTGTCGATCTATCCCACGAGGTCTGCCTGTGGTCAGACAGGGTGTAGTTTTTAATAGAACTTGCCAACTAGTTGTACAAGTCCCTGAGAAAATGACTTGGGGATCTACCAATTTGTACATATTGCTGAATTTGCTGATCGAAAGATAATTGGGAATAAATGAATGGAGATACTCAAGGGAGATTTGTTTTCAAATACAATTTAACTTCAGGAAAACTCCTTTCAAATCGTTCATAGATGTCTAAGAATTCACGTATGAATATATTATAATGTAGACGTAACTAAATGAAGTAATTATTTCACATCACATTGTTAGTGCAGCATGTTGACATTTTTCTGACTGTGAAATAATATATTCGTGATCATTTTTTTTTGGTTCGCTTTTGAAAACAACTTGACTGCTGTGCTGTTTTGTATTAAGTACCTTTCTTCTGACTGACCGGCTGTTCCAAAAACAGTTGTTTCCTTGTCTTTTGAAAATGAACTTACCCTTTTTGTAATGGTAATGGGTTGCCCCAAAAAGCTCAGCAATTTTAACAACTAGGGTGAACATTATAATTTTTAATTTCATTATTTTAGTGAGTAATTATCCATAACGAAAACTGTTTACAATTTACATTTATTGTATTTAAAAAAAAGGGAAGTTGATGTTGAGTAAAAAGTGTGTACCAATATTGTTTCCGTTTGGTGATCAATATATTTTTGATTTCCACAGGAGGAAACATCTTCAGATCCCTTTTCCACTGCAACCAGCCCCTCCCGGCCATCACGAGGTCGACGAAGCAGTCGTGGTGATCCCATCACCTCCAGTCCAGGGCGTGATCTGGCACCGTTCGAGGATGAGTCTGAACTTGGTAATCCCGAGGAGGAGGAAGATGGGGAGGAGTTGTTCGGAGACAACCTGGAGAGGTGAGCAAGTTTACATTCACTACTTTACCCAGTAACCTGTTATGGACTTTAAACTTTGTACCTATGGTTGGAAAATATAATTAAAAAAATAGTTCATTTTCTTTGAATAATTTAAGATGTTTTTTTTGCATTGCATTCAATGCAATAATATAAATATGTGTTAAGGATTCTTTCTCTGTATGTCCCTGTTACCAGGCAGTGAAATAAGTGTTTTGTACTTTAGTATTACCCCCAAAAGTTAAGACCTGTGAAGATCCCGGGTAGAATAGGTCTTCAGCAATCCATACTTGAGGTAAATTACGACTATGCTTGTCGTGAGAGGTGACTAACAGGATCGGTTGGTCTGGCTCGCTGACTTGGTTGATGTTTGTCATCGTATCCCAATTGAGTGGTTCGAAGCTTGTGATGTCAATCACTGGATTGTCTGGCCCAGACTCGATTATTTACAGACCGCCGTCATATAGCTGGAATATTGCTGAGTGCGGCGTTGAACAACAGTCAAACCAAAAGTTAAACATGTTGACAGGACAGATGATAATGTAGATAATGGTTCAACAATGCCCACTTTAACTTTTTCAACAGTTCCTTTATTGAGGCTGTGATTTTCTTACAGGGACTACCAGACAATCCCTGCCCTTGACCGATATGACCAGGACAACATGGACAACGAGGACTACTCGGACATATCCGAGTCTCAGCGCCAAGCTGCCGAGAGGGAGATCCGACAGCGAGAGAGGGAAGAGGGCATCACAGCTGGACGTATGCGGAGAGGTCTTATATATGGTGAGATAAAATAAGTATTCCCCATTTAACTGTTAAAGAATCGACTTGTGTTGCAGAGAATTTGCTGACAGAAGATTTAGATTAATGTTCCCATTATACTTATAGAAACATGGTTAACTTCCCCGATCTAGTGGAAGGTCGGTGATTCAGTCCCCTCTGCGTCATGCCAAGTTATGTCAAAAGATGGTACTTGTTGTTTCCCTGGTCAGCTCTGAGTCGGTTTACTGTCTTGCATCTAGGTGGGATAGCACTATGAAATCGGCCTCAGTCCAGACTAGTACAAGCTGCCACATGCATGTCGCTATGTTAGTGCAATAATTTTGCACATATTTAACCCCATTTCACCTGACCTCACCTTTGAGCATAATGACGTGTGAATTTTTATTGGTTTAGTTTACTATGTCCAGGCTTCAAATCAACTTGTGTCAGAGACACTGAAGCCCAGTAACCTGAACCTTTCCTGTCAACCTTTTCAGTTGATTTTACTTCTTGTGTATTGGCGGCTAAACTGAGAGATGTACAGAATTGTGTTTAATCCTAATAAGGGGCACACTAGCTAAGCAAAGTGGAAACTATCGTTTCAATGTGCTTGAAATTTTACTCAAAGATCTGTATGTACTCTGTAGACAGTGGCAAGACACTGAATGTCACAAGCAGGTGTCATGCGTTTGTGAATAAAAAACAGTATATGATCTTGATGATTAAGTCGTACACATAACATGATTCATCAGTTATGAAGAATTTGGTTTTCTTTTACAGAGGATTCTGATGATGATGAAGACCGCCCTGCTCGTAAACGTCGAATGGCTGAAAGGGCTGCAGAGGGGGATGTTGATGAAGAAGAGGTATGTCATGCGGAGATAATAAAGCCGTAAATGTTTAAGTTGTGCGAAAAGGATCTGTATCTATAGATACACTCTGATTTATATGTGCTTTATAATAGAAATGTACGGGTAGTCAGACTCGCTGACTTGGTTAAGGCATGTCTTTGATCCCAGTTGCATGGATCGATGCTCATGATATAAATTACTGGATTGTCTTGTCCAGGACCGATTTTTACAGACTGCTGATATATCTGGAATGTTGATGAGTGTGGCGTTAAACAAACAAATATTGCTCATGTCTCAGACAATGGGTTTCCTGATCCAGGTATGATTAGTTGAAACACTTGGATAAAGCTGGAATAGTCTCAGAATAATTCTGTGTTGAACAATATCTCTTCTCCCTCCCTACTCATCCTTTATGATGTGTTTCTTGTCCCAGATGATCGAGAGTATTGAGAACCTTGAGGACATGAAGGGTCACACAGTCCGCGAGTGGGTCACCATGTTGGCACCGAAGACGGAAATCAAAAACAGGTTTAAGAACTTCCTGCGAACATATGTTGATCAAAAGGGCCACAACGTCTACAGGGAAAAGATCAGACAGATGGTTGAAGGTATAGAATAAAGTAAAACCTCTATGCATAATGAAACCACGAATTATGATCAGATCCACAACGCATCTTGATCAAAATAAATGTTCGTTTTCTCCCATTCTCATTTAAATCAGATCTTAGTTCTCGCTAGCGCTAAACAAATATCTGAGGACATCCCATTAGGGGCACGTCAGAATGACCTTTCATCGAACCAATCAGATCGTCGCTTACCAGATCATGAAAGTGAGAGTCGGATTGTGATTTCTAATAATGCAACCTTTAACACGGGGGATTCCGAACAGCAGTTACTAACAACGTCTGAATCCACACAATCTAGACCATCTATGAGTCATTCCAGAATGTTCTTTTGTTCAGGTTTCAAAGTTATTTTCGAGAATATGTCAAAATATGTTTCGAAGCGTAGTCGCCAATTTGAAATTAGTGCCAATTTGAAAGCTGCCTTCTGATTGGCTAATGTCAACTCCTTGTCACTCCTCCCATTGGTCAGTCCAAATTTGCGCAGCAATAGCAAGAACTAAGATCTGATTTTGATGAGATTGGTCATCTCCCTTAGTGTACCCTCCATTGGTAGAACTAACAATTCCTTTATTCTTGCAGCCAACAAGGAAAGCCTGATTATCGACTACAACATGTTGGCGTCTGTGGAGCAGGTGTTGGCCTATTTCCTGCCCGAGGCGCCTGCGGAGATGCTGCAGAACTTTGACGAAGCGGGGAAGGAGGTGGTGTTGAGCATGTACCCCAATTACGAGAGAATAGCCAAGGAAATCCGTGTCCGGATAGCTGAGCTTCCCTTGATTGAAGATCTCCGATCTCTCAGGTAGGTTGACGATCGGGCAGGTGTCCCATTCAAAGATATTATCATGAGCTTCGTTGTAGAAATATGGTTTCATGTCTGATGAAGCAGAAATGTAAAAACTTTGTATGTGTCCCATGTTGTAAGAATTAAAATTAAGCCACAGTTTGAGTCTCAAAACAGAACACTTCTCACCCCCTGTGACCATGGTGACTCAAATACTGATACTGTTATATTATTTTTTTTATTTATTGAATAAAACAGTCCAGCATTGATTCTGCTGGGTGACTGGTGTAAGGGAGACAACTCTTCATATAGAATGTATATTTAGATACGTATGTACTATTATGATGAATGAATGTTTTGGGATGTGAGATTGATGTATAGATGAATGTTAGACTCCAAACACTGAGCCTATAAATGTTAATGATGGACCAAATATTGTACCATGGGCCGCTGGCCTACACATGTACATGAATACAGAATTGATACAGATGAATTAAGAACAATATCCCTTATATTATTGGAATTCTAGTAGACAGCAGGTTGTAATAACATGTACAGACTTACAGGGTTTACTCTAGGAATTTTCTTACATGGCCACTTAGTGAAAATTTCCAATTTTCCAGAGGTACGGCCATACAGCACAATGTAAAAATGCCCAATTGTATTTGAAAAGTACAAGGTCTCACCCTAGCTTTATCCCTGAAACATGTGCAAGTATGCTCCAAGTGAACAAGGATTCCAAGATATGTGGATGTTAAGATATCATTATTAAGGAGACCCATGAAGATTCCGGGGTAGAATAGACCTTCAGCAACCCATGCTTGCATAAAAGGTGACTATGCTTGTCGCAAGAGGCGAGAGGTTTGACAGATCAAACTTGTGAAGATCCCGGGTAGAATAGGTCTTCAGCAACCCAGGCTTGCCATGAAAGGTGACAATGCTTGTGGTAAGAGACATCTAACGGGATCGGGTGGTCAGGCTTGCTGACTTGGTTAATGCATGTCATCGATCCCAATTGCGTGGATCGATGTTCATGATGTAAATAACTGGATTGTCTGGTCCAGACTCGATTATTTACAGACCGCCGTCATATAGCTGAAATATTTCTGAGTGCAGCGTTTAACAACAAACAAACCAACCAATCAATATTAAGGACGGGATTGTTTGCAGACAACTTCACCTGAATCAGTTGATCCGCACCAGCGGCGTGGTGACCAGCACCACCGGCATCCTCCCTCAGCTGAGTGTCATCAAGTACGACTGTAACAAGTGTAACTTCATCCTCGGCCCTTTCTACCAGACACAGAACCAGGAGGTCAAACCAGGGTCGTGCCCAGAGTGTCAGTCCACGGGGCCCTTCGAAATCAACATGGAACAGGTGATGAGGAATGATCATGTTGACACATTCAAGAGTCAATAAGTAAAATAAATATTAGCCAAACAGAACCTTGGCCACATTTTGGTCATGCATGATGTGACAAGTTACATAACTGTTTTTTGAGGGTACAGGTTCCTCCTTTTGTGGATGTGGACATTTTTTTTGTAGAACCTTAAACTTGGAAACTTCTGCATAGATTCTTTTCAAACTTGAAATTTTTTTAAACCTATACTGAGGTGCAGTGCAAAGTTTGATTTCAATATTTGGATTTTCTGAAAAAAATACAGCTTTTATGTGTTTTTTAATAGCTTTACTAAGAATCGTTTTACTTATACATTTGTGTGAGCTATAACTTAAAAACTACTTCTTGGATATTTTTCAAATTTAAGGAACACTTTCTATACTGATTGGAAAGGTTCAGTGCAGAGTTTAGATTTGATATATGTGTTTTCTGAAAAGATATGATGTTTCCCATGTTGTGAACTTAGAATGCTTTTTTACTTCAACATTTGTACGACCTATAACTCTAAAAATACTACATAGACTCTTTTCCAGTTTCTATACCAATAGGACAGGTGTGGTGCTGTTTGATTTCGATAAGTGGATTTTCTGAGATTTTTTTTTTTTTCATGTTTTGAACTTTAAGATATGTTTGAGTTGAAGTAATCTCATTAAAATCATACCTTAGTTCTTGCTTTCGCTAAACAAAGATCTGAGGACATCCCATTAGGGGTCACGTCAGAACGACCTTTCATCCGACCAATCAGAGCGTCACCAGATCACTGAAAGTGATAGTCGGAATGTGATTTCTAATCATGCAACACAGGGGATTCCGAACGACAGTTTCGGGCTTAACGTCTGAATCCATACAATCTAGACCATCTATGAGCCATTCCAGAATGTTCTTTTGTTCAGGTTTCAAAAGCTGCCATCTGATAGGCTAACGTTGACTTCTTGTCAGTCATTCAATTGGTCGGTCAAAGTTCGCGAAAGGTCGGTCTGACATGATCCGTAATGGGATGTCCTCAGATCTTTGTTAAGCGATAGCGAGGACTAAGATCTGATTTTAATGAGATTGGAGTCAAAGTGAGCACCATACCTGTGCTCGTGGGTTTCACCAGTGGTAAACATCGATGACGCGCACCAATTCGGGCTTTACTCCCACATTAAGCTGACACGCTGTGGTATAACTGGAATACCGTTCAAAGCGGCATTTAACCCAACTCACTGACACTCCATGGCTGGGAGTGGATTACAGACGTGTGATAATGCTTGATTTTTGCTAATGGATGTTAAGCTACATTCGCTCACTTTGTTTAACCTCCTTGGTGATGACCCTTTGTGTAACTATGTCCATCACAGACCCTGTACAAGAACTACCAGAGGATCACACTGCAGGAGAGTCCGGGCAAAGTGCCAGCAGGGCGTCTGCCGCGATCAAAGGATGCCATCTTGCTGGATGACAATGTCGACACATGCAAGCCTGGAGATGAAATTGTAAGTTTCTCTTTGTTAAATAAACCACTGGGGCATACTGACCTACTGCTACCATAAGGTGATATTGTGCAGAATTGTTTTGTCAGTTTTCTTTTTAAGCCTAGTCCAGAGGACTACTGTAAACATATTTACACTAGTTCTCAGTATGTAGCTAGTCCTACTTGAACTAAACGTTTTCTATGTTTATATTTTCTCTGTTTTGACCCAGTACCAATTTGTAGCAAAATTGGAGCATTGAGAAATAGTTAAGAATTATTGCCCCAGAGCTCCAGATAAGCTGCGTATCTGTGTAAAATACGCATCAGAAATGCAGAAATAGACAGTAAAATAAAATCCAAGCGTATCAAATACACAACGAACATTACAGATACGCTACAAAAATAAAACTTGTGCGTATCATAAAAATATTGTGAAGTAACCCTGCGTATTCGATTAGCGAATCAGCAACTTATTTTGAAATTATAAACGGGCATTCCGTCAATCTTGCCAAACTCCACGATGACAGTTACATCATGATCATTTGCCATCAAACTTTCTTGTGGAAGTATCGTGGTATTTTTGAGTCCTATAAAGTTCTCGAAACCACACAACACCAGTTTGCAGGGACTAGATGAATAGTGTTTTTAAATATTTAACTTGAATACCCACATGTGAAAAACTAGTGGGTAACAGAAATTTGAATATACAGATACCCAATGATTTTAAAATGCATGGGTAAAATACCCACAACACCAAAAGCTTATCTTGAGCTCTGTGCCCTGAAATTCAACAAGTCGGTGAAGACTGCCATCATTTGATTTTTACCTGTCGTCAGCACAATTTTGTAGTCTTGGGCTAGTGTGAATTTAGAAGGTTGTCAACTAGTGGATTATGTAGCATGGCTGTTGGTGGGGTGCTCACTCGTGCAGGACAACAAACTGTCCTAAGTCAAATGTATAAGGCCTTGAAGCATACGTACGAAATGCAAATGGAAACATGGCGTTTAAGTGTAACACAAATTTGGCCAGTTTGCATGACCTGGTATTTAGGGGAGGCAGTGCTGAAAAGACCTTGACTTTTGTGACTGAAATTGTGCATGAACCCTGTCTGAATAGATTGTTTCTTCTCTCAGGAAGTTACGGGTATATATCGCAAATGGAAAAAATGGGGTTTAAGTGTGACACAAATTTGGCCAGTCTGCATGTTTGCATGATCTGGTATTTCGGGGAGGCAGTGCTGAAAAGACCTCGACTTTTGTGACTGAAATTGTGCATGAACCCTGTATGAATGGATTGTTTCTTCTCTCAGGAACTTACGGGTATATATCACAACAACTATGACGGGTCCCTGAACACATCAAACGGGTTCCCGGTGTTTGCGACTGTCATACAAGCCAACTACATCACTAAGAAGGATGACAAGATGGCCGCAGCCTGCTTGACAGATGAGGACATCAAAGCTATTGTTGCACTGTCCAAGGATGAGCGAATTGGAGAAAGGGTATGGTCAACCCACACACGTAGCCAGTTTGATTTGAGGAATTTACATCTGACAATCATCGGGGGAAGATCTTAGAGATTATTTGATCAAGATATTAAAAACCAAGTCAGATCTTTATTGTATCACATTAGCTGTCAAGCCATTTCAGCCCTGTGCTGATGGCAGGTTAGAATAAGTACCCAGCAACCTATAGATCGGGGAGTCATACTTGCTAGCTTGGTTAATTGTTTGTCAACCATCGTATCCGAAGGTTCGCTTGCCACGCAGAAGACCTGGGTTCGATTCCCGACATGGGTACAATGTGTGAAGCCCATTTCTGGTGTACCCCGCTGTGATATTGCTGGAATATTGCTAAAAGCGACGTAAAACCACTCACTCACTCATTCACTCACTCACATAATCAATCAATCAATCACTTATTCGTATCCGAAGGTACAGATGGTTGTTCATATAATTGATGACTGTCTTTTCTGGTACAAACAAGGTTATTTTCTGGGCGCCATCATATATCAGTGTGGCATTAAACTTCATATCAATTGTAAGTCGTGTATGTGTCAAATTTCAGATTTTCGCCAGTATGGCGCCTTCCATCTATGGCCATGAGGAAATCAAGAGGGCCATCGCTTTGGCAATATTTGGTGGACAGCCTAAGAACCCAGGTGGCAAGCACAAGGTGCGAGGAGACATCAACGTGTTGGCATGTGGAGACCCTGGCACAGCCAAGTCCCAGTTCCTCAAGTACGTGGAGAAAATGGCAGCTCGAGTAGTGTTTGCTACTGGTCAGGGTGCTTCTGCTGTGGGTTTGACTGCATATGTCCAGAGGAATCCTGTGTCCAAGGAGTGGACGCTAGAGGCAGGTGCTCTTGTGTTGGCTGACAAAGGAATCTGTCTGATTGATGAGTTCGATAAGGTGAGTTGTGTGAAACCTTGCTGTGATACTAGTCCTATACAGTCAAACCCTGTTATGTCCAACTTGTGGGGACCTGGAAAAATGTTTCAGTTATCCGGGGGTTCGAGACACCAGGGGAATTTTATGCTTTATTTGGACAATTGGGAATTTTGACACATCCAAGTTTGACACAAGGTTCCACTGCACAGACGTTGAAACTTAGTTTGGACCCCATATCCTGAAACTTGGAATTGTGTTCAGAGGGACATTACTACATCTTTTGACTTGTTAATCTGCATGATTTCTGTTGTATCTGTCCCAGAAAGACTGATCACATTATGTGGATCCGACTGATTTGTCAGTTCAAAGAGTTGAATTACATCAGTGATAGAGTGGTAGCTTGGAGAGTGGAGGGTCAGGCTTTCGATAATCGGCAGCGTCATACCAAGAGACGTCAAGAGATGGTACTCGTTGCGCAAGGCAGTAAGGGGCTAAAACAAGGATTGGTCAGCTTAGAGTCAGTATGCTGTGTCTGAGTGGGGTATTCTTTTTAATCTGCAATTGCACAGGGGATCTCAGTGGTCCATCAAATAAAATAGGACTAGATTAAATTAGTCTGAACTTATACAAGCAACCACGCACGCAACCATGTCACTATGTAAGTGCAGTAATCTCGGACACGAATTTAACCGTTTCACCTTGCCTACTTGTTCATTCTAGGCATAAGGTGTCATACCTCATATTTATTTGAGAGCTCGCATCATGGAACTAACAGTTATCTAGTTTTAAGTGATAAATCTAAAACTTCTACATCCATGTATCAACTTGGGCGAAATACGTAATGAAAGCTGTGTGGAGTGGTTAAAGGGGAGATAACTCAGTCTGGTTTATCTCCCTTTACCTGCCCTGAGACCTGCTTGTGTGAAGTGACCTTATGGACTGAATGTTTCAGATGAATGATGCTGATCGTACCAGTATTCACGAAGCTATGGAGCAGCAGAGTATATCAATATCCAAGGCAGGCATTGTGACGTCGCTTCAGGCACGGTGCACCATCATCGCAGCTGCTAACCCCATCGGAGGAAGATACGACCCCTCGCTCACATTCTCAGAAAATGTGAGTTGGGCATTCTTTTAAGAAATTCTTTCAGAGTATGAGAAAGGACAAAAGTAGAACTTTGATTGATTTATGTTTTATCACCAGTGACAATATTCATATAGGATACAAGTCAACTAGCTTTGTACTTTCACACTGTAAAAAATGTCCATTGGTCCAGATGTTCAAACTAAGATTATTTTAATTTGCCTGGAAGGAAAACTGGAAGTTAAGGAACGGCATGTTGAGCTCAAATACATATTTTTATATTTAGGCAAACGTTATGATCATAACATGTTTTACATAAATAAATATTTTTGACTTAAAATATGATTTAATTGAGGCTCAGCTTCAGACCATTTAACATCGGTACACATTAAATCTTCGAAGATAATTACACTATTGATTTATTGCTTGCTATAACTGCAATTTATTGAAAAGGAAATGTGGTTCTGAAGGCCTTTAGTAACTGTCAAGATGCTTTTGTTTCTTGGTAAAATTATGATGATGTTGCCTTGATTTGACAGGTGGATTTAACGGAGCCCATATTGTCCAGATTTGATATCCTGTGCGTTGTACGAGACACGGTGGACCCAGTGCAGGTAGGACAAGTTGCCTGGCAACCATGTTAACCAGGATTGTTGATTATCACATGCAGTTCATCTGTACCAGATGGGTGTATTTTAACCACTTTTTAGAAATGAAAAAGTAAAGCTATTTGGATAATGTACCTGACATTAATAAAGTACTCACGGAAATGAAAAAAACCTGTTTTGATCTCAGATTTTAAATAAATGCAGTTAACATACAAAATATATAGATGTTCAAAAAACTCAATTAGTACTAATTGGGCCTTGGCACAAGTACTGCGTATCAAAGGTTTTTATGTCTTTTTACATGTATAAAGGTGTAAAAATATGAACAAAACAGACTAAAGTGAAACTGAGCATAACCAGGTGTTAGTAGATCGAGGTGAATGTCCATGACCTATGACACCTTGACGACAGGTGAAAACAGGTGCTTGAAACCCACGTGCATGTGATTTGTCAGTGGTTACTGATTTGTGAGTGGCATTTTGGGATAGTGAATCATCGTCAAAATATCAGAACGAAAAAGTAACATATTCCCTTCTCAAACAACAACTTACATGTCATTATTATTATGTACTTAAACATAGCTGTTATTTTTATTGTTGTTTTGATAACTTTTTTTCCAGGCTAATTTGCATAATGCCTATAGCATGTTTCTGCCATGTCAGTTTGTACTTAGTTTTATATTTGAATGTTGAAAGTGCCTACAAATTACCTCCTCTAAAGTACATTTTGTATTGAGCACCGAGATAAAACTAGCAAATCCAGACTAGTACTTTTCCAGTTGTTTTGTTATTTCGTATTTATATCTACATAATGTTTGAGTCGATAATTAAATCCAGCAAAACAGTTTTTTTTCTTTTCCATGAGTACTTTAGTAGGGCTGTGATCATGGTAATTAAACACTTTGCAGACATAACTACATGTGTTCTTTAACAATGGGAACGAGTTGAAACCTGATCATTAAACATGTAAAGCACCTAAGTAATTTTGTGTGCTTAACTATCAGAAATATATTAGTGTATAAACTTTCATTTTACAAGATTTCGTTTTCGGCCTTTTATGTTGCCTGACAAGCAATATCTTTCTTTCAGGATGAACGTCTTGCAAAGTTTGTGACAAGCAGTCATATGAAGCACCACCCTAATTCTACAGAACAGACCGAGGACTTGCTGGTAAGGTGATACCTGAGTTTTAGTAGTTTTGAGTTGATATGCCACAGGCAAGGATCGTATTTTATGACCTTTAATTAGAGTTGAAATGAGTTTTCTTGCTACGATATGATACACGAAAGGTATTTTCCTTTTTATCAAAACAAGATGATACACTTCGTAAAATATATACTAGTTACTCGTTTTATGACCCCTGTTCTTGTCAGTCGGCATTTCCATGGCAACAAGATGGACTTAGGTTCTGTGAGGGTAGGGTTCGTTTCCGGAGCATAACTCATAAACCTTTCAATATTTTTTCATGAAACTTTGCAGGTTTGTCAGGTACATGCTAAACTGGTGCCTTTTGCTATTTAGAAATTTTAAAAATTTATATTTTTTACGTTTCCATGGCAACAAGATGGACTTAGGTTCCAAACTCTTCTTCTTTTTTTTACAATTTCCATGACAAGTTCCGGTTAAGAATAGGTCCCCAGCAACCTGTGCTGGTCGCAAGAGGTGAACGAATGGACCCGGCTGTCAGACTAGGAATAATTACATGTCATTGTACCCAGAAGGCACTGGGTTGTCTCCTCTTGTCCATTATTTATCGACAGTCGTCATATGGCTTGAATATTGATGATACCGGCCTAAATAACAAACCCGTTCCCACTAATGGACTGCTGGTTCCTGATTGATAATGGACAGGGCTTTTGTTGTCTTAATTTGTTAATGTTAACATTTGTGACGTTATTGCCAAGTTATTTATTTATAAAAATCGACTTCAATATGTTTTGGGTGTTTTTGGAGGTGTTAACATAACAACCGAAGTGGACACCTGTTTTATGTCTATACCACCATAAACGGCCTAAAATATTCTTAATTGACTGGGTTGGTTTGACATAGAAAAATCCAATATGGCCAGAGTGTAGGGAGGATTTGTTGGGGAATTGGAATCTCATTTGTTTTTTTGTTTGAAGCATTCTTTACAACATTCATGGCCATAAGCCATAAAGAGCTGTAGGTCTGTCAAAGCTGATTTAAGAATGACTTGGTGTTTGCAGGAGAACTTAAACAACACTGGCATTGAGCCAATTCCCCAGGAGTTGTTGAAGAAGTATGTGATCTACGCCAAGGAGAAGGTGCACCCCAAACTACACAACATGGACCAGGACAAAGTGGCCAGGATGTACGCAGACCTCCGGCGAGAATCTATGGTAGGTAACGGTGCAAGAACACTTGTGTATGATGGGGAGGTACGCAGACCTCCGGCGAGAATCTATGGTAGGTAACGGTGCTAGAACACTTGTGTATGATGGGGAGGTACGCAGACCTCCGGCGAGAATCTATGATAGGGGTTTCAGGTTAAAGAGTCAGGGATGAAAATTAACCCAGAACGTCCACTTTCCTGAATAGTGACATATGGAAATACCTTAAAAAAACGTTCGAATTTTTACTGCACTTCTGGATACGATTAACAAAACTGGTGCGGCTAGCGAGCTAGAGCTGATTCCGATCCCTGAGAACAGGTACCAAGTATCCTGTTTGTTGTAAGATGGGACTACGTGGATTGGATAGTCACTCTGTAATAATGTTGATTGCAGGTCAGTGTATCCTAACAATATGATCATTGCACATGCTACCTGGTCCAGGACCCTTGAAGATCCGGGTTAGGACATGTCTTCAGCAACCCATAATGGTCATAAGAGGCGACTATGCTAGCAAGAAGCGACTAACCGAACGTGTCGTCGTCATGCCGAAGACCTGGGTTCGATTCCCGACATGGGTACAATGTGTGAAGCCCATTTCTGGTGTCCCCTGCCATGATATTGTTTGAATATTGCTAAAAGCGGCGTAAAACCATACACACTCACTCACTCACTGTTGCATGCCGTGTATCCCAATTGCGTAGGTCGATGCTCATGATGTCAATCACTGGATTGTCTAGTCCAGACGAGATTATTTACAGACGTCATCATGTAGCTGGAGTATTGCTGACTGGTGATAAACAACAAACAAACAAACCTGGACTAGAGTTGGTTAGTTACAGGGTGGCGTTTATTTCAAGCCACTATAGTGAGTGAGTGAGTATGGTTTTACGCCGCTTTTAGCAATATTCCAGCAATATCACGGCAGGGGACACCAGAAATGGGCTTCACATATTGTAACCATGTCGGGAATCGAACCCAGGACATCGGCGTGATGAGCAGATGCTTTAACCACTAGGCTACCCGACCATCCCTTCAAGCCACTATAAGAGGGGTGGCTGGAATATTCTACATTATAGTTAAAATGGATAGAATTATCATTAAACCGCCCGCATGTTATCAAAAATGAACAGGCCACCGTAACTTTATAATGCCCTTATATTGCTTGATGAGGGGCCATTATCACGCCCGTTAGGTGTTTTAAACCTGATATTGTTGTTTCTTTTTATTTGATAAAAAATTCCATCCATTTTAGCTTTTATAACAGTAACGCTATTTTTCAGGGCATTATCATTTGCTGAAGCTCTCGGTCTTTTCAACTGCCCACCTTCATCGGGCAGTTAATGGAAGACCTCAGGCTTCTGCAAATGATAAGGCCCTGAAAAATAGCGTTACCCTTATACCACCAGGAGAAAGCCATCTCCTACAGTGGGATCCAGGCATGCCCGCAGTGTTGGCAGAATTGTGTGTACCAGGAGGGGTGTATGTTGAAAAGTAAACAAACCATCTCAGTCAACAAAGAGGGGGCACGGGTGGCCCAGTCATCTAAGGCGCTGTGCAGAGTTGGGTCCCTTGGGCACGCCAGAAACCTATGATTGTGGGTTCGAATCCCGGTTCGCCCCGATTATGTGTCTAGGTTTGTCAGCACCATACGAAGTGGTAAACATCCGAGACCTGCATCACTTCGGGCTTTCCTCCCACATTAAGCTGACACGCTGTGATATGACTGGAATACTGTTAAAAGCGGCGTTAAACCAAACACACTCACTCAATCAACAAAGAAAGACCATCATAGTTATGTGCAGAATGTTTCAGCCACCCCATGTACCTTGAATAATGCTGACTACAGTGTTAAACTAAGGTGAAAATCGTGTAAAACGACTTGCTCACTCCATCTTTGTTACAGGCAACGGGCAGTATCCCAATCACAGTGCGACACATTGAGTCAATGATCCGAATGGCCGAGGCCCACGCCAGGATGCACCTGCGTGACTACGTCAACGAGGACGATGTCAACATGGCCATCCGCATCATGCTGGAGAGTTTCATCAGCACACAGAAGTTCAGCGTCATGAGGAGCATGAGAAAGGTGGGACATTTTCACTGTAACTTTACCCCACAAGGGCTTGGCAATTGTGAAGATCGGGTTAGGATGGTCTTCAGAAACCCATGCTTGCCGTAAAAGGTGACTATGCTTGCCTTGAAAGGCGACTAACGGCATCGGGTGGTCAGGCTCGCTGACTTGGTTTAATGCATGTCATCGATCCCAATTGCGTTGATCGATGTGCATGACGACAATCACTGGATTGTCTGGTCCAGACTCGATTATTTACAGACCTCCGTCATATAGCTTGAATGTTGTTGAGTGTGGCGTTAAACAACAAACCAACCAACCAACTATTGTTGTAAACACCACAGTTTCCCCTGCCAGCATTGTTTGTGTATTATATGTAGTTCCCTCTCTGCTGCAGACGTTCGGCCGCTACCTCTCCTTTAGGAAGGATAACAACGAGCTGCTTCTCTTCATCTTGAAGCAGTTGGCCCAGGACCAGATGGCGTTCCAGCGCAACCGATACGGCATGGAACAGGACTCCATTGAGATATCTGAGAAAGATCTTGCAGATAAGGTGAGTCGTGGGGCATTTTTCGAGTGTCCCTCAGTCGCTGGTCACTTCACATAAATACTGAAAAAATAAACATGCCACCGGAATTGGAGAAATGGATACTATGCTAAATAAATATTAAGTTTGATTAATATTTATCAAGTCAAGTTTTTTTCCCCACACACAGTAATAGCATTTCCGATTGACCTCGTGTCATGATATTCAGGGAGAAAGAGTGCTGTTTTAATTTTCTGATAACTGTTTTAATTTTCCATGCCTTCAGTTTCAAATTGAACATCTAATACTAATTATTCTCCTCCTTTCCCAACACCCCCCCCCCCCCCCCCAATCAAAAATCTGAAAAATTCTCCTGAGTTATTGCTTAAAACTGGATTGGAACCATCTTGATAATGATTGGGGTGATTTTAGATAAATTAACAAATTAATTCTTATTTCAGGCACGACAGATCAACATTCACAACTTGACGTCCTTCTACGACAGTGACATCTTCAAGGTCAACCATTTTGCACACGACACAAAGCGCAAGGTCATCCTTCAAAGTTTTTGAAGCAGTGATTCCATACCATGCAAGCAAAACTCGAAGAAATGTGACATTTATTGTGCCTTACGAGGGGGCAGCTTCACTTGAATAATGTGGAGTGTCTTTTCAGCAAGCAAAGATAAATCTAATGTGCCTGCTTAATAACCTGTGGGGAAACAGGGTTAGAGGAGGTCCACAGCAACCTTTGCAAGATGCAAGTCAATCAACGGGGTGGTCAGACTCAGTGACCTGGTTGACTGCCTGTCTTCGTACCATCTAATGTCACTGGATTGTCCAGACTGTTTCACAGGCACCTGTCATATAGCTGGAATATTGTGGAGTATGCGTTAGTTCACACACAAACATGCTTGAGAGACAAATTGTGACTACTGAAAAGATGACCGAGCTGAACATTTCTTCAAATGTTTATTCTGTATAAATGTAAGTTTTTCAAAGCTGTAGAGTACCTATTGTACATTATGTAAATGTATGTGAACTGGAGGATGAATTGTCTTGTTTGAATGTACATAAATTGAACAGCAAAACAGTCCGTTTTTGTTCTTTTGTGGGATGGGCAGAAGGACCTCATCTCTATTTTAGCACAATAAAAGGAGCTGTGATGCCATCCACTTTATCCATTCTATTGTGGGTGCTGTAGCCTTGTGCTCGAAGCATTCGTAGTGTGAAGCCAATTTCTAGTGTCGCACCCCCACCATAGGTTAATATTGCTGGAGTATTGCTGAAAGCGTCGTAAAACCTTACTCGCTCTATTTTGATAAATACCCTTTACCCATACACATCCTCGTAGACTTGAAATGAAAATTGCAGACGAGTGTGTCTTGCACATATTAGGAGACGCCCAAAGGTGTATTAACTCGTGGCCTTGGTTGTTTGCGACAACACTGGTAATATTCCCTTTTGTTTCGATCTCATATTTTGGTTAACATCTGTGTCAATGGCGAAACCAGAATCAAAGCATAGGTATGGTGCCCAGGGTATTAATCATAAGAGAACAAGATTTTAGTTACATCAATGATGGAAATACTATCTAGAATAATTGCCTTAAAGCCAATTACTGTCAATAATTTGATGGTAATTTGTAATGTGAAATAGAACCTCTTAGAGTTCTGAACAATTTTTGTCCAGCCACGATCAGGGATAGCTTGAACAAAGTCTTCAACTCGAGATGCTCAATGACATCCTACGTCAATTGGTCAGTTTTCATAGCAAATGCCTTATAATACCTTAAGTGGAATCAAAACACGGCTGTGCGCTCTTGGACATTTCTTATAACATTCTCATTATTTGTAATGCTCTATAAATTTCTGGAAGAACTGACGGACTTGGCTGCTGGTCAGTCGAAGATTTGGATCAATGTTCCAACACTTAACAATCAGTTTGTGCCACTGCTCTGGGGGCTTGCAGTTCATAGACATTGACGGACGGAGTCCCTTCTCAATCGCTCGCTCGAACGTGGTGAACAGCTGCCCCTTGATGTGGTCTGCAGCATCCTGGCCGTACCACATCTCCCACACAATGATCCCCATACTGTACATGTCCGCCTTGACGTCATAGCGACCCTTCTGTAGCAGCACTTCCGGTGCCATGTACACAGGACTTCCCGCGATTGTTCCTGAGATGTCGTGCACACGTTTGGCAAGGCCCACGTCCGTTAGTTTTACGACATCGTCCTCATCAAGCTGCAAAGAAAGCAATTTTCTATTAAAGTTGTGGTCCTCTGCTTCTGAAGGTAAAGAATAAGTCACTGACTTTTGTTAGGGCCGCTTTGAACTAGTTCACTTATATCAGGTAAGTTATCTTGATGTTGGAGCATAGTGCTGTCAAACAGAGACATGAGCAGGGCGAAATGGGATTCAAATCAACAACCTTTTTTCTGGTTGCCTAAGGGACGCAACTCCGCACAGCCAATTGTGGCACCCAAGACTGGTGCTGGGCCACACATACCCCCATATACAATAGAAACCGTCATATCCCTAAGGTTTTGGGTTATGTTGTGGGGAATTAGGGTCTTATCGAGAGTACCCAGATGAATCCCTTGAAATAGGTCAAATTGCTAGTTTCTAATATGCAATAATATCTAATATACGGGTGGCCCAGTCGTCTAAGGCCCCGCGATTCGCTGTGCAGAGTTGCGTCCCTTGGGCACGCCAGAAACCTATGATTGTAGGTTCGAATCCCGGTTCGCCCCGATTATGTTTCTAGGTTTGTCAGCACCATACCCGTGCTCGTGGGTTTCACCGAAGTGGTAAACGTCTGAGACCTGTATCACTTCGGGCTTTCCTCCCACATTAAGCTGACACGCCGTGATATAACTGGAATACTGTTAAAAGCGGCGTTTAACCCAACTCACTCACTCACTCTTTGTCTGTATCGAGATTACTGCCGACAGTCTTCTCTTTCCATAGATACAATACCGTTAGGTGTTTCCACATTGGTCCCGATTGCTGACCGACAGTTAAAAATCGCCGAAAATTTTGATTTTATTCATTACTTCAAATGGATATGAGGTTTTGATTTATTTTAGTAATACTGTTGAATGCACATTTCGAAGAGATTTCCATATGCTTATGCTTATAAAGGGTGACGTGACCAGCCCCTGATGCACTATGTTAGGAAATTACGTCGGAACCCAGTTTGTACGTGCAGGTGATATGCCTGGAATATTGGCGTTTGTGGAGTTGGTCACCCAAAAACCACGAAATTCGAGCGTTATATTGCCTATGGACAAGGTTATATTTTGTGCATGGTAAACGATCTCTTGTATTGTAGACCGTGATTGAACAAGTTATGGACTCAAATATATCCCCACACACACTTGGAACATCCTTTCGGTTCTCCCACTGCGCATGTGCGAAGAAAGCCTTAAGTGACAGACCTTATTACACTTTTTCCAAACTTGGTGAAATGAACGAACACTGAATCGTGCTGACTAGCCAAGGGTTATGATCAGGGCAAATCTCCCTGATTCTAATCCACGAACATGGACCACTTAACGCTTGGCGGATACAACTCTTCACAGCTGCGCCATCTAAAGGAGAGAGGGAACCGTACCAGTATATTGTCCGGCTTCATGTCTCGATGAACGAGGCCCTTGCTGTGGAGATACTCCAGTCCACAGCACATCTGTTCCGCAAACACAGCCACCGTCTTCATTGCTTCAATCTGGGACTCGGTGTCGGCCTCGCATTTCGAGGGGCTTCGGACTTGTTTCCCCACAAACTTGGCCATCAGCGTCTTGGGGCAGTATTCGAGTACCATGACCCACTTCATGTCCCTACCACTAACCTGTCTGGACGCGCCATAGTACTTCACAACGTTGCGGTGTTTCAAATCCCTGAGAAAAGATGGTACATGAAAATAATGACACAGTAAAGATTTTGGCAAGTGCTTTTATGTGGGATGAAAGCCCGGATTGATGCAGGTCTCGGTTTATTTTGGTGAAACCCACGAGCACGGGTTTGGTGCTGACAAACCCAGAAACAATCGGTATTTGAACCCACGATCATAGGTTTCTGGCGCGCCTAAGGAAAGCAACCCTGAGACGACTGGGCCTCCCTTGGCCCAACACACTGTAACCTGTGCTCGGCTGTAACCGCAAGCATAGGTTACTGTGGGCGTGTTCCGCATTCCTTCCACGAAGCACTTTGAGCAACGTGTCACATCCGTATAGCCCTCAAGCTTTTAAATGACATCACGAGCACCGATCTACGCAAGTGGGATACGATGATATGAATGAACCAAGTTAGCCAGTCTGATCACCCGATCCCGTTAGTCGCCTCTTACGACAAGCATGGGTTGCTGAAGACCAATTCTAACCCTGATCTTCACGCGGGCATTTACTTTGTAGTCATTGACCATTCACCTTAACGTATTGTCCTCGAGGAGGACGTCGGTGACGTTTGTGACGTCGAGAGGTTCCTTGCAGACCTTGAGGGCAACTGCAATGTCGCCGTCGGCTGTGGCGAGGCGAGAGAAGTACACGTTGGCAAAACTTCCTCGACCAATGGGGTTCTCCGTTGCATTCTTGTTCAGTTCTTGGAAGCTGAAATCGAACTTCATGAGTTTCCTTGAGAAGAACATGTCCAGATACCCCTGAAGGTCCTCGGAGTCTGTGATGAACTTGGGATACATGTTCATCAGATTCGCCTGACCATGGTCAACTTCTTTGGTCAGTGACTTCATCAACTGACGGTCTGCCCGTAGAAACTCTGGAAGCATCTTCCCAATCTAGGAAACGAACGACCATTGTTAAATAATAAATGGACAAAATACGAAAGCAGTTTATGATATTCTCGTTATACACAAAAAAGGCTGGCATTAAATAGCAATTGATAAATCTTTACGATCTAGGAAATTTACAGTGTTTTTTTAGGACGATTATGAGGGACACATAAATGAGTGAATCTGTTTTACGCCGCTTCGAACATTTACACCACGGCGTTTCAGCTTGATTTGTGAGGAAAACCTAAAGAAAGGTCCCCAACCTTTACCACATTGGTTGCTCATGTTATCAACCATTAGTTGGGCAGGTACAGATAATTATATACAGTCCGCTGTAATATAGTTAAAAGATTGCAGAATGCGTCGTGAAACCACGCTCAGTGTCCTCAAGTTGCAAATGATTCCATGGCATTTGATTGGCTAACCAAGTTTACAATAATATCAAAAATTAGAATATGCACACAAGCAGACTACTGTTTCCTGATTGGCTGAAACTTGGGTGGGCGGGGCTGGGGTTACATTATTGCGCTGAACGATGTGACTGAATTTCTGTTGTTGTCAACAGTTTTGTGTGTTAATGATGAAATATTCTGTCTGTGAAGGTATTGTTGACATGTAATTATAACAATTGACTTCAATACTACGTTTTTGTGTTTAAGGAGGTATAAACGTTACAAAACCCCGATGTACACGCATATGCATATCGAATATAGGTTTTTGAAACCTCGGATAGCTTTTCTGATGTTCATGCAGCGTTTAACAACATTCCCATTTCTGGCGTCCCCCGCCGTGATATTGATGGAATAGTGTTAAAAGCGGCGTAAAACTATACTCACTCGCTCACTTGAATGATATTCACATCTCACCGACACCTTTCACATTCCTTATTGTTGATCTAACTTACTCTGTCAATATTCTTCGCAAACCGGTCAAAGAACTTTTCCACCGCTGCCAAAACGTTCCTCTCCGACAGTCCATCCAGGAACATCTTCGAGGCATCCTGCATCACCTGTGAAGCGTTGCTAGAGCTATAGGTCTTGAACAACGCTCGGACTTTACTAGCTCTGGTATCTAGAGAGAAAGCAGCCCCCACTGCACTGCCTATACTCATGAAACCCTCTGATTTCCCCCCGGACTTCTTATCTGCCTTCTTCCATACTTTCGTGACTGGGGCACGAGTTCGGAGGGAGTTGTGGAGATCCACCATTGATCTCACGTCTTCACCAAGGAACACACCTGAAAATATTACCTGTATATTAGCATTCATCACCACTCGCCCCTCTCCGTCCCCATATCGATGAATGTTATGTGCGAAAATACAACAAACCAATCAGAATGCGTGTATGATTTCAAATTCTTCAAATAAGTTTTGATTTTACATATGTCTTGCATCTCAAAATATACCCCAGACACAGTTAAATGTGCTGCGGCGTAAAACCATACGCACTCACTCTTATTCCGAAGAAGAACATATTTCCGATAATTTTCCGGTTAATTGACTTCTCACGAATCAAAGGATTACCAACAGCGGAAGTGTATTGTCCGGATAAGTGAGACAATTTTGAGTGCATTTCAGTGTTTTCTGTATGAAAATGACCGTCCGGTTCCGGAAACTGAATTTCCGGATATACGGGTAAATTTATATAGTAATTATTTCGTTTTGAATGAAAATCGTCCGGGAACCGAGGTTTCCGGATATCTGAAGTCCGTATAAGCGGGGCATGACTGTACCATTTAAAGAGTCATAGAACGAATTTCCTTTTGTCACAAAAAGTAACACCCTAAAAATGCTCGTAAGTAATACAGTCAATCTTGTACAATCTACAGTCACTGGTACATGTGATGAGAGGTGATGTTAAGTGAATATCACCACAGTATACCACAAATGGACTGTTGATCGTCTAGAATTGCTGGTGCATTCCCCAACCCACCCTCTATCTGTTTGGCCTGGTCCTCAAACAGTTCAACGTCCTGCTTAAACTTCTTAAAGGTACTGGTCCTGACATTTCCCACGACGTTCTTGCTCCGGTCCCACGTGTCCACGATGTCCTGGATTCTGCTGGAAATCCGGGCTGAGGCTTCTGCAGCAACCTTCTTCCAGTTGTCAGGTCGCGGGCAGAGGTCGGAGTTCCACACCACCAGGTCACGTCTGTTGTTCGTGTTCAAGGACTGGAATAACAAGGCAAATCCTGCCGTCACTGTAACATTAACCCTGTTCTCTATTTATGAAGAGGGTAACATATTCCATGCTCATTAAGATGGTATATTTAACCCTTTTTACGAAGATAATAAGGATGACATCATTAACCCTGTTTTTTTAAGATTAGATTATATAGATGGTAACATTTACCTCGTTTATAAGGATGGTAACATTAAACCCGTCTAAACGTATGGTAACATTAACCCTGTAACATAAAACCCATCTATAAGGATGGTAACATTAACCCCATCTGTAAGGATCGTAACATTGACTCTGCTTATTAGGGTGGTAACACTAACTCCGTCTATAAGGATGGTAACATTTACCTCGTTTATAAGGATGGTAACATTAAACCAGTCTAAACGTATGGTAACATTAACCCTGTTTATAAGGATGGTAACATAAAACCCATCTATAAGGATCGTAACATTAACTCTGCTTATAAGGGTGGTAACACTAACTCCATCTATAAGGATGGTAACATTAACCTGGTTTATAAGGATGGTAACATTAAACCTGTTTATAAGGATAGCAACATTAACCCCGTCTATAAGGATGGTAACATTAAATACCGTCTAAAAGTATGGTAACATCAACCCTGTTTATAAGGATGGTAACATTAACCTCGTCTGTATAACCCCATCTATGAGGATGGTAACAATAACCCCGTCTATAAGGATGGCAACATTAACCCCGTCTATAAGGATGGTAACATTACATGTTAGACATTGTTACACAAACGGCCAGAGGAATGTTCCTTCACCTTGATGATGCTGTCTGTGATGTCTTCCGCGGCGTTCCTTACATCCCTCCTCATGTCCCTGATCCTGCTCTCTGCCCGGGTCTCCAGCTGCTCTATCTGAGAGCACACCGACCTGTACAAGCTTTCCTGTTCCTCCACAGTGCGGGCTTCCAGCTGCTTCGACACCTTCAGGGAGTACAGCGTCCGCTTCAGAATGGTAGACAACCATCTGGAGAAACACAAAGGACAGTGTTAACCCTGATAAAGAGGGACATCTGGGGGGACAGGGGACAGTGTTGACCCTGATACAGAGGGTCCATCTGGGGGTACACGGGACAGTGTTGACCCTGATACAGAGGGTCCATCTGGGCATGCAGGAATGTGTTGACCCACCCTGATACAGAGGTACATCTGGGGGTACACGGGACAGTGTTGACTCACCCTGATACAGAGGAACATCTGGGGGTACACGGGACAGTGTTGGCTCACCCTGATACAGAGGTACATCTGGGGGTACACGGGACAGTGTTGACTCACCCTGATACAGAGGTACATCTGGGGGTACATGGGACAGTGATGGCTCACCCTGATACAGAGGTACATCTGGGGGTACACGGGACAGTGTTGACTCACCCTGCTACAGAGGTACATCTGGGGGTACACGGGACAGTGTTGACTCACCCTGATACAGAGGTACATCTGAGGGTACAGGGGATAGCGTTGGCTCACCATGATACAGAGGTACACCTGGGGGTAGGGGATAGTGTTGACCCTGATACAGAGGTACATCTGGGGGTACAGGGGACAGTGTTGACTCACCCTGATACAGAGGTACATCTGGGGGTACAGGGGATAGTGTTGACCCTGATACAGAGGTACATCTGGGGGTACACGGGATAGTGTTTACCCGGATACAGAGGCACACCTGGGGGTACAGGGGATAGTGTTGACCCTGATACAGAGGCACATCTCAGGGTACTGGGGATAGCGTCGGCTCACTATGATACAGAGGCATACCTGGGGGTAGGGGATAGTGTTGACCCTGATACAGAGGTACACCTGGGGGTACAGGGGATAGTGTTGACCCGGATACAGAGGTACATCTGGGGGTACAGGGGATAGCGTTGACCCTGATACAGAGGTACACCTGGGGGTACAGGGGATAGTGTTGACCCGGATACAGAGGTACATCTGGGGGTACAGGGGATAGTGTTGACCCGGATACAGGGGTACATCTGGGGGTACAGGGGATAGTGTTGACCCGGATACAGGGGTACATCTGGGGGTACAGGGGATAGTGTTGACCCACCCTGATAGAGAGATACACCCGGGCATGAGTTAATGGAGTCACCTGTAGTGTGTCATGAGCTTGGAGCGGAAAGTTGTTGGTAGGACCTGCCGTATCCCTTCCACGAGGGCCACGTGGTCTTCCAGCATGTTCCGATAGTCCAACCCATCTAAAGCCTGGAATAAGACATAGGTTATTGTACATACTCTGCTGGTCCAACCAATGTTAAGTTGACGTACAATTAGGTATACAATTTCTTGCATCAGTACATTTATTACTGCACCGGTACACTAATCCTTATACTCACACTACACCTTGCATCCCCACACTAATCCCTACACCCCACACTAATCCATGTACCCACACACTAATCCCTGCACCCCACTCTTACCATGTACCCACACTAATCAATGTACCCACACATTAATCCCTGCATCCCACGCTGAATCATTGACTCCACACACTAATCCATGCACCCCCCACATTCATCCTACACCCCACACACTAATCCATGCACCCCACAATTTACCCATGCACCCCGTACATTAACCCCTGCACCCCACACACTAATCCATGCACCCCACACATTTACCCCTCCACCCCACATACTAATCCATCCACCCCACATATTTACCACTCCACCCTACACATTTACCCCTGCACCCTACACATTTACCCCTGCAACCCCCACATTTACCCTACATCCCAGACACTAATCCATGCACCCCACACATTCACCCCAGCACCCCACACATTTACCCCTGCACCCCACACATTTACCCTTCACCCCACACACTAATCCATGCACCCCACACATTTACCCCAGCACCCCACACATTTACCCCTCCACCCCACACATTTACCCCTGCACCCCACACATTTACTCCTGCACCCTACACATTTACCCCTGCACCCCACATATTTACCCCTCCACCCCACATATTTACCACTCCACCCCACACATTTACCACTCGACCCTACACATTTACCCCTGCACCCTACACATTTACCCCTGCACCCCCCACATTTACCCTACATCCCAGACACTAATCCATCGACCCAGAACATTTACCCCAGCACCCCACACATATACCCCTGCACCCCACACATTTACCCTTCACCCCACACACTAATCCATGCACCCCACACATTTACCCCAGCACCCCACACATTTACCCCTCCACCCCACACATTTACCCCTGCACCCCACACATTTACTCCTGCACCCTACACATTTACCCCTCCACCCCACATATTTACCACTCCACCCCACACATTTACCCCTGCACCCTACACATTTACCCCTGCACCCCACACATTTACCCTACATCCCACACACTAATCCATCCACCCAGCACCTTTACCCCTGCACCCCACACATTTACCCCTGCATCCCACACATTTACCCCTGCATCCCACACATTTACCCCTGCATCCCACATATTTACCCACACACATTTACCCCTGCATCCCACACATTTACCCCTACATCCCACACATTTACCCCTGCATCCTACACATTTATCCCTGCATCCCACACATTTACCCCTGCATCCCACATATTTACCCCCACACATTTATCCCTGCATCCCACACATTTACCCCTACATCCCACACATTTACCCCTACATCCTACACATTTACCCCTGCATCCTACACATTTACCCCTGTATTCCACACATTTACCCCAGCACCCGACACATTTACCCCAGCACCCCACACATTTACCCCTGCACCCCACACATTTACCCCTGCATCCCACACATTTACCCCTGCATCCCACATATTTACCCACACACATTTACCCCTGCATCCCACACATTTACCCCTACATCCCACACATTTACCCCTACATCCCACACATTTACCCCTGCATCCTACACATTTATCCCTGCATCCCACACATTTACCCCTGCATCCCACATATTTACCCCCACACATTTACCCCTGCATCCCACACATTTACCCCTACATCCCACACATTTACCCCTGCATCCTACACATTTACCCCTGCATCCTACACATTTACCCCTGTATTCCACACATTTACCCCAGCACCCGACACATTTACCCCAGCACCCCACACATTTACCCCTGCACCCCACACATTTACCCCTGCACCCCACACATTTACCCCAGCACCACACACAAATTCATGCACCTAGTGCTTCCTACCTGTGTGGCGGAGATCCTGTATATCTGACCATCAGTGATGTTTGGGATGGACTTGCCCAGTTTCTCCTTTACGAATTGCCGGACCTGCTCGTCATCCCGTGGACCCACTTGGTCCCACTTGTTACACACGAACACGGCGGTCGAGGGGTCGAAGTCGCTGTGCTGCACACCCTGGAGTAGGAGACGTCCCAGCTGCAGGGGAGAGAACAGATCACAGGCAGGAGAACAACACGTGGTACGTTGGTATCAGAAATGTTCACCCAGGAAGAGGCATGCAGATTGGGCCATGTTCCACAAAGCGATCCATACTCCCATACTTTAACATAGACTTACGACAGTCGTAGCGATACGAGCGCTTTGTGGAATGGAGCCCTAGCCATTTATTATTTGTGAGATTGGTCTTAGGACTGTATCGTATTTTGCTGACCCCGCACTCATCAATATTACAGCGGACAGTAAAAACTGAGGCTGGACGAGTCGAGCCAGTGATTGATAAAATGAGCAACGATCCACATCGTCGAGGTACGTTGACACGCATTCAACCAAGTCACCGAGCTTGACCACCGTTCCATTAAGTCACCTCCCACGACAAGCATAGGTTGCTTGTGACCTTTCTAACCCGGAATCCCCAAGGCCGTGACCTTGTAGTCGCCAGGAATTCCTTTGCTTGTTTTATGAAATGAATTGGTTATGTTTTTAACATTCAAACTTTATCAAAGTCGAAAAAATAGAGCTTACATTTTGAATTTGAACCGACAGAACTGGCTGGAAAGATGCAAGCTATTTTGGTAAAATATTTTATACTGTGGTGCCTAAACAAAACTATAGCCACCTACCCTGTCCCTGTGTATGCCGCCGGCGTCGCCCGTGTTGATGACGTAGAGGAAGCCGAAGGCCTTGTCCATGTACTGCCCCATGTCCAGACTGTGAGAGCCGCCGATGCCTGGCGTGTCCACGAACACAACCCCTTCCTGTACAGATACCAGACCACAGTTGGGTTTAACGCCGCTTTGAACACTATTAAGGCGGTGGTGTGTGTGTGTGTGTGTGTGTGTGTGTGTGTGTGTGTGTGTGTTTACCGCAGGTCGGCAATATTTCAGCCATATTGTGACGAGCACGCATCTGCAGAGCGAATTGCTGCACCCTTGAAGAACTGGGGTATCGCGCACCCTACAAGGGTTCAGTGACGTTTAGAAAGAAGGTTCAAAGCAATGCAAGAAACTTGCGAATTACTTTTCGGATGTGCCAGAATATAAAATAATGAAAACAATTTCCACACTTGTCTCCCATTAAATTTCACATCGTTATCTTTTTTATAACATTATTACAAGAAACGGGTGTCAGAGAACAAGTAGCTGTTGAAATTAGCAGTTATCAGCCATATGCATATTCTCAAGCATATTTAGACCAAAATTTCACACCCGTATCATTATTAGTGAAAGGTAGTTCCACCTAACCATGAATATCACAAAGAAGGAACAAAGGCGAAACACCACAGCCTACCTCCATCAAGGGGAAAGGCCAGTAGATCTCCACTCTGGTATAAGGGCTCTCGTCTGTGCCTGGGTCTGTCTCAGTTACGTACTTGGCCAAGGACTCTGTGAAACCTTGCACCTGCGATTCATCCTGGCACTCCAACCTCTTGCTCTTGGTTCCTTCTCGGTAGTGCAGCACTATAGCCCGCACCTTGGAGTTCCGCAGCTCGCACACCGTGGCGGTACATTGAAGGGCGCTTGTGGGCAGGATCCGCAGACCCACAAGCAGGTTGACGAGGGTGCTCTTGCCCGCGCCTGTATCACCTGTATTAGACAAGTGGGTGAGTTTAATTTAACGACGCTTTGAACAGTATAACACGGCATGTCAGCTTGCTGTGGAAGGAAAACCCGAAGTTATACATCAAGAAAACAATTTATTTGTGTGTGAAACCTGACGTCATTTATGTTGTTTTTTTTTAAAAAGAAGCCCCAAACAACATACTACTTCCGGATATCAGAATATCATATAACTGATCAATTCATTATCCGATCATGAAGCCAATAGGGCATCGTTTGTTTGTTTGGTACCTCCGTTTGTTGTTTAACGCCACACTCAGTAATATTCCAGCTGTATGGCGGCGGTTTGTAAATAATCGAGTCAGACCAGACAATCCAGTGTTTGACATCATGAACATCGATCCACGCAATTGGGATACGATGCCATGCATCAACTAAGTCAGTGAACCTGACCACCTGATCCCGTTAGTTGCCTCTTACGACAAGCATAGTCGCCTCTTACGACAAGCATGGGTTGCTAAAGACCTATTCTATCCCAGATGTTCACGGATGGTTGACACTGAGAGTACCCACCAGCAATGACGATGGCGCAGTCACTTTTGTCCAGCTGTTGGCATTTGTTCTTGATGGTGACCAGGAAGTCGGGGAAGATTCTCTCCAGATCATCGCTGAACCTCTTGGGTAGCTCCTTGAAGAGGGTGGCTGATTTCTCGAATAGTTTTGTCAGCTCCGCCCGGTTTACTTTGTCTTCTTGTATGGCTTCAGCCATAGCATTCTGATCCTATGGATAGAGACAGACAAGAGTGAGTGAGGTTGGTTTAACACCGCTGTCAGAGCCGTCGATGCCGGTCCTGTCCACGACAACATCCCCTGTCAGTTACCAGACCAGAGTTAGGTTTGACACCACTTTGAACAGTATTTCAGTTATATCACGGCGTAAATAATAACGTTTCGGATATGCCGAAAAACACATCAACGAAAATTTGTTTTTTTCATTAAAAATTGTCTCCTTTTAAATTTCACATTTTATTTTTTTGGCGTAGCATTCTGATTTTGTAACAGAAACAGACATGAGTGAGTGAGTTAGGTTTAACGCCGCTTTAAACGGAATTAATGGAATTCATGTCAACTTAATAAGAAAGATCGAGATGACGAAGAGCGTAGACGTTTACAGCTTTGGTGAAACCCACGAACACGAACCCTAGACCCGAGATTTCGAAACAACGACCCATTCGTGACCAACTCGTGTTATTCCGGGACAAGCCGAATAGCGACTCGTGCCCCTCTCATGGCCATTTTTGCGACCGGGTTCCGTCTTAGCGCAAACGGGCATACCTAAAACAATTGTCAACACGTTGCGCCATGGTTCACATATATTTCCTCATATATCATTTATATTTCAGATGCAATTAAAAGCACATCAGGACATGCAAAATTATACAGTATGATTGAACACATTTAACTGTGTCTTAGGTATATTTGTAGACATAATTATGTAAAAACAGAAATTATTTCTGAGGGATTCTTTGACAAAGAACTTGAAATATTACGCGTATTCTGATTGGTTTGTCGTATTTTCGCACATAACATTCATCGATAGGGGGACAAGTCTTCTTGCGGGTTACGGAAAGGGGCGAGTGGTGACGAATGCCAACGACCATAAGTTTTTGGTACGCACAAAGGAGGCAACCGTGCACATAGGATTGTGGTGGTCGAGACGACTGGGTCATCTGGATTAAGTGTGACTAAACTGTGATAAAGATATATCAGAAATATGTGAGTATACCATATGTTAAGAGGACCTGTTGTTTTATTTCCAGGGTTATCACCACCGCCACGACACCAATTCTCTAGCCTCATCACCATATTATATCCAATCGGTTTACATGGTTTATTGGTTCTCAAAACCTTCAGATATCGTGCATATCCCCTCGTCTCGCGATCTGTGGAAGTCCCTGCCAATGGGTCTGAAGCCTGCTCCGTCACTATTTCTGTTATTTAACACCGAAACATTTAAACTCAAATGATCTCAAACCAACTTAGCCCATACAATTTTGAGGGACAATAATTTAGTTGGTATGTCGAATAAGCAGGTCTTTGTACAGAGGTTTAACTCCATGTGTTTTATAATACATTTTGTTAATGTTTTGTTTAATTACTTTTTGTTTTGATTCTGGGTTACAATATGCCCCAATCAACCTACACATGTTATAAGAGGATCGGCTGATCGGTGACTGGATCGGTTTCGGGTCATCGTACCCCGACGGCGTGGGAGGCTCATAATATCAATCACTTGATTATTCCGTGAAAATTATTCCTAGGTAGCTGGACTTTTGCTGAGAGCGGCGTTAACCAACATACATACTTCCACCTCTTTGAACTTAGAAGAACGTAGAAGAAAGGGAGCGAGGCTGATAAAACACATCTTTGAATAGCATCTCATGTCCGTTTCATGAGGAGGAAATCCGAATTGACGTCAGGCGTATTCCTTTACAACTAAAACCCACAAACACGGGTATTAGACAGACCGACCGACCAATGGTCCTAAAGGGGGCGAATCTGGGACTCGAATTTGTAGCTAAACAACGGATCCCGACACAACTAAGGGAAGTAACTCTGCATATTGATCAGCGCTACATTGACCAATATGTCACCTACTTACAGATACTCAATATGTCAGTACAGACAGACACCACCCTCGCAGGACTTCGTCAAAGGCTGACACGGCCCAACGTGCACTTATAGGCTTCATCACACTCCTCAGATCTACAGCCTTTGTCTTGTCATCTGCATGTTGTTGGTTCAATTATTTTATTGCCTTTGAACTTCCTTAATGCCAGCCGACAGAATAAACGTATAAACTGTGTGCTGTTTTTAGGGAAACACCGTGTATTGCTTTTATGGAAGTGTTCTACTTAGCGTTACTAATAATTTTTATAACGCTATTCGTGTTTGATTGGAGCAAGGCAAGGCACGGCACGGTACGGCAAGGCACGGCACGGCACGGCACGGCAAGGCAAGGCAAGGCACAGCACGGCAAGGCAAGGCACGGCACGGTACGGCAAGGCAAGGCAAGGCAAGGCACGGCACGGCACGGCACGGCAAGGCAAGGCAAGGCAAGGCAAGGCACGGCACGGCACGGCAAGGCACGGCAAGGCAAGGCACGGCAAGGCAAGGCACGGCACGGCACGGCAAGGCAAGGCACGGCACGGCACGGCACGGCACGGCACGGCACGGCAAGGCACGGCACGGCACGGCAAGGCAAGGCAAGGCAAGGCACGGCACGGCACGGCACGGCAAGGCAAGGCAAGGCACGGCACGGCACGGCACGGCACGGCAAGGCAAGGCAAGGCAAGGCAAGGCAAGGCACGGCAAGGCAAGGCACGGCAAGGCAAGGCAAGGCAAGGCAAGGCACGGCACGGCACGGCACGGCACGGCACGGCACGGCACGGCACGGCACGGCACGGCAAGGCAAGGCAAGGCAAGGCAAGGCAAGGCAAGGCAAGGCAAGGCAAGGCAAGGCACGGCAAGGGAAGGCAAGGCAAGGGTCAGCAGTCGTATTAATTGGAAGGCGCATTAATTTCAATATTTACAGTATATCACGGCGTGTCATCTTCATGTAGGAGGCTAGCCCGAAATGATGCAGATCTATGATACTGTTATTAACCTAGGAACGTAATCAGGGCAAAACTGAGAATCGAACCCACGATCATAGGTTTATGGCACGCCAAAGGGACGCAACTGTTGTCCTTCAACGACTTAGCCGTACGTGCTCCTATCCACGTAGCGGAGCTATGGTACTCAAAACAAGGGAGGGGACATCTTCGTTGAAGCACCAACCATAACCTAGTTCCCGGGCATGACAGCGTATTCCAATTGCGTGGATCGATGCTCATGATACTGGATTGTCTGGTCCAGATTCCATAATTTACAGACCGCCGTCATATAGCTGGAATATTGCTAAGTGCGGCGTTAAACAACAAACAAACAAACAAACAAACAAACAAACAATATGAATGTAGGTACTTCCTGGTGTAGTACTTACTATGTGCATAATACCCATAGATAGATCAATATACGTCAACTTGTCACAAGGTAAACATGAATCAAAACACAAGATTGTTGTTATAGCTCCACGCATTGAACTCAAGAACGTGATTCTAGGGGCTCATGCCACGTGCATTGAATTCCTATACACTTCCCGGAAAACCCCAACGGCTCAAGGACGTTTCTTTGAAATACACATACGCACTAGAATAACATTGCGACACCCAACACAACCTTCACTTATGACCTATCGAAACGTACAGCATATGGACGAAAGCTATTTGTACTGCGCGAAGAAACGACGTGGACCACGACTTGGCATTGAACGAATCAGTTCAGTTTACACAAATCAGAGATGAAATAGATTGCAGATATTCATAATTACATGTATTACAACTGTAGCCATGTAATAAGTAAACGCTGTGGACGTTTGTTTGATGAGTTTATTTAAAGTTTGATTTTTGTGCGATAGATTCTAAATTTAGCTGTGAATGAGTGAGTGAGTTAGTGAGTGAGTAGTGTTTTAGGCCGCGTTAAGCTCTAATCGAACCTAATCACGGCGGGAGAAAAAAAGGCCATGGTTCACATATATTTCCTCATACATCATTTATATTTCAGATGCAATTAAAAGCACATCAGGCCACGCGAAATTATACAGTATGATTGAACACATATAACTGTGTCTTAGGTATATTTGTAGATGCAAGACATATGTAAAAACAGAAATTATTTCTGAGGGATTCTTTGACAAAGAACTTGAAATCATACGCGCATTCTGATTGGTTTGTCGTATTTTCGCACATAACATTCATCGATAGGGGGACGAGTCTTCTTGCGGGTTACGGAAAGGGGCGAGTGGTGACGAATGCCAACGACCATAAGTTTTTGGTACGCACAAAGGAGGCAACCGTGCACATAGGATTGTGGTGGTCGAGACGACTGGGTCATCTGGATTAAGTGTGACTAAACTGTGATAAAGATATATCAGAAATATGTGAGTATACCATATGTTAAGAGGACCTGTTGTTTTATTTCCAGGGTTATCACCACCGCCACGACACCAATTCTCTAGCCTCATCACCATATTATATCCAAGCGGTTTACATGGTTTATTGGTTCTCAAAACCTTCAGATATCGTGCATATCCCCTCGTCTCGCGATCTGTGGAAGTCCCTGCCAATGGGTCTGAAGCCTGCTCCGTCACTATTTCTGTTATTTAACACCGAAACATTTAAACTCAAATGATCTCAAACCAACTTAGCCCATACAATTTTGAGGGACAATAATTTAGTTGGTATGTCGAATAAGCAGGTCTTTGTACAGAGGTTTACCTCCATGTGTTTTATAATACATTTTGTTAATGTTTTGTTTAATTACTTTTTGTTTTGATTCTGGGTTACAATATGCCCCAATCAACCTACACTTGTTATAAGAGGATCGGCTGATCGGTGACTGGATGGGTTTCGGGTCATCGTACCCCGACGGCGTGGGAGGCTCCTAATATCAATCACTTGATTATTCCGTGAAAATTATTCCTAGGTAGCTGGACTTTTGCTGAGAGCGGCGTTAACCAACATACATACTTCCACCTCTTTGAACTTAGAAGAACGTAGAAGAAAGGGAGCGAGGCTGATAAAACACATCTTTGAATAGCATCTCATGTCCGTTTCATGAGGAGGAAATCCGAATTGACGTCAGGCGTATTCCTTTACAACTAAAACCCACAAACACGGGTATTAGACAGACAGACCGACCAATGGTCCTAAAGGGGGCGAATCTGGGACTCGAATTTGTAGCTAAACAACGGATCCCGACACAACTAAGGGAAGTAACTCTGCATATTGATCAGCGCTACATTGACCAATATGTCACCTACTTACAGATACTCAATATGTCAGTACAGACAGACACCACCCTCGCAGGACTTCGTCAAAGGCTGACACGGCCCAACGTGCACTTATAGGCTTCATCACACTCCTCAGATCTACAGCCTTTGTCTTGTCATCTGCATGTTGTTGGTTCAATTATTTTATTGCCTTTGAACTTCCTTAATGCCAGCCGACAGAATAAACATATAAACTGTGTGCTGTTTTTAGGAAAACACCGTGTATTGCTTTTATGGAAGTGTTCTACTTAGCGTTACTAATAATTTTTATAACGCTATTCGTGTTTGATTGGAGCAAGGCAAGGCACGGCACGGTACGGCAAGGCAAGGCAAGGCAAGGCACGGCACGGCACGGCACGGCACGGCACGGCAAGGCAAGGCACGGCACGGCACGGCACGGCAAGGCAAGGCAAGGCAAGGCAAGGGTCAGCAGTCGTATTAATTGGAAGGCGCATTAATTTCAATATTTACAGTATATCACGGCGTGTCATCTTCACCAGGCAAGGCAAGTCATTACCTAGGAACGTAATCAGGGCAAAACTGAGAATCGAACCCACGATCATAGGTTTATGGCACGCCAAAGAGACGCAACTGTTGTCCTTCAACGACTTAGCCGTACGTGCTCCTATCCACGTAGGGGAGCTATGGTACTCAAAACAAGGGAGGGGACATCTTCGTTGAAGCACCAACCATAACCTAGTTCCCGGGCATGACAGCGTATTCCAATTGCGTGGATCGATGCTCATGATACTGGATTGTCTGGTCCAGATTCCATAATTTACAGACCGCCGTCATATAGCTGGAATATTGCTAAGTGCGGCGTTAAACAACAAACAAACAAACAAACAAACAATCTGAATGTAGGTACTTCCTGGTGTAGTATTTACTATGTGCATAATACCCATAGATAGATCAATATACGTCTACTTGTCACAAGGTAAACATGAAGCAAAACACAAGATTGTTGTTATAGCTCCACGCATTGAACTCAAGAACGTGATTCTAGGGGCTCATGCCGCGTGCACTGAATTCTTATACACTTCCCGGAAAACCCCAACGGCTCAAGGACGTTTCTTTGAAATACACATACGCACTAGAATAACATTGCGACACCCAACACAACCTTCACTTATGACCTATCGAAACGTACAGCATATGGACGAAAGCTATTTGTACTGCGCGAAGAAACGACGTGGGCCAAGACTTGGCATTGAACGAATCAGTTCAGTTTACACAAATCAGAGATGAAATAGATTGCAGATATTCATAATTACATGTATTAAACTAAATTGTAGCCATGTAATAAGTAAACGCTGTGGACGTTTGTTTGATGAGTTTATTTAAAGTTTGATTTTTGTGCGATAGATTCTAAATTTAGCTGTGAGTGAGTGAGTTAGTGAGTGAGTAGTGTTTTAGGCCGCGTTAAGCTCTAATCGAACCTAATCACGGCGGGAGAAAAAAAGGCAGTGGATTTTACACTTTGGGACCAACTTGGGACTCGAACCAGGAACCATGACCGTTTGTGCTGCCCAACCATTGTTACTAGTGAGTAGTGCTCTTGGATGATTAGAATGCATCTTCCCGAGCCAAGTCAGTTAACTGACTATAAAAGTCCAGTTTTCACCCTTGCCGAACTAGGCGGGTATTATGGAGTTACATTTTGGCTGGACTAACGAGTCTATGCATAGTCCAATCAAAATCGTGCACCGAAATCGAAATCCGGTTCGTAGAGTGTCATGCAGATTTCGGTCGACTGCAGGATTTGCAAACCATGTGCACCGCTAACTCGTTGTCAAAAAATCAAGGTGCTCACGTGATTTGATGCACCTCGCGATGTAAGACTCGTTTTATCATAATATAGATCTTGATTATCAATCAGATCGTCTTGACTGGACGCCGCCGTTTTGTTTGAAGCAAATGCAAGTGATACGAGAGGTTGAATCTGATTGGTCAATAGGAGAGACATAGAGAGGACATAACTCGTAATAGCCACTGGAGGCGCTACGATCGAGCCCAGGAATTCCAGCCTAGTTCGGCAAGGGTGGAAACTGGACTTTTAAAGTCAGTTAACTCCCTTGCCTCGGTAAGATGATTAGAATGACATGGGGGGCATGTCTGTTACAGTAAATACAAGACGTCTTAATACGAAATTAGTGATGTCGTTCAACGCAATTATGCTAACAAAGTCACGCCCACCCAATTATTAAGCAATCAGGAAACAGAAGTCCGTTGGTGGGTGTGGCTTCTTTTTGGTTTTATGGGAACTATATATAGTTGTATATATCAGGAGTGCCTAGAAATAATCCGAGTCTAATCCCCCTTGCGCTAAGACGATCGTAACTCCCATACTTTAACCCAAACTTACGACTATCGCAGCGCCAAGGGGGTCGTAACTCCCATACTTTAACATAGGCTTACGACAGTCGCAGCGCTAAGGTGATCGTAACTACCATTACTTTAACACAGACAGTCGTAGCCCTAAGGCCAGGTTCACACAGTGCCGATTATGGTTCCCGTTTGAGATCAGACAGCGCTACGTCACGAAAAGTGGAAAAGTCGGATTACTATCCTCAATGATCTGTAATGTCCTATCATTGTCTGAACGAAGTCGTGAACGTTCGTAACAGAATCCTACGGATCGGGAATGGTCCAGAGAGGTCGGCCAAGCACTTCCGACAGTATGGTGGGTCCCGTAACATTCGGGAAACTCAGGCGATTTTGTCTAGTCGAATTACAATCGTGATTATGTCGTGACAGATTCTGCTGTATCGGATCAACATTGTAACAATGTCCTGTGTTGTCTGGACGGTGTCCTTAGGGTCGGGACGCTGTAGTGATGAACGGGCATGAATTGTTCACTGCCGTTTCTTGTCGATTGAGTCCAGATTGCGTCCAGATCTTGCCAAATGCGAACCGTCTTTGTCGGTTCACTGTCCGTTCACTGTCTGGTCTCTGTCGGATCGCATTCGGGAGAATCGGGACGCTGTCGGGACCGATTGGGTCGTTTTTTACCATGCGGAAGGTACAGATCGGATCACATTCGGATTGAGAACGGGAGCATCGAGACGAATTCGGCTGGAAACGGCTGAATCGGGACGCTTCCTGAATGATATCTGATTGTTTGTGAATTTCCCGATTCAGGCAGTAAAATTCCGGAATGTGTGACTGAGCCCTAAGGTAATCGTAACTCAGATACTTTAACACAGACTTACAACAGTAGCGCTAAGGTGATCCTATCTACCATACTTTAACATAAACCTACGACTGTCACAGCGCTAAGGAGATCGTAACTCCCATACTTTTAAACAGGCTTACGACTGTCGCAGCGCTAAGGAGATCGTAACTCCCATACTTTTAAACAGGCTTACGACTGTCGCAGCGCTAAGGTGATCGTAACTCGGATACTTTAACACAGATTTGCGACAGTCGTAGCGCAACAATCGCTTTGTGGAACGGGGCCCTGGACTGGGTAAACCAAAGGGTTTCGACGACGCTCATGGCGCACATCCAATCTTCGTAATCAAGAAGCAAAAGGGGGCTGCTCTTAACCCGGAATCCCCATAGGGTCTACGGTTACCCAGTTTTCACAAATGAACGCGTCAAATCAATGGTAAACTAGGTTCGGGCAAACCAAACCTCCTCGCAAGTTTCATTTTCAGCTTTACACACAACTTTGCTAAGTTTGCTAACAAAACTTTTAAGCTATTTATCAATAAAATATATGATAAACATAATTACTGACCCCCCCCCCCCCCCCCCCCCCGCCCCTCTTCTCGCTCTCTCTAACAATCTGTACTCATTGACAGTACTACATAAGATCTCTTTAAATGGGGTTACGTGTCGCCTTTCAAATAATTTCACTTATGTAGCTACAATTCCAAGTAATATAGCATAAGTGCCCATCTACCGTGACACTCATGTGTAGGCTCATATGTAAAGCGACATTAAACGCATTCGGGAATTCCATTCGTCACTGTAAGCGTCAATGGAAAAAAACCCAGCAGTAGCTGAGTCACGTCAGCCTACCCTGGTCACGCTTCAGTGAACAGCTCTTTGTGGTGCAACGGCAAATCTCCGTTCCGGTACCTATCCCCCTAACGTTGTTATCCGCAGGTCGGAAACATCAATCAAAGTCATTGGAATGTGAACATTCTTAAAGAATACATAGTCGTAAGCATCTGTTGAAGAGTGGTATCGCATGTCTGACTCAATTCGATCATGAACAAAGGACTATGCCTCTGGATAGCGGTTGCTTGAAATCAGCCCCAGAGCCTGATAATCCGATCCATTGTAGTCAGTCTAGTGTGGGTTCCTTGGGACTACGGAAGCCTGATGGTGACATTTAACTTTTTCTTTTTCTTCTTGAAATTTCAAGATACTAACTTGAAATTTCAAGCTGTTATGTTGAAATTACAAGTTACTAAGTTAAAATTTATAAGATAATAAGTTGAAATTTCAAGATATTAACTTGAAATTTTAATATTGAAATTTTAAGATCATCATCTTGAAATTTCAACTAAAAATTGAAACTTCAACATAACACCTTTAAATGTCAAGTTAGTATTTTGAAGTTTCAAGTTAGTATCAGGACATTTCAACTTAGTATCTTGAAGTTTCAAGAAAATAATAAAAGAACAAATGTCCCTAAAAAGGTTTCCGTAGACTCAATCCTAGAATACCCACCGTATACATACGCGGTATAACGAAGGCATAGTATATTTCTCCAATAAATCGATAGTGTGGACAGACTAACACGGTTTCGATTTAAGCTATTGTATCTTGTCACTGTATTGGCATGGCGTCAAGTACATCAATGGTTCAACCCCCAGTACATTGCCATATATGCGTGTTTAGCTCTGTGATAGATACTGAGGGGAATCCCCGACAGGTTATCCTCAACACTGACTGGTGCCGCCATCTTGGGATTTAATGACAGTATGAAACCAGTCATACGTTCAATGGCATTGCGTAATGGTGAATAGTATTCCTGAAATAAAATTGACTACACTTTAACATGAAACACTAAAATATGAAATATTCTAACACAAAATACTATAATATGAAATATCATATGAAATACTATAATATGAAATATCATATGAAATACTATAATATGAAATCCTATAACATGAAAAACAATGTTATAATGCTACTATAACATTTGATACTATACTATTAAATACTATATCATCTGCAGAGCATGTTCCTTTAGACAATCAAAGTTGTGTTGTTATTAAACAATGGACAGTATTACTGGTTATTACGCAGACTAGCTTGAGCAGACCGTTACCACATACACATTCATAATCAACACACACACAGACACACAAAAACATGTACACACACGCATTCACACGCACGCACGCACGCACACACACACACACACACACACACACACACACACGTGGAAAGTTACTTTTAGACGACATTAAGATGGTGACGTCACTTTCTAAACGATACCACACGGCAGTGAATGGTTCTAGAGTATTTCAAATAATGGAATGGAGACTGGATAATCGAGGGTGGTTGTTGAAAACGCCAAAGTATTTAGCAACATAGTCACTATTATTTTATCACAAAGCTATTTTTTATTCCTTGCTGCATGAAACCAATATCAACCACAGGGTAACATATCTGGGGCGTTATTTCATATCGAGGTGTACATTTTATAGTGATCGAGTGAGTTTGGTTTAACGCCGCCTTCAATAGTATTGAAGTTATATCAGAGCGTCAGCTGGAAGTTGGAGAGTGAGTGAGTGAGTGAGTGAGTGAGTGAGTGAGCAAGTGAATATGTAGCAATATTCCAGAAATGAATTTCACAAAATATATCCATGTGAAGTCGAATGAAAGTCCCAAGTGATGCAGGTCTCAGACGTTTACCAGTTTTGTAAAACCCTCGAGCATGGGCATGGCGCTGACAACCCTAGAAACATCAGAGCGAATCTGGGATTCGAACCTACGATCAAAGGTCTCCGGCGCCTTAGACGACTGGGCCACCCATGTTACCTGTCTATTAATAAGTACAGTCATGTTTTTACTTCTATTTCGCTACGAACTATGTTAAACAAAAAGGTGTGGGATCATGAGAAATTTTGGAGATGATACCTTACTTCTTTGGTTCAGTATACTTGGCCATCAACATGTTGCAAAAGGACGATGTTCCCACTAAGTTGAACATTCAATGCTGCCTGCCAAGGGAATGTTGTGTTAAAATACCTTGTTGACAATGGTTGTCAATGTTTATGATTCATTAGCATACAGTAAAACGTCGCGTCTATTCTGTAATATTGCTGATGCGGGTTCCCTGCACGTTTAAAAAAGATTCCCCTTCTTAAACCCTTCGTATTCACATTAACATACCACAAGTACGTCACGGTTTCCAGGGACGTTTCCCACTCATATTTTCATCTTGAAGGTGAAGGATTTCCGCCGGCCACACCTTTCTCTATTCAAGCTCAGATAATTTTCTTTGGTTTCTGACTATTTAGTTGAAATTAGTATGACAAGCTGCCTTGGACACAGCGGGGTACTATCCTGCATAATACATCTTCCTTCTTGGTGGATCCACAACCATGACTTCACCAGGACCTCATCAGTCGAAGTAGTTAACACGCACTTAACGCTCTGATAGTCTCATCGCACATCTGCCCCGCCAGACAGCAATTGAGGCTGTAAGAACATGATTCCCATGACAATGCGAAATTGAACCAGGAAGTAGCAGGCTGGCTGAAGAGTCATTGGTCAGAGAAGCAGTTAAGAGTCTGGAGAACATTACACAATTTTTGAAAATCGACGACAATATATACTGTATATCTGTCATCATGATTATAGGGTTTTCATTTTGAGATTTCTCTGGCAGTGAATTGCGTCCATTGATAAGGTAATTAAACAACGATTAAGCATTAAGGAAGGGGTGTCGGCGTTAATATATTTAGGGTAATCATACTAAGTACGCACACAAACACACTCTCTCGCTCACAAACACTCTCTCTCTCTCTCTCACACACACACACTCCCTCTCTCTCTCTCTCTCACACACTCACTCTCTCTCTCTCTCTCTCACACGAACACCCACCCACCCACACTCTCTCTCTCTCTCTCACACACACACACACACCCTCTCTCTCTCTCACACACACACACACTCTCTCTCTCTCACACGAACACCCACCCACCCACACTCTCTCTCACACACACACACACACACACTCCCTCTCTCTCTCACACGAACCCTCACCCACACACACTCTCTCTCTCTCACACACACACACACACACACTCCCTCCCTCTCTCTCTCTCTCACACGAACACCCACCCACACACACACTCTCTCTCTCTCTCCCCCCACACACATACATTCTCTCACACGAACACACACACACACTCTCTCTCTCTCTCACTCACACACACACAAACACACATGAAATGTTACATGTGCCCAATGTTATGATAATGACAACAGCTGATAGGTGGCAGATCTTTGACAGGACTAGCAGTAGATAGATTTTAATCTGACCATGCAGTATCTGCATAGAACAAGGGAGTGTCCTTCAGCAGTGTGGGGGGGCTTGTCTCCATGTGTCAGCTGGACATGGTGCCATGTGGTATAAGACTCTAAAGGTTTGAGAACATCTGTGGAACTGAAGATAGGCAGAGTTCATTCTGAAGCGTATATGGCAGCGTCATCCTTCTAAGTGACAACATGCCCTTGGACCAACACTGTCATAGCGGTCCCAAATAGCTACACTGAATGTAGAGTCACCCCTTCTCATGTCGACACAACATGGTCACTGACAAGTTCAATGGCGGTACTTTCAGTGTCAGCAGCAGCCACAGCATCAATAGCTATTAGAAGATAAACTTATGTAACAGAAACAACATAGCATCAGACTGATTAAATTAGTGAAACCAGTATATCCATTTTCTGTTGATTAATTAACATACCCTGAAAATGTCATGCAGGCACTAGTATAGCAGAACAAGATCATTTTGTCATTAGGGGTTGTAGACTTTTTGGGATTAATTCTGGACAGGCGATATAGGAAACGGCTTCTTAAATCATTTGATCCAAAGGCCCAATAGGGTATGCACCTTATGTGCTATTCAAACAGTATGTGCTGTGTGCTGATCGGAGTCATTATGGTGACAGTCGCTGCAGTCCGTCGTGTCTCAAACAAATACCTAGACAGACGAGCAGGGCTCTAAAAAGTTCTCACCGCACAGGCGTCTCTTCAATACAATGCATCATGGACGTTACCAGACATTTGCAAATGCGTGTCTCCGCTAATCAAGAATTTGGGTATCAAAGGGCACCTTGTTGCAGTCTGCTTTCGGTCGTTATGGTGCCAATTCAGTCGTGATCAACAGTTTGTTTGACAGACGTTTTGAAAACGCTTTGAAAGTTGTATTGCTTTGGTCACGATCGGTTATTGCAATGCATTCGGGCTTTTGTCTGCCTTCAGTGTGTACGTTGTGCAGAGATTACTAACACAAACCTAATTCCAAGCTTCTGAATTTCATTATTGAAATACATCATGAACTGGCATGCACCAGAATGCTGTTCCCCCAACTTCCCAAGACAGCTTTGGTGTTGGCTTAAGTTCTTAAAAATGAATTGCTACTGATTTCTAGTCATTTGATTGGCTAACCAAGCAATTTGTTTAACTGTCGCCTGCAGTTGTTTTTACTGATTTAGAAGTGTATTTAGTTATTATTAGTAACATAATTGACTTCAATACGTATTTGTTTTATGGAGTTATTTGTATTATGGGGTTGGGGGTGGACGAGGTAGGGAATTGTATAGAGAAAGTAAATGGTCCCCGATTATTCTTGAAAAATATAATTATGCTTCAGATTGTAGAACAAATGAAGAAATTGCCAGCCGCAAAAAATACATTGTTGCAAGATGTACTTCTTAAAAATGCAGGCTCATAGTAAATAAAAAATATTATCTCGATACAACATACAACATAGCTAAGGTCTACCGCAGTTGTCACAATTTCAAAGATCTGACCAAACATTTCCACGTTGGAACATGAAGCAACATCGCGGTATGAGACATGACAAGGTATCACATGACACTCCCGTGTTTAATTTGCCACAGATACATGCTTGGGACACACAGTCGTGAAAAGGGACAACAATTAAGAACACGTGATCGACCAAGAACCCGTCGCATCCATTGGAGAAAGCCAGGTCTTAGTTAGACTCTCTATGTATTTAACAGCGTCATCGGTAGACCGGGAGGTAACTCGTCAAGGTAAAAATTCCCCCTGTTGTCATATTGCAAATACAGCATCCTTTACTGGATCATACATTCAGCGGAATGTGGAGCTTATCGTGTTTAGTGAATCATTTATTTTTTATAATTGGAAAAATGGTGGCTATTGTACAACACTAAACCTGTAAAACTGGTTTCGCGTAGTTACGCGCGTCTTTTTTTGTCATTGGAATTTTGTGAAATATATTATGCATTCTTTCAGACAATAAAGGAGAAAATTCAGGTGCAGTTTGCATTTTTTGAATTAATGCACGAGTACAAAGTGTGAAGCCAAATTCTGGAGTCCCCCCGCCATGAAATTGCTAGAAATATCGTAAAAGCCGTGGTTGTAGCCTTGGGCTCTATGTCATTTTGACACTCCCGTGTCCTACTTATTAATCATATTTGACATATGTACATCCATACCTCGATACAGGTATGTCATGATATATAATTACCTGCTTGAGTCAGCTTCTATACTGCGTTCAACCTTATTCAACTGTTAGCGTAACACAATACTTGCATTACCAGTAGATCGTGCAAGGGGTTGTATCAAAAGTATCTTCTACAGCCTTTAAATATACAGCTAGCTTTATCTGTTTCTTAATTTACTTTTATAACTTGTGATCCAACCATCTTGAACCACCTCGGAAACGGTTTGGTCCTGTTGGTAAAACGTTCGCTCATATTAAACAACAGGTTCGAATCCTCACATGACAACATAGTGGGACGACCCCTTGGTGGCACATCGCTAAAACTTCACATGCTCTTACTTGAATTACGTTTTTGATGGCCCCCCTTTCTTGTATAAATTAAGTTTAAATCTATTCAAATAGGCTTTCAATGTTTTATTGATATCTGAATGACGGCAAAGTAGGTCGTGTGTGTAAGACGTATTAGTTACGTTATGTAAATACTCCACACCAGAAAAGGTTGGTTGCACGTGTGATTGAGAACTTTCAGGTCGGCCCAGTGTACATGCATGTATTTGAATGAATATGTATGGCTTTATAGAAGGTAGGCACAAGGTATGCTGAAGGCGATAATGAAGCGAAAGTGAATATTTCAACTTGCCTTGTCCAGCTAGCGGTTGTTCCATATATACTATTCAAAAGAAGTCTTTTGAGAAGTTTATGTACTTAAAGGCACCTGGTGTGTCACGGCGTGTCTTCGTAGACGTTTATTTAAGAATTGACCTTCACTTTGTGTGAGTTCATTGGAGTATGAACCTTCATAGAGTGAGGGCCAAACTGTAGGAACGTCGGAGCTTGCGACGACGTTCATACAATTTTTGGCCCTCACTCTATGAAGGTTCATACTTCAATGAACTCACACAAAGTGAAAGTCAATTCTTATAAATTTTTATCACTATTTCTTACCTCAAAAGATGTAGACCGAGATCTAAACACAATTTTATTTAGTACGTGTGACTTCATGTTTACACTGACATCCATACCACAACCAGCTATATCGCGGAATAATATAGTTCCTCAAAAAGAGAGGTGACATGGGCGTATGGAGGCACAATTTGCTCTTCAGAAACATCTTACGCAGCACATGTGTTCAAATCATATCCTCATTAGATGAGAAAGGTCTGTAAAGAACTACCTGAGTAAGTCAGTCACAATGACAGCGCGTCGTAATATATTTACATCTAGTACAAGACGTCAAAATGGCCGACACGATAAACGTAACGTGAGGATTTCCGAAGTTGTTAATGAACCTGTGGCGGTTACATGTGTTAGTCATCATTGATCAACTGGCCGATCATTGAAAGGTGAGTAAAGATGCGTCAAACAGACACCAAGGTAAATTCATAGATTGCTGGAGACGGTCAATGTCAGCCTAGGCACGGATCGATACCAAGAATAAAGGTTCTAAATGTTCAGAAAGAACGCTTATGTGTGTTTTCGTGCTAGGGAATTCCCAGGGGTTTCCCCAGGAATGTGGAAGTAGTCCGTCAGTGTTTACGTCATTTCAAGAACACGGTCTCGTGAGTAACGTATGAACGTCAAATTGTGTTGTTCATACACTTATGAACGTCAACTTCGCGGTCATGTGACCGACCTCTCGTCCAATGGAAAAGCCGTATATCGTGTAAACGTCAAATTAAAAAAATTATTTAAGGATTGACTGTGTATTTTTTTCGGTTCATTGAGGTATGAATCGAAAAACCGATGTGCAAACTGTATGAATCCGCGTAGCGGATTCTTACAAAAGTTTGCACATCGGTTTTTCGATTCATACCTCAATGAACCGAAAAAAATACACATTCAATGCTTATAATTAAATTCGACAACGTAAAACATGTTTTATCTACAAAAGTTTAACCCCAAACAGTTGCATATATCAAAACAGACAAAAATGACGGCATTGATGAACATTCCAGGTGTAGGAATACATACAGTGGCGTGACATGAATCAGGTGATCGTTTAATTTATGCACATAACTTGACACGCCTACACAGTCAGTAGCCAATCAACGGAGAGTGGGATTAAAACAATGTTCATTTGACCTGTCAATTAAGGCAAGAGGCGAAAAGACTTGCAACAGTCAGACTGTAACGAACCGGAAGAAATATGTCCGAGAGAAGGCGGCTTTTTCAAATAACATGGTCATTTACTGCGTGATTCAAACATTACTTCTCTGATTACGGTAAAACAGTTGGAGAAATGCTAATTAGAAATGAAACGCGAAGACATGAAAGTTGAACCGAGGCGAGCGGGAAAAAAACTGGCGAGCGAGCCTGCACGTTTGCTGTTTCATTCATTCTCGGCCTTCGGTTTCAAAGGGTAGTTTGGACAATGAATATGCATGAAAGTCGCTAAATGTCCTGTGCATGACGATACACGTCAGCAGAAAGGGAATTCCCTCGACTGTAATATTGTGATTCCCCGACATTCCGCAGTAATAAAAGTAGTGCGCAGCGGTGGGCGTGGCTTAATTTTTTACATTCATTGGCAAATGAATGCAATAACACGTGACCAATTCAGCTAATCAGAATGCAGGAATTTCCATGAACACAACGAAAATTTAATTATTACTATTTGAAATCCAAGGATCATGATCATTGCGAAATTGGAACTGGAATCGACAATCAGCGGATCTTGGTACGGCCAAGGGAGGAAACTCTGCACAGCGACTTCCGGCGCCTCAGACGACTTGACCCCTCGCGGTACCGAGTAAGCTTTTGTGGACGATGGGAGTTGTTGACTTTGGTCTTGAAACTCACGAAGAGACTCCCCAATAATGACCAGGGTTGACTTGCCTTAAGCGATCTCAGCGCTAGGATGAACTCCCATATTGGAATATAGACTTACGATTGTCGTAGAACTGAGATCGCTTTGTTAACTGGGCCCGAAGGATAAAAAAATCTTTAAAAAAATAATTGCTTTATTGATATATGTCACTTCAAAACGAACATTACTTTTCAAATAAATAATTAACACGATGAGACATTTAACTCAGAAGTTACTTAGGTGAAACAACGGCATGTCAGTTGAACAGTATTCCAGTTATATCACAGCGTCTCAGCTGATGTGGGAGGAAAGCCCGAAATGATGCAGGTCTCAGACGTTTACCACTTTGTTGCAACCCACGACAACGGGTATGGTGCTGACAAACCTAGAATCTGGGATTCGAACACACGATCATGCGTTTCTAGGTCGCCCCAACTCTGCACGTCGAACTGCACCGCCTCATTCGACTGGACCACCCCTGCCCCCAAATGCCTGATGATGAAAACGACAATGATCGAAGTAATAATGACAATGATACGCATGACAAAATATGTGTCGTTAGTGATGTTCTCGTCGGTCAGCGCAGGTAACCAAAACAACCCGCGCATTCAACTACCTGAGCAGAGAAGATGACAAACGGAAGTAGAAGAGAGTTAATACGTCAAAGCAGAAAATACCATACCTTCCATTTGTAGAAACTGTTCACTCTCTTCTCATTTTTGAGGAAATATTCTGCTATCAAGCGTTTCCCCTCCTGGAGGTTAAACCACTTCCCTCTGGGTATTTGCAGTTCGTCCATTACCCGTATCGCTGTCACAAGATCGGGAATCTTGTCCACATGTTCCAACCTTTCAACGCGAAATGCTTTGCTACTCATAATTAACCCGTTTAATCAATGAATAGGTTACCTCAATACACCAAGCTTCTCAATTCCACTCACAAGCAAGACGCGTTTAAAAGTTGTCCAACCATCATTTTAAATCACCGAATCACAAGTTTAGCTAGTAAGTGTTAGTTATCCAACTGACAGTCAGCTGTGTCCAAGATCCACAAACGCAGAATATACACAGTGTAGGGACACTGATCTGAAGCATAAAGCTTTGTAGGACAGTTGTTCAGCTCACCGAAATAATTCAACACTCGTTGAGTCGTCTTTTTTGATGGTATTTTTTGAACACCCGTTTCGTCTAGAACGGATTACAGTGCGTAGTCCGATATGCCTGCCATTGTTCTCTCGCCCAACAAGGTATCTTCCTGGTTGGGCAGCTAGATCTATTTACGTATCGGGTAAGTCTAGTGCGTGGTCTTCTGTGAAAGCATTAGCATATAACGAGCACCCTTGCGCAGATATTAGGAGTCATGCGTGTCTTCATGTCGAGGTAAGTTGCAGACGTGTAATGTGGGTTTGTACATGTTGTATGCACGGGCGTGTGTTGCAATTAACTTTAAACATCGTTGGTCAGGTTTTGTTGTTTGGTTCATATAATCTTACATATCCTGTTTGTTTTTCAGAACTTAACAGTTTTACGTTTCGAGAACATTCGGAAATGATTGTTAACAGCCTCAACTGAAACATTAGCAGACGACTTCCGGTCATGCGACAGGAGATTGACTGGCCAACAATTTGCTTATGTTTTCATTCAGACTGAGCATTTATGTAGTAACTTGGAAGTGAACAATCTGCAATATGAACGACGAAACATTGAGAAGTATTGATGTGGAGAATGTCGACAGTATCGACGATATTTTGTCCATAGCGGATAAGATCGGGGCTTCCTTGGAAGGATGTGACACCTGCGAGGACCTGAAAGAGAGACTTGTTTTACACAAAAACAAGATTACCGGAAAACACAAACACCTTTTGGTAAGTGTAAAACCTTTATATGTATTTTCCATTGAATGACAGTGTTCGGGTTTCTTAGGAAGGCCTGCTAATGGGAAAAGCGACAGCATGTCAAGACGTACACATTCGTGCTCAGTAGATGGTGGCTTTGACTTCAGCGGTTTCAATACATTGCTGAAGTGCAACAAATTATTGTGTTTGATAGAGGGGGTCGTTCACTGATTATTATTATTATTAACATTACAATTGGATATTCAGAGATGGCTTCAATTATGACATGAAAAAAAATGTGTGTTGATATATACTTTCGGATTCGGTGATAAATGTAAAATTCACGGTGTTTTGTCTCCTGAAATGAAATCAAGTTATTTGTAATATGTGATCATTCTAGCTTAACGACGTAATATGCATTGTCAATTATACATACTCGTTTCATAGCGAGTATACTACTCAACTTTGAAGGGGATAATCATATGTCAATTTATTTAAATGTACACTTGACACATGAGAATAGTTTTGTGTATCATGAAGCAAATAATATTTTTTTAAATCAAAATTGGAGCAATAAAAAAAATAGTCCAGTTGACATACTAGGAGAACTGGCTATACAATATTAACTACGGCTTATCAACATGTTTCTTAGGCGTTTGTTGGTCCACCGACCCGCCAAACCTAAATTTCATAAAAGTGGAATAATATTCAAATTATGAGTCTTAACAGTCTTTTCTTTATTATTCCTGTAGATTCTGTTGATATATTTCTCTAAAATACATAATAGTGTCACTGGTTTAGAGACATTCTAAATGGTGTGTGTGAAAACATGGTCGGTAGGTATTTAAAAAAACAACATTTTTATAAAAACTAATTTTTATGTGCACATTTGGTGTATCGTGGAGGGTATATCTTTTTACGGGACAGGCATGAAAACAATTTGTGATATATTTTATTGCTAAATTTGGTTCTCAGACTCGACAGTAATAAAAAAACCTCTTAATTGAGAATAATATGTTTTTACTACTATCTTGATTTTTACGGTCGATAGACCAATTAATATTAACGCCTCACATTAGCAACAACAACAACAACAACAATAGAACATGAGACAGTCCCTGCATTTTGTGTTAGCAACAGGGTCGAGATTACTTGAATAAGTGTCATGGTTAAAACGTAATCGGCATAAAAAAGTTCCTGATGCATTTCGAAATCTTAGAAATCATATTATTTAATACCTTGTGATAATGTTTATTAAGGAAGCATAAATATATTTTACTAATATTGAATAGCGCTTAATGAACAATGTGATTAATAATATAAATCTAGGGATTAATAATTGTAAAGGATATCATCAATCTCAGTAAACAGGAAAGAGGCCAACTTTCTAAACCGCTTATCGTGCTCATGGTATAGTGACTTTCAAACATTCTACTGACATAACACTATCTGTCGCTTTGCCTCGTGGGTAGTTTGGTAATGATATCAGTTACAAGGTAACCGTAAACTATATACTTTTCGAGATCGGGCTACCCATTTCTAAGTTAGCGTCACCATCTGTCGAGGATTTATGTCCATGTATTAAAAACTACTTGATGCACCGGGAAATTAACATAAAGAAACACAAGACTGATTAAAGAGACCTTATTTAGTACTATCAATAGATAGATATTCATTAAAATGGCAGTCGGTCACTCAGTTAGTCAGCCAGTGAATGTTTATGCAATATTCAATCTCAAACGCCGTGGTCTTTAACTTAACGAATATGGGCAAGGCAATCCGATGGTGTATATTACGAACACGATCTGCTGTCGGGGTAACATGACACAAGCTCAAACAGGTCACACATTGTGACCACCCAGAATTCAATAAGTCGTCTCTCAAAAGCCAGCAACAAGTTCGGATACAGATTATGGAATGAAGGGATGCAGTATGTGATTTGAGGATTCGCGTTGACAAATCAAGTAATTCAGCCATTAATATATATAATAAACCACCAACGTGTTAGTGAGTGAGTATGGTTTTACGCCGCTTTTAGCAATATTCCAGCAATATCAAGGTGGCTGACTCCAGAAATTGGCTTCACACATTGTACCCATTAGGGGAATCGAACTCGGATCCTCGGCGGGACGAGCGAGAGCTTTGACCCCAAAGCTACCCCAACTCCCCACCAACAAAATAAGTTATAGTGTAGTCATGCGTTTACATTTAGTCCCCCGACCACTTATACCATTTTCGAACTTAAATAATTAGTCCGTTTAAGAAAAAGGGTGTGGCGCATCCCTATACCCCCTTCTGGTTCTTATCTCCGAAGGTTTTAACATTGAACAAGGATATCGGGGAGTTTATAGACTAGATTTGCTGTAACGGCTCGTAATATTCCCCAGCCGTATATCGACTTTGAAGGGTAACGCTTCCTGTTTCAAGGTATATCTGATTGGTTGGTTAACAGCGTAATGCTCTGTCCAACTTTTGAAATCTGTCACTCATGTACAACGCTATGCGCTTTCAACACCTATTTCTTTAGTCGTATGCTTGTATAGGAGACCACGTTCAACTATAACGCTGATTTTTGTATTATCATATCAAGAATAGATTGTGTTGACATTTGCACAGTATTTAGGCCGGAATATGTTTTGACCGTGTTCAAGCCTGTAAACAGACAATTAAAGGTCTACCCACACTGAGTGACTCATGTGGACAATATGTGCAAGTCAGTTGACTGCCTTACATTTGATCCCAGTCTGTCACGATTTCCAGGAACCAGGACTGGTACAGGCGTGTGTGTGGGTGTCCTATGAAATTAATCATTGATCTTTGTGAAAACAGACCCTTGTGCTCCGCTCTTAAATAAAAGAACAAAACGCTTACCATAATTAATAAGAAATTTCTGCTGAAAGGATATTGTTTTTTCCGACTACATCCTAAGTCTTAACCCTTCATAAGTTATATCTGCTATACCATCACTATACTATTTGATTTTGTATTGCAAGGACATTTTCCCAGACAGATTTGTATCCGTCGTTATTTTTATGCCACGTGCATTTGTGATAATAAAAGTAACGGACATTTATTGACCAAAAATAATTTTATTTTTTTTACTGGATTTTGTTTATCCTAACCGATAAGTTATATTTTCAAGACAATTCCTGTTTTGTTCATGCTACATAAGTTATTACACAGTTATTAAGAGCTATAATAGATATATCAACATAAACCAAAAACTTTTGAGTTACTGGCGTTCAAATACGCAATAACAACCCTAATAGTATAACACCACTGTGTTAATGCCCAATGTAGCTGTTTCAACTTGCACTCCTGTGTTCCTTGACAGACAGTTCTTTACTGATCGAATGCAGGTGTCACACATACATAAACTCTACTGCTGTGAAAAATTCATTAGAAAGCGCTACGTCTTGTTTATTGTTATTTAGTCATGTATATCGCTGTTGTAAGTTTATGTGATTGGGCTTGTCGTAAGAGGCGACTAATGGGATCGGGTGTTCAGGCTCGCTGACTTGGTTGATAAATGTTATCGTATCCCAATTGCGTAGATCGGTGTTTATGATGTAAGTCATTGGATTTTCTGGTTCAGATTCGATGATTTACAGACCGCTGTTATATAGCTGGAATATTGCTTAGTGCGGCGTTAAACAACAAACAAACACACTGTAGCCCCTGGTTATATAGGAAGGTCACCAGCATCCCGTGCATGTCGTAGAAGGCGAGTAATATATGGGGTGGTAGGGCTCGGTGACTTGGTTGATTGAGAGGCATCGTACCCTAATGGCGTGGATCGTTGTTCTCAATATCAATAACTTGATTGTCTTGTTCAGTCTCAGTTATGTACAGACTGGCGCCATGTAGCTGGAATATTGCTACGTGCGGCTTCAAACAACAAACAAACAAGCAAACAATGTGAATTATAACTTGTGAGTAAATACTCAATGGCTCAAAACAATATCTGGATATCTGATTATTCCGTTTCTGCGTGTGGCTCTCTCTGAGTGATGGATGACGAGCTTTTGGGGGAACTAGTTGAGCGTTTAATCTTTAGTCTGTTCAGACATGACCACAAATGCACATGTTGTTATTCCACATGATTTTGTTAACAGGACCCTCTTCGCCACGAAAAGCTTCGTAAGGAATGTCGCCAGACCAGAGACGCCATTTGCAATATTCTGGAATGCGTACAATCCGGCATGGAGGGTAGTCTTCCTCTGTTGTCCAACATCCTGAAATCTCGTGGAATCTCGGACGATTTGCCACAGGAACTCCAGGACCACTTGGCTTCCCTCAGGAATGGCGAATGCAACATAGTGATAGCAGGTGAGTGTCACACTGATGGTATCCTTCTCTGTAGCCCCTAGAGACCCGTGAAGATCCGGGGTAGAATAGGTCTTCAGCAACCCATCTTCGCCGTAAAAAGCGACGATGCTTGTCGTAAGAGGCGACTAACGGGATCGGGTGGTCAGGATCGCTGACTTGGTTGATGATGCATGTCATCGATCCTAATTGCCGTGGATCGATGGTCATGATGCCAGTCACTGGATTGTCTGGTCCAGAATAGATGATTTACAGACCGCCGTCATAAAGCTGGATTATTGCTGAGTGCGGTTTTAAACAACAAACAACAAAAAAAATAAACTGTAGCCTCTAGGGGACTCCTGGTTATAAGAGGAAGGTCCCCCAGCAACCTGTGCATGTCGTAAAAGGCTAGTAATGGGGTGGTCAGGCTCGGTGACTTGGTTGATTGCGAGGCATGTTACCTTAATGGCGTGGATCATTGTTCTCAATATCAATCACTGGATTTGTCTTGTGCAGACTCAATTATTTACAGACTGGTGTCATACAGCTCTAATATTGTTGAGTGCGGCTTCAAACAAACAAACACACAATTACACAAATGTTTATTTCCTCCAGGACAGACAAGCGCGGGTAAAAGTACCCTCCTGAATTTGCTACTGGGCATGGAAGTCCTGCCCAAAGCCACCCTAAGTTGTACTTCAAGCATTTGCAAGCTACGGTATGGGTCCACGTTTAAGGTCAGGGTCAAGAACGGAGAGCAGGACAAGGAACATGTGTTCAGCAACCAAGGGGAAACAATGACCTACTTAGACAATCTCGTCGCAGAGAAAAAAATCGATGTCCGGGAGCGCGGGGAAACTGTTCCGGAAGTGGAAATAGAACTTCCGGCTGTAATTCTGAAGGTGAGTATGAATGTGACTTATGGTCTAGGTGTTGCATTATTCTCAAGGTATGTATGAATGTGACTTATGGTCTAGGTGTTGCATTATTCTCAAGGTATGTATGAATGTGACTTATGGTCTAAGTGTTGCATTATTCTCAAGGTATGTATGAATGTGACTTATGGTCTAGGTGTTGCATTATTCTCAAGGTATGTATGAATGTGACTTGTGGTCTAGGTTTTGCATTATTCTCAAGGTATGTATGAATGTGACTTATGGTCTAAGTGTTGCATTATTCTCAAGGTATGTATGAATGTGACTTATGGTCTAGGTGTTGCATTATTCTCGAGGTATGTATGAATGTGACTTGTGGTCTAGGTGTTGCGTTATTCTCAAGGTATGTATGAATGTGACTTATGGTCTAGGTGTTGCGTGATTCTCAAGGCATGTCGGAATCTGGCCGTCGTTTTTATTTTTGCTTTAGTTGTTTATTGGAGGTTGGAGTTGTATTAGTTTGATGGAATGGATGTGCCTTGTGTTCTAAGTCTTCCGTTATTCCGTAGGCATATCTGCAGTTGTCCCCTTTTTTATATATTGCTTTCGTTGTTTGAGGTTGGAGTTTTATAGTACTCTGGTATTAGTTTGATGGTAGAATCAAAAGTATGTATTTCTCCTGACAGACTGGTGTTACCATCATTGACACACCTGGATTCGGAGAGTATGAGGCGATGGAGAAACTCGTCCGAGATTTCGTCACCCAGGGACGGATTGCTGCCTTTGTGTACGTGGTCAAGACGGACAGCGCGGGGGGAGTGCAAGAGGACAGGGTAAGCCCTCCGAATCCTCAGTCTGTACCAGATTATTCTTTCATTTTGTCTTCTAAGCGGCTGCAATTCTCAGTGCAGAGTTGCGTCCCTTAACATGCCAGGAACCTAAGATCGTGGGTTCGAATCCGCCCCGATTATGTTTCTAGGATGTCAGCGTTATACCCTTCAGGCCCTCCTATTTATTTGAATCAAAAGCGTTGGATTGGTTTAAAAATAAGTCGTGTTAGTAAGCTTCCGCATTGGCACCAATGCATTTGCTATCCGAACGAAAAGAAACACTATCGGATTTGACAGCGGTCGGATGCGGAATGCGTGCACAGCCGCTATCGGGAACTCTGTCAAATGAGGCGGAATAACGTCGGCTGTATCCGTCAATAGCTGATCGTAGTTAATTGACAACATCTTTTCTAAAAAAAACCCCCAAAAAACAAAAAGAAACAGCGTGCGGGAAATGGCGATGACAAAGAAATAATCAACAAGCAAAGTAATTTCTTTTGGTTTATATTGACTGTATGTTTTGACTATAAAGCATAACATCTGTAGCATCCATTCACAGGCATCAGAATGTGTTATCTAAAGTGGGAAACATACATGTATAATCGCAAATAAATCGGCAGTGGTCCGATATCTTGCCCATCCGCCCACCAGATCCCAGCGATCTTGGCAACTGTCATCTTCCCAAGGCAAGGAAGTTAACTTACGATAAAAGTCAAGTTTTCACCCATGCCGAACTAGGCTCCAATTTCGTGGCTCGCTCGTAGCGCCACCGGTAGCGATTACGAGTTGTGTCCCTCCTATGTCCCTCCTATTGACCATTCAGTTTCAACCGCCGCTTTAAAATGGCGGCGCCCGGTGAAGAAGGTCTAATTAATAATCAAGATCTTTATTGTGACCAAGCATAGAGTCGGCAAGTCGGCAAGTCGGCAAGGGTGGAAACATAATCTCATTAGGGGCGGTCGGGTAGCCTAGTGGTTAAAGCGTTCGATCGTCACGCCGAAGACTCGGGTTCGATTCCCGACATGGGTACAATGTGTGAAGCCCATTTCTGGTGTCCCCGCCGTGATATTGCTGGAATATTGCTAAAAGCGGCGTAAAACCGTACTCACTCACCAATCTCATTAAAATCAGATCTAAGTTCTCGCTGCCGCTAAACAAAAACCTGGAACATTCCTTTACGGGTCACTTCAGAACGACCTTTCATCCGGCCAATCAAAGCGTCGCTTACCAGAGCATGAAAGTGACAGTTGGAATGTGTTTTCTAATCATGCAACCTCGAAAAAGTTGACACGGGGTATTCCGAACGACAGTTACGGCCCGTACGGCTGATTCCGTCAGAATTATCGTCGATTTCTCGCTTCCGTGGAATAAATATTTGAACGGAGAAGGCGTTGCACAGTACGTGGGAAGCACTGCCATACAATCTGAACCATATATTAGACATTGCGGAATGTTGTGTCAACATATTTTTCAAGCGTAGTCTGAAATGGAAGTCGCCAGGTTGAAACGAGTACCGTAAACCTCGAGAAAGCTGCTTACTAATTGGCTGATGTCGACTACTTGTTTCAGTTTGTCAGTTTGTCATTTCAGTGGTCTGTCAAAATTCGCGAAAGGTCGTTCTTACGTGACCCGATGTCCTCAGATCTTTGTTTAGCGGCAGCGTGAACTTAGATCTGATTTTGATAAGACTGGGGTGGAAACTTATATTATATGGTCAGGGGGAGATGGACAACACAAAATACACACACCGTGATCTTTAAGTGGTATATGTTAAAAAGGTACATATACATTAATATTATTGTTTACATAAAGCCGATTCAGCCAATCAGCCTCAGCGTATTGCAAACTTTTGACATAGACTGACAGAATGTTTTGTAAGCACTGTTTTTGTCAACAGTTGTTGGGCAAAACTAGATCTAGCACTAAGAAGGAAAAAGTGAATGAAATTATGGCTGAAATCATTTATCTACTCTATGACTGATAACATTTGCATTCGACTCCCATCAAAATGCATCGATAATGCACATAAAATACCATATTGCCGAAAATGAAAAAAAATCTATATCGAAGGGGAATTATAACTTTCATTTAATGTGCATTAACCTATTAGTGAGAATTACATTCTCCAGAAACAAGCGTTGATAAAAACACATCCCCGTTTTTCATCTCTGCTACTGTCAACCATGTATCGCGCGCTGTGACGACTGTAAATGCTGTTCGGTGAATTGCGGAAGAGTTGACCGAATGTGTTCGGTTACCGGTGCTTTGGGTTCTAAAAGGGGTTGTTTGGTGATTCCAATGCGAACCGCTGTTGCGACGATAGTTTCTGCATTTATTTCCCTTTAAAACTATTCCTTCGCACTGCTCATATCAATTACGATAATGTTTAATTTTATTCAAACAGATAGGAAGGCCTGCCCATGTTCATAGATTTCACCAAGGAGCATATGTCTCTGACCTCACTTCAGGCTTTCCTCCCACATCAAGCGTATACGCCTTGATCAAACTGAAATACGGTTCAAAACGGCGTGAAACCCAACTCACTCACTCTTTTGTTAATATTTTATTTTACGATTAACTTATAAGATCAAAATATTAGATGAAAGAGATGTGAAACTGAGTCTATTATACATTGGACCCATACTGTGCGTTGTTTGTTCGGGAAAATGTCCGTCGGGACCACTCAGTTTTTTAAACAGTAACTGTTCCGGTTACAAAGTTACTCTTTAAAATGACAGTCCAAACAAGCAGAATTTGAAGGTTCAGGCTTCCACGCTAAGACTTAGGAATACATCGAATTTGATAAGGAAGTAGTGTGCTGGGGCTTCTTGACAGGCGAAACTCCAAAGAACTGACGGGGTCCAAATAGGTATCTTGTTGTTTTTCCCAGTACTCATTTCCTAATATACAGTGAGACCCCGTTAATCCGGAAACCCCGCAAATCGGGACGCTTATGTTCAGTAAATGTGACAGTGCCACATACTCATGCCTCTTTAATCCGAACGATTTCATTTATGATGGTACAGCCCGGATTACCGGGTTTTCGTGTAATTGTTAACTGACACTCTCTCATTTGTATCGTACAGCTGGTCCGGTTCTTAAAGACCTTCCTGGAACACAATAAGGGACGAAGCACATTACATTCATTCAACCCAAGAGCTGCTCTGTTTGTCTGCAACCGCTGGGACCTGATCGAGGATAGTTGCAAGTCTGATGTCAGAAAAAACGCTTTAGAGAAACTGAATGACATCTGGCCAGATCTACAGGACAACCAAGTCAGCTTTATATCCTCAACCAGGGCCGAGAAAAGCCTCAGCGTGGACAAAGAATACATCACTGCTGATCTGCATGCTCTCCTCACCTCCCTCAATGGACTATTTCATCTCGCCCAACAAGATGCAATAAAAAAGTCATATGGGTAAGACACGTTTATAGATTTGTTCTGCATCAACGTCTGAATCTGGACCAAATCTAAATATTATTGAAACCTAGTATATGTTATTTAAAGCGAAGACACAAAGAGTATAATGAGTATGATTTTAGCCGGCTTAGCAATATTCTTTTGCATGCTTCTTCGTTCGTTATTTTAATCTGCTGTCATCAACATTCCAGCGACGACAGCCTGTAAATAATTGAGTCTTGATCCGCCAAACAAGTCATTAATAATATGGACAACGTCCCACTCTGTGAGGACACGATGCCGCAAAAGCACCAAATCACCTAATCAAAGGAATATAAGAATAACTTTTCTTAATAACAGATGCAACCCTTGAAGATCCGGGTTGGAATAGGACTTCAGCAACCCATGCTTGCCGTAAAAGGCGACTATGCTTGTCGTAAGAGGCGACCAACGGGATCGGGTGGTCAGGCTCGCTGACTTGGTTGATACATGTCAGCGTATCCCAATTGCGTGGATCGATGCTCATGGAATCAATCACTGGATTGCCTGGTCCAGACTCGATTATTTACAGACCGCTGTCATATAGCTGGAATATTGCTGAGTGCGGCGTAAACAACAAACAAACAAATAACAATAATAATAGATGCAGTATTAATGTGGTTGGTAGGGTCATACGATTTTTATGAATCCATTCTGCCTAAATTTGTATAACTGAAAACATGAAGGTAAACATGATAATTTAGTAGATCATTGCCTTCTTTTGTAGCTGGCTGAAAGAAGTGATGAGGTCATCCACGATATACTTGAAGACAATCCTCTCCCAGATCACGATGACTGAAAAGGAACACGATGAGAAGTTCGTCCAAGCAAGACAACAACTGGTAGCATTAAATGCTCAAGCATCTGAAACAATCGCCCAACTCAGAGAGCAAGTGGATTTAGCTGCCAAGGGCCTTGGACTGCAATTTAGAAATATCCTTGTTTCAGATCGTTTCAAAAGACAACTACAGTGGAATCGTCAAGATCTCCCGGAGGCACCTCTCTCGGTTGACGGTTGGGAAAAACAGAAGGAACTGATAGACAGTGTGATTTTGAATAGGATTTATAAATTGTTTGATGACACAGAAGAGTGTCAGACATTTGTTCAAGAAATGTACACCAACGTGATGTTTCAAGTCAAAATTCGTCTAAGTTTACTTGACAATAACATGAGCGAAATATCGGATACCTTACGCTCATCTGGTTCAACTGGCTCAACAGACAGCGACGAAGACAGCAACGTACTGATAGAACGATTCAAGGATAAACGAAAGAAGAACAGCATTGTTCGGCGACTGGTAGGGATCGCCGAAAGAGGAAGAAGCACGGGGGCTGTAAACCCACGAGCGTTTGCTTCTAGGATGATTTCACCTATTGTTGGCAAAATGGTCAAAATGGCGCGAGAGCGTGCTATGGTTTTGTATAGGGAAAAACCCAACCACTACATGGAGGCAAGGTGTGAAAAGATAATCATGACTGTCAAAGATGATGAAGAGTTCGTCACAAAATTTTTATCGAGGTACACGGACAGGATTCATCAGAAAATCAACACCATCAGCTTGAACATCCCCAACTTCATCAATGCCAACGAAACATTGATGAAGGAGATTATTCAGTTCAGAAAGGAAGCTAGAGAGGACAAGACCCATCTGAAGAAAACAATGGAGCTGTTGGAACCCGTGAAGGAACTACTGAGGGGATTTGGCTACCTCCACGTCAAAGACTTCACCTCAGATGAGATCTTGTTACACATAGATGACCTGGGAGCGACCTCTTCAACTCAGGTGAATGTTTTCCTCAGAACTTCTGGTTCAGATCAGATGTCAAAGAAGGCTGCAGCCACGGGTCTGTGGACAGTTGTGAAAACAGCAGAGCTCAATACTGACAATAACAAGATCCCAGTCATGGCTAAATGCTACATTACCCCACTAAAAGATGAGCATCTGTTCAAAGAAATCGCCAAATTAAGGTGAGTATCTCTAATCTGTGCTATTATTCTTCCTGATTGTTTTCTCGAAAAAATATTTCTCTACCAATATTCATATAATATATATAATATTCCAACAAGAACTATCTATATACGTTCGATTCCTGACATGGGTACAATGTGTGAAGCCCATTTCTGGTATTGCTGGAATATTGCGAAAAGCGACGTAAAACCATACTCACTCATGGACTCAGAAATGAGTTGCCAAACACCTTTTGTGTGATTAGCCTGTTTCAGTATACGCGTATATATATATATATATATATATATATGTATATATATATATATATATATATATATATAAAATTATATATATCTATATAATATCTATATATATCTATATCTATATATATCTATATATCTATATATTACTCAACGTGTTAGGGGTCTTCCAAATTATACACCAAATTATCAACTGGTATTACCTAAATGTACATAGTATGAACCATCCCAGCCTTACCAACTGCATTTATTGTACCACCTTCCTCATCTTCCACCTCTGCCCAGGTGCCTGGAACACCCCTCTGTTGCCTCATTCCTGGGGATGACACGCACTGACAACATAACAACGTTCATCTTTGAGAACAATCTGACATCAGCACGTCGGTACCTGAGACGCTCAACGACTAGGGTGAAGGAGGTAGTCCCGCGGATGCTGAATGAACTTATAAACGGAATTGAAGCCATCCACAAAGATGGTCTCGTGCACATGGAGCTCTCCCTGGATACCGTTGTTGTAAGTACTAATGGTGCTCGTCCTGGGCCCACTTGCACGAAGCGATCTTAGCGCTAAGACTATCGTAAGCCGATGTTAAAGTATGGGAGTTACGATCATCTTAGTGCTAAGATTGCTTGGTGCAAGTGACCCCTGATGATTTTTATCTTCTTGATGATTCTTGATGAATTCATAAAGTCATTCTTGGGTAAAGATATCTTCGTTTCCATAGACAGGCATGTAGGAAGGTCTGAATGAATGTTTAGTGTGTTAAGGTCTACTTTTGGTTTACCATCTAGCAATTCACACTATTACCTGTCTCACATAAAGCAGTTTGGACTCTGGTAGATGAAATGTTCAGTTTAGACTCTAGCAAGTCACACTTTTAGTTCATACTCTGGTCGTTCAAACTTTTAGTTCAGACTCTTGTAATTGCAACATTTAGTTCAGACTCTGGTTATTTAACTTTTCGTTCAAACTCTGGCAATTCAAACTTTTAGACCTGACTATGGTGGTAGCTGATTCAAATTCAAAATATTATTTTATAATATTGCTGTAACTGTAGTTCACTCTCTGGTAACTTCTTGTTCTAGATTGACAATAATGGGTATGTGAAACTGTGCAACATGTGCCTGCCAAGGAAGTGCAAGTTCCCAGCTGACGCTGACTCAGTAGAAACTGCAGACTTTGCTTGTCTGAGTCCTAGAGTTCTAAAAGGCGGCATCTATGACACAGATGCTGATATCTATGGATTCGGGACTTTCGTGTACGAGCTGCTTCTTCAACGGAGGCCTTATGAAGAACAACGAACGTGGGTATTGTCTCGTTTCATGGCTGAAGTTCACCCTTCCAGTATGTTAAAGCTGCGGGATCTGGAAGTTTCAGAGACTCTTTCTGATCTCCTCCGAGGATGTATACTTCCGGGTCAAGGGTTACGCTTGCCCCTTTTGACAATTAGAGAGATGCTCAAATCTCTCGTGGGTGATGCGACAATTGCAAATCTGAAGAATGCGACAACAGTTGTCAGAAGGAATGATACGTCTAGACAGAAAATAAAGGCCCCTATGTATAGGCGTGATAGCCGCAAATTTGCTCAGCCCTCAACAAAATCTGAACGCAACAATAACCAAATTGACCCTTGTGAGGATCATAGAGATGCTTAAATCGCTTGTAGGCGATGCGACAATGGCAAATCTGAAGGATTTGAAAACAGTTGTAAGAAAGAACACTACACCTAGACAGGTACTAAAGCAACGATGCATTAGTGTGATAGTGGTGGTCCTCGGCCCTCAACGGAATCTGAACCCAACGGTTACCCTAGGGAAAATACATCAAGGATGGGTCAGAATAACTGTGCAGCCTGAGCGCGCGATGCGGCGCGGTAATGTGTGTATTGAGTCATTGTTGCATAACTACATTGGTCATGAATTCATGTAATGTGCTTGTCCTACTGGTAGACAACAATGCAATACATAGACATTAACTGCAAGTGCTGTAGCTCAGCATTTCTTGTGTTCCCCGCCGCGATATTGCTGGAATATTGCTAAAAGCGGTGTTTAAAAACCATACTGACTCACTCATGGCAGTTCGGATACGATGCAAGTCGCATCCGAAATCAGGAAAATGCTGTATGTACAGTATGACCTTGCCTTGACGGAATTCTTATTCATTGCTCAGTCATAATCAGTTCACCGAGTGTCCGCTGTCTTACTTGGTCATTTGATTGCCTGCATATGTCTTAATGCAGGCACTATATACTATGTCAACTATTTGTCTGGGGTTGACATACCGGCACTATGTACTATTTTAACTGATTGTCTGCTGTTGACATACCGGCACTATGTACTATGTTAACTGATTGTCTGGGGTTGACATACCAGCACTATGTACTATGTTCACCGAGTGTCTGCTGTTGACATGATGCACGCAATATATACAATATTCACCTAGTGTCTGCTGTTGACATGATGCACGCAATATATACAATATTCACCTAGTGTCTGCTGTTGACATGATGCACGCAATATATACAATATTCACCTAGTATCTGCTGTTGACATGATGCACGCAATATATACAATATTCACCTAGTGTCTGCTGTTGACATGATGCACGCAATATATACAATACTCACCGAGTGTCTGCTGTTGATATGATGTAGGCACTAGTTTCACCTTTTTTTCGTTTATATAAGTATGCAGATTGAGATTTTGTTTTTGTAAATAATGGTTGTCGTTTTGTTTCCTTTCTGCACATTATATGCTTTAATGTAAGTTATGATGTCCAGGGGGCGGTCGGGTAGCCTAGTTGTTAAAGCGTTCGATCGTCACGCCGAAGACCCGGGTTCGATTCCCGATATGGGTACAATGTGTGAAGCCCATTTCAGGTGTCTCCCGCCGTGATATTGCTGGAATATTGCTAAAAGCGGCGTAAAACCATACTCACTCACTCACTCACTCACTATGATGTCCAGTGGTAAAGGAGAGTCGCCTTGCAGCTGTTGGTTGGATGTTTTACTACAGGGTCGTAGATGCGGACAGTGTGAGTAGCATCCTCTGTGCAGACATGCGCAGCACAGATGATGAACTCACAATTCTTCTCGTATCTAAAATTCACCTCAGGCAGTAGAATGCTCCGATAAACACCGGTCCCAAAATACCGGGTCGCAGATAATATAAAATAATAAAATGTGGAGATGGAGGTGGTCGCCAGTGCTGTCTCACCCCGTCTTAAGGGAGATCTCATTTAAGATGTCATCGCCAGTGCTGTCTCACCCCGTCTTAAGGGAGATCTCATTTAAGATGTCATCGCCAGTGCTGTCTCGTCCCGTCTTAAGGGAGATCTCATTTAAGATGTCATCGCCAGTGCTGTCTCACCCCGTCTTAAGGGAGATCTCATTTAAGATGACATTGCCAGTGCTGTCTCGTGCCGTCTTAAGGGAGATCTCATTTAAGATGTCATTGTCAGTGCTGTCTCGTGCCGTCTTAAGGGAGATCTCATTTAAGATGACATTGCCAGTGCTGTCTCGTGCCGTCTTAAGGGAGATCTCATTTAAGATGTCATTGTCAGTGCTGTCTCACCCCGTCTTAAGGGAGATCTCATTTAAGATGACATTGCCAGTGCTGTCTCGTCCTGTCTTAAGGGAGATCTCATTTAAGATGTCATCGCCAGTGCTGTCTCGTCCTGTCTTAAGGGAGATCTCATTTAAGATGTCATCGCCAGTGCTGTCTCGTCCCGTCTTAAGGGAGATCTCATTTAAGATGACATTGTCAGTGCTGTCTCGTCCCGTCTTAAGGGAGATCTCATTTAAGATGACATTGCCAGTGCTGTCTGGTGCCGTCTTAAGGGAGATCTCATTTAAGATGTCATCGCCAGTGCTGTCTCGTCCTGTCTTAAGGGAGATCTCATTTAAGATGTCATCGCCAGTGCTGTCTCGTCCCGTCTTAAGGGAGATCTCATTTAAGATGACATTGTCAGTGCTGTCTCGTCCCGTCTTAAGGGAGATCTCATTTAAGATGACATTGCCAGTGCTGTCTGGTGCCGTCTTAAGGGAGATCTCATTTAAGATGTCATCGCCAGTGCTGTCTCGTCCTGTCTTAAGGGAGATCTCATTTAAGATGTCATTGTCAGTGCTGTCTCGTCCTGTCTTAAGGGAGATCTCATTTAAGATGACATTGCCAGTGCTGTCTCGTGCCGTCTTAAGGGAGATCTCATTTAAGATGTCATCGCCAGTGCTGTCTCGTCCTGTCTTAAGGGAGATCTCATTTAAGATGACATTGCCAGTGCTGTCTCGTGCCGTCTTAAGGGAGATCTCATTTAAGATGTCATTGTCAGTGCTGTCTCACCCCGTCTTAAGGGAGATCTCATTTAAGATGACATTGCCAGTGCTGTCTCGTCCTGTCTTAAGGGAGATCTCATTTAAGATGTCATCGCCAGTGCTGTCTCGTCCTGTCTTAAGGGAGATCTCATTTAAGATGTCATCGCCAGTGCTGTCTCGTCCCGTCTTAAGGGAGATCTCATTTAAGATGTCATTGCCAGTGCTGTCTCTTCAATCGTAAGGGAGATCTAATTTAAGATGTCAAGAAGTAACCAGTTATCATATGTTAAAATCTTATTTCATCAATAGTTGCTATTATTTTATAATAATTTAAGTAAATATACAACGGTAATTACTGACTGTGATAAATAAAGTGAGCGACTTGTTTCCCCTCACAGTCAGTAATATCCACGCCCTGTAATCGAAATAGCATGCCCAAATTGATCTGACTTTTATTGTCTTTTCGCGACCACTGGTTTCATCACTATGTATAGATAATTTGCCTTTTATGCCTAAGAGAATCTGTTTCGGAGGGTAATTGAGACAAGTCATACTTTATCGATGACGCTTTGTATATTATTATGTACATAGTTTCCGAATTCACAATAATTGAACATTGTAAATTATTTCTATCTGATGTTATGCGGTATGAAAGCTAAAAATAAATACACCTACACTAATAATATTTGTTCTGTGTTGTCCATTTGAGTCAGTCAAGTCTTATTATGTAGTTCTGTGGCAGAGTACGCGCATTACATCTCACACATATCAGAAATCAAACTATATATTCTTTCAACTGTTGTTAGTATTGGCAAATATTGTCGTTGTGGCTATTGTCTACCTGCACTGGGGTTGAATATCTACATGCATTGGCATGGTTGTCTTTGTCTATTGGACATGTTTGTCGATATGCATTGGGTGTTTGTCTACATGCATTAGGGTGATTGTATACATGGATTGGGATGATTGTCTACATGCACTGGGGTGATTGTCTACATGGATTGGGATGATTGTCTACATGGATTGGGATGATTGTCTACATGGATTGGGGTGATTGTCTACATGGATTGGGATGATTGTCTACATGGATTGGGATGATTGTCTACATGGATTGGGATGATTGTCTACATGGATTGGGGTGATTGTCTACATGCACTGGGGTGATTGTCTACATGCACTGGGGTGATTGTCTACATGGATTGGGGTGATTGTCTACATGCACTGGGGTGATTGTCTACATGGATTGGGGTGATAGTCTACATGGATTGGGATGATTGTCTACATGGATTGGGATGATTGTCTACATGGATTGGGATGATTGTCTACATGGAATGGGATTATTGTCTACATGGATTGGGGTGATAGTCTACATGGATTGGGATGATTGTCTACATGGATTGGGGTGATAGTCTACATGGATTGGGATGATTGTCTACATGGATTGGGATGATTGTCTACATGGATTGGGATGATTGTCTACATGGATTGGGATTATTGTCTACATGGATTGGGGTGATAGTCTACATGGATTGGGATTATTGTCTACATGCACTGGGGTGATTGTCTACATGGATTGGGATGATTGTCTACATGGATTGGGATGATTGTCTACATGCACTGGGGTGATTGTCTACATGCACTGGGGTGATTGTCTACATGCACTGGGGTGATTGTCTACATGCACTGGGGTGATTGTCTACGTGTATTGGGGTGATTGTCTACATGCACTGGGGTGATTGTCTACATGGATTGGGGTGATAGTCTACATGGATTGGGGTGATTGTCTACATGGATTGGGATGATTGTCTACATGGATTGGGGTGATAGTCTACATGGATTGGGATGATTGTCTACATGCACTGGGGTGATTGTCTACATGCACTGGGGTGATTGTCTACGTGTATTGGGGTGATTGTCTACATGCACTGGGGTGATTGTCTACATGGATTGGGGTGATAGTCTACATGGATTGGGATGATTGTCTACATGGATTGGGATGATTGTCTACATGGATTGGGGTGATAGTCTACATGGATTGGGATGATTGTCTACATGCACTGGGGTGATTGTCTACATGCACTGGGGTGATTGTCTACGTGTATTGGGGTGATTGTCTACATGCACTGGGGTGATTGTCTACATGCATTGGGGTGATTGTCTACATGGATTGGGGTGATTGTCTACATGCACTGGGGTGATTGTCTACATGCATTTGGGTGATTGTCTACATGGATTGGGGTGATTGTCTACATGGATTGGGGTGATTGTCTACATGGATTGGGGTGATAGTCTACATGGATTGGGGTGATTGTCTACATGCACTGGGGTGATAGTCTACATGGATTGGGGTGATTATCTACATGGATTGGGATGATTGTCTACATGCACTGGGGTGATTGTCTACTTGGATTGGGGTGATAGTCTACATGGATTGGGGTGATTGTCTACATGGATTGGGGTGATAGTCTACATGCACTGGGGTGATTGTCTACATGCACTGGGGTGATTGTCTACATGGGTGATTGTCTACATGGATTGGGATGATTGTCTACATGGATTGGGATGATTGTCTACGTGTATTGGGATGATTGTCTACATGGATTGGGATGATTGTCTACATGGATTGGGATGATTGTCTACATGGATTGGGGTGATAGTCTACATGGATTGGGATGATTGTCTACATGCACTGGGGTGATTGTCTACATGGATTGGGATGATTGTCTACATGGACTGGGGTGATTGTCTACATGGATTGGGGTGATTGTCTATGTGAATTGGGGTGATTGTCTACGTGTATTGGGGTGATTGTCTACGTGTATTGGGGTGATTGTCAACGTGTATTGGGGTGATTGTCTACATGGATTGGGGTGATTGTCTACATGCACTGGGGTGATTATCTACGTGTATTGGGGTGATTGTCTACGTGTATTGGGGTGATTGTCTACATGCACTGGGATGATTGTCTACATGGAATGGGATGATTGTCTACATGGATTGGGGTGATAGTCTACATGGATTGGGATGATTGTCTACATGGATTGGGGTGATAGTCTACATGGATTGGGATGATTGTCTACATGGATTGGGATGATTGTCTACATGGATTGGGATGATTGTCTACATGGATTGGGATTATTGTCTACATGGATTGGGGTGATAGTCTACATGGATTGGGATGATTGTCTACATGCACTGGGGTGATAGTCTACATGCACTGGGGTGATTGTCTGCATGGATTGGGGTGATTGTCTACATGGATTGGGGTGATTGTCTACATGCATTGGGGTGATTGTCTACATGGATTGGGGTGATTGTCTACATGCACTGGGGTGATTGTCTACATGCACTGGGGTGATTGTCTACATGGATTGGGGTGATTGTCTACATGGATTGGGGTGATTGTCTACATGCACTGGGGTGATAGTCTACATGGATTGGGATGATTGTCTACATGCACTGGGGTGATAGTCTACATGGATTGGGGTGATTGTCTACATGCACTGGGGTGATTGTCTACATGGATTGGGGTGATTGTCTACATGGATTGGGGTGATTGTCTACGTGTATTGGGGTGATTGTCTATGTGAATTGGGGTGATTGTCTACGTGTATTGGGGTGATTGTCTACGTGTATTGGGGTGATTGTCAACGTGTATTGGGGTGATTGTCTACATGGATTGGGGTGATTGTCTACATGCACTGGGGTGATTATCTACGTGTATTGGGGTGATTGTCTACGTGTATTGGGGTGATTGTCTACATGCACTGGGATGATTGTCTACATGGAATGGGATGATTGTCTACATGGATTGGGGTGATAGTCTACATGGATTGGGATGATTGTCTACATGGATTGGGGTGATAGTCTACATGGATTGGGATGATTGTCTACATGGATTGGGATGATTGTCTACATGGATTGGGATGATTGTCTACATGGATTGGGATTATTGTCTACATGGATTGGGGTGATAGTCTACATGGATTGGGATGATTGTCTACATGCACTGGGGTGATAGTCTACATGCACTGGGGTGATTGTCTGCATGGATTGGGGTGATTGTCTACATGGATTGGGGTGATTGTCTACATGCATTGGGGTGATTGTCTACATGGATTGGGGTGATTGTCTACATGCACTGGGGTGATTGTCTACATGCACTGGGGTGATTGTCTACATGGATTGGGGTGATTGTCTACATGGATTGGGGTGATTGTCTACATGCACTGGGGTGATAGTCTACATGGATTGGGATGATTGTCTACATGCACTGGGGTGATAGTCTACATGGATTGGGGTGATTGTCTACATGCACTGGGGTGATTGTCTACATGGATTGGGGTGATTGTCTACATGGATTGGGGTGATTGTCTACGTGTATTGGGGTGATTGTCTACATGCATTTGGGTGATTGTCTTTATGCATTTGGGTGATTGTCTACATGGATTGGGGTGATTGTCTACATGGATTGGGTGATTGTCTTCATGCATTTGGGTGATTGTCTACGTGTATTGGGGTGATTGTCTACGTGTATTGGGGTGATTGTCTACATGTATTTGGGTGGTTGTCTACGTGTATTTGGGTGATTGTCTACATGCATTTGGGTGATTATCTACATGGATTGGGATGATTGTCTACATGCACTGGGGTGATTGTCTACTTGGATTGGGGTGATTGTCTACATGCATTGGGGTGATTGTCTACATGGATTGGGGTGATTGTCTACATGGATTGGGGTGATAGTCTACATGGATTGGGGTGATTGTCTACATGGATTGGGGTGATTGTCTACATGGATTTGGGTGATTGTCTACATGCACTGGGGTGATTGTCTACATGGATTGGGGTGATTGTCTACATGGATTGGGATGATTGTCTACATGGATTGGGATGATTGTCTACGTGTATTGGGATGATTGTCTACATGGATTGGGATGATTGTCTACATGGATTGGGATGATTGTCTACATGGATTGGGATGATTGTCTACATGGATTGGGGTGATAGTCTACATGGATTGGGATGATTGTCTACATGCACTGGGGTGTTTGTCTACATGGATTGGGATGATTGTCTACATGGACTGGGGTGATTGTCTACATGGATTGGGGTGATTGTCTACGTGAATTGGGGTGATTGTCTACGTGTATTGGGGTGATTGTCAACGTGTATTGGGGTGATTGTCTACATGGATTGGGGTGATTGTCTACATGCACTGGGGTGATTATCTACGTGTATTGGGGTGATTGTCTACGTGTATTGGGGTGATTGTCTACATGCACTGGGATGATTGACTACATGGATTGGGGTGATTGTCTACATGGATTGGGATGATTGTCTACATGGATTGGGATGATTGTCTACATGCACTGGGGTGATTGTCTACATGGATTGGGGTGATTGTCTACGTGTATTGGGGTGATTGTCTACATGCATTTGGGTGATTGTCTTTATGCATTTGGGTGATTGTCTACGTGTATTGGGGTGATTGTCTACATGGATTGGGTGATTGTCTTCATGCATTTGGGTGATTGTCTACGTGTATTGGGGTGATTGTCTACGTGTATTGGGGTGATTGTCTACATGTATTTGGGTGATTGTCTACATGGATTGGGGTGATTATCTACATGTCTACAATACCCCAATCCATGAAGACAATCAACCCAGTGCATATAGACAATCAATCAAATCCATGTAGAGAATCATCCCAATGCATGTAGACAATCACCCAAAACCATGTAGACAACCACCCCAATCCATGTAGACAAACATTCCCAATCCATGTAGATGATCACCCCAAATCCATGTTGTCAATCACGCCAATCAATGTAGACATTGGGACATTAGATCTGGAGAAAAAAGAGAGTATTTAACCCGGAGAGAAGAGAGCATGTGATAAGGAAAGAAGAGAGAGTAAGGTCAGGCGAGAAGGAGATTGAGATCAGGAAAGAAGGGAGATTGAGTTCAAGAGAGAAGGAGGTTGAGTTCAGGAGAGAAGGGAGATTGAAATCAGAAATGAAGAGAGACTAAGGTCTGGAGAGGAGATTGAGATCAGGAAAGAAGGAATATTGAAACGGGAAAGAAGGATATTGAGATCACGAGAGAAGGGAGATTGAGATCAGGAGAGAAGGGAGATTGAGATCAGAAACGAAGAGATCAGGAGGGATGAAGATTGAGATCAGAAATGAAGAGAGATTAAAGTCAGGAGAGGAAATTGAGATCAGGAAAGAAGGGAGATTGAGATCAGAAATGAAGAGAGATTGAAATCAGGAGAGAAGTAGATTGAGAGCAGGAAAGAAGAGAGATTGAGATCAGAAACGAAGAGAGATTGAGAGCGGGATACGAGGGTGATTGAGAGATCAGGAGAGAAGGAAGATTGAGTTCAGGAAGGAAGGGAGATTGAGATTAGAAACGAAGAGAGATTTAAGTCAGAAGAGGAGATTGAGATCAGGAAAGAAGGAAGATTGAAATCAGGAGAGAAGGAGATTGAGATCATAAACGAAGAGAGATTGAGGTGTAGAGAGAAAGGAGATTGAGATCTGGAGAAAAAGGAGATCGAGATCAGAAACGAAGAGAGATTGAGGTCAGGAAAGAAGAAGTTTGAGATCGGGAGAGAAGGAAGATTGAGATCCGGAGAGAAGGGTGATTGAGATCAGGAGAGAAGAGAGATTGAGATTGGGAAAGAAGGAAGATTGGGATCAGAAGAGAAGGGTGATTGAGATCGGGAAAATAGGAAGATTGAGTTCAGGAAAGAAGGGAAATGGAGATCAAGAAAGAAGAGAGATTGAGAGCAGGATATGGGGGAGATTAAGATCAGAAACGAAGAGGGATTGAGTTCAGGATCAAAGAGGAATTGAGATCAGGAAAGAATAGAGCTTGAGATCAGGAAAGAAAGAGATCGAGATCAGGAAAGAAGGGGATTGAGATCAGGAAAGAAGGGCGATTGAGATCAGGAGAGAAGGAGATTGAGATCAGAAACGAAGAGACATTGAGGTCAGGAAAGAAGGAGATTGAGATCAGGAGAGAAGGGGGGTTGAGATGAGGAGAGAAGGAGACTGAGATCAGGAGGGAAGGAGATTGAGATCAGGAGGGAAGGAGATTGAGATCAGGAGAGGGCAGATTGAGATCAGGAAAGAAGGGAGGTTGAGATCAGGAGAGAATGAGATTGAGATCAGGAGGGAAGGAGATTGAGATCAGGAGGGAAGGAGAGTGAGATCAGGAGGGAAGGAGATTGAGATCAGGAGAGAAGGAGATTGAGATCAGGAGAGGGCAGATTGGGATCAGGAGAGAAGGGAGATTGAGGTCAGGAGAGAAGGAGACTGAGATCAGGAGGGAAGGAGATTGAGATCAGAGGGAAGGAGAGTGAGATCAGGAGGGAAGGAGATTGGGATCAGGAGAGAAGGAGATTGAGATCAGGAGAGGGCAGGTTGGGATCAGGAGAGAAGGGAGGTTGAGATCAGGAGAGAATGAGACTGAGATCAGGAGGGAAGGAGATTGAGATCAGAAGGGAAGGAGACTGAGATCAGGAGGGAAGGAGATTGAGATCAGGAGGGAAGGAGATTGAGATCAGGAGAGGGCAGATTGAGATCAGGAGAGAAGGGAGGTTGAGATCAGGAGAGAAGGAGACTGAGATCAGGAGGGAAGGAGATTGAGATCAGGAGGGAAGGAGATTGAGATCAGGAGAGAAGGAGATTGAGATCAGGAGAGGGGAGATTGAGATTAGGAGAGAAGGAGATTGAGATCAGGAGAGAAGGAGATTGAGATCAGGAGAGAAGAGAGAATGAGTTCAGGAAAGAAGAGCGATTGAGATCAGAAACGACGAGAGATTGAGAGCAGGAAAGAAGAGAGATTGAAATCAGGAGAGTAGGGACCTGGAGATCAGGAAATCATGATCTGGTTTATATTTCCAGGGCCGACATTTAGCCTCACCAAAGAACCCAGCACTTGGCATGACCCACGCGACAGAACTGTCGGATTTCGACTCGCTGCGGTCTGTAACTATATGATGATATATTTTCCTTTCCATCTACCAGGTTACTTTAGTTTATCACATTCAGAGAAAAGTATCCACACATCCAGTCTTCCGGGTACGTCTCATTAGTCCTTGAACATGATGAATACTTATGTATATTACATGACCTCAGTGGGCTGAGCGGAGAGTGAACCTGACACCATCATCCAATCAGTGAACATGGCATTAAAACATTGCCCCCTTGTCACTGATGCATTCGTCAGGGTGACATCTTAGTACTTGGTACCGCGGGCAGCTACACTTAACGCTATATACTGGAACTAATGTCTTATATGTTTGAATATGTGCACGTACCGGGAAGTCAACTCAACATCAGTATTCATCACATGAGTGTATGCGTCAGTCGTCAAGTACTTAGTCAAACATATCCTATCCCCCCGTGAGATTTAAATACACATCCAGGCAATAGAAATAATTTGTTTGTCGAGCGCCACAATGCCAACTGCCATAAATTTGGAATGGCAAACTTTTTTTGATAAAGATCAAAACACGTTTTCAAAAATATAGAGATTGCATTAATATGTACAAAGTTTGTACAGTCACTGTGATATATTGCAAATTGTGGCTTTTGATCTGGGGTCTTATTGTTCTATGACTATCGCAGCAAATACTTCTTACATAGACTTACCGCTTTGATGGCTTTATGAAAAGGGGTCCATTTGTATACATTAGTAAAGTGATACAAAGCAAATATTGGTCGTTAAAGTGGTTGAGTTGGTTTGAAGCCGCTTCTGGCAATATTCCAGCATAATCAAGTGTACAACAATAACAGGCTTCACTCCTGTACCCATGTTGGGAATCGAACCCGCGACATCGGTGTGACGAACGAACGATCAAACCTCTTCACTACCCGCCGCTCCCGGGCCTTAAAACAGTATCCGTTTGACTCCACATAAAGCTGTTGCAGCGCAATGACATCGAGGAAAATGTATAAGCCAGCAATATATGAACAAATAAAACTGTGACATCGCGATCAGTCAAAAGAGTGATCAGTGTTAATCTGAACGAATGAACTGATTTTGATAAATGAGTTGCTAAAGCAATAGTTTCTCAAATACAAATAGGCATATATATATATTTATCATATAATGGGTAGGTTTCTCGGCAGGATAAAGCCAAAGGATAAAAACGATATCCGTTGGGGTCATATGCGGAAAGAGATGCAAATATCAAAGGTCAAGTAGGGACTACTTTCAGTGTTTATAAACAAACATGGCGCCGCACTTGTCATTCGGCGATCGAGTCGAACCATCCTGAATGTGGATAAACTACAGGGATAATTGCTATAATTATTTTTTAAAAACCAGTCTTATCTACTGAAAATTAGTGTCTATCTGCGACGTAACTAAGGCATTTTATAAGTTTTGGCAACTTTGGAGATATAAATTTCGAAACAATTTTGCGGGATCAGTAGCCATATCTATGCTTGTAGACCTCTGCGGCTTGAAACCTCCTCCACAAATAAAGATAGTTGGATTTAGGTGAAATATGTATGAATTGTTACCTCGTTTCGTTTTGGCGCTGTATGTACATCTGACTGAACTTCTTAACGTTTTGACAGAACAGGCCGACTGTCAGCAACGTCTGAACGTGGCCGTGACGTCTCATAGACTAGGGTTAGAGTAGCTTCCCTTTGACAAAGGGCAGTTACTCTAGCGGACAGACCGATGGATTGCCGCGAAAGGCAAGTAAAAACAATTGTTGTTTTGCGTATATGTTGCTTCGCCAATGTATAAGAAACAGATTTCACTTGGAACTCTATTGGCTACTGTCATTGTCCGACTGTCACATCACTTACCCTGTGACGTAATAAATATTAATGCGCGCATTCCAGGAAAACTCGCAATGTTTAGGTAATGTTTGTGAGTGAGGGGAAGCGATTTTCAAGAACAGAAATGAAGAATGACATTATATGATAAAGAGGTTATCATGCTTGTGTGTTTAGGGATGGTAAATATCCTGTATTAGGAATAAACACTATGTATTTAGCTCGCCAAGGCTCGCTAAATACAATGTTTATACCTAATGCAGGATATTTACCATCCCCAAACACACTCGCGTGATAACCTTTATCTATCTATCTATCTATCTATCTATCTATCTATATATATATATATATATATATATATACTGTCGAAACACATGTCTGAACGTGTTTCTCGAGACACTATGAAATCGACAACCAGGTTATAGATCAGGGCTCCGTGACATCTGCACCCGCCTTTCACCACGTGATTTGCCAGGTGCCTCGCTTAAATATGAACCAGTCAGAAAATCGCTGTCTGAAAAGGGGATTCCCCTACAGCTCATTGAGGCGGTGCTGCGTCATGTCAAGTTTTCAACACAAACGTCTAATTACCCTTAATCTATTAACGTGAATTAGCTTTTTGTAATCAGTTACACTGTCAAATCTGCATTTCTAACTGAGGTCTTGAGAAACTTTACCTATAATTTGTTCACTGTCTCCATGCATGAATGAATAACAGAACGAACGCGTAAACAATTAACGGCTGTGGCTATTAAAATTAAATGGATATATCATTCATGCGTAGCTATTTATTAGAATAGGAACGCCGAATACATAAAAAGATTTAGTGCATGGAAATATCTGAATTTAAATGAAAATACACATTTGACGTCATCAGCAAGTACCGATGCAGCCGACTAGTGTATTTCGCATGTACACAATTATGGCGTTCAACGCCATACCCTCAACCACTGTGTGTATGCGCTGCGCTGTATTTCCCTCCATGCACTTGTTATGTTTAATTGTCCTTGTCAGTGGTTTTCAATGGTATTATCTCTATACATTAAAAAACCTGTCGCCAATGCGTCTTTGAACGATCATCGTTCATGGATAAACATATCATTATGTGTCTTGAGCATAGTAAGCTAGTCATTATAACGCACAGGGCAGGTTTTCCGAAGAAGGTTCGGTGTGCAGTGAACACGACGCTGCAGTTATATCTCAGCGTGTCAGTTTAATGTTGGAGTAAAGCTCTCCGAGACGGAGATGTAGATGTTTTTTTGTACAATTATAGTGTTGGAGCTTCAGTTCCCCGTTAAAATAAGCTTTTTGTTACATGTCTCAGCTGTGGGATCGTCCCGTAAGAAATTTATAGCACACTTCTACATCTCCGATTGGCTATAAATTATAAAAATACATTAATATCTATATACCAGTCTCTTCCTTAATCACTTACACCTAAACGCGTATGCTTTATTTAATCGAAAGCGAACTCTGAGTGATGATATCAGACAGAAAACGAACACCGGTGGTGTTTTCGAGGGGGCCGCCATCTTGTTTTCCAAGGGGCGGTGGGTAGCCTAGTGGTTAAAGCGTTCGCTCGTCACGCCGAAGGCCCGGGTTCGATTCCCGACATGGGTACAATGTGTGAAGCCCATTTCTGGTGTCCCACGCCGTGATATTGCTGGAATATTGCTAAAAGCGGCGTAAAACCATACTCACTCGCTCACTCGCTCACTCTAGTTTTCCAAAACCCGCACCGGTTTGTGTTATCAATCTGGAATCCTTACTTCGGGTAACGGTTGATGGGGAAGGGTAACCGCAGCTAGAGTTTTGTGCTGTATCCCAGAGTATATGGAAATATACAACATCAACGCCAGAAAATAACCAGTCTCGATTATCCGCAATATCATGAAATCAGATCTTAGTTCTCTCTACCGCTAAACAAAGCGAGAACTAAGATCTGATGTTAATGAGATTGCAATTTTCCACTGGAACAGATTCCATAGGGCATAAGGGCCACATAGCAGTGAAACTACACGAATATAGGACCAATGAAAATCTGGGATAACATCAACTAAAGTCTTTTACGAGTGCTTGGTTAAAACAAAGGAACGTATTACTGGTTAGCAATAAATCTTCATTATAATTGTCCAGTTTGTAAAGGCGGAATAGAAATTCATTATCATGTTTGTGATGACGTGGGATAAATCTGAATTATGTGTAAAATGTCAATATTCATGTATTTAAAAAAATATCAACGGATAATACCAATGTAATTGAAGCCATCGATAAACTATACATTGTCGGATCGAATTTTCAATTAGTTCGTGTATATCTTAACAAATCCGTTTTCTCATTCGAAGTTTACAGTTGACCAAATCTATTCAAGATAACGAGTTCTGGCTTCAGTTGACATTACAGCTGTTTTGCATGCATCAAATTTCAGTATAGATGTACGGCTAAAACGTGTCAGCGACTTCAGAAGTGTCCGTCTGCCTGGCATCTAGTCATTATTGATTCTTCATCGAATTTTATTCCCCAGGAAGAGTCGAGACATACTATCCTAATAAGGAGTCGTCTCTCGGCAGTGATCGTCCCTTCCTGGAAAATAGTGGATGACACTCGAGCACACCGTGAGCTGTGCATTTGATGCGTCATTCGGGATTTTCATTCTAGATATGCGCATCCACGTAGGTGAGTATTTGATACCGTGATATATGCGTACACGGCTGTTAAAGATTACATTCACAACGCATGTGACGAGGATGTTGATAATCTCCCTCATTAAAGCTGTACATTCTAACATCTGACAGGATGGTGTCGTGAAAACAGAACATTCCTTGGGATTTTTTAGATGATAGCTCTTAAAATATATCAGAAGAAGAATGATTGTTTTACACTGAGAACAAACAATACCAGCCTTTGATGTTCAATTTTAACGCGATTATCAATTCTGAGCCATTTTTAGCATGCTAATATCCTTTTAAAGTTTGCGACTCAAATCTTTCTCGGGGGTGCCATCCCCACCCTCTAGACATCCCGCTTACCACTTAATTTGTATTGGCATCCAATTTAAGAACTCTTGAGTCATATCAGTGTACACAGTGGGTTAAAGTAAATAAGACTGGAATTATTCACAGAAATGTCACTCTTTTCAAGTAAAAAAGACAAAAATTACATTTCAACATTGAAATATTGGCATCCGGGTTCCAGATAAACATGTCATGGTATCCGCACTGCGTCATCTGGAGTGCCACTTAACAAGGCACGGCGTTCGGCGTACCAAAGGACGGTTATACCCCTCTTTAGCTGGTTCGGAGAAACTGTCGACAGTTAAGGACGGAGGGGCGGATGAACGGATGGACGGATGGACGGAGGGGCGGATGGACGGAGAGACCACGGACAACAACGTTATACCTCATAGGTTCATTTGGCCCGGTGAGATGAAAGGCACCGGGAAAAAATGTATATATTAGTAAAGGCAATACCAGGATGCTGTATCAACGTAGACATATAGTGACATTCCTTTGTGAACCAGAGCTTTTTGAAAGTACGTATTTGAAACATACACCATGAAGATCCCGGTCATTTGGACAATGTCACTGAAAGTGGACGGGGATTGCTAACATCGTGTTCTGTCTTTATAAACTCATTAAACCAATAATCTTCCTGTATGATATGGAATGCAGATACACGAAGTGTCATTATAATGATATAAAAATGAAATAGAATTACAACTTTGTTTTGTTGGTAAACGCCGCACTCGGCAATATTCCAGCTATATGACGGCGGCCTGTAAATAATCGAGTCTGGACCAGGCAATCCAGTGATTGACATCATGAGCATCGATCCACGCAATTGGGATACGATGACATGCATCAACCAAGTCAGCGAGCCTGACCACCCGATCCCTCTTGTCGCCTCTTACGGCAAGCATGGGTCGCTGAAGACCTATTCTACCCCGGATCTTCATGCGCTACAACTTTGTAAATATCAAACGGCATAGAAAGCTATATTCATACATCCGTGTTTTTTGTAACACAGACAAGTCGCATATCTTGTCCCGCCCACTCTAAGTATTGATTGTTCACAAACGGGCGTATATCCCTATTGACATTGACTATACGGTTACGATTAATCTGGAGGGACTAAAACAAACATGCCATAAACGCACAAGGGGTAGAGCTACACAGCAAGGATACCCGTATCATATACAGCGACATGGAATAATCATGTCTTATTTGTTTAATTTTAGACACCATCCAACACGGGTATATTCTTTCGCTCGACAGTTTACAAAGCAGTGAAGCCAGTCACATTTCCATTTTCAAAATTCTCTGATAGGGTACCTTATGGTACTTTTCACAAGTTCATTTGTTTGTTTGATTGTTTGTCCCATCCCGCATCCCAATTGCGTGGACCGATGCTCTTGGTGTCAATCACTGGATTGTCTGGTCCAGACTCGATTATTTACAGAGCGCCGTCATATAGTTGGAATATTGCTGAGTGCGGCGTTAAACAACACACAAAAACATGACGTGTCATCTTAGTGTAGATCCAGATTGTAGTCGTACGTCCCTTTGTAGAAATCCACAAGCATGGGAAGGCTGCAGACAAAACAAGGATCATTATCTGACCGATAAATAGATTCGAACACACGACTGTCGGATGCTGACGTCACCCTTCACTGCGAATTGCAGCGCTATAGACAACTAAGTAGCACGTGCATACTTTTGTATGAGAATGCGTGCAGTAAGTGCGCGGCACTCAGCAGATAAAAAGAACCTAGTTTAAGGCGGAGGTTTCGGTACATCCTCATCATCATGAACAGGAACTGATCATGCACAGTGTGACTAACTAAAGTACTCACGGAAATGATAAAAACCTGTTTTTCTTAATTTAAAAATCGACACAAAGTGTTACGTAGCTGTAAATACGAAATAACAAAACAACTGGAAAAGTTCTAGTCTGGATTTGCTAGTTTGATCTCAGTGAACAATACAAAATGTACTTTACAGGAGGTAATTTGTCGGCACTTTCAACATTCAAAAATAAAAATAAGTCCAAATTGACATAGCTGAAACAGACTATAGGCATTATGCACCTGTTCTCACCTGTCGTCAAGGTGTCATAGGTCACCTTGATCTACTTACACCTGGTTATACCCTTTTTCACAATAGTCTGTTTTATTCACATTTTTACACACTTTTACGTGTAAAAAGGCATAAAAACAATTGATACGCTGCATTTGTGCCACAGCCCAATTAGTACTAATTTAGTTGTTTGAATATTTACATATTTTGTATATTAACTGCATTCATTTAAGATCTGAGGTCGAAAAAAGTGTTTTTTTCATTTCCGTGAGTACTTTTTTAGCCGTATCTGTATATCTATACAATATTATGAGCTGTTTCGTGAAACAAAAATAGTTACATTTAGGACCTGTGGTACTGAACCGATGTAACACCGATCTTCCTGTGGTATTGTACCGATGAAACAGCGATCGTACTGATGTTGTATTTAGGTTACTGCTATTTTGGTGCGATGTTGCTGTATCACATCTAACTATGCTGGTATGTTACAGCACTGCTGCTGTTGCTGTGGCATTGCTGTGATGTTGAAAAGTTAGAGTGTACGATTTAGTCTCACCAAGACCGAGCAAACATACACTTTAGATGGAAAATCAGCAGTCACGCGGATGAACGCGTGTTTACCAACAGATATTTCATATAATTTATGCAATGATTTCAAAATCCTGTGAACAAAAAGGGGCTGTTTACCCCCGAGTCATGTTTCACCTCTCCCCGTCGTAAGTCACGGACACGTTATGCTGGTATACTCCAGCTGTAGAGATGGTCAGGGCTGGGATACTGGAAAATGCAAACTTCGATCTTTTTCTTTACATTTCATTTAAAGAGAAGAAAGCGGAGGCGTGACTGAACATGCCTTCAATCAGGATGAAGAGTATCGTCAATCCTCGAGAATAATAGTATTACAACATACCCCCCAAACGTGAACGTAACTCTAGATAAAGTAACTGGTGTCACTGTTTAGTATTTCAAGAGAGACTAGATGTCTGAGGTCAAACAACACACACACACACACACACACACACACACACACACACACACACACACGTTGGGATGTATGAGTGCCACGTTCTAAAATAAACTATCATCTATGGAGATTAAACTTTAGTCTACATAGTAAGAAGTGAGTGAGTATGGTTTTATGCCACCTTTTGGCAATATTTCAGCAATATAAGGAAGGGAAAACCAGAAATGTGCTTCAAACACTGTACCCATGTCGGGAATCGAACCCGGGTCTTCGGCATGACGGGCGAACGCATTAACCACTAGGCTACCCCACCGCCCATACGTAAGATGAAACTTACATCAACGGAATACACTCACATCTACGTAGAAGAAAGCATCATCGACTTTCGAATTATCGACTTAGGTAACAATACGATCTCGGGGAATCGACAATACTTCCGGGTCAGTTTTATATAACCTCTGGCTGAATTGATAATTGCCTGTGTGTTGGGACCAGGATATTCTCACCATTTCCGGGAACACCTAGTGTCTTCACTGATTTTTCTTATAATTTTCACGCTGTGTTGCCTGTTAAGTCTAGTGGAATCTGTTTCGTCAGGGAATCGAGCCTGGGTATTCTCCGACATAGAGGTTGAATATTTCCATGAGTGATACTTGCTGTTTTAACTGAAACTCTATATCAATTACAATGTGCACACTGGACTGTGTTACAACAAAAACCTCTCTTCTATAGCTTTACATTTAACGACTTGTTTCACAAACTGCAATTCTAATTCTGGTTGTAACACTATACCAACCGATGAGACATCCTCTATGAAACCCGTCGACAGTGAATGTAGTTTTGATCCCGACGCTGACCCGGTACTGAATACCTCACCACAGTATTATGTCTCTTACCGCGGCTAAAGAAACAAATAAATTACACAAAACCTGACAGTGCATATCATCAACAATGGCAATCTCGCGGAGGTACGTACACAGGAATGGATCGGGCGGGAGTTGGAGGGTATGGCAGTCCACACACCATTCAGCGCGTCCTGGGTAATACAATACAATTGGGCAATTGCTCTAGCGTGGGTGGTTTCAAAGAGATAATTTCTTCCGATGTTTCTCATAAAACATGTCATCACGACTCCCACAAGTGGTGAGTGAGTATGGTTTTATAAATATTCCAGCAATATCACGACGGGGGACAACGGAGATGGGCTTCACACACTCTACATTAGATCGGGAATCGAACCCGGGTCTTCTAGCGAACACTTTAACCATTAGGCTACAGAGAGGAGAAAGGGGGGGTGAAGGGGGTCGTCCGGCATCATCTTATCAAACCTTATGTAAGGAAGGGGAGAGAGAGAAGGAAGGGGAGAGTGAGGGGAAGGGGAGAGAGAAGGAAGGGGAGAGAGAGAAGGAAGGGGAGAGAGAAGGAAGGAGAGAGAGAAGGAAGGGGAGAGAGAAGGAAGGAGAGAGAGAAGGAAGGGGAGAGAGAGAAGGAAGGGGAGAGAGAAGGAAGGGGAGAGAGAAGGAAGGAGAGAGAGAAGGAAGGGGAGAGTGAGAGGAAGGGGAGAGAGAGAAGGAAGGGGAGAGAGAGAAGGAAGGGGAGAGAGAAGGAAGGGGAGAGAGAGAAGGAAGGGGAGAGAGAGAAGGAAGGGGAGAGAGAAGGAAGGGGAGAGAGAGAAGGAAGAGAGAGAAGGAAGGGGAGAGAGAAGGAAGGGGAGAGAGAGAAGGAAGGGGAGAGAGAGAAGGAAGGGGAGAGTGAGAGGAAGGGGAGAGTGAGAGGAAGGGGAGAGAGAAGGAAGGGGAGAGAGAGAAGGAAGGGGAGAGAGAAGGAAGGGGAGAGAGAGAAGGAAGGGGAGAGTGAGAGGAAGGGGAGAGTGAGAGGAAGGGGAGAGAGTAGGAAGGGGATAGAGCGAAGAAAGGGGAGAGGGAGAAGGAAGGGAAGAGAGAGAAGGAAGGGGAGAGAGAAGGAAGGGGACAGAGAGAGGAAGAGAGAAGGGGAGAGGGAGAAGGGAGGAGAGAGAGAGAGAGAGAGAGAGAGAGAGAGAGAGAGAGAGAGAGAGAGAGAGAGAGAGAGAGAGAGAGAGAGTACAATCGGTACTGGTTAAAAACAAGTCCAGCAATTCTGCATGATAATTTATTGTATTCCTCATGAGATCTGTCACACATATATTCTACATGTCAAAAACAGTAGCAGCTGCTGCATGCTGCATCTCCAGCTAGTCATCATTTACAGTATTTCAATAATTTAGTATCTGTTCTGTATCTCATGTGTCTGTGGACGACACACAACCATACACAGAGAATTAGGGTTGAGTTCCTGCCTCACCCCTCATCGTACCAGCAGGACGACAGGTCTGCAAGTTATGTACATCCATGTATAGTTTCTCCGTGTATCACATGACTAAGATTTGATAAACCTTATATGTACAATATTTAGTTCCGTGTGACGGATTGTCCAGGCACTGTATCACATTACTTTGCTAGATATAATACACTTAGTACAATATTTACATATCTGTATAATGTTTAGCAACACATCACACATATTGCTGAAGTTGTACATTTTGTTGATATAAAGTATATCCGTTATCCTTGTATGAAAAACTTTGATTTGTTTTTGTAAAGTAACAATGTAGTAAAAAGGAAAAAAAGTCAATGTACATATTGCCAGCATATGAAATTCCAGATATGTTATTTTTATAATGTTCCATACATCCATTACTGTTTAAGATGTACTAAAGGCCCATAGTGTCTCAGTAATGCGAACAAACACTGGTTGTGTTTGTTGCCAGTCACTTGCGTAGGCACACAAATACATACAGTGAGTGAGTTTGGTTTTACGCCGCTTTTAGCAATATTCCAGCAATATCACAGCGGGGGACACCAGAAATGGACTTCACACATTGTACCCATGTCGGGATTCGAACCCGGGTCTTCGGCGTAACGAGCGAACGCTTTAACCACTAGGCTACCCGACCGCCCCCAAATACATACATGTCGTATTGGCCATTGAGCTCGCCATTTTCCACTTCTCGTTTGTAACTATTGCACGTATGAATAGAGGACGTATCCTTCACCACAGTACAGCAAACCGTCTTTAGATTCATGCATTACATATCCACAGAATCGTAAAGGAACAATTAACTTTCATACCGTTATATATACCGTCGATAACACAGATACTTTGTCGTCAGGATAAAACATCCCTGCAGACATCATGGTCACAATGGTTCGATTCAATATATTCACCATACATCATAGTCCTGAGAGTTCAATTGTTCAAATGCATGATCCATGCCAGTACCAGTCAGTGCATGCCATAATTATTGCTCATATAGCTCAAGTCTCAAAACAGTTTCTATTCTTGGGAAGTTGAGATCTACCTCATGAACGACGGCCTAAGGCTCCAGGTTTTGACCACAAAGCACTCGGTCGCCTAGATTCCAAACGTCTCACTAAATCCAACGACTCGAAAGCCCTTTCATCTTCCAGATCCTTGATGTAGAGGCCTACTTCAGCCACTGAGAATCTTTCATCGGCAACAACACACACGCATCCGTACAAAAGCTCAAAGAGAGCCTTTGACGGATCTCGATTTGGCAACGGCAGCATGGTGATTGGATTTACATGCTCAATGAAAAATGCCAATGACATTGTTCGCTGAGTATTGTATGGCCTACATGGTTGCATGATTTCAGAAATTAACAGGCCCAAACTGTAAACATCTGCCTCCTTTGTGTATACGTCTCCTCTGAGGACCTCCGGGCTCAGACAGGTGAAATCCCCGGCCTCTATGACGTCACGATCCTCCGGGAACTTGGCTCGACGTGGTAGGCACATGTTACTCAGTTTAACTTCTCCAGAGGAATTCACCTGTTAATTAAAACACTACCGTATACTTTGTACAAGGTATTTGTAGGTTAAGTGTTGTCTCATTTATAATTGTACCACAATTTCTACCAGTTGAAAAACAACAACATTTAAACCGTTTGATATTAAAATAGATACAGTAAGCTGTAAACTCAGGGGATTAAACTCTACAACCGTTCCACCCATTGAATTAACAAAGTGCATCAACTGTAGTTTTATTCACACAGACTCGGAAACTATCCTCAGATGGAAAAAAAATGTCTAAATTATGCTTACAATTCATTCTTAGGAGTCAAATTCATGGCCTTGGAGGAATTAGTGTAGATATTTTAACCTTGGGATAATTTGAAACAAACACATTGTTCTACAGACAAACGTTTTACGTACCATGACTGTGTCAGCGCTGAGCTCCATGTGCACCAGTTGGTTCGCATGAATATTCTCAAGTCCCTCGACAAGGCCCTTCAGAAGCATGGGAACAGCTTTTTTCAGGTTGTAGGGGCACATCTGGTCTGCGATTGGCCTCGTGAGGTAGTCTCTTGCTGAAGACAGTTTGTCCAGAAAGATGAAGGCTGCCAGAGACTCAACACGAGTCATTCCAATGAAGGTGGCGATGGATGAATTGTTGTCAAGGCATCTGAAAATGTAAAATGAGCAATACAATTAAAAATAATTTTGTAAATTGTATTTTGGGCGACCAATAAGAATACATTGTATGCTTGTGTATTATACTGGAATTCAAAAGAAGCAAGGAGAAAGCATTGATGGTTTTCTGAGAAAATGATATGGACGAATATGATTGAGTGTATTAGTTTGGTTTTACTCTGCATCTCAAAATCATTAGCAGTATCCTGCGTGGGAGCTTAAATTATGGAGGATAGACCAAATTACGCTCCAATCGTAGATATGTACTGTTGTGGTGAAATCCAAAACATTGTTATTGTGCTGACAAACCAAGGATCATAATCAGTATGAATATTGTATACGATCCCTTGATCTCCGGATCCTGGAGCGTCTTAGGGATGCGACTCTGCACAGTGAATTAAGGTGTCTAGACGAATGGGCCAATGAAGAACAAGTGAAAATTTCACAACATAATGACTTCGAATAAGGGACCATTTAACACTAAGGGAAGCGGTGGATGGGATTTTGTATGGAGACTAGGTACATTTTCATTTCAAGGGCTTATTTTTTTGTATCGATTAAATCCAAGAAAATATAATTCGTAAAACAAGCCAAATAATCACCTGAGCTTTGCGATCTCTCTGAAGAGGACATCATCTGCTGGTTGATGGATATAGTACTTGGTGGTGATGGACTCGGAAGTATCATCTATAGATAGAGTGCCCATTTGAAATCGTGACCACAGCACCTGTGACACGAACATGGGTTTTTCACCTTGACCTTGTCTGTGACCTAAGTCCAATTTTACCACAGAAGAATTGCGGATTCTAGGGTCATCAAATTGCATCATAATGTCATCTGGCATAATTTCTTTTATGTACATGTAACCAAATCCCCTCACGTGTTCCTTCTGCAGTTCCAGGTCCTCCATTGTCTTCTGGAGGTCGATCCTCGTGAGCTGAGCTCTTGAACCAAGGTCGGTGATCTCTACAATGAGTGCTTCAATGTTTTTCACAAACTTTGGTACATGGAGAGCGACCCTCTCTATTTCATTTACAATCCTTCCCGTGTACCTTGATATGAGCTTCAATGTAATTGTCTCATTGTTTGCGATATTTTCTGCAATCTTTATTGCCCTGTTGGACATCCATTCCATGGGGTCTTTAAAATGTGAACTTCGTCTTGAATTTCTTTTTGATCTGTGTACCAAACGATCAATGTTATCTATTGCATCAACAGCTGTTCTGACAATGGCTTTGGACAGATCAACAAGGGGCACCGCACTCAATGGTTCTGTTTCAACAAATGTTCTTACTCTCTCAGTAAAGGAACTGCTGAGGCCTCTTGTGAGAAGTCTTCTGAACGCCTCTGTGTTCGTATCCTCAATACAAAAGTCATAAGAACTATCAGAAGCATTTGACTGTGTTGAGTCTTTAAGATCGTTGGTGATGCTCGCCATTTTCTCTCCAAGATCACTCATCCTTTCAAATAATTTTGACCTCATCCTTTCCACAAAGTCTGACACAAATTCCTGGGTTAAATCAGATTCATCCAGGATGTCAATAATCCTCTGAATGATGATTGCATCTCTCTCCCTTTGGATCTTCATATCAGAATCCTCTACTGTGGAAGGATGAAGGCCGGGAAGGTCCTCGACATCCCACTGTGAGGTGTTCAGTAGCCTCTTCATCTCATTTGTCTCAAGGTAATCTCTGAGCCTACGGGAAAATATCAGAGGGTCTCTCTTGAGCTCTTCTTTCAAGCTTGTAACAATGCTGTCGGCATCAGATTGAAGACTGCCCAGTTTTTCAGTGGCTTGACTCAAAGTCCCCCTCAGGCCTCTCTCTGTTTGGTTAGTTTGTGTGACGATTGCCCTCAAGTAGAATGTACATTCCTTCACGATATGTTTCAACCAGCTGTAATAAGAAAACAGATTCCAAATTCCTTATAGGATGTTATCCTCTCACTGATGTAGAATTACAACCAGTATGACAGATTTTGTGAGAGTTTTAGTAAACAGAGAATAGTATTTAAGAAAAGGTACAACTTTATGGATAACAACTTCTTGTTGCATCCATACTTATTGCATATAGGACGTTTTGATGTAGAGTATAACACCTTTATCAAGCTCCACTCTAGGTGTAAGAATCTACATTAAAACGCTGCTATGTGCAAAAGAACAGACGCTCTTTTACATAAGGTTGTACGTGTTCTTATTTACTCACCAATTTCTAGAATGCCAATCAGACAGTGAGAATAGCATTTGGTATCTTGAAACTTCGACCTTGGCATCATAAACACACTTGTACAGTACATGACTGTTTTCTGTGATTATCTCTTATCAAATATTGATTATCATTCTTCAGACATGCATGAGGCTGGGGGAAATATTATTCCCAATTCAACATATAACAATGACGGTTGGGACCTCAACCTTTGTGGGGCGGTCGGGTAGCCTAGTGGTTAAAGCGTTCGCTCGTCACGCCGAAGACCCGGGTTCGATTCCCGACTTGGGTACAATGTGTGAAGCCCATTTCTGGTGTCCTCCGCCGTAATATGGCTGGAATATAGCTAAAAGCGGCGTAAAAACCATACTCACTCAACCTTTGAACGTCTTTGCTGAACATGGTATTGAATTAGGGATAGAAAAAGAAATCAAAATATCTTACCAATACGAGTTTGTGATGTCAACCTGTTTGGCCAACTGAAACACCTCATCCAGACATTGTAGCAGCGTGTTCAATTCGTCACTGTCCGGTGACTTTGACGAACAGAAACAAACTTGCTTGTCTTCCAGTTTTGGCCACACGCCTCGCAGCTTGTGAAGAGCGTTTTCCTTGACTTTGGCTTTATCTTTTTCGTCGATTAGGTCCCAGCGGTTGCAAACGAACACAGCTGCTTTCGGATTAAAGTAGTGACTCTCGTCCTGGTGGTCGTTTTTGATGTTGAGGATGCTTTTAAGGAACCGTATTAACTGTAAGAAAAGGGGAAAGTTGTAAGAATGTCTGTGAAATAAAAGGCAAAGACAAAAGTAAACCAAAGCCCGATTTTCACCATTTTAAAAAAACAAACCAACTACAGTTACATCAGATCTCTGTTGACAGTCGTCACTCAGTTTTGATGTATTAAGTTACATCGCGAATATATTTCTACCAATATCCATCCCGTTAAAGGGAAAGTGAATCAGAACCAGCAGTGACATTTTCACTACTGGGCCTCACAACACCGGCCTCTGAGAAAGAAAGTGACCATCACCTGAAGGTGTAAAAACAATTTAAGGAAAGAAATTATGTTTCTTTACCCTGTCCTCCTGTACTCCACCACTGCTGTCTGTTTTGATGATATAGATGAAAGCTGCGACGTGATTGTTGGAGACGAAGTTTCTGACAACCGTATCCATGGCCTCGTTCTCCCCAAACCCAGGACTGTCAATAATCGTAACGCCGCACTGGAAAAAACCCCAACATGTTGCATGGATGCAGTTGGTGATTAATTGTTGGGTTATATTATGAGTGAGTTAGTTGAATTTAAAGCTGCTTTTAACAGTATTCCAGTCATATCATGGCGTGTCGGCTTTATGTGGGAGGAAAGCCCGAAGTGATGCAGGTCTCAGACGTGTACCAATTCGGTGAAACCCACAAGCACGGTGCTGACAAACCTAGAAACATAATCGGGGCGAGCAAGGGTTCGATCCCTCAATCATAGGTTCCTGGCGTGCCCAAGGGACGCAACTTTGCACAACGAATCGCGGCGCCTCAGACGACTGGGTCACCCGTTACCCCATGAAATGGAGATGAAATCTGAGGTTCGATGAAAGAGGAAGCAACACCCCATCAAACCTTATTTCAAAGACCTTCAACAAGCTATATCACACAAAAGAGTCGACCTGTTTGTTTGTGTCGAGCATGAAGTATACAATATAATACTAAAACCTTCAATTACAGGGGTGAAACTTCAGATAGTGGCTAAGAGAATATCTGTTACTGAGGCAGCCAACAATATTCCAGCAATATCGCGGCAGCCAACAAAAAAATCGGTCAATTCCAACTGGGAACATAACTACATGACACTATTTATTGATAAGTTCTTTTATTCTTTGTAGTCACGTTTCAGAGCCACTCCTTGTCCCTTCATCAGGTTAATGGTGGCATAACACTCAACAAGTCCATATCCCCATCTAAGTCAGCACTTAAGACAAGCATCAGGTACTGGGGTCTTTCAATATATAGTCTGAACACAAACACTGATATAGGTTGTAAAGAAAGCATATCCGAGCTGACAGATACCTACAATCATCAAAGACTCGTTAATCCATCAGCCCTGTTGAACGGACTATCACATCTATAGGTCTATAATGAACGAAAAACATTATTCAATAACGATGAATCGCTATTCTGGACTAGGATCGATGCTGTCCGGATTAACGAGGTTTCGCTGTATTTCAAAAGATATCGCCTTTCATATCCAATTACCTTGAGAATATCAGCTGGAAGAAGGACCTGGACTTCCTGGAAACATGACCCAGCTTCCCTTGCCTCCTCTTGCTGAATGGCAACGGTCCCATCCAAGAACGCTCTGGTGGCTTTGTGGTTCTCAAAGGTCCTCTGTTCTTGCCTGCCATCACTGTGGACGACTATCACCTGGTAGGTGTTGGAGTACCTCAGTTTGCAGATGCTGGATGTACAGCTCAAGATGCTCTTCGGCAAGATGTCCATCCCCAAGATGAGGTTCAGGAGAGTGCTCTTCCCTGCGTTGGTTTGTCCTGGAAAAACAATTATCCTTGACATAAGCGGGCTGGGTTTGTCCGTTGACACGAATTAGGTTTCAACAAATATCATTTTTACAATCCATGAAAATTATTTCAGGAAGTATTTAGGGAGGACGAGGTTTGGATATTTTGATGATGTGTTGTGTGTATTGGGTGAGTGAGGGCGTATTTCACTTATATCTTTATATAGGAGGACAGACCAGTGGCACGTTTGCCACTTTGGCGAGACATTCACTCCCAGGGATGGTGCCGACAAACCATGAATCACGTTACCAGGGAGACTATACAAAGACTCTATGATATTACCTACGACTTTCGGATTCATCGATATTGGGCAAGGGACGCAACTCTGCAAGTGATTTGTGGCACCTTAAACAGCGCCCCTATACAGTATGATGTCAGTTTGAACATTGTACTTATTCAAAGTAGACAAAAATAAATCGTAGACAGTAGGTAAAGAAAGTCCCTTTTGACATCCAGCAATTTGTTTGTCAGTTATGAGTGGAGACAGAAACATTTAATGAGACTGCCAATTCTTTGTAATTATCACTGGTTACCGTAGTAGAAATGAACAGTAAGGAATATGTAGGGAAGTCTGAAGCCAGATGCTTCAGTTGTACGTATTTTGACTAACTTACCAGCAATTAGAACATTGCAGACTCCACTGCGTAGTTCACGCGTGCGTTTGAGGAAGTCTTGTGACAGGTCCGTATCTGATCCTTCTTGTCTGAAGATATTGTTCAAATGGGTCAAACTATGGCACAGGCTGTTGGACACACAATTGATGATCTTTACCAGAGCTTCTCGTTTCAGCTCATTTTCGGCTTTCATTTTATCCAGTCTTTCATCACGCTGTAAGATATAAACGTTTTCTTTTACAGCTTTTGTTCTGGGGTAAATAATTAAAGGTGGGATTTTGGGATTGGTTATAAGACATATGTAAATTAGAAGTATCAAGACAATAAGCAAAAATCTAGAATATATATATATATATATATATATATATATATATATATATATATATATATATATATATATATATATATATATATATATATGCCTATTTGTATTTGAGAAACTATTGCTTTAGCAACTCATTTATCAAAATCAGTTCATTCGTTCAGATTAACACTGATCACACTTTTGACTGATCGCGATGTCACAGTTTTATTTGTTCATATATTGCTGGCTCCACGTTTTTTTTTTATTGTCTTGATATTTCTATTCTTCACCATATATAGGTATATAGGTATATAGTTTTTTGTTTATTACATATATATCCTATTTGTGTACATCAATCAGGCTTCATACTTTAACCTTTTACTGTTGAGTAAACATTATCGTACATAAACATCAATTGTCTATATGTATACTCCCCCCCCCTACTTCACAATTCTGTTCGTAACTTGCTCGCTTACGGTGTCGGTTTCTTCACCGGTACGTCGCAGTCATTGTAAAATAGAAATTGTATAAATTCTAAATGCCACTTGAAGAAGTTAAGAAATGTGAGCTGACCACATTTGTTCTAATATATGAAATGTATTTTTCCAGATTTTCCAGGTTATTGATTTGCTTATTATGACAGAATGACATAGGATGACAGAATTATTTATAAACAGTCCTCGCTTATATCTGACGGTTTATTTTCATAGTGATTCGATTTTTTACCTCAGGTCACTGCTACGTTTTATTTAAATATGTAATCCTATATTTCTAAAGGTAAACATGATCGAATCGGATACAAAGGAAGGATTTACGTTTCAAATATTAATGATATTTATTGTATGAGTTAAGATTGTCTTACTGGAAAAAAAACATAAAAAGATTTTAAAATATTTCTGCATACTTTGTTTCCGACAACTATACATAATTAATTACCTTTGGGTCTCAATTAGTCAAATGTTCTTGGGTGTAACATTTTGTGTCGGTCTTGGATTCTGATACCAACATTCCGTCTAGACTGTGGATATTTTCTTCATGCACATCAATTTTATGGCATAAACCGTACATGTTGACTTGTGTGTAAACCTCTATTGTAAATACAAGCAAGGAAACCATTTCAATAATCTGAAGACTTCATTGTACAATTCCGACTATAACATGAGCATATGCTTTTGATGATACCAGGTGGTCGTGAAAAGAAGAGCATATTCTGCTCCACCGGGGTCCCTGTCACAAACATGTGCAAAAGTAAGTTATTTTTTTGTATCAGGAAGACATGGCAGCATATGGTACAAGTTAAAAAAGGGATTTGCATTGGGCATAAATTTGGCTACTATAAAACTATTTGAAAACTTTGCCTACGAAAACTTAAACTAAGACCATACAACTTTCGAGTTCGAGTCTTATGACGTAAAAGGGAACGACGCTGTGCGTCCGACATTCTAAGTGCTCCCCCGACGAATATTTAACGGCCGTCAAAGGCATTTAACGACCATTTATCCCATAGAAACATATCATGACACCTGTAGATGTCCAGATGAATACTGTTAATTTCTTCATCCTGTCACAACTGTTGAGCACGTTTGACCAGGAAGTATTCGGCATCGGTTTTTTTCAAAACCACATTTGTTGACCAATCAAATCATCAGATTTTAAAGTACCTGAGTCAGGGCAAGTGCTTTTCTCATAATATCCTCGCTTCAAAAGCTGCCACATTATAGATATTAAAATGATAAGTATTGTTGCTCATTTAACAAACCGTAAACTAGCATCTCTTTGTGAGGGGACATAACATTCATGGAGAGTTAAACTCATTAGACCCTTACTTTATGCATGCTTAAATCGCAATAGGTACGCGGCACAGCTGAAGCAGGAAGTCGCTATGGAGTAATGACCCAGACACAGACACAGACCCACACACACACACACACACACACACACACACACACACACACACACACACACACACACACACACGCACACACACACACACACACACACACACACACACACACACACACACACACACACACGGACGCGCGCACGCACACATGCACACACACACACACTGGTGAAGATGTATCCACGTACCTGGGATACATTTCTGTACATATTTGTGGAATAAAAAAAAATACACTGTAACTATTAAAACATTTAACACACTTTTAAATATAGAAACATCCCAGTTTACATACGTTTAGAATATCAGCAAACGGGAGTATGTATATTCCGTTTCTGAATAATCGGTGTTTAACAAACAATGAAATTGAAAACACCATGAGCCCCAATGAATGTGTGCCGCTTTGAACAGTATTTCTGTAATTTCACACAGTGTCAGCATTCAGCTGATGTATTACCGCCTGCGGCGTAAAACACCATTCAGCTACTGATATGTAGAAAGGGCACAGTTGATCCATGTCATCGAGATGCGATAAAACACAAGACAACCCATTCATCAACAGAAATACGTCCTTCCTAAATAGATTTAGCAGGATTAGAATTTAAATCTTTATATATGTCCTTTTTAATAAATATATCGTGAACAGAAATCCCCATTTGAGCGAATATTACGCACCAAGGCAGTACTGAATACAAGCGTTAAGTCGCAAAATTAAAAATGCGGCCATTATGTACGAGCGTAGATATTTATAGCCTTAGAGTGACATTTGTGTTCTGTGGTGGAGGTATGTGCATATCGGATGTTATATCCCATTATGATGACGTATGTATATATGAATTATCCAACAGTTTGTAAGAAATACCGCTAGACTTTCACATTATCCATAAACACAACAAATGAAAATGCAAGTCTTCTGCAGCGAGTGTGAAGCTGCATGTATTTCAGAAGGCACACGTCGTAAGCGATGCCCCGCGTGCCGTTGATCCACCCTTATCTCAATCTGTTGAAACTGAATACGACTAGGATTTGAGGATAAATTAAAAGTTTTCTTTGTCTACAAATTGCATTATGGATGCCTGTCTTGTTGGTGACATTCTCTCTGTACCGCATCTAAGGTTTCACAATGTTGATAAATGGAACGTCTGAACCCTAGCCTGCAGAAAAGCAAGCATCAAACTAGTTCCTGTTCAAGTGTTTGATCATATCAAACTTCTCCTGTATGTTTCTCTGTACTTGTACGCAGCAGGATCTCTGTACTTGTACGCAGCAGGATCTCTGTACTTGTACGCAGCAGGATCTCTGTACTTGTACGCAGCAGAATCTCTGTATTTGTACGCAGCAGAATCTCTGTACTTGTACGCAGCAGGATCTCTGTACTTGTACGCAGCAGGATCTCTGTACTTGTACGCAGCAGAATCTCTGTACTTGTACGCAGCAGGATCTCTGTACTTGTACGCAGCAGGATCTCTGTACTTGTACGCAGCAGGATCTCTGTACTTGTACGCAGCAGGATCTCTGTACTTGTACGCAGCAGAATCTCTGTACTTGTACGCAGCAGGATCTCTGTACTTGTACGCAGCAGGATCTCTGTACTTGTACGCATCAGGATCTCTGTACTTGTACGCAGCAGAATCTCTGTACTTGTACGCAGCAGAATATCTGTACTTGTACGCAGCAGGATCTATGTACTTGAATGCAGCAGGATCTCTGAACTTGTACGCAGCAGAATATCTGTACTTGTACGCAGCAGGATCTCTGTACTTATACGCAGTAGGATCCCTGTACTTGTACACAGCAAAATCTCTGTGCTTGTACGCAGCAGAATCTCTTAACTTGTACGCAGCAGAATCTCTGTACTTGTACGCAGCAGAATAACTGTACTTGTACGCAGCAGGATCTCTGTACTTGTACGAAGCAGAATCTCTGTATAACGCAGCAGGATCTCTGTACTTGTACGTAGCAGGATCTCTATACTTGTACGCAGCAGGATCTCTGTACTTGTACGCAGCAGAATAACTGTACTCGTACGCAGCAGAATCTCTGTACTTGTACGCAGCAGAATCTCTGTACTTGTACATAGCAGAATCTCTGTACTTGTACGAAGCAGAATCTCTGTATAACGCAGCAAGATCTCTGTATGTGTACGTAGCAGGATCTCTGTACTTGTACGAAGCAGAATCTCTGTATAACGCAGCAAGATCTCTGTATGTGTACGTAGCAGAATATCTGTACTTGTACGCAGCAGAATCTCTGTACTTGTACATAGCAGGATCTCTGTACTTGTACGAAGCAGAATCTCTGAACTTGTAGGCAGCAGAATCTCTGTACTTGTACATAGCAGGATCTCTGTACTTGTACACAGCAGAACCTCTGTACTTGTACGCAGCAGGATCTCTGTATAACGCAGCAGAACCTCTGTACTTGTAGACAGCATAATATATGTATTTGTACACAGCAGAACCTCTGTACTTGTACGCAGCAGGATCTCTGTATAACGCAGCAGGACCTATGTACTTGTACATAGCAGGATCTTTGTACGTGTACGCAGCAGAATATCTGTACATGTACGCAGCAGAATCTCTGCATAACGCAGCAGGATCTCTATACTTGTACGCAGCAGAATCCCTGAACTTGTACGCAGCAGAACCTCTGTACTTGTACGCAGCAGAATCTCTGTACAACGCAGCAGGATCTCTGTACTTGTACGCAGCAGAATCTCTGAACTTGTACGCAGCAGAATCTCTGTACTTGTACATAGCTGGATCTCTGTACTTGTACACAGCAGAACCACTGTACCTGTACGCAGCAGGATCTCTGTATAACGCAGCAGAACCTCTGTACTTGTAGGCAGCATAATATCTGTATTTGTACGCAGCAGGATCTCTGTACTTGTACGCAGCAGGATCTCTGTACTTGTACACAGCAGAACCTCTGTACCTGTACGCAGCAGGATCTCTGTATAACGCAGCAGAACCTCTGTACTTGTACGCAGCAGGATCTTTGTACTTGTACGCAGCAGGATCTCTGTACTTGTACGCAGCAGGATCTCTGTACTTGTACACAGCAGAACCTCTGTACCTTGTACGCAGCAGGATCTCTGTATAACGCAGCAGAACCTCTGTGCTTGTACACAGCAGAATCTCTGTACTTGTACACAGCAGAATCTCTGTACTTGTAGGCAGCATAATATCTGTATTTGTACGCAGCAGGATCTCTGAACTTGTACCCAGCAGAATATCTGTATAACGCAGCAGTACCTCTGTACCTGTACGCAGCAGGATATCTGTTCTTGTACATAGCAGGATCTCTGTACTTGTAGGCAGCAGAATGTCTGTACTTGTACGCAAAGGGATCTCTATACTTGTAGGCAGCATAATATCTGTATTTGTACGCAGCAGGATCTCTGAACTTGTACCCAGCAGAATATCTGTATAACGCAGCAGTACCTCTGTACTTGTACGCAGCAGGATATCTGTACTTGTACGCAACAGGATCTCTGTACTTGTACGCAGCATTACCTTTGTACTTGTACGCTGCAGTATCTCTGTACTTGTACGCAGCAGAATCAGAAAGATATTTTAGTTTTGCTTTTAGATACGCTTCAATGTGGACACATGCTTGGCAAAGTCTGTTTTGACAAAAGTCTTGTTGTGCACCGAGTTAGACGACTGATTCCTCAGAAAGTGTTTATAGTCCATATCGTCATAGATCCGAGGTAAGAATAGGTCTTCAGCCACTAAAGCTTGCTTTAAGAGGCGACTATGCTTATGGTAAGAGACGACTAACGGGATCGGGTGGTCAGGCTCGCTGACTTGATGCAGGTCATCCTATCCAAATTGCGAGGATCAATGTTCATGATATCGATCACCGTATTGTCTGGGCCAGACTTGATATTTACAGACCGCCATCATATAGCTAGAATATTGCTGAGTTCGGCGTTAAACAACGAACAAACAAACTTATGAATTTAAATGTACTTTTGGCTTCCACTAGCAGATAAGGCAGACCAGTAATGATGATATTGCTAAATATTGGATAAGGCATTTCTTAAAAACTTAAGACAATGCAATCTGCTCGGTCATACCATGGAGGGAATAACATATTCTCAATCTTTATGCGCCAACAAAATGTGCTACAGGGGATAGTTATCACGTCAAACATTCTCGACTTTTAGTCGGAATCGTACAATTGACTCTGCTCTCAGCCCGAAGTGATGCGAGTCTCAAACCCACGAGCACGGGTATGGTGCTGTCAAACCTAGAAACATAATCGGGGCGAACCGGGATTCGAACCCACAATTATAGGTTTCTGGGGTGCCCAAGGGAGGTAACTTTGCACAGCGAATCACGGCGCCTTAGACAACTGGGCCACCCGTGCCCCTTGTACAGTATCTATTCATTCTGACGGGTTGACACACAATACGTATGCCTGACCTCAGGATATGTGCTACAGAACTGCAGGATTCCCTTCAAGCATGATATTCACACTTGTACACACAAGCACACCTTTATGTTGTTGCCTTCAACATATGCATGTTCATATCTACATTATGAACGGATTGTCAAAAGATGGTCACATGTCGTGCAAGAAATACAATTCATCCATTTTTCCCTCAATGCTACACTAACCGAAACTTATTAACTATTAAAGTCATATCCCTGCAACGAGGGTCTTAAATACTGAATGGTCCACACGATAAATTGTGTTCAGTTTCAAGTGCTTTTAGAAGTACAAGGGGTTTTAGAATTAGTGAATGAGTTAGAGGTAACGCCGCTTTGACCAGAATTACTGTTAGGTTTATGTTTAAAGTTCGTATTTATTTATAGACTTGTTGTATGAGTGAGTGAGTGAGTGAGTGAGTGAGTGAGTGAGTGAGTGAGTGAGTGAGTGAGGTTTTACGCCGCTTTTAGCAGTATTCCAGCAATATCACGGCGGGGGACACCAGAAATGGGCTTCACACATTGTACCCATGTCGGGAATCGAACCCGGGTCTTAACCACTAGGCTACCCGACCGCCCCACTTGTATGAGCGCACCAAGAACGATACATTGTAGCTCTAGTATTTTGTCATGTGGCTGAGTGAGAGGCGAGCGGTATGTAAACTTTTTTTGTGTAAACTATTTAGTGAACATTGTTGTTATTATGATATCCAACTTTTATAATTGTATTTTTGGTAAAATATCATGTTTTTAATGGTTATTTATCGAAAAGCAAATCTGTGTTGTTTAGAATGATTTTTGCATTAATTGACTGCTATATATATTGTTGTTTTAGTTAATTTTGCAGTGAATCCTATATCGCGACCATATCATGGTATAAATCGACGGTTGGATTGGAATTGTCGTTCGCTCTTATTTACAATTACAGTTATATCACAGCATGTCAGCTCGATCAGTGAGGAAACCCACGATCATGGGTATGGTGCTGACAAACCTAGAAAGGTAACCAGGGCGAACCGGATTCGAACCCACGATCATAGGTTTCGTGCACGCCTAAGGGACGCAACTCTGCATAGCGAATTACGGCGCCTTATTGTGTAACTAGAAATATAGAAATCTATTAACTAATGTATGTCCATCTTTTATTGTGATTAGGTAGTTATCACACTTTATATTATTTGATTATTTGAAACATATCACAATCAAAAGTCTAACAGGTTGCTCAGGATATTATTCTGATTAATTCCCCCAAACGTATCGTATATAATGAAAGCACGTAAATATCAATTTCCTTCACTCCTTTGTCTCACCGTTTGCTAAAGAATAGACTAACGCTTGGTCTATAGAAAAATTTCTTTCATATAATTGTAATTTTTATGGTCTAGACTTGCCTGGGCTTTTATGTATGCACAGGACTAGCTAAGAAACAGCAGTAATGATTAAATCTTTCCAGTTTTCTATGGGTGACATGAAATAAAAGCCACAACGATTCTTTTCAAAACAATAAGAGTCCATTGTCCTTGTCCGAAGCCTTTCAAATCTTTACTAAGGTCGGACATGCAAAGATTCAGGCAAATCCTTCGAGTATTTGAGACTGCACTCCTACTGTCCCAAATACTTTCAGTGAATATAAAGAAAGTCTTTCTTTGTACGCATTATGGATTATGGTAAAACATCTTTGAGGCAGGGATATATCTAGGGCAGGTGAGTAAATCAGTGGAAGTGAATTGGCTCATTGACAATAATTGAACGATATCAGATCATCTATATACCTGAAGCTTACGATAAACTTCTTGGCCTAATTCACGTGTTTTGAGTTTGTCAATCCAAGCAGTCGTTCCGATTCTTTGCATAAAGAAACAGATCAGCAACGAGGGAGCACTGAAGAATCAAACTATATAATTATTATACATAAACTCATTCAGAGTAGGTTTGATGACATTCTCCTGCAGGACTAAATGACACCTTATCCTGGTGGTGATATAGATCGAGTAGGGAAGTGACAGGGTTATATTTTCTCTCCCTATCCTTTTACGTTCTTAGCGCAGAAAGAAATGACGGCCAGTAGAGTCGACAAGTTTTAACTATATGTCTTTCAGCCGACCGCATGGTGATATTTATTCATTTGTCTTCAACAAAAAGAACTTAAACAGTACTTTCATAATACTTAATGAGACGGCACGTCCAAACGCTTGCAAAGTATTGCAAGTCATCGAACATTACAGTGGGGGTAATGGAGTTAATGTACATGGTCATTTGTAGGAATAAAATGTAGTGTGATCACCATAAACGAAAATATGGAGACGGCTAAAATCCACATATTTCTACCAAGGGGGTGCCCTATTTTCTGTTATGTTACTTGCAGGGTAAACAAAGGCATATCATATAGCAGATAAGGAAGCAAATGCCCTCAAGCTGTCTCTCATTTTAATGAGTATTTACTTTTCGGATATTGTTGTAAAGTATACAATATTAATTGTTATAAAGATAAATTATTTGCATTTTAGACTCCAACTGTCCACTTACGTGAAATAGTAAACTTTCATTACGTGAGTGGAGTACAGCAGTGACATGTTCTATCTCAAGTAGTAAATACAATAGTCGTCTAATCGTCTTTGCGTTGTTCTGCCAGTGCCAAATTGAGGAGATTAAGAGTTTTCATTTTTTTCTCAGGTATTGTTTGGTGTTTGATGCCCGGGATTTTCACTTCAAGTTAGCAAATACTTGATATTCAGGTAGATAGTGCCGAATACCTGACCCTATTATATTCATTCAAAAATATATTTTCCATTTTCGACTGAGAAGTGTGTGAGCAGTATTGAAGGGACAGCTGAAACGTACAGTCGAAGATTCCATTTGCGTAATCAAATATTATTTCCATTACATTACAACTACTACAACAACTGGAGTCACACACAAACAAATTAAACATTTTAAACAGTAAAACATTTAATTAATATATTAGCTACCGATGACTTGTTTCTTTCACTTATATGAAATTTTATTTACTCAGTTGGAGAATAGAAGTGAAATAAAATACATTTTGCTTTCTCAAGTAACATGGGTTCTGTGTCGTTTAATCCCGGGTCGGCGCAAGTCTCGATTTTGCAAGAGGCAGATAGTACATTTAGGAGATATCATTGCGTTTCACATTTTCCGGTTGTTATTGGGATTTTGATGCCCTGGAATTTCATTATGCAATATCCGAAGGTTTCAAACGGTAAGACTGACTATCAGATTTACGGCTGTTATTAAATATATCACCTGCAAAAAGTTTTCGTAATTTCCCATAGGAGTGGAAATAAATGTTCTATTAACTAAAATAACCTTTCTTACGCTGTGAAAGGACACTTCTGGGGTTTGAACAATATTCAATCGCGTTTTTAACCAAAGAGATTGTGGTACACACTATCTTTTCTGTACAATTATATTTTCAGGGACAAAAGTGTTCTTCTCAGCCATCGGTGGCATCAATGTCATGAGGAAGCCATATACATGTTGTTCTTTTTCATTTGTACTAGGGGGAGGTCGGGTAGCCTAGTGGTTAAAGCGTTCGCTCGTCATGCCGAAGACCCGAGTTCGATTCCAGACATGGGTACAATATGTGAAGCCCATTTCTGGTGTCCCCCGCCGTGATATTGCTGGAATATTGCTAAAAGCGGCGTAAAAACCATACTCACTCACTCACTCATTTGTACTAGAAAATATACCTGTTTATTGTATTTTAGGCCTTCGGTCCACAAACAAATGTTACAGTGAAGACAAAATATACAGCAACGTGCACAAATAAACGTTACATGCAGTGTTGTATCAGTTTTTATACACAATACTTGTCAAGATGTTCTTTCTTGAGATCGTTGCTTGCTTTAAATAAAGTAACAAGTGTAGAATATCGGTATCATTTCTAGAGGTCATAGAATGCAATTTCTTGTGGTTTACGGAAAATACTTGTTGGGTTTATATTGGAGTCTCAAATCACAAAAAATGACATGTACAGATTAAAGTGCATTTAATTTTCTATACCTTTTTGACATAACACACGTATTATCTTATTTTCATTGGAACCCATTTTTCTACATTCATCGATAATTATTTCTGGCAAACCTAATCTTAATCCGACAACTAAAACACGTATTTTTCGAGAAGTTAGTACGGGAAGGTATTTTTCAGGTTCAATGGTTTCCAAGTTTAAAATAAGCAACGATTACTTTATTCCAAACATTTTTACCACGTAGAGACAGATCTAATCTGGATTTCCGAAAAGCAGCACTGAAGACAATAAACTAAGCTTAAAACATGACATATTCATAAACATCAGCATCAGTATAGAATATCATGAGAAGAAGCAGTATCAGACACCTCTGTAACAGTTCGTACAGTACATGACTGTTTTCTGTGATTATCTTTTATCAAATATTGATTATCATTCTTCAGACATGCATGAGGCTGGGGGAATTATTATTCCCAATTCAACACATAACAATGACGGTAGGGACCTCAACCTTTGTGGGGCGGTCGGGTAGCCTAGTGGTTAAAGCGTTCGCTCGTCACGCCGAAGACCCGGATTCGATTCCCGACATGGGTACAATGTGTGAGGCCCATTTCGGATGTCCCCCGCCGTGACATTGCTGGAATATTGCTAAACGCGGCGTACAAACATACTCACTCACTCACTCACTCACTCACTCACTCGTCTTGGTCTCCATATCGAAAGAATAGAAACAAATGTCTTACCCAAAGACTGTGTGTGTCGCCTTTACTTTTTCTCTTCATCCCATTTATTATGCGCACCTTCATGTCTTCAGGAGATGTGCAACCTTCGAGAGACACATTCAGGTTTTCTGCTGTCTCGAGAAGTTCGGACATATCCTCTATATCATTCACATAGTCAGTTGTCACACTTCGCATCCTTACTAGGGTTGGCTTCATTGTCACAGGATTATTGAACTAATTCTTGAACTGACACGGACTGCTGCCTCATCCAAAAGTTTTCGTCTGTTCTGACCTGCGGTCTGCTCTGAACTGTCGTCTGTTCCAGGTTCGTCTTCTTCAGAACCCACTCGGCACCTATTTAACTGATTCTGCTCACTATGTCTGGCCAATGTCTTCTGTTGTTAAATCTGTTTATTGCCGTCCTTTACAAACGTTGTCCTCTGCTTTTAAAGTTTACGTTTGCTGTGTGCATTGTGCACTGTCGTCTGCTATTGCAAGCAGCGTGTGGTATCAAATCACGCAGAAACTATTCCCAGCTGCCTGAACACCGGCTGTGAAGTGTTTTAAAATGCACCCAAAGTATGTCATATCCACATACCACAGAGAACCTGAAATCCTGAAATCATAGACAAACGAAACGAAAATTAGGAATTACCAAGGCCCAGACCAATGAGGTATACTCAAGTGTGACATATGACGGTAAGGTGGAGGTGTCTCGGGTTAGAGGTATACATAAATGAGAGATTGGGTGCACAGCTACAAAGGCCCAACTGTAGTTTGTATTAAGCATAACCCTTCAACACATGTATGATGTTCACATGCCTATTCTTATCAAATTTTCTGCAAAAATCAGCTTTTCCAAACTAATCACTACAAAATGAATATAAAACATTAACATAACTTCAAATGACCCCTTACCACATCGATATAACCCTTCTTATCCGCGAGTTACAGTATAGCATCTGTCAAAATGACATCAAATTTAAAAGTTTAACTCATGTCAAAGCTATCCGCGAAAGACACAACATTTTGAAATGACCCTATTCAAATTTAAATCACGAATAAAACCAACGAAATCAGGTCAGGTAAACACTACCCCAGCTATTAAATACATGTGCATAAATGCATCCACCACATAGACAATGAATACATATTCTTCCAAGGCCTAGGGTAAAAACTATTGAACCTTTCACACAGCGTACACGTTGATGCTATTATATAAAACGTATTAGCGTTATGCTGGCTTACCTCCGCGATGGCCAGTCGTTCTGGTGTGAGCAAGTTGTAATGATATATACAGTTAGTGTTGGTGTGTCATTGGTAATACAATACAAGCTTTTTGTCAGACGAGTCCACTGGGAACTTTACGATCAGTGTGATTGGCTGGGAGAGGCTGAAACGCGGAAGTAAATAGTTCTCTGAAAGAACGTGTTAATGCATTCACTTTGCTGTAATTGCTTTTCCGAGAAACGTCTTCTGATTAAACATAAATTGTGACATGTGAATTAAAAAAAATATCTTCATAAAATATGTTCAGATAGATAAATGAATTAGCGAAACTTTACTTGCATCCGCGTGTATGTTAATGGTATCCATATTTTATTATATTTTTGACGATGGATTGAAGTTACAGATTTCTTACAATGGTGTGATGTGTAATGGAGTGTAACGTCATGTTGAAGATTGTTTCACTTGTTTAGCGACTGGTATGTGTGTATAGTATGTGCGTGTGAGTGTTTGTGAATGCGTGCGTGTGTGCGTGCGCGTGCGAATGTGTGTGCGTGCGTGTGCGTGAATGTGTGTGTGCGTGCGTGTGCGTGAATGTGTGTGTGTGTGTGAATGCGTGCGCACGCGCTTGTGTGTGTGTTTGCCTGTACCAGTCCAAATTTATGTCGGTTTTATAGTGCTAGCTCACTGAGATACCATGCCGTAGTTTAACAAGGATACCCCACTCAGAAACAGTAAACTGACTCCAAGCTGATCGGTCCCCGTTTCATTCCCTTAATGCCGAGCGTCAGGCAGGGTAACAACAAGTACCGTCTTTTGCTATGCGATGGCTAGGGGGACCTATCGCACTCCGGGCAGTCGCTGTATCCACGACATGCGGATGCGGCCCTGTTCTTACATTGACTGATTGAAGCTAACATAAGTATAAGATAGGGAAATAGGGATGTGACCACAGGGTGTTGATTGGGTTTGGTTTGGGTGGATAGGGTGGTTAGAGTTAGGGTTGGTGAGGGTATGGCAGGCGGGGGATGTCCCTTATCATTTTAAAACCTTTTGGAAGTAAAAGAAAAATGAAAGAAATCACCAAGAAATGATTGCTTAAAGGAGACTCCATTGCACCATTGGACAATATCATAAACATGTGTTTATGAATCACTATCGAAGGGAAGAAATAAAACTGGTCGTTACTGATAGTGTGATTCAATGTTATTATGCATCTTCAGGAATTCAAGACGCTAACAAGGATGTTGGGTGAGGGTAAATTGTTGACTTCACTTGATGAAACAACACAGGCTATTGATATCAAATACTTGTAAAAGACGATAAGTAAGGAACTGCATTTTGTAAGTACACGTCTTCGTTGGATGGTCGCTATCACGGGAGCATCCGGTAACTACTCCGGGTTCTTTCCCATAAATCAAAGTATTATATGAAAGCGTGGGTGTGGAAGGGTTTGTATTTTGCGTGGGCAGCGTTCGTTCTGCTCAATCAGTTGACTGTGTGTTGTTAAACGCCGCACTCAGCAATATTCCAGCTTAATGTCCATGGCCTGTAATAGTCGAGCCTGGACCAGACAATCCAGTGACTGATATTATGAGCGCCGTCGGATCAACAAAGTCACCGAGTCTGACCGTCCGATCTACTGAGTTGTCGAAACGACAAGCATGGGTTTCCTTAGGACCAAGTGTGACCCCAAATCCTCACCAGTCGTAGGACTAAGGTCGCTTTGTTGAACGGGATCAAGATTGAGCATGATATTACGCCGCTTGGCATTATTTGAGCCTCGTCAGGAGTGGATGAATGAATGTTGATTTACGCCGCAGACAGCAGTACTTCAGCTTTATCACAAGGACCTGTAAATAATCGAAACAGACCTGTGGTGACATCATGAGCAACGTCGAGGCATGATCACAGAATCAGTGAAACATTGTAACCATCCGATCCTCAATACTCACGATTAGCCCTCATTTCGACAAGCACGGGTACAGGGAACCTGTTCTGGCACATACTCCCTACAGAGGACAAGACATTGGACACCGGCATTGGGTATCACATACTGAACCCATGAACAGAATTTAACCCTGGTCTTAGGCATGACGACGACACGGCTTCACAGCTACCTAGACAACCATTACAGCCAGGAAACCCCAGTGCCCGTGAAGATCCGTGTTAGAATAGGTCTTCAGCAACATATGTTTGTCATAAGAGGTGACTAACGGGATCGGGTGGTCAGACTCGCTGACTTGGTTGATGCATGTCACCGTATCCCAATTGCGTGGATCGATGCTCATGATCTCAATGACTGTATTGTTTGGTCCAGACTTGACTGTTTACAGACCGCCTACATGTAGCTTGAATATTGCGACAAACAAACAAAGACACAAGCAAACAAACAAACAAACAAACAAACAAACAAACAAACAAACAAGCAACTCCAACTCCCAACAGGAAACTCGAGAGGATGAGCTGCGCAAGGTTGTCTCTGAACTAGGCTGGGCTTGAGCGAGAATCCGAGTCACAGTTTTTAAACTGTACCGTTTCCTTTGGCAATTCTTACAGCTTTTTTTCTGATGATATGCACATACGTAAGGACCACGCCCATGGCGTATTCCCCTCTCATTATACTTGGTTACCTTGAGCGGGACCTCAGACATCATGTCTCTTTCTATGGAACACACCGAAGCCCGTGCCTGGACATACTAAGCAGTGACACCAGTTGCTTTATCTACAGTTACGTTCACGTTTGGGGGGCATGTTGTAATGCTATTATTCTCGAGGATTGTCGATACTCATCTTCCTGCTTGAAGGCATCCTCAGTCACGCCTCCGCATTCTTCTCTTTAAATGAAATGTAAAGAAAAAGATCGAAGTTTGCATTTTCAAGTATCCCAGCCCTGACCATCTCTACAGCTGGAGTATACCAGCATAGCGTGTCCGTGACTTACGACGGGGAGAGGTGAAACATGACTCGGGGGTAAACAGCCCCTTTTTGTTCAAAAGATTTTGAAATCATTGCATAAATTATATGAAATATCTGTTGTTGAACACGCGTTCATCCGCGTGACTGTTGATTTTCCATCTAAAGTGTATGTTTGCTCGGTCTTGGTGAGACTAAATCGTACACTCTAACTTTTCGACATCACAGCAGCGCCACAGCAACAGCAGCAGTGCTGTAACATACCAGGGTAGTTACATGTGATACAGCAACATCGGACCAAAATAGCAGTAACATAAATACAACATCAGTACGATCGCACCAACATTGGAGCGAGATCGCTGTTTCATCGGTACAATACCACAACAAGATCGATGTTACATCGGCACAATGCCACAGGAAGATCGCTGTTACATCGAAGTAATACCACAGGAACATCGGTGTTACGTCGGTACAATACCACAGCAAGATCGATGTTACATCGGTACAATACCACAGGAACATCGATGTTACATCGGTACAATATCACAACAAGATCGATGTTACATCGGTACAATACCACAGGAAGATCAATGTTACAATGGTACATTACCACTGGAAGATCGATGTTACATCATTACAATACCATAGGAAGATCGATGTTACATCGGTACAATGCCACACGAAGATCGATGTTACATCGGTACAAAGCCACACGAAGATCGATGTTACATCGGTACAATATCACAACAAGATCTATTTAAAGTGGCAGCAACACCACAGCAAGATCGCTGTAACATGGCAGCAATATGACAGCACGATCGTACCGAAAACGCGCCAACATGAGGGCGATGGTTCAAGTGTAATGTCAACCTGTGAACACGTGCTTCCACTCTCCAAAGTCAGCTAGATGATGCCTGACATTCATGATATTTTGACACCGTGCAAATTATTATTTTTTTAATATTGAAAAAAACGCCCAGACACCTATGGGATTCAAACACCAGATGATGTCTTACGCTGAGGACAGAGGGATACGTTCAACAATGGCGCTATCCTTTACGATTAATAAATATTCACGCTAATGTTTCACGCTAGTCGTCCCTTAAAATTTAGCTTCTGTTGAAGATTAGTATCATAATATGTATATATGCCCTAAGTACTCAAGTATTTACGAGACCTCACCAGAACTCAGTCAATGGTAAATTTGCTAAATACTAGATGTAAATACTAATGTACATCTCCTTATATCTGTTCCTCTGTTCATCAAACATGTTTTTCAATTACGTACTCTCACGTGGCCACTTATTTTGTCACGTGAAACTGTACTTTGGCCACGTGGCCGTACCACAGAATAAAATTCTACCACTACTTTAAAGTCTAAAAGCTATTGCTGGGCTGTCCTCTTCAGCAACAACTTCATCAAATAGCAGGATATCATTACTTATGATAGTACTGATATCCGATCACTACCTAGGTATGCATACTAGACCCGTGAAGATCCGGGGTAGAATAGGTCTTCAGCAACCCATGCTTGCCATAAAAGGCGACTATGCTTGTCGTAAGAGGCGACTAACAGGATCGGGTGGTCAGGCTCGCTGACTTGGTTGATGCATGTCATCGTATCCCTAATGCAAGGATCGAGGTTCATGGATTGTCTGGTGCAGACTCGATTATTTACAGATCGTCGTCATATAGCTGGAATATTGCTGAGTGCTGCGTTAAACAACAAACTAACACTATATCCTGAGGTTACCAAAAGTAGAGCTACCCGGCCGATTCTTAACAAACAAGAGCAACCAGGTCCACTTAACAAACCTGGGTTAACCAGTGCATGCACGAGGCCTATTTCTAAATGCATAATACGGCTGCATTTACTTGCCACATAGGGCATGCGTGATTGAAATATTTAATAATCCTGTATCTAATAATATCCCATCTTTTCAAATCGTAAGTCTGTGTAGGCAAATGTTGGACAACATATTCTCAAAGAGCGCCCATTGCTTTTGATACTGTATCAAAACCTACTTGAATGGTATGTATTCATAGATTTTATCACTTCACACCTTTCACTGCAATTGTAAGTGTTTTTCAATACTACCCCGAAAAGACTCTTGATACTTTATTTGTCAGTTGTTATATTTGTTACAGAAATAGGATACACGAAAGAAGAATGCATTATCCTAAATGTATAACTATTATAAAGGATTTGTAATGTACTTAGTGGGGTTAGTTTGGTCGAGGTGATATGAGATGAAATGGGGCTTAACGTCGCGTCATAATATTTTTGGACTATAGCGACGTGCGTGTACGTGTGTGTGTTTGGGTGGCTGCTTGTACTAGTCCGGACTGATGCCGATTTATAGTGCTAGCTCACTGAGATACCATGCCGCAGTTTAACATGAATACCCCACTCAGACACAGTATACTGAGTCCGAGCCGACCAGTCCTTGTTTAAGCCCCTTAATGACGAGCGCCAGACAGGGTAACAACAGGTACCATCTTTTAACGTCTTTTTGTATGACGCTGCCGGGGATCGAACCCCGGACACTCTACCACTAGACCACGGAGGCTGTCTTACATGTAGTTTGGTCGAAGTAATTATACAGTTTGGAATGCTGTCTGGAATGAATCACATGTTTCTCACGTAAAGCTTGCCCCCTGGTGTCACGTGACGCAAGCGGTGACTATGGCCTTGAGCAGTGGGCGGGAAGCGAAAGGAGAGTATGAGATATACACGACACACTACAGTGATACCTTTTTTCTCGATGTATCGTTCAAGACGATCTATTAGCTACACTCCGCCTTTCGAACTAAAGGAAAATGGACACAGACAATTTTCCGAAAAAGTTAAAGAAGCTTCACCATATTTCACTTCACCGTACTTCACTTCAACATACATAGAGGTTATCACGCGAGTGTGTTTGGGGATGATAAATATCCTGCATTAGGAATAAACATTGTATTTAGCGAGCCTTGGCGAGCTAAATACATAGTGTTTATTCCTAATACAGGATATTTACCATCCCCAAACACACAAGCGTGATACCCTCTTTATCATGTGATGTCATTCTTTAATTCTCTGCTTGAAAAGCGCTTTCCCTCTCTCATAAGCATTACCGAAACATTGCGAGTTTTCCTGGAATGCGCGCATTAATATTTATTACGTCACTGATTAAGTGATGTGTCAGTCGGAGAGTGACAGTAGCCAATATAGTTCCAACTGAAATAGGTTTCTTATACAGTGGCGAAGTAACATATACGCAAAACAAATATTGTTTTTACTTGCCTATCGCGGCAATCCCTCGATCTGTCCGCTAGTGTAACCGCCCTTTGTCAAAGGGAAACTACTCTAACCCTAGTCTATGAGACCTCACGGCCGTGAAAGTAGTCCCTACATGACCTTTGATATTTGCACATCTATCCGCATATGACCCTAACGGATATCTTTTTTAAAATTTCCCCGTACTTCACTTTCCCCTACTTTACTTCACTGTACTTCAATTCCCCGTACTTCACTTCAACATAGAACTACATAACTTTCACTGTACTTCATTTTCCCTTACTTTACGTCACTGTACTTCAATTCCCCGTACTTCACTTCAACATACATAACTTTCACTGTACTTCATTTTCCCCTACTTTACGTCACTGTACTTCAATTCCCCGTACTTCACTTCAACATACATAACTTTCCCCGTACTTCAATTCCCCGTACTTCACTTCAACATTCATAACTTTCCCTGTACTTCACTTTCCCCTACTTTACTTCACTGTACTTCAATTCCCCGTACTTCACTTCAACATACTTCACTTTCCCCGTACTTCACTTTCTCCTACTTTACTTCACTGTACTTCAATTCCCCGTACTTCACTTCAACATACTTCACTTTCCCCGTACTTCACTTTCCCCTACTTACTTCACTGTACTTCCCCGTGCGTTACTCCCCACATTTCACTTCACCACCCGTCACTTCACTTCCCTGGAGTTAGTGAGTGAGTGAGTGAGGGAGCGAGGCGAGGCGAGGCGAGACGAGGCGGAATGAGTGAGTGAGTGAGTGAGTGAGTGAGTGAGAGAGTGATAACAGCTACTGATTAATGTATGATAGATTGTGTTAAAGGCGTTGGTACATGTGGGTAGTTGCATATATTTCTCTTTCACTTGCTGAACGTTGAACGGTGTCTTTTACTTTAGACACGTAATTGTTAAGTTTTGTTTTTATATGATTTTGAACAGTTAATTTCTGCGTCTTTTGTTTGTCTAGGTCTGCTTTCAAATTTAAATCATCTTTGGAATAAATTTATCATTAGAATAATTTTATTTAGTTAGATAATGTTTCTGGCAGACCTAAAGTATATTTGTTTGTTTTGTCTGGTGAATATGTTTAAGGATATAAGGATTAACATAGCAAGAGAAAACTGGGATTCGAACACAGTTTTATGTCCTTCGAACTCGTATGTGATGGAAGAACTTTCAAATGTAAAGTAATCTTTCTGGTATGATAATATATTTACATATGTCTTTGATATACCATTCTGGCACCAGGATAAAACGAAATTTACACTGTTCTCTATGTGTCTGTGAAGCACCCAACGATGAATTGCTTCATTTTTTTTTAAAATAATAATGATAAAAAGTGCCATTGTATATACTACGAAAACAATTGGAGTCATGTTGGTGTAATAACTGTATCCAGGAACATGGGACCAAAACTCAGTCTCGTTGCCTCAGTTACATCAAAATTCATAGTTGCCATAGAAACAAAAATAAAAAAAATAAATGATGAATATCTGTATTCATCATTGTGTTGTCATTGCATGTCAATTTGACATTTCATTATCATGATGAAATCAAAAAAAGAAATGCCGACTACACTGTACATGTGTGATCATGTGTACGTCTCGTCTGTGTTCAACGCATGACTGAAGACTTGCAAGATGTAGGTTGACACATACCTAACAGACGAATAGTCTCAGGCCGTAAGAAATTAATTCTTTTTCGTCTGATCATTTGGTCAAATTTGAGGAGCTGGGGAATGAAATAACAACCACACTTATGTTGTCCGATTTTTAACTCTCATATGCAGTATTCCATCTACCTTTTAATAATTTTGAATATATATTGCTTTTGATCTTTCGTGTCTTTGGCCATTCGTGACCAACTCGTGTTAATCCGTGTTAGTCTTGCAGGTTACGGAAAGGGGCGAGTGGTGACGAATGGTCTATGGCGTGACAGCAAATGACGCAACTCCAGCTGAATTCTGACTAATCCGGACATTCCTACACCGGACTAAACCATCTGCCCCAGGCAAGATCTGTTTAGGCAGTTTATCACGGTGGACTGCAACTATTTGAGTCTGGACAAGGCAAATTATGTACGTGAAAGCTTGAGCAATGATTCAGACGGGCCACGATGACACTCCCTCTGCCAGGTGACCTGACCTGTCCTGACCTGACCTGACCTGACCTGACCACCAGTTCCTTGTAGTCCGTTCTTACAAGAAGCATGGGCCATCTGATCTGAGCGTCCGCCAGGAGAGCGATAGGTCGGTGGTTCGATTCCCAACTACGTCATACCAAAAGTCGTAAAAGATGGTACTTATTGTTACCCTGGCCTGCGCTTGGCATTAAGGGGATACACAGGATTAAGTATACTGTGTCTGAGTAGATAATCCATGTTAAACCGAACGTATGACGTCAAAGTCGGATATGGATTGGCACCAAATTCCAAGCCCATGTTTGTCACCAAAACTTGAAATATATTATTTTTATATCGTGTTTTCTTCCAAACATCTATTGCCAAACACACTTTGAATATTGTTCTCACCGACACTCTGCATTTGTAACATGTGGTTGAACATGTCATTATTTCAAAATGCCTACCGACAATGACTGAGAAAGAAAAGAGGTGACTTTCTTTAAATAATAGCTTGTGCGGTGGTTCCTCAATCGGATGAAGTTATCATAATTTGAAACCTATGATTGATGTATCAGAATCGTGTATGTTCAAAATTCGTAGTTGCATTCGTTGTAGGAACCAACCAATGAGGATTGAGTGGTGACAGTGTGTGACCCTCTGGGTCTTTGTTATTATACCCCAACAAACGCCAGTCGTTGCTGAAGCCATCAATCACCGTCTTTCCTGGCTCGATTATTTTCTAGTGTCATTCATACTAACAAGCAAATTAACTGTGCTTCATATAAAGTTATAAAAAATATCATGAAATTAAATAATACGCCTTTCAATACATATGCACGTAGACATCTCCTCTACTTTGAGATCGTGATTCACAATTTGCACGTGCATGATCATGGAAGGACCAAATTTGGATGTTTGCGCGTTTGTCGGAAGCTTGATACTCACACACGTGGATCTGAATGTGAACAACACACAATGATTGTTTTGCTGTCAGGTGCTCATAAAAAAACCACATTTCTTTAATCGTTGATAACGCTTTTGCAATGCCACAGCTTGTTGAAACTCAACGTCTACGCGCCGTTGGTACGATGCAAACAGAAATGGCGCAAAAAGAAGTTTTGGTTCATCGAAACACAATATCGTTTTTCTGGAGACGTGATCTTCACTCTGGACTTGCCGTGGGTGGGTCGTCAACGTGTGACGTCACGTTAACAACACCACCATATTCGGTTGGTGCATCTACGGAATCGATACCAAACTACCACATTAACAGCTCGGACACACACACACACGGACACACACACACACACGGACACACACACACACACGGACACACACACACACACACGGACACACACACACACACACACACACACACACACACACACACACACACACACACACACACACACACACTACAACACATTATATGTAGCACAGTTACCTTTTCCGTTAGTATACATGTGTATAGATTCAGAAATAATTTTGACACGTTTCCATCAAAATATTAGATAAATACATAGTCAGTCAGTACAAATAATCACTGAAAATATTTTCTTTGATAGGCATTTAGAACTTGGAGTACTAAGTAAGGATAAGAACTTATGGATGAACAGCTCTCAATTGTAATAAAGAAGTTGTTCATCCATAAATTCTTATCCTTACTGAAAATATTATATTGTTCCCAAGTTAAAACAACCCTTTTATAGTAAAATATATTATACATTACTATTTATAATTTTTGACAATCTCTTTCACTGTCAAAAACATATGATAAGATCAAATGATGTAAGTCGTCAAATCACACCCCCCACGTATATAATTACATATGTTTAACTGTACGCTTCATAACTCCTCCCATAAATCTAATGAATATAAATATGAAAATGTCTGTTAATGGTAGGGTGGCGGCGAAGAATGGGATGAGGTTATCAATGTTCACAGAGAATGGTCGGTCTTCCTGGTTCGAAATTATGACATTAATATCTTAAGATAAAATTTCGTAAGAAATCATAATTAGAGGAGTTGATTTCTTAGGAACAGTCAGCGGAGAAAATAGGCATCTTCGATAACAGGATAGGACATACATCCCAATGCTTGTGGTAAAAGTATGTCTATAACTTGCATCATATATGGTCACAGTTGTGACTTGGCTGATTGTGACGCGGTGAATTGTTGTAACAGCCTCAATTATGTAAATAAGGTCGGGGTGGTGGGGTAGCCTAGTGGTTAAAGTGTTCGCTCGTAACGACGACGGCCCGGGTTCGATTCCTTAAATGGGTACAACGCGTGAAGCCCATTTCTTGTGTCCCTCGTCGTGATATTGTCGGAATATTGCTGCTTAAAACTACAGTTACTCACTCACTCCATTGGGTCAGAATTTTTCCAAAGATATGTCACACTATTCTAACACGTCAACGGAACGGTCGTGTAGCCAAGTGGTTAAAGACACGGGTTCGATTCCCGACATAGGTACAATGTGTGAAGCCCATTTCTGGTGTCCCCCGCCGTGATATTGCTGGAATATTGCTAAAAGCGGCGTAAAACCATACTCACACACTCAATCTAACACGTCAGCATCACAGATTCGGCGAACAGGGAAATATTCAGAACAGAAAATGTTTTAATGCAGATTTCGTTTGGGTTGAATTGTTTTACTCCATATTTAAAGGAAAAATGGGTGTAATGGATAACAGAAATATATCTCTAACAATAATACGCTTCGTCACTCCTCTCGGCGTTCTTCAAAGTCATGGTTATTATTTTCGGCGCATTGTATTCTCCAGTATATTGAGAAGTCTTTCTAAAGACCCCGCACCCAGTACCGCCCATTAGTATAGTATAATGGGTATACGATTTCAGAGAACCTATCATCATCGTTACAGGTGTCAAACGTGAAGGATTTTGAGTGATCCGACCGTGTAGTGATGGAGGTATAACGTTGTCTGATCTTATCTGACAAAGTAGAGGCTTTAAGATCTTTGAAACTGGCGATATCGTCTTACCTGTGACACTAGGTAATTAGTGTTAGTGTGTTTTATGATGTCAACAGAGACTAAACATAGCGTTAACGACAGATAAAGTATTGTGAAATGAAACTTGTGGTTTAAAAGTCGATAAAGCGAGTTTGAGATACATTAACTTTGGGCTTACTGTGAAATCTGTCTATGTGTGCCGTGGCCATCGGTATTGTAAAGGTACAGTCAGATTTTACGCATTCTGGTTGATCGACGTACGGAGTGAATGAAGGAGTTTATTTGAAACTTCTGATTTATAAATCGGGAATCGAGTGTTTTGAAGGGTAGAATTGGATTTAACAACGCTTTGGACAGTATTTCAGTTATATCACAGCGTGTCAGATTAATGGGGAGGAAAGTCCGAAGTAAAGGAGTTTATTTGAAACTTCTGATTTATAAATCGGGAATCGAGTGTTTTGAAGGGTAGACCTGGATTTTTGGACAGTATTTCCGTTATATCACGGCCCGTCACTATGGCTGTGAAGCTGAATAGATGTTTTCCACTTTGGTGAAATCCACATGTACGAACACGAAGAGTCTCATACCTTTCTGTATCATTTCAACCAGCATGTGTGACAAGTGGACGAATAAAACCAAGTCAACAGATGAATCTATGGTGGCCGAGAGGGGGCATCGCTTTCTCGCTTTCAAAAACAGCCGCGAGAAGGCGATAAAGCGATAACACGAGACCGCAAATTTCTCGTCTTGTGCTTTCACTTTCTCGTCTCGTGTTATCGCTTACTCGTCTCGTGTTATCGCTTTCTCGTCTCGTGTTATCGCTTACTCTTCTCGTGTTGTCGCTTTCTCGACTCGTGTTATCGCTTACTCGTCTTGTGCTTTCACTTTCTCGTCTCTTGTTATCGCTTACTCTTCTCGTGGTATCGCTTTCTCGACTCGTGTTATCGCTTACTCGTCTCGTGTTATCGCTTACTCGTCTTGTGCTTTCACTTTCTCGTCTCTTGTTATCGCTTACTCTTCTCGTGGTATCGCTTTCTCGACTCGTGTTATCGCTTTCTCGTCTTGTGCTTTCACTTTCTCGTCTCTTGTTATCGCTTACTCTTCTTGTGGTATCGCTTTCTCATCTCATGTTATTGATTTCTCGTCTTGTGCTTTCACTTTCTCGTCTCTTGTTATCGCTTACTCTTCTCGTGTTGTCACTTTCTCGACTCGTGTTGTCGCTTTCTCGACTCGTGTTATCGCTTACTCGTCTTGTGCCTTCACTTTCTCGTCTCGTGTTATCGCTTACTCGTCTCATGTTATCGCGGCTGTAATTGAAGATGAGAAAGCGATGTCCCATCTCGGCCACCTGTTGAATTCTCTCACGGACAAAAGCACTTACTAAAGATACCATTAATCTGTACTTTAACAATTAATTCAGCATAATAATGATACTTGTTAAAACACTACAGTGTCGATAGTATAAGTAGACGTAGTATAATAAAGTACTGCGAAGTGTCTGCTGCACACGTTCTTGCCCAAAATAAACATTGTCTCGAGAAACCGTGGGCGTGGTGTTTTCCACAAACGTATTTCCAATTAGTACTTAGCGAGAGTTACACCGCCCACATTAGTCACCGTGCTATTGAAGTGATATCACAAGAAGATACGACACATTCAATTACACGTTTAGAGAAGTCTTAGGTGCACATGAATATAGCTGCTTATTTCTTGAGAGCTTCATGGATTCTCGAAGAAAGTCACTTTCGTCATGCAGTGCGTTGTGCACCCTTGAAACATGCAATGAATATGCATGCAATGTGCACGCGTCCACAGGATAGAAATTATCAGAATGCAAATACTCGCCTTTGACATATATATGTAATTATACAAACCTACGGAATGGTATCCTTGCTGGCACACGAGGGCTGTCGGGTTATTACCCAATAGGACCACCTACGGTGGCACAGAAGCATAGTACAATAATACAAAATAATAAAAATTAAATAATTAATCAATATGACATGAGGTGAGGTGAAATTGTGTTTAACGTCGCAACCAAGATTATTGCACTTTTATAACGACGTGCATGCACGTATGTGTGTGTGTGTGGCTGCTTGTACTAGTCCGGACCGATGCCGTTTTATAGCGCTAGCTCACTGAGATACCATGCCGCAGTTGAACATGAATACTTCAGTCAGACACAGTATACTGACTCCGAGCCGACCAGTCCTTGTTTTAGCCCCGTAATGCCGAGCGCCAGACAGGGTAACAACAAGTACCATCTTGTTTCGTCATTTGGTATGCCGCGGCCGGGCATCCGGGCGGACACTCTACCACTAGACCACTGAGGCGGTCCAACATGGTACGAACATTAATGTAGTAATACTGTTTCCTACTGCAACATTTATATACAATACAGCGTGACATTTTCTTTACTAACTTTGCATGCATCGATGATATAGCTTTATATAGTGGGGGCAAATTTGGCAACGTCTGGTATTCTAGTGTTACAGATATTATGCTCTGTACTTTGAAAACCTCACAATAACCTCTAATAAATAATTAATTCATCTGCTATAGCAATGGATGTGCATAATAACAACGTCTATTTTCTCAGGTGTATTATACCAACGACAAGTTCCATTAGGGAGATTATGGTTCGATGTTCGAAACTTCAGAACTGGTAAATGACTATATTTTGGTAGATAAAGATAGTTTTCAAATTTTGGAGTATTTGAAAAATAGTTAACATATAATCCTTTCGGGTTTAAAAAAATCTGCCATGAAATCTATGAAAGTGTTTATATGACAGACAGGTATCATTGAACATCTTCAGTTGTGTGACCCATCGACAGCAAAGCTGGTGTTGGGGGTGAAATATATTTATATAAAAGTCATTTTGTGTCTGTGTTTTGTGATTTAAAATAATAAAATTATATTCTTACTGATATGTCCTTTGTATGTTGAACTCGTAAAAACAGTTCATTGATAGATACATGTAGTATATCCGTCATCCTCGAATGCAAATATTTGTTTTGTTCATGTCGAGAAACAATGCCCTAACAACGAAAAAACTGTCAATGTACACGCATGCTATGATCCCAAGAAGTTCCAAAATATGCTTCTTTATATTTTTTCATACATCCATTGCTGTATAACATATACCATAGGCCCATGGTCTCACAGTATTTTGAATAAACACAAGTGAAACACCGGTGTGTAAAGTTTGTAGAAAACACTGTGTTCCTCATGAGCAGATCTTTAAACCAAGGAGACACAGGACTGGGAATTTTAGTGGCAATATGTACGACTTTCTTAATTTTTGAAATATCTGTAAACAAGTGCACTATATTTTAAATGGCTGCTTATGTTTATGCACTATCGTGTTTTAACTTCAAAAAGGTATTTTATATATGAAAATACATTAGACAAATTTTATCTATCATAAGGTTTGAATAATTACTCAACAACGTTGCATTGAAAAGAAATCATGTCAGTAAAATGTTAAAAAAGGGTAATTTCTTTATATAATTTCAACATTAACACAACATTTATAACTCAATGATATACAAAAAACATAACAGAATGTGTTCAATGTAGTGCTGAAACAATATTAGTAAATAAAAGTTGTCTGAAATAAATACATTCTGTGTTATAAGCTTATTTCTGAAATCTGTAGAAAAAGTGAAAAACTGGCCGCCATCTTGGAAAATGGCCGCCAAAATCGTATTTAGCTGGGCATCTGATATGAAATCATGCAGATGAGACATTAAGCTAGCTGAAAATAATATTGGTTATTTGTCCCTCTGTTTGGTAGTCAAATTCTGTCTGGCTCATGGACAAGAAAACGAAATGCAACCATTTGTCCCAAAAAATTCTAGACAAAAATGTTACGTGTTGGTCATTGAACACACAAGTTCAGCACAACTTCCCGATCAAGATCCCGATCACACCTATACTTTACTGCTCGAGAGCGGAAGGTCGGGTATTCGAGCAGGCACGCACGCTCGCATTTCGCCTCATCTACATTCACTGTCACGCATTAACCCGGCTGTAATATTTGTGACTTAGATAAGGCGGACGCCTGTCCGTATTGTGAACGGACCATTAGTGGAACAACAACAAGATGTTGTGTCCATTACTTATTATTGTTTGTTACGATACACTTTCAAGAATTGATTCTGTTGCGAGGGTAGAAATGGTATAATTGTGTTCATTTAGATGGTCCTGGTAACATTATGAATCCATTCTTGATGATAAATAATTTTGGGGAAAATCCATTTATATAGGTTACAATTATGATAGATGATATGAGGCCGTGCGATTATGTGCGATTTCAAACATATCGTGTCCTGAAAACCAGGTTGTTCCAAAACTCCAAAAATACAACTTTCGAGTTATAGCGATTTGAAAATGTTAACACTGGTAGTTTTAGCTGATGTCATTTAATCTTCACTGTTATGTATATGTATAGATGTATCCTCAAAACACAAGTACATGTTAATCATTCAAACAACTCATATATTTTCTGGTTGGAGATAGAACACTTATACAAAATGTTTGCTGTTATCTTGAGTTCCAGATTGCCCCAAACATCCTTTCCAGTTTCGAACAATACTTTTGACATGTATTTGTTGTCTTTATGTCACCCAACGTGCTAGAAATGAGAAATATCCATTAACGTTTTAAAAATACATCTTTATTGATCAATATTAATAAATATAAACAAAAATTTCATTCAGTGTTGAGCACAATAAGTTTTGTGGACTGTCCTGCGATTTTCCAGTTCTACCAGCAGATGGACTTAGGTGACCTCTAGGGTTATAACAAGGTCACAGGGTAAAAGGTTAAAGGGTAAAAACTACAATACGTATGCACAAACGTACAGTGATATATGTACCACATCATGATCACTGATACAGATCATGTCGACTGACTAGCCTAGGTATACGATTCAATTCAGTGTCTGTCAGCACATTTCAATGTTAGACTGTCAGAAACATCTGTCTGAAGCCGTTCATAACACATGATGCATGAATAGATGGCTGAGTAATGGGGATAATAACATTGATGGGTAAGTGGTTGCCATGGGAACATTTCAGAGGTACCATTGAGATCATCAGGATCTGGGGCCACGGTTGGCTAAGTTGACTAAAGGGCCGCAATTCGTTATGCAGAGTTGTGTCCCTTGGGCACGTCAGAAATATGTGATTATGGGGTTGAATTCCGGTTCTCCCCAATTATGTTTCTAGGTTTGTCAGCACCAGACCCGTGTTCGTGGTTTGATTAAAGTGGTAAACGTCTGAGACCTGCATCATTTCGGGCTTTCCTCCCACATTAAGCAGACACACCGCGATATAACTGGAATACTGTCAGCGAATACACGTACCTGACAGTTACCATTTAGCTTACAACTCGTCGTTTCAAAAGGTATCTTACTCATAACTTCGCCCGTTATCTACCTTTTGAAACAACTCGTTCTTAGATAAATAGTATCCGACAGACACCCGTGTAGTAATCTGTTTCTTACACATTGTTCAAAGCGGTTGTTAACCCAACTCACTAAATAGTAACAACTACTCGGAAGTAAGCAGGTTGGGTTTATCGCCGCTTTGGAAAGTATTTCCTTTCTTGATTTAGTTGGTTTGTTTGCTTGTTTGTTGTTTTACGCAGCACTCAGCAATATTCCAGATATTTGACGGTGGTCTGTAAATAATCGAGTCTGGGCCAGACAATCCAGTGATTGATATCATGAGCATCGATCCACGCAATTGGGATCGATGACATGCATCAACCAAGTCGGCAAGCTTGATCACCCGATCCCGTTAGTCGCCTCTTACGACAAGCATAGTCGCCTTTTACTGCAAGCATGGGTTGCTGAAGACATATTCTACCCCGGATCTGCCTGTCAGATCAATGTTGGGGGAGGCCGAGGAGATGAAACACCTAGACGTATACACCTGTGCTTACACATCAATAACCGTAATCAGATGGAGATGGGGATTCGGACAAACAATCAGCGGATCCTTATATTACCGAGGGACACAACTCTTAAACACCTGGGGGCACGGGTGGCACAGTCGTCTAAGGCGCCGCGATTCGCTGTCTATGCAGAGTTGCCTCCCTTGGGCACGCCAGAAACCTATGATTGTGGATTCGAATCCTGGTCCGCACCGATTATGTTTCCAGGTTTGTCAGCACCATACCCAGCTCGTGGGTTTCACCAAAGCGGTAAACGTCTTAGACCTGCATCACTTCGGGCTTTCCTCCCACATTTAGCTGTCACGCCGTGATGTAACTTGAATAATGTTAAAACCGGCGTTAAAAACCCATTCACTCACTCACTCACTTAAACACCTTCTTCCTCCAGGCCACCCGGGACCCAGGCTCAGCGAAGTCAGTTATCAACACTGTACCCAGCTAACACACGACGTTGTCACAACGTTGTGGAAAGGTTGTGGATAGGTAACGTCGTGAAATAACGTTGTCACAACGTTATTATAACGTCAACGTGCAACGTTATTTCACAACGTTACAACAACGTTGCACATTCACGTTCTGAAAACGTTGTACATCGGACATAGCATAACGTTTTGTAACTACGTTTCTGAAACGTCGGTGAAACGTTATAACGTTTGCTTCTTGATAGTCATAAAGGAATAGAACTGCTTTATCAAAATCAACATGGATTTGTCAGAATACCAAGGCAGTAATGCTTTACCTTTCTGTATATTCGGCATTTGAATTTTCATCTCTTAATTCTAAAATTTCCAGAACGTAATTGCGTATCTCTATTACAACGTTAGTATTACGTTACATTGTAACGTTATTCCACAACGTAACAACAACGTTGCAAATGAACGTTGTGATAAGGTTATGCTTTGGACATTACAACACTTTTTGTAAATGATGTTTAGGAAACCACTTGTACATCTATCATCTCGTAGTTTTATTTTTTTTAAACATATATATCTATGCAGGAAGTTATCTGTCTACTAAATGTTGTCACAAGCAAAATTACAGTTAAAAACACATTGGCGCGCATTTTTTGCGGCGTGAGAGTGACTGCTGAAAAGTTTAGCCTGTTGCCTCGTGTAGTGACGTCAAAATGACGTCACATTGTCGCGGAAGATTTGTTGTCACCAGCCATCTTAGTTCAAGCTCACTCTGGATATATTACAACCAAGTGATTGTGCAGCAACGGGAACTGGACAGATGATCTGTGAATTCGGATAAGGTAAGTTATTTTTCAAAAGCAGTCTCCGCTTGTTGATATGTTTTTGTACATGCAGATAGTCAAATGATTTAAATGTATCGTATTATTCAGAAGTGGCGGGGTTTAGAATGCAGTTTACCGGTCACTTTCACTGAGCTGAGCGTCAGTGTTGATAGTAATATTTGATACACAGAACGTGATGTATATAGAGGTGAAGGAAGCCCATGACTTTTTACCATATTATTATTTTATGGATACCAAGTGAAATTACCAAGGGCAAGTGGTATATGTTTGACCAGAATTCAGTCTGGCGGCGTTTTGTGGTCGTCATATTATGTTCGGGTTTCGATCGTAAGCGTATAAGGTCTGTAGGCCTAAATAGGCCTAACGTATGCATCGCCTACTGACCACTGACAGTTATTGCCATTTCTTCAGTGTTATTTCTGAAATCTGAAAGTTTACATGTACTGACTTTGATTTTTGTGAAACAATGTGGCTCATTCAGGCCATGGGAAAGGTTGAGTAGATTTCTCTAATACAGCGAAGAGAGGGAATCAAAACAATGGAAGTATTTTCAGATCGACTCTCTGTAGGCTCCTAGTTATAGCCCTAGTCTAAAGGGCTCAATGATGTTATGAACAATTGTATTTTCGGGAAGAGACAGAAACATACTTGTTGTTCCCGAAAAGGCCCAATTAGCACTGACTGAAGTAGCCTAAATGTGGATCATATATGGTTGTTGGTGCTATCTATAAAGTTTATTTGAGCAAGGCGCTTATCATATGTATTTTTAATATTTCCAAAAAAAAGAATCAATTCATCATTTTCCGATAACTAGATCTATGACCGACTCCCTTCTAATGAAAACGAGCAAAAGTAAAACGAGTCTCGTCGCGCGCTATAACGGGGTGTTTGCGGTATTGTTCTGGCTGGTGATGATAGCTAGTCGATAGTCAAAAGTTAAATATCACCATACATTGTCAGTGATTTGGTCATCGTTTGTTGATTATTAAGGTGAGATAGGTGTAGATCTAGTCAATGTGCACCAATGAAAAATACAATGGAATTGATAGCAACCATATTCGTTCTCCGTATGTTGCCAGGAAGGCTACCATACTACAGAATTATATTTAACGTTATTCTACTGTATTATGTTAATAAACGTAGTAAGTATATGATACTTGGTTCTCTGAAACATTTTGGCAATGAGAGAGAATAAAATGGTGATCGAAAACTGAACGAGTAAGTTCCAGTGCTCGCTACGAAATCGTACTGTAGCTAGATCTATATAAACAACGCTGCGATGAAGATGTGAGTCGTTATTAGCTACAATGCCTGTCTAATATATATGTTCCCGTTTGGATTCCGGTTTAGAAAAGGTCCCCAACAAACCATATTTGTACTAACATGATTGTGTGTCATTGTACTCTGACAGAGGTTGTGAGACGTGGCTCACTAAAACAATCACTGGTTTGCCTGACCGGGTTTGTCAGACCGGTGTATATGTAAAACCAAATTACATTAGGTGTTGTTTTTTTTATGATGGTACTCATAATTTTGTTACTTATATACTCATAATTTTGTTACTTATATCTGTAGCCTGAGTTTATTTCCGATCGGACCTTATACATGAAGACTTTAGATTTACAGTTTTCCTAAATTTTAGGCAATTATACAATGTATGTTATCTTTTTGTTTAGACTACAGATCTAAATGTATGCTTATTGAATATAGTTTTAGTTTTTACTTTTTTAATATGTTTTCTTTGCAGCAAGGGGGAAAATGTTACACGACCATTCCAGGAGATAAAATCAAGAATGTTGAATCATTGAGGAACACACACAATAAACCCTGGGCTGTGAATTATGTTAACGTAAGTACAATTGTTTACAGTTACATTCCATTGTCTATATCCATGTTAATTGGTGTTTTTTTTGTTGCTTGAAATGAATGCTAAGAATGTAGATCTATTTATATAAATCTATGCTCGTACCACGTTTTGTATTCAACCTGATTCTTGATGTCTCTGAATGAATGTTAAAATTTGTTTCCATCAGTCACTTGAATTATACATTATGGTTTGAATATTGATAAAACCTTATCTCCAAATGAATGTTTCTCGTCATATGAAATCTTTCATATACCTGCTTGAGATTTATTAAGCTGTTTGTATTTCAGGGAAGTGGAAGTGAACACCAAAGAAAGAAGATTCTGGCATTCAATAATTTAGAAAAGTGTATAAATTTTCTATAATCTAAAAATAATAAAATGTCAACGCAAATATGTCTTGGAGTTCTTTGTTGAATGGTGACTTCGCATGACTGAAAGTTGAAGTATACAATATGGACTTGATTAGAGACCGACCATTTAATATTCAAGGAGGTGGGGACCTGGAACCTTTCTATGGAGATTACATATGTTTTCGGTCACAGCTACAAAAGCAGATATATGATTTTCTTTAACTCTATGAGCCTGAAGATAAGCACCTTGCATCTAGATCTATGTCATTTTTTTTGTGGCAGGCATTTTTTTCACCAGTCTGAACCGTTATTATTTTTGTCAAGAATTTTCGCTGACAATATATTTTTTCGATAATATTCCAGGACCCGACCCTCCCCAGAAAATATCACATGGTCAACCCCTTACATTGTCTGCCATTCTTTTTTTTGTTTCTTTCAGTACAAGCCTAAAGGGTAATGGAGTCTAACTTTCTAATAGTCAAATCATGTATCTAGTTAACAGCTCAGTGGTGTTTTTACATTTTGAACATTGTTAGCAAAACACGATCTAACTCACTGTTGACCGGGCTATTCGACGCTCTGGTTTTCAAATATTGGTAAAAGGTATCTCGAATCATACACATTCACGTGACTAAAGCATATTCTAAAACATTTTTTGGGGTTGTTTTTACAACATTTTAGTGTGGAATGGTCACAGCCGTATTTCATCCTTGTAACAAAGTTATTTCACGTCGTGACAACGTCCGTGGTAGTACACAGAATAACGTTGTAGGGACGCATTATTATAACATTGCCACAACGTAAATTACAACATAACCACAACGTCAAATACAACGTTCCCTCAACGTAAAAATACAACGTTCCCACAACGTAAAATACAACGTCATCACAACGTTGTGACGACGTGAATTTGACGTAACACAACGTTAGGCCATGACGTTGTGACAACATAAATGGGAGTCCACAGAATAACGTTATATGGACGTAACATCCGCAACGTTACCACAACGTAAACACAACGTTATCACAACGTTCCCACAACGTACAATACAACGTCATCACAACGTTGTGACGACGTGAATATGACGTAACACAACGTTAGGCCATGACGTTGTGACAACATAAATGGGAGTCCACAGAATAACGTTATATGGACGTTACATCCACAACGTTGCCACAACGTAAACACAACGTTGTCACGACGTTGTCACAACGTGAAATTGTTAGCTGGGTATGGTCAACTTTCAACGCCTCGCCCGGAGCTCCTGAAACCACGTACGTGTTACGTACATGTGATTCATATTAAATATACAGTGTGTTCAATTGTAATTTGTCTATTAAAACGTCCCGCTGTCTGCCAGTCTTTGCTTTCTTTGTGTTAGACAATGTGTAAACGGTAGGATCCCATCACTCCAGTGTAATTTACATAATTATCCACGCATGGACTATATGTGTGCACAAAAACTCTTAACAAGACAGATCTATTTCCACATTAAAACGTATTTAAAAGCAAAGTCACGTTTAGACGTAAGGAAATGCCTTTCACCGGTAAAGTCAACGCGACATACATATGGTGATTATTCTACTCTTCTGTCTCCATTCGAAGTCATACTATATTAGTATATGCCGTTATCTCTTACCAAACCATCACAAATCATCATGTAAACCTATTTATTAAACTTATAAATTATATGAATGGATCACTGAAAATTAGTGGTGACACCAGGTATTCGCGAAAAGGGTAACCGCGTCCTGTTCCGTCCGTAGCACCCGCTACTCATACAATGTGCATAAAAAAAACTAGGCGTTTGTTTGTTGCACAATGCCGCACCCAGCAATGAAGTAGCCAAAGGGCAAATATTTATGAAATGCTTACCAAAGGCATCCCCGTCGTGATCTTTATAATAACGCGTTGGTGCACGTGCGTTGCAGACACACGTTACATTGCTAATGAATATTTGCATACTCGCATATGCAAGGGACCGGTGTGTGGTTCTCAGCAGGAAGTGACAACTTGGAGACGATGGCTTGCGGTATATATAATTTTACTTCATACTATTAGTTATGGTGTCTTTACTTATAGGTGTCATATTAGGTTAGCAGGAAAATATTAGGCGAGAATTTTTACTGACGGTATACGGGCTCATGTGTGGCCGATTGAATAAAGCCACAACACCACCAAGTACCGACAAAAACACAAATGCAATATTACTTCTAACCTTACGACATAATTCTATCAATATGTTAATTCAATTAAAATACGATTTCCTTACATAACAAATATAATGAATTTCTACGTAAACAGTAGCTAGGACTTCTAGATAGTTTATAATCAGAAAACTCTTATTTTAAGAATTTTAATCAATTTGTGAATGCCAGTCGCCATCACTACTCAGTCACGGTTAGATATCTGATTATTTGTCATACAGATTATGTTGCTATAAATCCTTTATAATATCTGCTGTGATAGCATTTATATAGTTGTAAACAGTAGCAGCCACAGAATGGATCCTTGCAGTACTCCCGTTTGAATATTTGGTTCAGAGTCTGTTATTACGCTGCTACAAATAAAGTCACGTGTAAAGAAACCATTTTTGAAATTCTGAAGGAGGTATGTATGCTGTGTCCGTTGTTGACCTGTAATCAATGACATGTCTACATTTTAGGCTGACGGGTATATTGTACAATTTCGACGCCCTTTTCACCTCATACCTTTCCCTCAAACAACCCTTGAAAGTAAAATTTACAAACGTTCACAATACTCGCTTTCTGGCAGTTGCAAGCAAAACCTGGTCTATGCTATTGATATGATAAACAGCAGTTATCCGATGTGTTATTACCCGCGACGTGCTCAGATCATCACGCCCCCATGCATACATTATTTAATGGAACTTTTCAACACTCACTGATCATGACTATGTGTGTTGCCTCGTGGAGGTACACTTGAAATGAGTTCTGGCGCGTCATTGGTGGATGTGCACAAGGCTCGGGGTTTAAAAAAACCATGCAGAGTTCGTAATTCACTTTCTTTACGACACCATAAAGTATCAACTGTCTGTACATCATGCACGCTAGCTGAAGTTGAAATAGAAGACAAAAGAGAGCTTTGATTGTAACTATCACATCTACACTATCGGGTTACGAAACACAGAATTCTGTTTGTTTGTTCTTTAACGCCCCATTCCGCAATATCCTTGTATATTATTGAGGTCTGGAGATAATCGGACTAGAAAGCCAACGCCGTCTTGAGTACACGATCACCAAAGTCAACGAGATAACCTCGTGATGCTACAAGCAGAGGTTGTTGGGGAACCATTCTAACCTAAAATCACCTGTATGTAATGACATTCTGACTTTCTACGTATACATAAATACATACAGATAGGCAGTGAAACATATGATAAATTCGAAAGGTTATTATATTTGATTTAAGGGGTATTGTGTTGGATGAATTGTTTCATTGTTTTAAGGTCGTCTAAGGCGCCGCGATTCGCTGTGCAGAGTTGCGTCCCTTGGGCACGCCAGAAACCTCTCATTGTGGGTTCGAATCCCGGTTCGCCCTGATTATGTTTCTAGGTTTGTCAGCACCATACCCGTGCTCGTGTGTTTCACCGAAGTGGTAAACGTCTGAGACCTGCATCGTCTGAGACCATTAAGCTGACACGCCGCGATATAACTGGAATACTGTTAAAAGCGGCGTAAAACCCAACTCACTCACTCACTGTTTTAAATTGATGAACCTAATTTATCACTTCTAAAATAATGTTTTCAACTGAAAATGACCTGTCATTAATTCACTGATTCGGAGAATGCCGTTTGAACAGCCTAAACACGAAAATGATGACAGCCAGGCCCACAACTCCTTAATGGCAATTCCCCGTTTGCGTCACGGTGTATTTTTTAATGAACAAAAAGCTGACTTAAGGGATTAGGTGATCGGGCTTGGTGACTTGGTTGATTGAGCGCATCATACACCCACGTGTGGGGTGTTTCCATTAACTTCTGGTTGTCTTGAACAGACTTAATTATTTACCAGTTTGTTAACAGGCCACCGTGAGAACTGGCAAACTGCTTACTACCGCATTGAACAAACGATCTTACTGCCTGTCACATGTTTTATGTAACCTACCTTCATTGCTGTTGTGTGTGTGTGTGTGTGTGTGTGCTGGTGTGTGTGTGTGTGTGTGTGTGTGTGTGTGTGTGTGTGTGTGTGCATATTTTTTAAAACGCCAAACGAAAAACTACTTCAATCAAAACACCAAATAACACGTGATTCTGCCAGCGTGGAGTGTGTTCTGTTGCCGAGCCTTGGCGCGCATGCGCTGAACTCAGGTCTACAAATCAATACATCTCGATACCTCACAAAAAACTTTGAATACACTGATAGTGCATGCATTTCCCATTCACATACCCATTGACTTGTTTCAAAGCAATTACAAATATAGCACCACACAAAGCATGACCGACACGTCTAAGTGTGCAGGGTCAGCAGAATGGGGGACACGAGGTGCAGGTTAAGATGACACCTCAGCAAAACGGCCCCGTCGTTATATGACGAAAAGTGGCACAACATATATACTAGTACATGGGTTGAACTGTGAACTGTGGTCGAGTCATATTTGAAGAATAACTTTATACTGTAACAAATGTTATATTTGGGATAAGGCGTTCTTAGTAATAGTACAGATTCAGTGGGTTCGAATCTCGGATGGGACTCAACTCCCAAAGTACTAAAATCTATACTTGAATGTGTGTGTGTGTGTGTGTGTGTGTGTGTGTGTGTGGTTTTACGCTGCTCTTAGCAATATTCCAGCAATATCACGGCAGGGGACACCAGAAATGGGCTTCACACATTGTATCCATGTCAAGTATCGAACCCGGGTCGTCGGCGTGACAAGCGAACGCTTTAACCACCAGGCTACCCGACCGCCCCGTACTTTACTGAGAAAGTGGTAGACCAAATATAAAATCTGTCACATTTGACCACTTTCTAAATGGCATTGTGTATTCATAGCTTTCGGCCATGTGAACCGTGCTAATTTTTACTTTTAATTTATACTCAGAGGGATACACAAAGTCCACGATCTGATTTACCAGCTGATGGATTTTCATTTTTGTGGCAGCCTTGGTGGCTGTGTGGGTTAGATCGCTGACTTTGTGTGCTGGCAATTAGGTGCCTCACTCTGGCAGTGTGGATTCGAATCTCGGATGGAACTCAACCCAAAAAAATTCTAGAATCTGTACTTTACCAAGAAAGTGTTATTCCAAATATAACATTTGTTACATTTGACCGCTGCCTAAATGGCATTGTGTTTTCATACGTTTATATTGTTGATATCTATAAATTAATTTCCAGAATCAATACAATACAGTATAGAGATGAAACTACTTTATTGATAACTATCTTTACCTGAAAGCGACTAGTCCTTGTTTTAGACCCTTAATGACGAGCGCCAGACAGGGTAACAAGTACCATCATTTAACATCTTTTCGTATGACGCATCCAGGGATCGAACCCCAGGCGGACACTACCACTAGATCATTGGGGGCGGTCACTCGAGTCTGGACCAGCCAACCAGTGATTAAATGTTATGAGTGATGTCCCACAATCACTGTCACCAAACCTGATCAATTTAGTCTGAGTACAAGAGTGAGTGAGTTGGGTTTAACGCCGCTTTTAACAATATTCCAGTTATATCGCGGCGTGTCAGCTTAATGTGGGAGGAAAGCCCGAGGTGATGCAAGTCTCAGACGTTTACCAGTTCGGTAAACACACGAGCACGGGTATGGTGCTGACAAACCAAGAAACATAACGGGGCGAACCGGGATTCGAACCCACAATCATAGGTTTCTGGCGTGTCAAAGGGACGCAACTCTGCAGAGCGAGTCGCGGCGCCTTAGACGATTGGGCCACCCGTGCCCCCTCTGAGTACAAGAAACAAAGGCTGATGATGACCTAATCTTACTGGGGAAGTGAGTATGGTTTTATGCCACTCTTAGCAATATCCAGTAAAATTGCCATAAAATCATGGCCAAGGGAAACCAGAAGTGGGCTTCACACTTTGTACCAATGTAGGAAATCGAACCCGATCTTCAACATGATAAGCAAACGCTTCAGCCACAAAACAACCACACCACCCCTGTTCCCATCAGTAACCAAAGACAGAAAGAAACTTAGGTTGCTGGGCTGGTTGTTTAACGCCACACTCAGCAATATTCCAGCTATATGACGGCGGTCTGTAAATAATCGAGTCTGGACCAGACAATCCAGGGATTGATATCATGAGCATCGATTCACGCAATTGGGATCGATGACATGCTGCAACCAAGTCAGCGAGCCTAACCACCCGATCGATCACGTTAGTTGCCTTTTACAGCAAGCGTCACGCCGAAGACCCGGGTACGATTCCCGACATGGGTACAATGTGTGAAGCCCATTTCTGGTGTCCCCCGCCGTGATATTGCTGGAATATTGCTAAAAGCGGCGTAAAACCATACTCAGTCACAGGTCGAGAAAGAACTTAGGACAGCAGATGATGATTGAAGGTAAAAGCCAACTTTGACAATGTCAAGGTGAGAAAAAGACACAGAGATGCTGGCTGCATAATGTTTATTGCCTCAACAACTGCATCCATTGTCCATGTTAATTTCACAAAAATCTCTTCTCAGGTCCCATACAGTGTATAGTTCTCTACAGACATGTCTATCTATCTATGTACATTTCACTGTCATGCACACCAGTGACACTCATGCTTCTCATATCAAAACCACTATGTACACTGTACACATTAATATTACAATATATTACATTTTGATTAATTTGCCTGACAAGATTTAAATGAACAAGCAGTCTTATTAAAATCAGATATTTTACTACACCATACCTCTCCGCATGGAGAACTGAGAACGCCTCCATAAACGGACCCCTCAGGTGGACTCGGAGTGATTTTTGTGTGGGTGGGTTCCTGAGCCGATCAAACATCAGCACTAATTTCTGTATCATTTCTTTACTACCGATTCGTAAATTTTTATCTCAGCATATAAAATCGCCACAGAACACAAATACAGTAAACTACTTTTATAACAAACACGCTTATAACGAACTGACAGATAAAATGAACTGATTTTTGTCCCGATCATTTGCGGTATATACGCTGTAAATGTGCTTATAACAAACTAAACTTAGTGGTCCCTTTGAGTTTTATCGGTATAACCGTAGTTTGCAGTATTCCCTTTTAGGTGTAGATGCCATGGCTCTCAGAAACGACATGATGTATAAAATACCCACAACAATATAATATTACCCTAAAAGGCAACTGTGCTTGTCGTAAGAGGCCACTAACGGGATCGGCTGGTCAGAATCACCGACTTGGTTGATGCATGTCATCGTACCCCAATAGAGTGGATTGATGCTCGTGAATCACTGGATTGTCTGGTCCAGACTCGATTATTTACAGACCGCTGTCATAGAGCTGGAATATTGCTGAGTGCGGTGTTAAACAACAAACAAACTAACGAACAGAACGTTCACCTGACATGGCCCTATGTCTTCATGCAGAGACAGGTATTGGATTAAAGTTCTGATTTGGATGAGATTGAACAAAAAAGCTGATGCAATTACTTAAGGGATAAATGTCTGGGTGGTTTTGTTAGTTTGTTATTTAATGCTGTATTCACAAATATTGCAGCTATTATATACAATCGCTGTATGGAATCCTCAAAAACAAATTAATCCAATTCCAAAACTTTATGGACAAATTATTGATGCCAGAAAACTGAATGAATAATATGGTGTAAAGCCTTATTAATATTTTGGCTTTTTCAAGCCTTCTTCTGGCCCATAAAATACACACCTTCATCTGTAGTCAACAGTTTAAAATGTCAACAATGATAGCCACATAACAAAAATTGCAGTCAAATATTTTCAGTAGAAATATGTATGACTAAAAACTAACACAAAGTTTTCTATATTTTAACAAAATATAATGCCATAAAAAAAAACATGACAAAGTACAGATGCTTCATTTCACAGATGTTCATAGAGCTAAACATGGAATTTGAGAGAATATAGGACCGCAGTGAAAACAATGGTCAAAATAAGGTCAAGCCTAAATTATTAGTGAGTATGATTTTATGCCGCTTTTAGCAATATTCCAGCAATATCACAGCGGGGGACACCAGAAATGGGCTTCACACATTGTACCCATGTTGGGAATCGAACCTGGGTCGTCAGCATGACGAGCGAACGCTTTAACCACTAGGCTACCCGACCGCCCCTTTAAATTATTAAGAAAACCCCCGGAAGAGACATGTTGTGTTCCACTTATAACAAGATGTGCCAAATTCCATTAGATTTTTTTTTAAAATGGCTATCGATAGATCTTATTACAAATTGGATTTGATCCTCTGGAACAAATACAGTTGTCCTCATTGGAAAGCATGTGAATCTTCAGCTTCCCTGGTTTCTGTTAAGCGTGAGTGAGTGAGTGAGTGAGTGAGTGAGTGAGTGAGTGAGTGAGTGAGTGAGTTGTGTTTAACGCTGCTTTTAACAGTATTCCAGTTATATCATGGCGTGTCAGCTTAATGTGGGAGGAAATCCTGAAGTGATGCAGGTCTTAGACATTTACTACTTCGGTGAAACCCACTAGCACGGGTATATTGTTGACAAACAAATTTTGTTTTCCGATTTTAATAGAATGACAGAGTCAGTAACACCAGGACTTGAGTGAGTGAGTATAGTTTTACGCCGCCTTAAGCAGTATGTCAGCAATATCTCACAGCAGGGGACACCAGAAATGGGCTGCCAATATTGTACCCATGTGGGGAATCGAACCTTGGTCTTCGGTGTGACCAGCAAATGTTTTAACCCCTAGGCTACCCCATCAGGTCTTGAGCATACACATACTATAAAAGGAAGTAACTGCTTTGTGGTTGGTTGATATATATGATAAAACATGTTGGCCTCATATACAAATCTGACAATTACATAAAAATATGTAAACATTTGGCAAGATATATTTTCTTATCCAGCTGATAAAACAGCTTAGCTGCAATATGATAAAATTGTTTAGATAAAACATTTCCAAGGCAATACATATATTTATATATACATTGAGTATTTGACTTGAACTTGTAAATCAAAATAACCATAAATGTTTGTATAATTCATATATATGTAATCCTGGGACCAGCTTCATGTTATCAGCAACATAATTATGCTCTTAAGAGTGAGTTGGGTTTAACGCCGCTTTTAACAATATTCCAGTTATATCGCGGCATGTCAGCTTAATGTGGGAGGAAAGCCCGAAGTGATGCAGTTCTCAAGACGTTTACCACTTCGGTGAAACCCACGAGCATGGGTATGGTGCTGACAAATCTAGAAACATAATCAGGGCGAACCGGGATTCGAACCCACAATCATAGGTTTCTGGTGTGCCCAAGGGAAATTCTATGTTGCCATGTTATTTTACGTATTACCCCTAGTAACTTTACTGAAAAAATGTAAAAAAGTAAAGGAGTTTTTTTATTACAATGGGAGACATCACCATGGAGCAACTTCATCAATAATCACTTGTGACATATCTAACTTGTCTAATTGGTTGATCAACCCCAAGTAGTGACATACAGATCTACCAATACTATACACTTCAGAAGAGTGAGTAAGTGAGTATGGTTTTACGCCGCTTTTAGCAATATTCCAGCAATATCACTGCGGTGGACACCAGAAATGGGCTTCACACATTGTACCCATGTCGGGAATCAAACCTGGATCTTCAGCGTGATGAGCGAACACTTTAACCACTAGGCTACCTGACCGCCCCTCTTCTCAGAAGAAATTAAAGAACACCTTTTTATTTCACATTCCAGGCCATGACAGACATACTTTTGTAATATGAAAGAATTGTTCTTTAACTTTTGAGTAGTATGTGGTGAAGGGTTGAACAGTAGGAGATTATGTAGCAGAAAGAGTATATGGTGCAAGCGTACCAGCTTCTCAACAATCATGACACAAGACACGACATTTAGAAATAGAACATGTTTTAAGACTACTCATGGTTAAGTGAGCATTCAGGTGATCAGTGGGCTCAAAGCGGCAGGTTTCAATTACATGTTCACTGTAAATATCTTCCGGCAATGTGTTTTGTCCCTTGAAAGAAGGAGCCTACTTTACAAAGGAAAAAGGAGGAATCAGTGCTGTGTTCAATCAAACGTTTCATCAGATGCTTTTTCATTGGGGACTGGGGAAACTGAAAGATATTTCAGATTAGTTTGTGGTTCAAAGAGTTAAGATTGACAAATCCAGTCTTCAAGCTTAAAGTATTGTAAGCACATTCTTCGCTAAAAGCACTTGATCCTGTGGAAACTACACATCTTGTCAAAACGCTGATCTTACGAATCCTTGGTAACATTGTTCTTCATTCCTGTTGTTCAGGGTGGTCCATCAACATCAGTTATCGATCTGTGACATAGTGTAGAAATAGTATAACCTAGAAATGGGAGGCTGGCATTGGTGACTTTGAATTACGTCCATCACTTGCCACAGGAGTGAGCAATCTTTAACAAGGACGTAACCCCACCTTCTGATACTCAGTGTAGGGTATTCAGCTACATACTGCAGTCAAACAACATGCTATTCCACCGCCATGTTCGACTCGTGGCCGCAACACCATTTCATGCCTCAAGCAGTCAATTCATGTCAGTTGCAACTTCGGTTACGGTGTCATGTCGTACAATCGACAGTGTAAACACTGCATTTCATGGCTTGAAGTTACTGCAGTCTGCTACTTTGTGGTGGAAATAAGTCTAAGTAAAAACAGGACTTATAAAAGATTTGATTTTAGGCATATCTCCATAAAAACACATGTTTAGTCTAATTTTTGAGATCTTAGAAAAAAATAAAATTTGGTCTACCCCAAGTGTTTTGTCATGAACTATTATAACTTCAAAGCACTTTGTTGCAAGCTTCTTATTACAGTTCAGGGTGAAACTATACTTTATTACACTCGACATGGGGGTAGACCAAACTTTTTTTATTAATTATGGTGTCAACATATCAGTATGCATTTACAGGAAAAACAAAAAATGCTTTTCAGTTTCTTTGTTTTTGCTTTTAATTTTTTTATGGTTGGTGGGTTCATGAATTACAAATAAACAAGCACATACAAACAAATACCTGCAAACACTTTGCTTAGTATATCTTACATGCAGGATTAAACAACAATAAATAAGCAATTTTATTAATTTAATAATCTGAACCAGAAAAAAATTAAAGTAATAATGCAAAGTAGAAATTTGATAAATTATCATATTGCTGTATAAAATGAATAAAATCTGATGAAAAATATAAATCCAATAAAACAACATGTTTTAAAAATATGACACAAAATGTCTCAGCAGTTCATTTACATTACCAATATTCAACCTAGTTACTATGGTAACCATAAAAAACATAACACTTTTCCACATTTGGTTTCAAACATTAAACATGTTTCAGAGATGTAGTTGGGAGGAAAGAATCAAAATACCGAGGTATGAGGAATATTATATTTCTTAAGTCCTGATTTCTTTCCGGTAAGTTTGTGTTAACTGCCCATGTGTCAAAACATTCTAAATTGTTACACTTATCCCTTAAAATTACACATTAAAACAAACAACAAATTTATTTTTCCATCATCTGGGTTGGAAATCAGTACACTGCCATTTTGCTTCTTGGAATGGAACTATCATCTGAATTGCTATTTCCAGTCAGACATTGCAACTCTGTGTGAGAAACTGACATTTTCTCAACCCCAGGGTCATCATTATTTTCTTGATTGCTATACATCATAAAAATATGTATATGTTTGTATGACTAATAAAAACAAAATATTTTCATTAAAATATACAAAACAAAAAAAGGATATTGTAATTTATATTTTGGCCTCATGTGGATGAACACTGCTCAACTTATGTGAAGGAACTACCCATCATATTTCAAAATGCCCATCCAAAGGAACTACTGAGCAGTGACAGTTAAAAATGTTGCAAGGTTGAACATGGTATGATCGTCCAACAACATATGACAAGGCATGCGTAACAGTTCGTAACAACACTTTATATACATGACATAATATCGGTGTGTCCATTTCCATACCAACAGTCATGCCTCGTCTCATAACCGTATACAAATCATTAGATATGAAATATCTCTCGGAAATAATGTATGCCTCTACATTTCATTTTAAAGGGGAAGTGTACACGCAAAAATCACTTTCTTTCTTTTTCTAAACAAAACGCAATTTTAGAATTAGTTAGTATCTGTGTTTGAAAATATACACTCATTTTTTTTCACAGTGAAAGTAGGAAGCTCACAATAGTGTGAAAGTGATATGCCGTTATGAGGCCTTCGTTTTACGAGCGAAATAGGCCTGAGTTATCCCCCTTAGATTATGACGTAATTGGTGCCAATTCAACTGGGTCCCTGTCTATTCTCAACGCAAAAGATATCAAGGACCAGTTTGCGGTAAAACAACATGGTCTACGACACACTCCGGCGCAGTGGTGTCTCAGCATAACACAATTCTGGCTGGCATCTGAGATGCTAGAATCACAAAACTGTACCTACACCACGTGAAGCGGCTCTAACAAAGCATGATGACGTCATAATGTTTATCAATTGGCACCAATGACGTCATATTGCAAGGGGCATAAGCCATGGTGTTTTTGTTATGGAAATAGAACACTTGGTAAATGTGAAAAATATGAATCGTTTTAGTGCCAAAAATATGTTAATTAAATATGATGTTTTTTATATTTTTGTCTATGACACTTTTATGTTAACACTTTTAATGTGGAAAAAGTACAAGAAAAAATGGTTCATTTCCGTGTGAACTTGCCCTTTAAAACCTTTCTGCTACTCAGGCTGTTACTTGTTTATTTGTTATCAAGGATTACAGAAGACGGGAGGAGGGAATAAAAATTGAACTGACAACAAAGTCTTCTTTTCCTAAAGCTAGATTATGGAGTGTTTATAAAAATATTGCCTGTTGGAAGGTAAAACAATTAACCCATTTCTGTTTACAGTTCACATCGGATAAGTTTTACATTTGTGTACCGGTAAAACGTAGTTCATATTACATGTTACACAAGGAACTTCACTTCGACTCATTGAAAAAAACATTGTCAAATTGAGCTTTTTAAGATCAGACTTATATATGAATCTTTTAAAAAGACTGAGTAATCACAAAATCATTATGCTTGTTTCATGTGTCTGTGAAGAAATGTGTACATTTGGATATTTTCCCTGCACAATTTTGAAGAAAATAGGGTCAACGGGTCCGTGATCCAACAAATAAAAAAATAATGGCATCAGTGACAATAAAATCATGACTTCGAAGATAATAATTTTCTCGTAAACAACTCCTGTACAAGAAAATAAAAAAAACCTTTGTATCATGTAGACAAAAAAATCATGCCTTAAAAATAAATAAATCTGATATCAAGCCATTTGTATATCATAACAAATAATTTCCACAATAGTCCACTTACCCCATTATTCCTGACTACAGTGGAAAACATGGTTTCACCAATAATATATAATTGATAATTAACATAAATGCTGTAACTGGTTCACATTCACTGGCTTCAACACATTATTATTAACACAATTAATACCCTTTCAACAATAATCTCCGTAACTAAGAACTGTCATGTGAAATGCATTTATTTGTTTTCAAACAAAAAATACCCTGAGAGGACAAATGTAATTAAGCATTGGATGAGTTGGCATTAGCATCCTCTGATGAAGGCTGTTCTTTATCACCAGAATCCTTTGATGAAGGCCATTCTTTATTAACAGAATCCTTTGATGAAGGCCGTTCTTTATCACCAGAATTCTTTGATAAAGGCCATTCTTCATTAACAGAATCCTTTGATGAAGGCCGTTCTTTATCACCAGAATCCTTTAATGAAGGCTGTCCTTTATCATCCTTCAACAATGGAGTGAGGGACGACTGAGAATTTGTAGCACTGCTCTTCATGGGTGAGCTTGACTTCTTCCGTTTCCGCTTCTCCTTCTTCCTCCTGGTCACCATTGGCGCCTCTGTGGTAGTTCCTCTACCATCCTCATCCTCATGTTGCAGAGTTTCTAGACTCATGGCACTACTGACAGTGTCTTTGTCCCACGGCTCCGAGCTCACTGAAAACACAGACTTGGTAGGTGACTTATGCGACAAGGTCTCAACCTTCTCAGTATTGTTTCGGAGGCAGGCACCATCCAACAAATCTCCACTGCCCCCATCACCAGACTTGGCAATAAGAGGGAACACACGATTACTGTACATCATGGGTTTTCTGCTCTTAGGGCTTCCAAGAATGGGCCCCGAGGGCATGATACGCTCCACTTGTTTAGGCCGCCCATTTGGAATGTTTGTTTGACATGCTTCCCGTATCGGAGACATGTCGTGACCCCGGGGACTGATTTTTTCAATGACCTCGGGGTCAGATATAAATGTTTGACCTTTGGTAAGGTCAATGTCACGTTCCCAGGCAAGTTGGGCCACAGTGGAAGAGAACGTCTGCCCAAACGGATCTAAAGCTGATAGTTTTTCGTCCTCGAACGAAGTGCTCTCTATCTGGGTCAGTGTGGGTCTGGTTCGGTGCTGAAGGAGATTGATATCAACTGTCTGACCCCGTTTCCTGGCCTCCTTTAGCTGTGTCACTATCTCCTTGCCAACACGCTGAAAAGACAATAAAAAAAGACGAGATAATCAGTGGTGGTGAGTGAGACAAAGACGATTTGTTTGTTTGTTTGTTGTTTAACGTTGCTCTCAGCAATATTCCAGTTATATGACAGCAGCCTGTAAATAAGAGTCTAGACCAGACAATCCAGTGATTGATGTAATGAGCATCGATCCACGCAATTGGGATACGATGACATGCATCAACCAAGTTAGTGTGCCTGACCACCCGATCCTGTTAGTCACCTTTCACTGCAAGCATGGGTTGCTGAAGACCTATTCTACCCCGGATCTCTGAAAAGGGGTCAGTGTTATTTGATTATATAGCAAATTTAAACTTTAAAAAAATGTCAAATGTAACCAACCATTTTTTATCATGTACAATATATAACATATCATGTACAACATATATCATATTATTTATAGATCAATGCTATTTGGCTGAAATATTGCTGAGAACAGCGTTTAACGACAAACAACCAAACAACGATCACGCAACAGAAAACAAATGTGCCACACTTTGTTTGATGTTTGACGCCACACTCAGCAATATTTCTATATTTTTCATTCAAACTTGAATAACAGATTTTGTTGAGTATGCCACCCTGGGATTTCAGGTAATTTGTTTTCCAGAAATCTCCACTGAAATTCATGTTCATACCTTCACAACAACCCATTCAGGCGAACTATCAATTAAACATTATTTATTATACACCTCGTTTACTAGCATTAATATGTATGAGCACATTCTTCTTCTCACTCCTAAAGTAGTGAATCACCAGGAGAATTCTACAGATCCATATTGCGTGAGATGAGCATGGTTTAATGAATGCATTAGAATGGGATGCTTGTATACTTGTTAGGACTATCTGTGTGCCCTATGTTTGTAAACTGTGTAAACGAATAACACCAAGTTTTTGAGTGAGCAACACATTAATGACAATGAACAGATAACATCTTGTGTCAGCTATTAATCATCCTCTTTACACAACCAGTCAAGGAGCAAGGGTCCTTTCAGAAAACTGAAATTGTTATAAATTATGTAATACATGCGACCTTTAGTGTTACACTGCATTCAGATTTATCAAATCCCCTGCGAAGTAAGCCTGTGTTGAGACACTGCAGGAGGTCTAACAATGAGGTCCCCTTGTAGTAGGCTTGTATTGAGACACTGCAGGAGGTCTAACAATGAGGTCCCCTTGTAGTAGGCCTGTATTGAGACACTGCAGATGGCCTCACAATGAGGTCCCTTGTAGTGGGCTTGTATTGAGACACTGCAGATGGCCTCACAATGAGGTCCCTTGTAGTAGGCCTGTATTGAGACACTGCAGATGGCCTCACAATGAGGTCCCCTTGTAGTAGGCCTGTATTGAGACACTGCAGATGGCCTCACAATGAGGTCCCTTGCAGTAGGCTTGTATTGAGACACTGCAGATGGCCTCACAATGAGGTCCCTTGTAGTAGGCCTGTATTGAGACACTGCAGATGGCCTCACAATGAGGTCCCCTTGCAGTAGGCGTGTATTGAGACACTGCAGGAGGTCTAACAATGAGGTCCTCTTGTAGTAGGCCTCTATTGAGACACTGCAGGAGGTCTAACAATGAGGTCCCCTTGTATAAGACCTGTATTGAGATACTGCAGGAGGTCTAACAATGAGGTCCCCTTGTATAAGACCTGTATTGAGATACTGCAGGAGGTCTAACAATGAGGTCCCTTGTATAAGACCTGTATTGAGATATTGGAGGAAGTCTAATAATGAGGTCCCTTGTATAAGACCTGTATTGAGATACTGCAGGAGGTCTAACAATGAGGTCCCCTTGTAAAAAACCGTATTGAGATACTGCAGGAGGTCTAACAATGAGGTCACCTTGTATAAGACCTGTATTGAGATACTGCAGGTCTAACAATGAGGTCCCCTTGTAGTAGGCTTGTATTGAGACACTGCAGGAGGTCTAACAATGAGGTCCCCTTGTAGTAGGCCTGTATTGAGATACTGCAGGAGGTCTGACAATGAGGTCCCCTTGTAGTAGGCCTGTATTGAGACACTGCAGGAGGCCTCACAATGAGGTCCCCTTGTAGTAGGCCTGTATTGAGACACTGCAGATGGCCTCACAATGAGGTCCCTTGTAGTAGGCTTGTATTGAGACACTGCTGGAGGCCTCACAATGAGGTCCCCTTGTAGTAGGCCTCTATTGAGACACTGCAGGAGGTCTAACAATGAGGTCCCCTTGTAGTAGGCCTGTATTGAGACACTGCAGGAGGTCTAACAATGAGGTCCCCTTGTAGTAGGCTTGTATTGAGACACTGCAGGAAATCTAACAATGAGGTCCCTTGTATAAGACCTGTATTGAGACACTGCAGGAGGCCTCACAATGAGGTCCCCATGTGGTAGGCCTCTATTGAGACACTGCAGGAGGTCTAACAATGAGGTCCCATTGTAGTAGGCTTGTATTGAGACACTGCAGGAGGTCTAACAATGAGGTCCCCTTGTAGTAGGCTTGTATTGAGACACTGCAGGAGGTCTAACAATGAGGTCCCCTTGTAGTAGGCTTGTATTGAGACACTGCAGATGGCCTCACAATGAGGTCCCCTTGTAGTAGGCTTGTATTGAGACACTGCAGGAGGCCTCACAATGAGGTCCCCTTGTAGTAGGCCTCTATTGAGACACTGCAGGAGGCCTCACAATGAGGTCCCATTGTAGTAGGCTTGTATTGAGACACTGCAGGAGGCGTCACAATGAGGTCCCCTTGTAGAAGGCCTGTATTGAGACACTGCAGGAGGTCTAACAATGAGGTCCCCTTGTAGTAGGCTTGTATTGAGACACTGCAGGAGGTCTAACAATGAGGTCCCCTTGTAGTAGGCTTGTATTGAGACACTGCAGGAGGTCTAACAATGAGGTCCCCTTGTAGTAGGCCTGTATTGAGACACTGCAGATGGCTTTACAATAAGGTCTCTTTGTAGTATGCCTGTATTGAGTTACTGCAGATGGCCTTACAATAAGGTCTCCTGTAACATGGCAGTGTAAGTTCTGACTCCCTTCAATAAAAAAGTGGAAGTGGCAGCAATTTGCACAATATCAAGTTTTTGCAACCTTGTTATGGACGCATCAGGGTGGATGGGATATCTCACAATATAGTTCTGTACGTTACAATTTATGGGCTAACCTCCTCATTTCAATTTGGTAATCACTACATTACATGCCTATGACAGTCTATCACTTGCATCACAGTAATATGACCATGTCTACCATGGGTAGTCTGTTCTAACTACTATAACCATATTTAATGCTGTGTTCCACAGGGCCACACCTTCCAGTTGCTGATGGCCGCCTTCCTCTGTTTCGCCTTCGTCTTGGACGTGGCCTTGATGACCACCAGAGCCCTGGCCTCTGTCTTCTGGTTGTCTGGGGTTGGAGGTCCGGCAATCTTCACAGCATACTCCTGCTGGAACTTGAGTAGCTGCTTCTTGGAGAACCCTCGCTCCAACACAACCACAATCTTAGCCCACTGAAACACAAGCATGATCTTAGCCCACTGAAACACAAGCATGATCTTAGCCCACTGAAACACAACCACGATCTTAGCCCACTGAAACACAAGCATGATCTTAGCCCACTGAAACACAAGCATGATCTTAGCCCACTGAAACACAAGCATGATCTTAGCCCACTGAAACACAAGCATGATCTTAGCCCACTGAAACACAAGCATGATCTTAGCCCGCTGAAACACAAGCAGCATCTTAGCCCACTGAAACACAAGCATGATCTTAGCCCACTGAAACACAAGCATGATCTTAGCCCGCTGAAACACAAGCATGATCTTAGCCCACTGAAACACAAGCACGATCTTAGCCCACTGAAACACAAGCATGATCTTAGTCCACTGAAACACAAGCATGATCTTAGCCCGCTGAAACACAAGCACGATCTTAGCCCACTGAAACACAAGCATGATCTTAGCCCGCTGAAACACAATCATGATCTTAGGCCGCTGAAACACAAGCATGATCTTAGCCCGCTGAAACACAAGCATGATCTTAGCCCGCTGAAACACAAGCATGATCTTAGCCCAGTGAAACACAACCACGATCTTAGCCCACTGAAACACAAGCATGATCTTAGCCCACTGAAACACAAGCATGATCTTAGCCCGCTGAAACACAAGCATGATCTTAGCCCACTGAAACACAAGCATGATCCTAGCCTACTGAAACACAAGCATGATCTTAGCCCACTGAAACACAAGCATGATCCTAGCCTACTGAAACACAATCACGATCTAAGTCTACTGAAACACAATCACGATCTAAGCCCACTGAAACACAAGCATGATCTTAGCCCACTGAAACACAAGCACGATCTAAGCCTACTGAAACACAATCACGATCTAAGCCCACTGAAACACAAGCATGATCTTAGCCCACTGAAACACAAGCATGATCTTAACCCACTGAAACACAAGCATGATCTTAGTCCACTGAAACACAAGCATGATCGTAGCCCACTGAAACACAAGCATGATCTTAGTCCAGTGAGACACAAGCACGATATAAGCCCACTGAAACACAAGCACGATCTAAGCCCACTGAAACACAAGCATGATCTTAGCCCACTGAAACACAAGCACGATCTTAGCCCACTGAAACACAAGCATGATCTTAGTCCACTGAAACACAAGCATGATATTAGCCCAGTGAAACACAAGCATGATCAAAGCCTACTGAAACACAATCACGATCTAAGCCCAGTGAAACACAAGCATGATCTTAGCCTACTGAAACACAATCACGATCTAAGCCCAGTGAAACACAAGCCCGATCTTAGTCCAGTGAGACACAAGCACGATATAAGCCCACTGAAACACAAGCACAATATAAGCCCACTGAAACACAAGATTGATCTAGGTCCACTGAAACACAAGCATGATCTTAACCCACTGAAACACAATCATGATCTGAGCCCACTAAAACACAATCATGATCTGAGCCCACTAAAACACAAGCAGCTTCTCAGCCAAGTGAAACTCAAGCACAATCTAAGCCCAGTGAAACAAACTTTTATGCGACAATTTTTTCTCTCTCATAAAATCACGAACCTATCCCTCAGAATGCCAAATGGTCAGTCCCTTACCTACAGGAATATCCCTATCAAATGTTGAGCAGTATATAACTCACCTGTTTCCTCCACTCCTTCTCGGATTTTGAAATGACCTGAGTGTAGGTGTTGCCCATCATGGCTATCAACATGTTCAAGAGCAGGATTGGCACCAGAAACATGAAGAATGCAAACACGATCTTTGTAAGCTGGGGGTAGCGGGCGTAGTTGAATGCCTCATACTGAAACAGACATAATTCCTGTAATGCCATGGAAATCAAACAACAGTTATGAATGTGTAATTCTAAGAATACTACCTCTATTACATCATGGCCATTATTCCTTCAAATTTGATCAACATAATGCAAAATAAATTCCTAGATTTTCAACAGACGTCCCTTTCACTATGAGCCATCCCAACCAGTTGTCAGGCAAACCATATTTTGTGAAAAAGCCTCTGCATACAGTGGGAATTACGACTTCTGTCCAATCACTACATCCACTAGATGCAGATAGATTGGAGACGTAGGAAAGACATCTTTCCTGATGTAATAGTGGTAGAATTATACACAACCTGATGTCACTTCCTTCTATGACTTCTGGTTGTTTGACGTCCCATAAGGTTAACAACGTCTAATCTGTCGTTACTGGCGTAGAACACCTCCAGACAGTATGAAAACTGGTGTTAATCTTGATCTAACCCACCCTAGGCCGATGTATGATAAAAAGCTAGGAGGATGAAGACACACTCCTCCACTTTCTCAGAGCTTTGGTATTTGCAGGAATTATCTATTACTGAAGTTGCTTGGTATCAAGATTTCATTGGCGAATATGCAAATTTCACTTTCTATTGTGTGTTTAGTAGTGTTAATCGTACTTCCTGCTCCACATAATTGGGGAGACCATTGATAACCTTCACAAATTGTACCTATCAAAACTGGAGGACATCCAAGGCAAGCTGACTCTGTGCCTCTGACACAGTCAAACTACTCATAATGGAGTAATGGGCCGAGTATGTGTGGTCCAGTCATCCCCAGAGTTGAGTTCCTTGGGCATGCCAGAAACCTCTCATTGTGGGTTCAAATCCCAGTTCGCCCTGATTATGTGTCTAGGTTTGACAGCATCACTCCTGTGCTTGTGTTTCACTAAAGTGGTAAATGTCTGAGACATGCATCACTTTGAGCTTTCCTCCCACAGTAAGCATTAGACCCCAACTCACTCACTCTTCGTGATGAAGACATCTTAGCTCATAAATCAAAGTTGAGTGTAGATTACAGCAAGATGGCTATTAGATAGAGACCCATACATATGCAATATACTTCTTTTTTTATCATTTTGGGTCTTTTTAAATCTGACCTTGAATTCTCCCAAGGTCATCTGGAATATCTAGGTCATACCAAGCAAAACTGTAGAACATCCTTTCTGGATGAAAGGACATCTTTCCCGTAATTTTCAAAACAGTCAATCAGAACTCTTCTACATTTGTACTGTGAACTAGAGAGGGGAAAATGGCTCCATGAATGAGCTATTAATAACTTTATTATGAAGCAATTATTTGGTCCAGGAAACACGGTCACAATTATTTGGTCTAGGAAACACAGTCACATGCTGCAGTTGAAGTGGACCCGGGCCCATGAACAGGGCCTGTTGAAGTCCTCCTTCACATCACATGGTAACTATTTCTAGTGTGTGTTTTAGAATCAGGTGTGTGCACAGAGAGTGGAATACAAAGACTACAGTGTACCTGAAATTCAGGATATATATTGTCCTCAAAACCTTGATACTCTCATAAGTTGCTCTTCAAAAATAAAGGTAAACGAAATCGGTGTCCAAAATGCCATGTCACTTATTTTGGGGGGATAAAATATAATTAAGGCAAACTCAAACATCTGAATATGTTTTAAATTAAACATCAGTGATATGAGGTGAAATGGGTTAATGTCACACCAGAAATGCATCTAGATGATTAATTTGCGGCAGTTCAAGACACATTAAAAAAAGTAGCGTAAATATCCTTATCTGACCTTGAATTCTCCCAAGGTCATCTGGAAAAGGTTCATCACAGTGTCTTCCAAAGTAGAAAACTTCTGGACATCTGAGTTGTCCGTATCCACATCTCGGAACAGGAAAAAGAAACCTAAAATACAAACAAAGAAACAAATCAGAGTCAACAAAGTTCAACATGGTAAACAAAGCCTGAACAATATACAGAGTATCAACAACAGATTATTTTATTAATAACACTTTAAATACATAAAATTCATTGAAAATATAAAATGCTCATGTCTCACAAAAAGTATCCTATAGGAAATATTATAACAGATAATGAAAACATTTTGCCATATTACAAAGGAACATGTTCTAAATTTGAAATGAGTCAAAAAAAACCTTTAGCCTTTGTTTAACATATTCTTCTGATATTTCTGTCATAACATTTATTTCAAGAACTTTAAAAATTCTGCTAATCGTGTAATCAACAGGCATCTAAAACTAATATCTGGAATATATACACTATTAACTTTTATTGATATTTAACCTCATATCAGCCCAAACTACTTGTAACCCTGCAGAGATAAACAGGGCACCTCAGATAACTGGGCTGCCATGTTTCCTTCTCTGGACAAGGGGCGGTCGGGTAGCCTAGTGGTTAAAGCGTTCGCTCGTCATGCCGAAGACCCGGGTTCGATTCCCGACATGGGTACAATGTGTGAAGCCCATTTCTGGTGTCCCCCGCCGTGATATAGCTGGAATATTGCTAAAAGCGGTGTAAAACCATACTCACTCACTCACTCACTCACTCACTCACTCTCTGGACAATTTCCCCCAAACAATGGATATACAACATAGCTGCCAACTTTCCCAAATTACAATAAATACATCTGAAATATTTTCTGAATGGGTCACAAAAGGCCAACAATATTGTCGTCAGGGGGAAAGAGAGGAGCATGCTCAGTTAATAAACTTATCGATTAGTTTCTATTTTGACGACAGAAACATCTGCTTAAATGAATGGGGTGTCTTGATGGACAGACGCAACACTATAAATAGACTTCATACCAGTCTATAAACAATATGCGCTCACATAGTTTAAAGCTAAATAATTACCATCTCATTACCGGTGTCTATGAAAACTTAGTCCTTGTGACACTTTTCATAGACTGACATTATTTTGTATAGATTAAGGAAGAATTAGTATTTTCATATTTCAGCTGCAAATTCGTAACAAATACGAAACCTTGGCAGTTGGCAGCTATGTGTATTGTAAGATCAGACACAGTGCGTCACAAACCCACCTTGCGTAAATCCAACGAGAAAGATAAGATAGATGAGAGCAAATCTGAAGAGGTCCCCTTTAATCATCTTATAGATCATCGTAACGAATGGACCTGTTAGTTTGACACCCCTGAGGAAAAACAGTGCAAAAATACAATCAAACAGTGCGGCTCAACATTGAAAGTGCAGTCAGGACAAAGTTAGTAACAACATGGGACTTCAGCATGCAAGTTGCATCAACACCTGGTTGGGATGTCATTTTTTTGCTCCACTGCACCTGGTGCAAGCTGCAGATAACAGCTTGATTTAGCCGTATAAAACATGCACAGGTGCAACTATTATTAAAAAATGCAACCTAATATCTTTGAATTGTGTCTGACTAACCCTTACTTGTCCAAACAAAATAAATCTTTGAACACATCCAATACCTCTAAAGTTTATTTACCATTCCAGGGGCGGTCAGGTAGCCTAGTGGTTAAAGCGTTCGCTCGTCACGCCAAAGACCCGGGTTTGATTCCCGACATGGGTATAATGTGTCAAGCCCATTTCTGGTGTCCCCCACCGTGATATTGCTGGAATATTGCTAAAAGCGTCGTAAAACAATACTCACTCACTCACTTACCATTCCACATCACTAATCCCTGTGTTACTTGTGATTTGTAACATGTTTTTTTGGATACTTCAGGACTGTGTGCTCGTCCATATTACAGCAATGTGTCATTAATTAATGCGACACTAGCAGGACAAGGGTGGTTTTGTTTTGTGCAACTTGGTTTCCATGTCAACATGCATCTGGTCCAAGTTAAATCAAGTTCCTTAAATAGAGCCCTGACAACAGTACCCCACAACAAATAAACTGGTTGCACCACAAACTTAACTAAAATTAAAACAAAAGGACACACGTTTTAATATTACACTTAGCAGTGACTGTGTCTTGGGACAAATACATTCACACTTTAACATCACAGTAATTCTGGCATAGCATAGATGATGTCAACACATTTTCTTCCTTTTAAGTCAAACAATCCCGTCCCTCAGCAAACACTGGAAATCTGCATTGTAGATAAACAGGATGTAATAATGAACATTGCCAAAATGACAATAATTTCATTTCACAAGTGAAAATCAACACAACCTACACAATCTTACACCAGGAAGTCACTAACAAAAGCATGAAATATAAGCATGATAAGATCAAAAGATTAATAGACCGACTCCAGTCATCTGCAATCAATCCTAGGCAAACATATCAAGATAACCACGGTAAAGATGAAACACAGCATGGTTTGTGTGCTGTAATGCACACTGCCATAGATCTTGATCAACGTACATGTGACATGCTTTCTGTCGTGCCTTGTCAAATAGCAAGTTTTTTCACATATTCATTCCATTTAATATGTTCAAGTTTTGGAGTGAGGGACTTCCTTTCTTTTCAAGGCTGTAATAAACGACCCCATACAAGAATAGACTTTTGAAAGAAATAATGACGTTTCATGGAGTGTCTGAAAGGAGTGAGCATTAATAAACACAATATCATGGAAGAGAGAATGCATGGTATTTGTTGTTGTAGTCAGATATATACTGCTCAAAAGAAGTTAAGAACCCATTATTCTATCACGTGATTATAGTTAATTTTTCATGGCATGACAGATTACCTACAGTAGAATACGGGTATAACGAACACGGATAGAGCGAACAAATGGATACAATGAACTGATTTATCTCCTTTATATTATCATATAAAACTTACGTACCAAACAAACTCTCTACAGCGAACTAACGGATATAGCAAACTAATATCTGATCACTAATTAGTAACGTGTATAGCGAACTGAGAAATCTCACTCAGTGTCAAGTCATGTCACTGACAATTGGCTGTACGCAATCAGACGCGAATCAACACAATCGCAGCGAATTAACACAATCACTGGTGACAATTCAACCTTGTTAAACTTGCAATATATTAATCTTTATTGTCCATGTCATTGGACTAATCGTGTCTGTAAACCAAACAAATATCATTCAATAATGTTAACATTATATTGGAATATATTATTCCGATAAAATAATAACTTCAGGTACAATTTCTTCCGACTATTGCATTAAAATTTTGGTACTTTTTAACTGAATCACCAGTAGATGCGGGAGGAAACGTGTATAAACATATATGTATTGTATTTTGTTTTATCCAAGATGGCAGACTTTTTCTGGGGGAAAATGTATATAACGAACAATGTATATAACGAACTGATTTCTCCGGTCCCTTGTAGTTTGTTAAATCCATGTTATACTGTATATCAATATGAAGGAAGTGGATGTTCATTGCATGACTGATTAACTACAGTAACATTGAAGAATCAGGTGTTCTTTAACTTCTTTTGAGTAGTACATTACAGCTACACGAAACCCCTTTAATGCAGGTAGCACTGCTTTCAAGGACAATCAGTGAAAACCTTGTTAGCCTGGACCCCATTAATCAGAAAATGCCCAACTGTCGGATGACAACTCGAGGAAATTACTCAGCAACCCTGATTCTGTAATCAGTAAATGAGTCAACCATGACAATTTCAGCAGAAAAGTTACCGTCCAGATTAATAGGGTTTCTTTCTTTAACAGTTTTTGGATCAACAAATCATGGGTTCCAAGTTGTGATCTTGTTGGAGACTAATGGCAACACAACATTTTCAGGATTTGATAGAGTTTTTTTAATAATAATAATATAAAAACAAATTCTGAAGCCTGTAGCCCAACCATATTCTTCTTTAGAATCTCCCAGGAGCTTAGAAATATCAAAGCAGCACCTCAGACGCATTCCTGTAATGATCTATAATTGTGTCAAATTAAACATAAACATTCACAACAAAACATCACTCATGTTACTTGCATTCAACACACTTACTGTTTACTAAATTTCTCAACAATACAATGTAGGAATGACTTAAGAAATGGGAAAATACATATTTCCAATATGGCTTCTAAGGCGGCCATCTTTGAAATCAGATCAGAATTCTTTCTATTCAGGTCAGCTAAAAATTCCTTTTGTGCACCAGCAGAAATTCTTCCAAGGTGGACAACTATTCAAGTATGATTCAAAACCCAACTGTCACCACTGACAACAAGGACAAAACTAATCCCAATTGTGTCCGGGTCACCTGCGTCTACTCGATGATCAGTCAGGGGCATCGATTTACGAGACAGTATGCACAATCACAATGCAGGAAGATGTAACAACGCTCCTAAAAACATTGCATATGGAATGTCATAATGACATGCAAAGAATATTACAAATGCAGTCAACAGTTTGTATGAATTATTAAAAGGCTTTATTTTTTGTTTTATAAGGGGAACTACTCATTCCTTTGAAAACTTTAATCATCATGATTAAAGAACTGAATACACACTGAGCATGACATATCAAAATTACATCAAAGTATTTAAGAGTTGTTCTTGAAATAGAAAAATAATTTATCTAGTGAAAGCTCTTTAAGCTTTCGCAGTTGTATGATTTCTAATAGATAGAAAGCTTATCTTTCTTATGTGATCAACAAAGAGATGGATGACACACATTTAGAGTTGTTGTTTTACATCCAAAACATGCATATGCTGAAATGAACAAAGTCTAGTTCACATGCCTTTTACGGCAAGCATGGGTTGCTGAAGACCTTTTCATACCAGCTTCTTCACGGTGCACATGCATATGAACACATCTGAGACCTTTCACAACAATTTCCAAAAATTTAGCTCATTTCTGAAATTATCCATATCCTGTGGACCAGAAAGAGCCGTCATCCATCTTATCCTTTAATTATATTTTCTATCAAGAACATCTGAAATAGTAGTTGAGGACACATGCATGACACACAGATGGCCAGGGTCATCAAAGGCACGTGGCAATATTGTGGTCTTTCGACATGGGCATCACCTTTTCAATTTTTCGGTTTATGAATTGATTGCCAAATTTTCAGCTGTTCTTCATAATAATAATGAATAATAATTTTAAAGGACCTAGACCTTTGAAAAACATGCCACTGCCATTTGAAGAAGTGAGACTTATTGAAATATCCATTGTTGTGCAAAAACCCGAAAGGTGACCTTGACATTTGACTTATATTGACCAAAAACATTTCAAACAAGGGCCCTCCATTGAAAAGGGTATTAGCATAACTTTGGTAATTAAAGCCTTGATCTTTTTACAGAAAATACAACCAACAGCAACAAATAAACAACTTGCAGTTTTAAAACCTTCCAAATAATTCCCAGGGATACTGCGATACCTTCTCCAAATACAGCAACTGGCGGCAGAGGTTGAATTCTGACAAAACATTAAAGCATCCAGTCTTGTATGAGCTAATTTTTCATGAACTTCGGCAGTTTCAATTGGCTAACACATCTCATTTACATTTTAGGGGATTCTAGATATTTGGAACAGAAAAGAATTTGGTTGACTGACAAGCCTCACTTAAAATTTTGACAAGCAATAATAATAGTGACAAGCCTTCGTGGACATTAACAATCACTCCGTGTGCAGTGAATATGTATACTGTGACACACTGATTTGGCACTTGTCATACTGCAGATGCTGTACTGTGTAATTAGGAACGCATGCTGCACACATCGCTTGCATGGGTATGTTATCATCACCTACATCAACACCGCCACTGTGCAGACAATACCTGCATCCCACTGTACCTAACAAGACAACAATGAATGCTTATGGCATCCAGATCCCAATGTCAAATAAGCCCGAGTAAATAGTGATTACTGTATTTCCTCTAATAAGTGCCCAATGCTTCTTGTTTGTAATAGGTTCCAGTGAGTGAGTGAGTGAGTGAGTGAGTGAGTGAGTGAGTGAGTGAGTGAGTATGGTTTTATGCCGCTTTTAGCAATTTTCCAGCAATATCACGGCGGGGGACACCAGAAATGGGCTTCACACATTGTACCCATGTCGGGAATCGAACCCGGGTCTTCGGCGTGATGAGCAAACACTTTAACCACTAGGCTACCCGACCGTCCCTGTAATAGGTTCCAAACTCAGCATGTAATGGAGGCCCCGTGTCAATATTTCAACAACGGTTTTGCATCAGCTACAATCTCATTAAAATCAGACCTTAGTTCTCGCTACCCCGAAACAAAGACCTGAAGACATCCCATTAGGGGTCACGTCAGAACGACATTTCATCCGACCTATGAGAGCATCGCTTACCAGATCATGAAAGTGACAGTCGGAATGTGATCTCTAATCATCCAACCTCGAAAACTTTAACACAGGGTATTCCGAACGATAGTTACAGGTTTAACGACTGAATCCATACAATCTAGACCATCTATTAGCCATTCCAGAATGTTCTTTTGTTTAGGTTTCAAATTTGTAATCGAGAATTTGTCAAAATATGTTTTGAAGCGTAGTCGCCAATTTGAAGAAAGCTGCCTTCTGATTGGTCATTCTGTTGGTCGGTCAACGTTTGTCAAGGTCGGTCTGACGTGACCCGTAATGGGATGTCCTCAGATCTTTGTTTAGCGGTAGCTAGAACTAGAAACTGATTTTAATGAGATTGGCATAAGCTACAGTCACCACATGTTCCAGAGTCAAGGGAGATAACTGACTATTTTTCACAAGGCCATCAAGACCAATCTACGAGCCAATGGCAGGGCACTTGCAGCGGAAGTCCCAACCCCAGAGAATGTATATACCAGATCCCCTACAATCGAGATACTCTCAGACCCCTGAACACCAGACTAACAGAACATCAGGCCTCTGTCAACAAACTAGACCTGAAATCCGCAATTTCCAAACGCATCAAGAACCAAGGCCATAACATCTACCGATAACAACGACTGGTCACAAAGAAAACTACAAGAATTTTAAGCCATTGACATCAGGAGACACCAGCCAGCCATGAACCGTGACCAGGGAACCATATCTGCCCAGTGCTTGGGACTTATTGCTTTGAAAATTGTCTGTGCTAATTATCAAGCTGGCTTCCATTTGTCCATTGCCATATCCATCGCTTTTACCTATCACTGCTAATTACGCCCTGCCTCCCGTTTGCCCATTATTGATTACTTATTATCAATCAGTGATAATTTAAGTCTGGGGCCCCGTTACTCAAAGCGATCTTAGCGCTACGATGATCGTAAGCCTATGTTAAAGTATGGGAGTTACGGTCACCTTAGCGCTAAGATCGCTTTGAGGAACGGGGCCCTGGCTCCTAGTGGTTCATCGCGATCTCCCATCCGCGCCAATTAACTGTCAAGTATTGGCTTCCATTTGTCCATTGCTAATCACCTGTCAGTGCCAATTAACCGTTAACGTTATCCATGTAACATATTTTCACTACAATAGATTAAACCTACTCTACAACCTTGGAACCTGATGTACAACCCTTTGAAAGGAATAAAAAATGACAATTTTTGTTTTTTTTAAATTAAAAAATTAACTGTTCACGACTTCCCTTGCTAAGTTTTCCTCTTTATCTTATTACTGTTGTTGTTCTTACAGGTACATATATATGTTCTCTGTTTCATAGCATTTGTTCACCTCATGAAGGAGTAAGTACATACTGAAATGTTGTGTTCTTCATAATAAAGAAGTTGACATCCATAAATTCTCTTCCTCAGGATTTATATTGTAATAAAACGGGTCTTACCTCGCATAGTGTATCAAATCACTTGAGAAGGTTGAATAAAAGAATATTTGGAAAAATATCTGTCGACGCCCAGTTGGTGGTACACATGCTTTGCAAATCCTGAAAATGACTGAAATCTGCTCGGCAGTCGCCATGTTGGTAATGAACCATACAATTCCGTTATATTTTTCTTTGGACTATGCATAGACTCATTAAGCCAGCCAAAACATGTCTCAGAAATTCCAGTCTAGTTTGACAAGGGTGGAAACTGGACTTTTATATTCAGTTAACTCCCTTGCTTCAGGAAGATGCAGTCCCAAATAAATTGACATACAAGAGAATCTTAAGCATCTGTTCATCCCAGGGAGAAGTAATTTTAATCAAACATATGCAGCACTTCTTCTAGAGACTCGGCGTTTATTAGAGATCCAGTGTTTATTGTGTAGTACACTGCTTTGTACCCAGTGCCTATGGGAGCTGTCTATTAGACACTGGCGCTTAGTGGAGGAAATACGGTAGCAGTCTCTTTTCGGCAGAAAACAGGAAACACAATCAGATGGCAAATCTCTTTACTTGAGATCTGGCTGTGTCAAAGGTTTTATGAAGACATTTTAAACAGCTTTGATTTATAGGAAAACCTGTCAACTCATTCTCTTTGCTTCTTGTTTCCCCTGGAAAACATACAACAGTTCTAAAGATGGGTACATATAAATATTTATATTAATATTTATATAAATATTTATATATATATCATATATGTTTGTGCTTGGAGATCAAGGAGACACTTCATCATCAACCATGAACAGATGCTAACGTAAAGGGCTTTAGTCTTAAAAAATGCAGCAAACCTCTCTTAACCATTATAATCCATAAAATGGGCATTTTAAGAATGACAATGATGCATTTAAACAGAAATGATCCTGTGTTCCTAAACAGATATGCAGAAAAAAATCTACTTTTTAAAGTATGCAAAGAAAAATAAACATTCGGGAATATCTTTGTATGTAATAAAATATTTTCAGAACAACTCATTACAATACTCTGTGCCTACCACATATTGTCAATGATTAGAAAAAATATTTGCTTCACATCATAAACAAGCATAAAGATTCATATTTCAATTCATGTCAGGGTGTCTCACTTCAACACCAATCTGACAGGTTGGCCTCACAACATAGTAAAGCCTATGGAGTTGTCATGGACTGCTCCTGATTGGCCAGATCAGTTTGATTGACAGTTGTGACGAGCGGCTAGAGTTGTGAGATTCAGGTAGCCGGTGCATGTACATATAATATTGGTGACTTGGTGTCTTGTGAAAGCAGGCGGACATTTCAACAATAGAATCATTCAGTACTCCTACAGTAAGCACATCCTGGCGATAGGCTTGAATTAATGATTCATTTCATTAATAAACATAAACACAAGAGAAAAATTTTGAAGATGAAATTATCCAATAATAAGAGACAAACTTAAGTCAGAGTGTGTCAATACATTTATTCTAATGACAAAGGCTTTTGTGACAATCTCATTAAAATCAGACGTAAGTTCTCGCTATTGCTAAACAAAGATTTGAGGACATCCCATTATGGGTCACGTCAGAACGACCATTCATCCAACCAATCAGAGCGTCGCTTACCAGATCATGAAAGTGACAGACGGAATGTGTTTTCTAACCATGCAACCTCGAAATATTTTACAGAAGGTATTACAAACAACAGTTACGGTTTTTATGATTATATCCATACAATCTAGGCCATCTATATGTAAGCCATTCCAGAATGTTCTTTTTATCAGTTTTAAATTTTTTAATCGAGAATATGTCAATATATGTTTCGAAGCGTAGTCGCAAATTTGAAACTAGTGTCGTAAAGCTCGAGAAACCTGCCTTCTTATTGGCTAATGTCGACGTGACCCGTAAAGGGATGTCCTCAGATCTTTGTTTAGCGGCAGCGAAAACTAAGATCTGATTTTAATGAGATTGGCTTTATCCACTTTATATAATCAAAGTATAGCTGACCAGTGTAGAGGTGTTTCAATTAATCAACTGTATTGATGTTCAGTCGATCATACGGAATGATTAACAGATGAGAATATTAACAAAGTTTTGATCGATCTTGAGTGATACTGGATTCATGGGAATGTTTGTAAAAATTTTGATCACAATATTTGATTCACATTGAATTGTAGGTTAGGTGACAAAATAGAAGACTAAAAACTATGCTTGATCATTAGACAATTACCACGTTTGCTTCATTGTGGTAACTAATGACAATATGGTATGGTTAATCAACTTCTGTATTTCAACTGTAGCTACATTTCCCTTCAGATTCTGAGACTGTTGTCATCACCCGTTTAAAAACAGTTTGCGTTAGAATCTTCACCATTCAATGAAGAAATAAACAACAAATGGGAGTTGTTTATCGTCCGATAAAACACTGCAGGGAGAATAAACTATGAGGGGCACAATACCTTCATATCTTTTCCACTTTTGGATGCAATGTTTGGCTACTTTGTTTGTCTGCGTAGCCGAGCTACATTTATTGGGAAAAACTTACGAGACAATACTCTCTAAAAAATAATGTTGTGCAATATATGACATCATCAAGTTGCGAGTGCATATTTAAATCTGCAGAAATGACGTCACGATAGAACATAGCTGGTTAAAAGTAGTTGCTATTCAGTACTTAAAAATCTTGTCTCTAACCAATAACAGGTTTGGGGGATCTACCGGTATTCTAACCCAGAATCCACACCGGATTAACAAGTACCATTTCTCTCGTAAATGAAACAAGAGTTTGCCACTAACATGGCTATATCCCCCGCCCTTGCTGTAGAATTTATGACATAATTAAATCTAAACAAATCCTAACCTTTTTTAACCGAGGTGGAACTTGTCATGGAAATTGTAAAAAAAAGAAGAGTTTGGAACCTAAGTCCATCTTGTTGCCATGGAAAAAATTCTAAAAAGCAAAAGGCACCAGTTCAGCATGTACCTGACAGACCTGCAAAGTTTCATGAAAAAATATTGAACGGTTTATGAGTTTTGCCGAAACGTGACGTACGGACGGAGCCCGTCTCTATATACAAGTTGGGCGGGGGATAATCACAAAGCAGAAAACTCTCCGCAAGAACATCACAAACGTGAACTCTAAGCAGTGTTAGTAATAACATCACAAACGTGAATTCTGTGCAGTGTTAGTAATGTCCAAAGTTTGGCCATGTGCACACCATGTGAATAGCTAAAGTTTGAAAGGCAAACATTTCATTCAGTGCTTCAAACCAAATGGTCACACCAGAACAAGTGTCAAAGAAGAAGATTTGTACCTAACGAAAACTGTAGAAAGAATACAGCAATTATGACAGCAAATCTCCGGAAGTCATTGACCACCATTGAAAACATCATAACAACATTCGGGCCTAGGAGTGTTGATCCCCTGAAACAGTGCAGCAGTGGCTTGTTAGGAATCTGACCCACAATACATGGGCTCACAGAGGTTTTGTTTGTTTGTTTGCTTGTTTGTTTGTTTACCGCAACACTCAGCAATATTCCAGCTATATGACGGCAGTCTGTAAATAATCGTGTCTGGAACAGACAATCCAGTGATTGACATCAAGAGCATCGATCTACGCAACTGGGATACGATGACATGCATCAACCAAATCTGGGAGTCTGACCACCCGATCCCGTTAGTCGCCTCTTATGACAAGCATAGTAGCCTTTTAGCATGGGTTGCCGACAACCTATTCACAGAGGTTAAATGTAGCCAACAATCTCCAGTAAATCTTTACTAAACAAAAATACATCATTATTACATTTGGGGATGTTGTTTGGTTGGGAAGACTGAGCACGCAATTTTATAAAATATCCCCCAAAATATTCATGATCAGTATATAATTATATGTTCAGTCATGAGGGGAAAACTGTTTCAAGTATAAATGGAGGGAAGGCTGGATGATTTATGAATCTCCAAGGCATTAGCTCACATGGACTATATGCATCCCAGAGTTATCTCCCTTGTATGTGTGTGGTGAAATGGGGCTTAATGTCACATGCTGAGCGTCAGGCAATTTAAAACAAGACCATGTTATAAAAGTGTGTTAGTCAGGGATTGAATCACAGACCTTTCACACTGGCATCAGTGTAAATAATAGTGTAAATAATACTGTGACTCCTCATTAAGGGATTAACTTGAACTCGATACATCAACGTGATGATGAACCTTGATCCTGACTCTTTAGAACCCTTGTATGTTGGTCTGGCCACACCAAGATCGACACTCTGCTTGTATCCAACTACAGATCACTATGCATATAGTACAGGTACAATTATTGGTTCATTTGAATTTGGGGAAATTGTAACAATAATACAATCATAAAATCTATGAAAGCCCCCATAAACACAGACTCTATTCCACAAATGATCTTGGCGCCTATGCATATAGTACAGGTAAAATTATTGGTTCATTTGAATTTGGGGAAATTGTAACAATAATACAATCATAAAATCTATGAAAGCCCCCATAAACACAGACTCCATTCCACAAATGATCTTGGCGCCTATGCATATAGTACAGGTAAAATTATTGGTTCATTTGAATTTGGGGAAATTGTAACAATAATACAATCATAAAATCTATGAAAGCCCCCATAAACACAGACTCCATTCCACAAATGATCTTGGCGCCTATGCATATAGTACAGGTACAATTATTGGTTCATTTGAATTTGGGAAATTGTAACAATAATACAATCATAAAATCTATGAAAGCCCCCATAAACACAGACTCCATTCCACAAATGATCTTGGCGCCTATGCATATAGTACAGGTACAATTAATGGTTCATTTGAATTTGGGGAAATTGTAACAATAATACAATCATAAAATCTATGAAAGCCCCCATAAACACAGACTCCATTCCACAAATGATCGTGGCGCTGAGACGATCGTAACCTAGATTTACATGAGTCACATCAGTCTGTCGGTTACCTGGCAAAGAAGAGCAGGAAGAACCAGGATCCCGGTATTGCTATGATGAGGAGGATGTCCTCCACTGTGTTGAGCTTCAGTATTCGGAACGGAATACACAACAGTATTAGCAGAGATGAGATCATATTCACCGTCTGTGCTGGAGCGTGCATCTGGAATCAAACATCATGTCGATCACACATACGTATACAGCAGACCTCCAGACTCTGTGTATTTGGGTAAAATACGCAAAATAAGTCACCATAAGGCTAAAAAAAATATAATAGTCTTGGTTCTCAGGCACCGCCCACAACATCATAAAGTCTACCGCACGTTTCATTGTTATTTCCATTTTTCATTTCAATTTTTTTCTAAAATCGTCATACTAAAAAACAATGTGATCCTAAATAGGCCGCAGTTACTTCCCTTTACTGCTTTACTGCTGTACTGAGCATCTCGTGTTATGGTCATGGCTGCAATGGGAGTTTGTATGCTTGTTTATGTGGGGAGGCCTGCACTATATTTTCAAAAGTCATTGTCTAAGAATAAATTCTTATATTTTTTAAGCCTTATCCAATTAATTTTGAACTGCTTGCGTACAAATATGCATGAAAATTTAAAAAAACCACCATGGCATAACAACACTACGAGTAATTACCCAATGTTGCCTTTCCAACTTGCGTACCGGTATTCCTTTACTAGTATTTATTTAAAGGCATCATGGGGAGCGGTTGGGTAGCCTAGTGGTTAAAGCGTTCGCTAGTCAGGCCGAAGACCCGGGTTCGATTCCCGACACGGGTACAATGTGAGAAGCCCATTTCTGGTGTCCACTGCCACGAAATTACTGGAATATTGCTAAAAGCAGCGTAAAATCATACTTATCACTGGACCCAAGAGAGTAAAATATATTGAATACCCAAAGAACACTCTCAATACCCCATGTGAATGATAACATTTGTGTGAATACTCAATAGCTCAAAAGATTATCTGTACCCCTACGCAATTATGAAAGTCTCACTGCCTAATCCATTTAGTCGCATCTTAGGACACCCAAGGTTGCTGGGGACCAATTCTAACCCTAAATCACCTCTGAGTAATATGCAAGTAGAAATAACATGAGGACGTCTTATAAAAGTCGGATAAAATCACCAAAGTTCTCCAATTCTGACCCAGAATCCCAACGATGAACTTACGCAGTTCCTGATGAAAGGTTTGAATCCTTGAGAACCGATGGAAATCCCATCCACCATGATAGCACTGAAACACCCCAAACACACCAGCACCTCGGCTATGTACCGCATCTGCAACATCACACACAGGACATGTTCTATATATCTGTTTTATATAGTAACCATATTAAGAACAACTTTATTGGGTAAACGTGTTTGAAGTTTAAATTCACAAGTATTCTTGGTTCCAGAATGTTGTAAAACCTTCATGTACATATTGGTCTTAATATTTTCCATTGTATTTTCCTATAAAAAATAACTCACTTTATTTGATTCCTTTAAACTGTAAATATGTCACTGTAATCATAGATCAACATAATTTTGCCATCAATATTCTCAGACAACGTCACATCAACACAATCTCTGTTTTTTGGTTGGAGACAAAAATAACGCTTAACACACCATGTTTGTCACCAATAAGTCAACAGAACCTCTGTGCCTGCATAAATGTTTTGAAATATTCTACACGAGAAAAAACAAATTCAAAAGCTTAATTCCTTGTATTCCAAAATCTTTAAATCCATGTTCAAATTTCATACAACAGCATGTTCGGTAACAAAACTGCAGTGGATAGTCAAAGGGAGATAATCCAATACAATTTATTTCAGCCTCCATGGACACACATGTCGAGAGACGCAAGACTGCCAAATGTGCATCTGTATCAAAATAATCAGTGCAATCCAGCAAGTATTTCATTGCTATAAGCTACGCATGACAACTGCGCGGATGTATGGCACCTTATGACCTGAATTGTCTTGTACACAACACTAAGGGGATGTACGCGAACGTTAAGCCTGTATCTACACACCCTGCTGTTGATACACGTAACATTTCATGAATTCAGTATTTTCAGTTAAATAGTTTTGTGTGACAACAAGATCTATCTTGCGACATCAAACTCCCTGTCAGGGTCAGCTGTGACGTGAAGGCAATGTCATATCAGAGATTATTATTTTTTTTTTGCTGTTCAGCGCCGCACTCCGCAATATTCCAGCTATATGACAGTGGTCTGTAAATAATCAAGTCTGGATCAGACAATGCAGTGATTGACATCAGGAGCATCGGTCTTCGCAATTGGGATATGATGACTTAGTCAGCAAGTCTGACCACCTGATCCCGTTAGTTGCCTCTTATGACAAGCATAGTTGCCTTTTACGGGAAGCATGGGTTGCTGAAGATCATGCTGACATCATACCAGCTCATTTTTACAATACTGCGACTGGCCAATCACATAGCTAGATTCTTTAACTGGTATACTGACCATGTGTCCTGATGACCCCCCAACTCACAATGTCAATGGTCCCCCTGAAGCCCAGAAGTTGGGTCCCCTCCGGCCGTGTGTAGATGATGACGCTGATCAGCGCCAAGTGTATGATTGCTATCACCAGTCGCAGGATGAACCGACTCTGAAGATGACAAAATATATAATGAAGCACATACAGACCAAATGAGAATCAGTTAAGGTGGAATAAAAGTTGACGTTTTCATTCCTAACCAAAAGGTCGTGTAAAATCCTGACATAGAAACCCCATATTTCTATTGGTGTTTGTTTGTTTGTTGTTCTATACCACTCTCAGCAATATGACAGGTATATGATATATGATGGCGACCTGTAAAGATCTGTCTGGACCAGACAATCCAGTGACTGATATTATGAGCAACGAACCACGTGCTTGGGTACGACGACACACAATCAACCATACCACCAAGTCCGACAACCTGACTGATTAAGTTGCCCTACACAAGCATATGTAATTCTAACCAACACCCCATACAGGTGTATTCAAGAAGTGACTTTTTCTTTCAAGAATTGAAGGGTCTATATGATCAGAAACTGTGATTTTGTATTTATAAGTCCAAGGTGATTAGAAAGGGGTTTACTCAGAAATGTGGAAGTAGTCTGTCAGTGTTCACATAATTCCGAGAATAGAGTCTCATGAAACATGTATGAACACCAGATTGTGTCTCTCATCAGGTGGAAAAGCTCAAATCATGTTTTGGTTTGGTTTGATTTGGTTTGTTGTTTAACGCCACACTCAGCAATATTTCAGCTATATGACGGTGGTCTGTAAATAGTCAAGTCTGGACCAGACAATCCAGTGATTAATATCATGAGCATCGACCCACGGAATTGGGATCGATGATATGCATCAACAAAGTCAGTGTGCCCGACCACCTGATCACGTAAGCCGCCTATTACGACAAGCATAGTCACCTTTATGGCAGCATGGGTTGCTGAAGACCTATTCAACCCGGATCTTCACGCTTCCTCAAATCGTATAAACTCCACACTAACATTGGAATATTCATTGTTGTATTCCAGGATATGTTCAGATGTGGTATTCCAGTGTATATTCAGGTGTGGTAAATCACGGGATCATGATGTATATCTATTTATCTCCATAAATGTTCTGACCACACAACACATTAACCCAATATCTCTTGACAATATATCTAGTGAGAGCCTGCCACACATGTCGTTACCCTGGCGAATGTCTTCCACTTCTCGTCCAGCAGTTGTCGTATGACCCCTCCCTCCAGCATGTCCAGGTGTTCCTCTGTCTCACCATTCACAATGATCATCAGCGCCGAGTTCCAGTCTACAAGACACACCTCCATCATCATCATCATCATCACCTTCGTCATCATCATCATCATCATCATCATCACCACCCCCTCCAGCATAATCACAATCATCAACTTCATCATCACCATCTCCATCATCTCCAACCACTAAACACCATGTAACAGTGAAGAAAGCATCTTCCAATTGCTAGCCCACTAGCCTAAGTTTAACATAAATACCCCCACTCAGACACAGTATACTGACTCTGAGCAGACCAGTCTTGTTTTAGAACCTTAATGCCCAATGCCAGGCAGGGTAACAACAAGAACCATCTTTTAACTTCTTTGGGTATGACGCGGCCGGGGATTGAACCCCAACCTTCTGCTCTACCACTAGACCACAGAGGTGGTTCTGTCTTTGGAAGAAGGAGCCTATCAGTTGGGGACATGCAACAAGTTCATGTCTCTTTTAAATTCAAATTGTAATCCCTCATATTACTATGTAGACATAGTATATACATACAGATACATAAATGCAGATGTAGACCGTTGCGCTTGTAAGAACGATGAGTTGGCATCCTTGATAACGCAGTGTATCAAATCAACAAATATACTAGGCAAAAGAAGTTAAGGACCACCCAATTCTTTCATATTACTGTAGGTAATCTGTGATGCCTTGACAGATTAAATATAGTAATATGAAAGAAGTGGGTTGTCCTTAACTTCTTTTGAGTAGTATAAGATAAATGATCCATTCACTAACTTCTTTTAGGAAATGACGCCACCACCATCGCTCCTCTCTCTATTACATATCAAACAATTTCTCTCGCTTGAGAGAGTATTTTGATTGGATGGCTAACAAAGATGTTGTGGTGAATAAGTCCAGGGCCCCGTTCCACAAAGCGATCTTAGCGCTACGACTGTAGTAAGTCAATGTTCAAGAATGGGAGTTACGATCGACTTAGCGCAAAGGTCACTTTGTGGAACGGGGCCCAGGGTATTTATCATAGAATGGCAAGAAAATACCCTGGATAAGAAAGGATGACTATAAAGATGGCTAGTTACTTGTGTCTCCCTTGGGGCCTATAGAGTCCAGGGACGTGAGAGGGTAGGCTGAACACAGGATGTTGCTGTACCGCCACAGTTCCTGAAACAAAGCACCGCCATCAGCACACTTGACCAATCACCACACAAACAGGGAATACAAGACAACGGATGGCATCTGAGTTGAACATCCGGTTGGATATTCGAGGTAGAACACGTCATAAGTTTTTCCTGCAGACTTGGGGCTAAAAATAAAAAATTGGTGTCCCGGCACTGCGACTTGGTTGAATGTGTGTCATCATACCTTGATGGCATGGATGGTGTTCATAATATCAATCACTGGATTGTCAGGTCCACACTTTACTTAAAGGCTGCTGTCACATTTTTGCAATACTGTTTAGTCCAGCGTTAAACAAGAACAAAAATATCAAAACAAAAACAACTTCCATGCTGTACAAAGCTACTCAGTCCAGAACAAACCCCAAGGTCATAAACCCTTCTCAAATACAATTTCATGCTCAAATCGGGACTCATGCTCAACTCAAAACACAGACTCAGTAAACAAAGGTCATAAAATACATGACTCGTCGGAGAGAACATTCATAAATTGTTAAGATCGGAAACGTCTTCTAGAATATGAATAGACGGCACTTCAAAGACATAAGAGTTCTAGCTCACCAAACTGTCCAACTCCAGCATTTCCTTGAAGATGGTGTGTCTCCCGAGTTTGCTGGCAAGGGTAAGGGGAGTCAGGCCATACTTGTTCTTGATGTGGGTGTTTGCTGGGCGTTCATGGTGACACACTGCATAACGGTACATGGTCTGGAAGCAACAAGCAGTACCACATATTCTACAAGCAGCTCGACATATGGCAATTGATTTAACACTTAAAGGGGCACTAACCTCTGGCTTCTTCCTGGATGCCTGACACTGCCAGCCAGGGCTCACTTAGTAAGCTGCCATGAGTCGATTTGCTCGCTAATGCAATTAAGAGTAACAAGAGACTGTAAGGACAGCGGTAACATACTTTCAGCCAATATATATATACACTTTTCTGACATTGATTGGTTACCTGTGATCATGATTTCAGTATTACAAAGGGCACATGTTTATTAATTTCTTCAACCTAACCAAATGACAAAAGGAATGGTAGAAGCTCATCGGATGTCGTTATTTTGAAATATCCCTGACGGTTATAGATTAATAAGAAAAAAGTATCCCCGTTGCGAAAGCATTTTCGAATTGCGTGGATAATACGATTACAACCCCCTTGTTGTCATCCATGTTTCCTGGTATAACCTTACACCCGCGAATTTGTCGTCATTCACTTGATGCTCCATTAATAAATTTGTTACAAATATAACTAGTGGCAGCACCACTCAGATTACCTGACAAAGGTTCCCATTTGGCATTTCTTGTGTCTGGGGTAATTATTGAATCTAAATCCAGGTTTGAAGTGGAGTGAAATGTATGTTATGTAATATGCACGTGACAGCACAGCAAGGGATCAATGATCAGCTGAGTTACAAAAAAAATATGCATTAACCAAAGGGTTAACTGAAAATATGGTTTTTGATTAATCACGGTCATCTAGCATAGTGAATTTGTCGAAAGTAAGTGTTTGCATGTGTGGGTTTACTAAAACAGACAGAATACACCCATATCCGAGGGATGTAATTGCGTTATAAAAAATTGCCGATGGAAAAACAACATACTTTGTTCAAATGATTTTCGGTAAATATGTTGATTGATTGCTCATTGTTATCTAACTCAGCGGATTTTTTTAAAGAACCGTGGACATCATGAAAACAGTTTCAGCTGACCAATGTGCCTTGCAGACATATGTGATATTGTTCCTTTATGTGTAAATTTACGGATCCATTTCTCTACCAAGGTAACTGGCTAATATCATACATATTACCTTGGTCGGTTGTAATTACGATATTTGCATTTTGTTTTCATTTATTTGCTGTAGCATTGAACAGATTCATTCTTGTTCCTCTACGTTTTTGTTGGGAAGTTCTTTGTTGCGAGACAGAAAACACTAAGTCGTTGCTTTCACAAGCCTTTTAGTTTGTAAGCATGTATGTGTTACAGTCAGTGTGTAAAATGTGATTCACTCAGGAAAATTATAAAATGTATACCGGTAAATTAAAAAGTAAGAAAATAAAAAGTAAGAAAATAAAAAAGTAAGAAAATATCAACATTCTTTGACTTTCAAGTAGTTTTAATCATATCATTTTCAGTAACTTAAGCATAGGAATGTTTGGAATTTATTATCATAATAAATAAATGGACATATTTTTGAGCCAATTTGTAAATTAACTGAATATATAGGCATTTAATAAATTGCCTAAGTGAAAATTTTAGTCATTTTACAAATTGACTACAACATATATACACACGATAAAATAAGCAATGCTCAGGTGAAATATCTAGTTTGTGTAACAATTTTTTAAGTCAGAATAGTGTAAAGGAATATCGCACAAAACCGAGCAACTGACTTGTCAAAACTTTGTCACCATAACCGATGCTACCCACAAAGATACCTACATTTCCTTATTAATTCCAAGACAAAACTGTATTCAATTTTGTTGACCAATGAGGTGATTCACACTTATACTATCAATAAAAGGGACAACAGCGCTTGTGGTTGACACAGCACAGGTCGCAAATTAGTCAAGATTTCTGGAATATTATCTGGATATCCATGGGAAAAACACAATAACAACTTAGGCAACAACCAGTCCTGGTGAATTTTCAGAGATCAATGCCCCTCTAATACCTCATGATCTGTTTTTTTATAAGAGACAAGGTACTTTTACAGTCTTTCATTCAAAACATACAATTTCTATTCTCCCAAAGCAGCAAAACATTTTTTGATATGTTATCAGTGTGTCCAGCATCCCCAGCAATACAACCTAAAAAATTGAAACTTAAGGCAGAAATATTCCGTTCAAAAGAAGTCAAAGAATACTTGATTCTTTCAAATTACTATAATTAATCTGTCACGGCAGGAACAATTAACTAAAGTAATATGAAAGAATCAGGTGTTCTATAACTTCTTATGAGTAATATATTTTCGAAATTAATTTTTTCTAAAAAGTACTAGAATATGAAATGATCCGTGCCATATTCGAACCAGGGCCTGATAGAGTACAACATTGACATTTTATTAGTTTCATCGATTTTCATTTAGTTTAAGTTTCCAGTGAGTGAGTGAGTGAGTGAGGGAGTGAATACGGTTTTACGCCGCTTTTAGCAATATTCCAGCAATATCACAGCTGGGGACATCAGAAATGGGCTTCACACATTGTACCCATATCGAGAATTGAACCTGGGTCTTCGGCGTGACTAGCGAACGCTTTAACCAGTAGGCTACCCGACCGCCCCTTTTAAGTTTCCAACAAAGCAATCAATCCTGAAACCAGTGATTGATTATTTTCATGATTTGATTGATTATTGCACCCCCTTTAACTGTCCCACCAAAATGATATAAAAATGTCAGTCCATAGAGTTAAATATATATGACATTTTTTTATAAGAAGCACATAAGGGTAAAGTTTTGTTTATATTATTATGTCTTAGTGAACATTATTTTAAAAGTTTAAGATCAATTTTCTTTCACCAAAGTAACATTAGAATACAATTCTGAGAGTGCCGACCCATTTATTATACCTGTAGTGTGAAAGTATTTGCAGTCATGCTTGTTTATAAGCATCTGAACATCAGAAACCTCGACATGACAATGAAAATGAGTGAATCAAAGTCAACTGAGTGCACACTGATCCCGTGGGTGAGGTGAGGTGAGGTGAAATGCGGTTTAACGTCACGTCCAAGATTGTTGCACTTATATAGCAACGTGCATTCACGTGTGTGTGTGGCTGCTTGTACTAGTCCGGACTAGTATGACACGTCTGGGATCGAACCCAGACCTTCCGCTCTCCAGGCAGCGCTCTACCACTAGACCACAGAGGCGGTCAGTGATCCACTGACCGGAGTAATAAGATCTATCATGGTCTAAACGCATATAAGAAGTAATAAACTGGAAAGTGTCCTATTCAACTTCATAATTTAATATAAATTCATACTACATGGTGTCGTTTTTGTATTAGGTAAATAGTGTTTTGGGTAAGAATGCATTGTATCAATTTATGAATGGCAGTAAAATAGTTTTTGCTGGGAGACCTCATTTGCATATTCATATTTGCAAGATACCATGCCTTATCGGATTGCACAAACATCGATAACATGATAAATAATCTTACAAGTATGTTGTGATATAATATTGTACCCCATTAGCTCTCATAAACGCATTTGAACATTGATGTATTGTGTAAGCAACAATAACATCAGGAAGAAAGGATCGGTTGGGAGTATTGATATAAGTTGGCATCATGCTAATATTTCATTCAAAATGCCAATGACATCCATCAGGCATAACAACAACAGGTATGAAAAACTCATATTCACCACCAGTGGAATGTTCTATATTGACCGCAAGTCCCTGACCACTAAAGCCACCTGGGACTTGTTCTAAAGAGTCAATGACACTGAATATAAAACTGATTAATACGCTAACTGTCTAGTACCTTTAGGCATCCTAGTAGAATAGTACGATGAGAAGATAGCTGGGAGCAATGGGTATTTTTGGATACAGTGGGGCTTTTTATTTCTTTTGATAGAATTAGAATTCCAATTTGTTGTCATGGTAACTGGAAAAAATACAGATGTCCAAAATTCCTAAATAGAAAACAGAGCTCCAGATAACTTTTTGAGCAATTGAGTTTTTACTCTAGTGTTTCTATCTTATTTGGGTTATTACATTTTTCATTGGGTAACCAATAATTTTTCATTCATCTATTCATCACTCTATTGGGGTTTTCCAAAGATTAGTCAACATTTTAAGATTTAAAACAAAAGAAATAATGTTTTAGATGTATATAACTGTTCTAAATATATAGCCTTGACTCGGAAAGTAAATTAGCTTGTAATTGTGTTTCGGAAATTAGCTCCAATGTACGCATGCTGAAAAAGCTTCATTGGATATTTACGCATGCTGTTTTTATACATTTGAGTTTTTCATTAAATGCATACATTTCTGTATGAAAGTAAATTGAACGAAATTGGGTTTTAAATATTTTGGGAGGGTAAATACACTGCTTATCTGTAGCTCTGAGAAAAAGGCACCAGTCCATATCATATAGATAGACTGATATCTGTGGAAAGTTTGATCAAGACTTTGGGTGATGCTCTGGAAATAAAAACTAAAGGACGGACAGCACAAATTCCTTCCATAATAAGGCCATACATTTTTTCTTTTTTATTTCTCGGACACACTTCGACAACGGGTCCTCATCGAAAAGCAAAATAAAGATGTTTCAAGCAAATCTTTAATATATTATACAAAGTAATAAAATCAACAAAAATATATCTAAATGTTGCCAAACTGACATCTAAGTTATTATTTCCATTGTTTTCATGCGATTGCATGTAATGTAAATCAAATGACATCTCGGCTTTTGTCGCTTCGATTTCTTGGCTTGGACACAATGTTTTTAATGCCAAAATATATGCATAAGACATCTTTGTCACAGCTCGTAACCTTGCACTATAGATATATTTCCATGAAGTTCCATGTTTTTGATAGAGATCGTGATTTCATGCTTAAAAGGTTCAGAATGACATGATTTAACCCAAACCATTGTCAAAGTCTGACAATTATGATACATGAGGACAGTACCGTTGCTGTAAGTTGATTGGCTGCCTTAGGTGCTTAAATTTGCCCAATCAGGAATCTTGTAACAGATTATGTCGGCGAAACAATACAAGATTTTTTTTATGTATACTGACATGGCCTTCGACGTACGTGTTATTCATACGAAGCTTCGAAAACGGAGGTATTTCCTCATGTAAGGGAGCGGACAGCCACTCTCATCGGGAAATGGGTGATGACTGATATTATTTGTAATTCTTCTTACAATAACGTTCCGACTATATAAACAAATGAAAATAAAAAAGAAATAGGTAAGTGGATTTTATGAAATCTTATATTTGCCGAAAATCATGAAATTTTCACTTCATTGGTCCTTAATCTGGACGTCATGAATGTTTTAGCTTGAATTATTTTAATTTAAAAAATCTTAATTAAGTTGTTAATGAATTATTTAAATAATGTAATACACATAATTTTCATATTTATAAACAATAGGATTAATTAGACCTTTCAAATAGTGTATACACCAATGTAGTAGAAAAGATGTTTTACAAGCGGATAATTTCCTTGATAAATGTTGGCTTCATCTATCACACAAGAGTCTCTGGGAACTTGGTGTCACAGCAGGAATCTTCTGGTTGGCTGGTATTGAAACAGTTAATTGTCGCCAATGCTGCCAAAATAGCGGCGTCTTTCATGCATTTCCACCTATGAATGCTGCATTTGTGCACAAGCTTTGTGCCAAGGATATGATAAAATGTTCTTGAAAAATTGAGTTGTTTTACTTTTGAAACTCCAGAACATTTTTTTTATACCTACCTATCTTTTTAGGACGTAATTCAAGTAAAACAAAACTCTGACGCTTTTTTTTTTTTAAATTGGCCAACCTCACTTTTGAAATGAGTTTGAAATCCGTAAACCAAGAAATAAAAAAGTGTCGCCTTATACAATAAAACATGTTATATATGAATTCCATATCTACCATCAGTGATTTAAGAGGCCACCTGCAGTTTTAAATCCACATCAGAATGACTTTCATAAAAATAAACAAATGATTGACATTTATTTTTACTTTTATTTTGACCGACCGTGTGGAAAAGCTTGAATAAATCTGCGAAACATAAAAATAAAAATGTCTGGCCCAATTGTTCACAGGATATTTTATCAGTGGCACTGGGAGCATTTATTTTCTCTGTTGTTACAATCATGAATAAAAAATGAATTAAGTTGGATATATGCATAGTACATTGAAATGCTCTGAGTAGTACATACACTTCGCTCTTATTTTGTTCTGGGAAACCCCAACAGTGAGGTTTTTAGTCCTTGTGGTAATTTTTTAACTAAACAGGCTCATGTACTTTTTTTTATCATAAACTCACTGAAAATTTAGAAAAACTGTGATTCAATGAATAAAAAAGCGTATAGTTGACAAAGTCATCTATATCCCACGCCCATTTTAACACGTTATGGTCCCTAACCAGGTAACTGACCCAACATTTCTCTTAGCCCATGTCAAAATAGCTGCAATGAAAATTCTAAAATAAACATTTCTAAAACTCCTTAATATCAAATGGCACTAGTTCAGTATGCGCTTTATATATAGACATGCAATGTTTGGCAAGGAAATATTTAACAGTTTATTTGTTATACTCCTTAAGTAAACCAATCCTATATTAAAACTTAAATCCAACTTGTTGTCATGGAAACATAGACAATAAAAATTTCTAAAAGTGCTATATATCAAAAGGCACCAGTTCAGTATGTGCCTGGTAGACATGCAAAGTTTTGTAAGAACGTATTTAACAGTTTTTGAGTTACGCTCTGGAAACGAACACCACCCCTGTAGAACCTAAGTCCAACTTATTGCCATGGAAACGTGAAAAATAAAAATTTCTAAAATTCCTAAATAGCAAGAGGCACCAGTCCAGTATGTGTCTGGTAAACATGCAAAGTTTTTGTTGGAAAGTATTGAATGTGTTTTGAGTTATGCTTCGGAAACAAACTCTACCCTATAGAACCTAAGTCCAACTTGTTGCCATGGAAACGTAAAAAATAAAAATCTATAAAATCCCTAAATATCAAAAGGCCCCACGTTTTAGCATGAGTCTGACAGACATGCAAAGTTTCATAGAGAAATATTAAACGGTTTCTGAGTTATGCTCCGGAAACGATTTCGGGACGCAAACACGCACACACGCATGCACACACGGACGGAACCCATTTCTATATCCCCCGCCAACTTTGTTGGGGTGGGGGATAATAATGAAGTGACCTTGTGATATGATCTACTGAACAGGTGACATGTTAGGTAATTGTCTGGTATCACCTGCTGGATCTATTTCTGATCGTGAGTGTCTATTTACCGGCTGGTCTGCTATGACAACCATATGCAGAACTGTGTTTCCAAATGAGTCCTGGAGGTTTGGATCAGCCTTGTGCTCGATGAGGTAGTCGTAGATGTCCGGGTGGCAGACACAGGCAGCGAACGCCAGTGGATACTCTCCATAGTATGCATAACCTGTAATAGAAATCACATTGGCTACAATCATTTATCAGTGACTTCCAAGAGACAAATGTCAATAGGACATTTTCATGATTTTATCAACTTTTGATCGACATTCTGTATTACTTTACGGGGCATGGGTGGCCCAGTCATAAACGCCCCAATTCGCTGCGCAGAGTTGCGTCCCTTGGGCACATCAGAAACCTGTGATTGTGGGTTCCAATCCCAGATCACCCTGATTATGTTTCTAGGTTTGTCAGCACCATTCACGTTCTTGTGGGTTTTACCAAGGTGGTAAATGTTGGAGACCTGCATCACTTCAAGCTTTTCTCCCATATACAGCTGGCATGCTGTTATATAACTAGAATACTGTCCAAACTGGCTTTAAACTCACTCACTGACTTCATATTTTAACCAAATTTGTCAAAATCCTTCAGATGACATCTTGGACGACAAACAGTTAATGTCCTACAAAATAAACATGAGACACCCTGGATCTGTGTTCAACTTCTTAGCTATGTATTGTAACACTGTGACATGATGAATTTCAAACAAATTTTCCCAATTAAAAATTCAAACATAGTTTTAATTGTTTTATGCAATGATCACACACTCTGAAGAAGAAGAGCCTTTTGGAATTGGTTTGAACTTTAAGATTAATTATTGGATGGAAAAAGGAATTTGTGACCAATAATTTATCAATTGGGACTGAGGCTAATAATAACTGAAATAGAAAGGTACATAAATAACGTGAAATTTACTATGCTCTGAACCCTGACGGGGTAAAAGATGAAAAAATTCTGTCATCCAGTTTAAGATAAAAGAAAGCTTTGTTTTCAATATTCCCTTCTACTCCAACTGACTTTGACATAAAAGACCTGTGAAGATCCGTGGTAGAATAGGTCTTCAGCAACCCATGCTTGCCGTAAAAGGCGACTATGCTGATTGTAAGAGGCGACTACAAGGATCGGGTGGTCAGGCTCGCTGACTTGGCTGACGCATGCCATTGATCCCAATTGCGTGGCTTGATGCTCATGACATCAATCACCGGATTGTCTGGTCCAGACTCGATTATTTACAGACCGCTGTCATATAGCTGGAATATTGCTGAGTGCGGCGTTAAACAACAAACAAACAAAAACTTCTGTGATCCAATAAATGAAAAAATATCGGCTTAATCATGACATGCCATTAGTTAATTAATGTGATAGGGATTGTTAATTCCATCAAATGATGGACCTGGCACGTATTAGAGACCCAGATTTACTTTTTTGGACAAAGCATATTACCTGGGGTCAATTAAATAATGGCATGTATTGGATGCTCGGCATCTCATCGAGGAAATATGCTATATTTGAAAAATAGTTGATCACAAATGGTACAGATTCATACGTTGGAAACTGACAAATACTACACCATTCACTTAAATAAATTTATTGGTCCATTAACACTGACAAGCAGGCTGATATTTAGGAGATAAACATACTGTGTTTTCAAAGTGGAGCTAGATTATCTGTAGATTTAACAGCGCTAAATTGAATTTGAAACCGAATGCACAGCGTTCAATGTGACGTAAAGGCTTTGACGTGAGAGTCGTATATAGAAAAGCGCTCAATTCCACGCTCTCAGTTGTCCCCAAGTCTTAAGAACATTCTCTTTGTTGATTTCTAGAGGCTTTTTTTACATGAAACTTATTGCCACACTTCCTTTGAATATTGTAGTAACTGCAACTTTCCGTTTTTGTAACCGGTAAATGTAGATATAAATATTTAAAAATGCCTACCAACAATGACTGAAAAAAGTATTATTTTATGGATATTAAATTTCGGGGTTATGCTTCCGTCAAACTAGCTGTTTCAATCAGAGGGGGTTTATTGTGATTTAATAGCCTCTGATTGACCTATCAGAATTGAGTAATTTCCAAATTCATGGCTCCACTGATAAACTTCAGTCATAAAGAGATGGAGAAGTCTGAATCACTGTCCAGTGGTATGTAAAACCCTACGCATGTGGTGTTTTGTCATTTAATGCTGCAGTCACCAATATTTCAGCTATATGATGGCAGCCAGAAAATCAGCAATTCATGGAGCTTGTCGTAAGAGGCGACTAACAGGATTGGGTGGTCAGGCTTGCTGTCTTTGTTGATGCGTGTCATGGTATTCCAATTGTGTAGATCTATGCTCATGATTGTCAATCACTAGTTTGTCTGGTCCAGACTCGATTATTTACAGACTGCCATCACATAGCTGGAATACTGCTGAGTGTGGCATTAAACAACAAAGAAAGAAACACCTTTAACTGTATAAATGTATTGGGCTATTAGAGTTCTACAAATTGTAGGGCAGAGTCACAATGTAAAGGGGCGGTCGGGTAGCCTAGTGGTTAAAGCGTTCGCTCGTCACGCCGAAGACCCGGGTTCGATTCCCGACATGGGTACAATGTGTGAAGCCCATTTCTGGTGTCCCCCACGGTGATATTGCTGGAATATTGCTAAAAGCCGTGTAACACTACACTCACTCACTCACAATGTAAAGGTTTGCGGCAACCAGTGTTGACAATCCACTTATCAAAGTCATGTACTTTACGCCAGCCACGTTACTGATGAACAAATGACATTCATTGATGTGCTGTCAGTTGTTTATGGCTAGTACAATGCCACACACATCCCCATTGTCATATTCAAGTCCACGGTTGAAAATCCCAGGCATACATTAGGTGCTAATGGTTCACTCTGCACGGACAGGTTGGTTGCTTTCATAATCACTTTCAATATTTCTCGATGTTTGTATTGAAAGCAAAACCTGAGACTTAGTGTTATTGCTTTCATACAACATTCGGGACATTTGTATCACCTTCCCATCAACAGAGGGTTTCAAAACTTGGATCATGACATTAATCATTGGCGGCATCAGGCAGGACTGTAGGGAGACATTGTATCAGAGTTAAAGATCTGATTGTAATGAGATTAGGCGATCTGGTCACGCTCGCTGACTTGGTTGATGCATGTCATCGTATCCCAATTGCGCCGATGACGTCAATCACTGGATTGTCTGGTCCAGACTCGATGTTTAACAGACCGCTGTCATATAGCTGGGATATTGCTGAGTGCAGCGTTAAACAACCAACCAACCCAATTGCGTAGATCAATGCTGATGATGTCAATCACTGGATTGGCTGGTCCAGATTCGATGATTAACAGACCACCATCATATAGCCAGAATATTGCTAGGTGCAGCATTAAACAACCAACCAACCAACCAACCCAATTGCATAGATTGATGCTGATGACGTCAATCACTGGATTGTCTGGTCCAGACTCGGTGTTTTACTGCTGTCATATAGCTTGAATATTGTTGAGTGCGGCTTTAAACAACAAACATACAAACAAAACTCACAAATTTAGCCCTGGCTACTCACCATCGTAATTTGTCTTCTTGCTCTTACTCTTTTTCTGGTCTTCAGGCAAGAAGAACCGCCCTGTGGCTCGCTGATTGACTTTAGCACCATTTTCAGTGAGGATTTTCACCCTCTCGAAGTCTCCCTGAACCACCGCTATATGCAAGGCACTTTCACCTGAAACAGAGAAGGAAGTTTCTGGAGGACCATAATCACATCTAACAGATGCTCCAGTGGTTCCTGGGGTCACGCCTGTACCTCATCTGAGCCACCGTAATTTGCTGTGCAGAGTTGTGTCCCTAAGGCATGCCACAAACATATGATCATGAGTTTGAATCTCCGTTCACTCTGGTTATGTCTCTTATCATACCTGTCTTGTGGGGTTCATCAAAGTGATAAATGTCTGACACCTGCCTCACTTTGGGCTTTCCTCCCACATTAGTCTAAAATGCTTTGACATAATGGAATACTGTTCAAAGAAGATCCGGGGTAGAATAGGTCTTGAGCAACCCATGCTTACCATAAAAGGTGACTATGCTTGTTGTAAGTGGCGACTAACGGGATCGGGTGGTCAGGTCGCTGACTTGGTTGATACATGTCATCGATCCCAATTGCGCAACAAACAAACAAACAAACAAACAAAAATTGTATCCCAATACGATCACTGGATTGTCTGATCCAGACTCGATTATTCACAGACTGCCATCATTTTGCTGGAATATTGCTCGGTGTGGCGTTAAACAACAAACAAACTGTTCAAAGTGGGCGTTCAACCCAACTCACTCATTTGCTCGCTCATACTAGTTATTGCTCTGTGTGACATGAGAAGCAGTATTTATATTCTCAGTCCTTAAAGATACTGAGAATCACATTTCCTTTCAAAGGCTCTTGGTATTTTTGATATCCTTTGATTACATGTTTGCGGACAACTATGTTCATCCCAATCTCATTAAGATCAGATCTAGGTTCTCGCTGCCACTCAACAAAGATCTGAGGACATCCCATTACGGGTCACGTCAGAACGACCTTTCACGAACTTTGACTGACCACTGAAATGACTAACAAGAAGTTGACATCAGCCAATTAAAAAGTAGCTTTCTTAAGCTTTGCGGCACTCCTTTCAACCTGGCGACTTCCATTTCGGACTACGCTTGAAAAATATGTTGACACAGTTCTCGATTAAAAGTATGAAAACTGAACAAACGAACATTCCAGAATGTCTAATATATGGTTGAGATTGTATGGCAGTGCTTCCCACGTACTGTGCAACGCCTCCTCCGTTCAATTGATTATCCCACGGAAGCAAGAGATAGACGATAATTTTGATGGAATCAGTCGTATGGGCCGTAACTGTTGTTCAGAATACACCATGTTATTGTTTTGAGGTTGCATGATTAGAAAACACATTACGACTGTCACTATCATGATCTGGTAGGTGACGCTTTAATTGGTCGGATCAAAGGTCATTCTGACCTGACCCGTAATGGGATGTCCTCAGTTCTTTGTTTAGCGATAGCGAGAACTAAGATCTGATTTTAAATGAGATTGCGTTTATCCTGATTGCTCATGCTATAATGGGTGTGACATCACACAGACATTGTAAATATTTGGATGATGGCTTTCTTTAAGATAAACTTATCTTTTATAGGTGGGTGAAATGTTTTACAGTTGTTCATGTGATCAATGAGAAAACTATGAATGTTTCTTAAGCGCCAGAAAACCCATACTACGATCTGAGTTAAACACCACTAGATTCAGGTAAGAATTGGTTTTCAGCAACCCATGTTTGTCGTAAGAGGTGACTAAAATGATCGTACGGTCAGGCTTGCTGACTTGGTTGATGCAGGTCATCGTATCCCAATAACAAACTTTAAACAAACAAACAAACAAACACACAAACAAAGAAATACTACCATATATACAAAATATACTATTTGTAAATTTTGGTTGATTGTGTAGGTTTTGTTTGATTGTTGCTTAATGCCACTCAGCAATGTTCTAGCTTATGACAGCGGAACATAAATAACGTGGAGTGTGGACCAGACAATCCAGTGATCGATATAATGAACAACGGTCCACTACGTTGGGATACGATAACAGGCAACCAACAAAGTCATCGAGCCTGACCACCCAATCGATTAAGTTGCCTCTTGTCACAGAGCAGCATAGATTTGCTTAGGACCTCGCTATTTTAACCAGGAATCTCCTCGGTATGACAAGCATTGGATGCTTGGGACCTATTCTAACAAGGAATCTTCACGGTATGACAAGAATAGGAAGCTTGGGACCTATTCTAACAAGGAATATCCACGGTATGTCAAGCATGGGATGCTTGGGACCTATTCTAACCAGGAATCTCCACGGTATGACAAGAATAGGATGCTTGGGACCTATTCTAACAAGGAATCTCCACGGTATGACAAGCATGGGATGCTAGGGACCTATTCTAACCAGGAATCTCCACGGTATGACAAACATGGGATGCTAGGGACCTCTTCTAACAAGGAATCTCCACGGTATGACAAACATGGGATGCTTGGGACCTATTCTAACCAGGAATCTCCCAGTATGACAAGCATGGGATCCTAGGGACCTATTCTAACCAGGAATCTCCCAGTATGGCAAGCATTGGATGCTTGGGACCTATTCTAACCAGGAATCTCCACGGTATGACAAGCATGGGATGCTTGGGACCTATTCTAACCAGGAATCTCCTTGGTATGACAAGAATGGGATGCTAGGGACCTATTTTAACCAGGAATCTCCCAGTATGGCAAGCATGGGATGCTTGGGACCTATTCTTACCAGGAATCTCCCAGTATGACAAGCATGGGATCCTAGGGACCTATTCTAACCAGGAATCTCCCAGTATGACAAGCATGGGATCCTAGGGACCTATTCTAACCAGGAATCTCCACGGTTTTGAAAGTCATGAAAAGTCAATTTACAATTGCCATACATGAACTGACTGGTCAGAAAAACTTTATCATACATTCATATAATTCATTCCTACATCACAGTACACATTTATTCAAATTACTAATGTCAAATTAAAAAAGCCTACCGTATTTGACGTAATAAGCGACCAGGGCGCTCTCAAATTTAGAAATAAGGGGCTCTTATTAGAATATTATTTTGGTGAGAAAACAAAACAGAGTTGAAAGATCATAAATTTCGTGGTATATGCTGACAGCCTGAAATATTTATATACAAGAGATATATTTTTCCAGAATTTAATTGCCCATAATTAAGGGTGGATATAACACACGAGTGCGTATTATACACGAATAAATAAGTCTTGTGTACATTGATCAATCGGAAGGGGTGCTAATCGGGATTGTTCACTAGCCAATATATGTTCACTAGCCAATATATTAGCAATATCACCATGGGCGCTTATTAGAGCGGGGCGCTTATTACGTCGAATACGGTATTATCCATTCATGAGCTTGAAGGACTATACATTAAATAACTGTCAACCTACACACCATCTTTATACAGCACACAATGAGCAAATATCCTCGTACACGATGAAGTCGTTACACCACCAATGGTTTTATATTTCAGATCAAAATCACGCGAATACATTTTACAACGGACCATTAAGCACCAAGAATAAGAAAGTCATAATAACTCTGGGAAAAGATTATCTCATTCTCTGAGACAGAAACCAACAAAAAGAAATATTACATGAGAACCTTGTGCTGGAAAGCAACAGGACATTTCATTTGTCCAAGGGGCTCAGTTTCATCCGGAATCAATACACGTCACTGTAAACGTAGCTGGCGCTTACTGCAGGTGAGAAAAATCAATGGTAGGTCGGTGTCTGGACGAAACTAAACGGGTAAATGGTTCACCCTGGTAAAATTGCTGGATAAAATATCCCCAGCCTGCGCTTGGCTATCAGTGTCGTAAACAATGATCAATGATTGACGGGTGTGTGATCACGATTTACGTTCACACTCTCCATAATCGTTTATGAACATTTTATACAGCATGTGCCGGCAGCTCTGTGTGAAAGGGCTAGGTTTTGTAAGGTAATTAATTAATATCAGTCTTGAGGATATAGGAACAAAACCAGGAAACATGTCCTGGTTGCCAAGGCGTCAAGAGAGGGTTATTCCTTGTTGTCAATAGTAACACTTGTGTCTTGGCACTGCCAGGAACCATTCCTCCTACAACTCCCAGTGCCATTTGGCAGGGTGAGGAAGATTAATGGCTTTGACCTGGGAACAATTAACAAAAGTTGGCTTTCCTGGACTTGAATGGATGGCGTACAAACAAACGGGCATATAATGACTGCTGGACTGTTCCTTTTAGCTTGATTAGGAGATAAACCTACAGTGCTCTGAAGGTATATTTGGTTTAATTTGGAACAGAGCAATTTAGCTTTTTGTAAAAAGATGCAAAATGCAATTTGTAACCTGTAAAATAATTTTTTAGAGTATCTTCAAACAATGACTTTGAAAGAAGTACTGTTTTATACATATTAACTTTTGTGGTGATGCGGCTGTCATATCAGCTGTTTCAGTCAATGGTTATTGAGATTTGATACCTCTTATTGACCAATCACAACTGAGAACTTTCCAAATTCATGGTCGAATAACAATTTGCCTTGACTTTGAAAACAACACAGCATTAGTGGTTGGGACCACTGGATCCATTTGGTCGCCTCTTACAACCATTATAAGTGGCTGGGACAACAGGATCCATTTGGTCGCCTCTTACTGCCAGCATTAGTGGCTGGGACCAAAGGATCCATTTGGTCGCCTCTTACAACCAGCATAAGTGGCTGGGACCACAGGATCCATTTGGTCGCCTCTTACTGCCAGCATTAGTGGCTGGGACCAAAGGATCCATTTGGTCGCCTCTTACAGCCAGCATAAAGGCTGGGATGACCGGATCCATGTGGTCGCCTCTTACAGCCAGCATAAGTGGCTGGGATGACTGGATTCATTTGGTCGCCTCTAACTGCAGGCATAAGTGGCTGGGATGACTGGATTCATTTGGTCGCCTCTTACTGCAGGCATAAATGGCTGGGATGACCGGATCCATTTGGTCGCCTCTTACAGCCAGCATAAGTGGCTGGGACCACTGGATCCATTTGGTCGCCTCTTACAGCCAGCAGAAGTGGTTGGGATGACTGGATCCATTTGGTCGCCTCTTACTACAGGCATAAGTGGCTGGGACCTCTGGATCCATTTGGTCGCCTCTTACAGCCAGCAGAAGTGGTTGGGACCACTGGATCCATTTGGTCGCCTCTTACAGCCAGCATAAGTGGCTGGGACCAAAGGATCCATTTGGTCGCCTCTTTCAGCCAGCATAAGTGTCTGGGACCAAAGGATCCATTTAGTCGCCTCTTACAGCCAGCATAAAGGCTGGGATGACCGGATCCATGTGGTCGCCTCTTACAGCCAGCATAAGTGGCTGGGATGACTGGATTCATTTGGTCGCCTCTAACTGCAGGCATAAGTGGCTGGGATGACTGGATTCATTTGGTCGCCTCTTACTGCAGGCATAAATGGCTGGGATGACCGGATCCATTTGGTCGCCTCTTACAGCCAGCATAAGTGGCTGGGACCACTGGATCCATTTGGTCGCCTCTTACAGCCAGCAGAAGTGGTTGGGATGACTGGATCCATTTGGTCGCCTCTTACTACAGGCATAAGTGGCTGGGACCTCTGGATCCATTTGGTCGCCTCTTACAGCCAGCAGAAGTGGTTGGGACCACTGGATCCATTTGGTCGCCTCTTACAGCCAGCATAAGTGGCTGGGACCAAAGGATCCATTTGGTCGCCTCTTTCAGCCAGCATAAGTGTCTGGGACCAAAGGATCCATTTAGTCGCCTCTTTCAGCCAGCATAAGTGGCTGGGATGACTGGATCCATTTGGTCGCCTCTCACAGCCAGCATAAGTGGCTGGGATGACTTGATCCATTTGGTCGCCTCTTACAGCAAGCATAAGTGGCTGGGACCAAAGGATCCATTTGGTCGCCTCTTACAGCCAGCATAATCGGCTGGGACCAAAGGATCTATTTGGTCACCTCTTACAGCCAGCATAAGTGGCTGGGATGACTGGATTCATTTGGTCGCCTCTTACAGCCAGCATAAGTGGCTGGGATGACTGGATCCATTTGGTCGCCTCTTACAGCCAGCATAAGTGGCTGGGATCTCTGGATCCATTTGGTCGCCTCTTACAGCCAGCATAAGTGGCTGGGATCTCTGGATCCATTTGGTCGCCTCTTACAGCCAGCATAATGTTGTAGGGACCTATTCCAATCAGAATTCCGTCAGAGTTATTGGTAAGGAAACAACGAAGACATGGAACTTCATTATCTGAACGTCTCCAGGATTCTTCTGACCCCGTCATCAGTTTCAGGTTCTTCCAAACTCTAACTGCTTATCAAAGACTATAAAGAGAAATAGTTACTGTGTCACTCACAACAAACACCTGGTATGTCCAATTAATATTTCTGATTGTCAAAAAGATCTCCTGTATTTTTACATCTCTGACATGAGTGAGTGAGTGAGTGAGTGAGTGAGTGAGTGAGTGAGTGAGTGAGTATGGTTTTACACCGTTTTTAGCAATGTTCCATCAATATTACGGCGGGGAACACCAGAAGTGGGCTTCACACATTGTACCCATGTTGAGATGCAAACCCCGAGTCTTCGGTGTGATGAGTGAACGATTTAGCTACTAGGTATTGGTACTACTACTATTGGTAAATTTATATCGGCAATAGCTCGTTTTCGTTACAGTTCGCATTCCTTAAATATATTGAAACGGGAAGATATAACAATATACCTAGAAACTTGAGGATTTGTAAATTATGTAATATTGGTTCTGTGGAAAATGAATACCACTTTTTGTTAATTTGCAAAGCCTATGATAATTTACGACAACAATATATCCATGAAAAGATTTATGTCCATCCTACCCTGGATAAATTTAATATGTTAATGTCTGACTGTAACCAAACTACAATTCGAAATAACGCAATGTATTTGTATTATGCCTTTATCTACCATGAGTCAATAATTAATACTGTGGACCAATATATGTACCACGTTCCGCTGGCCTAAACATGTACGAAATAGAGAAACTGAGTGAGTGAGTGAGTGAGTGAGTTAGGTTTAACGCCGCTTATAACATTATTCCAGTTATATCGCGGCATGTCAGCTTAATGTGGGAGGAAAGCCCAAAGTGATGCAGGTATCAGACGTTTACCACTTCGGTGAAACCCACGAGCATGGGTATGGTGCTGACAAACCTAGAAACATAATGGGGGCGAACCGGGATTCGAACCCACAATCATAGGTTTCTGGCGTGCCCAAGGGACGCAACTCTGCACAGCGAATCGTGGCGCCCTAGACGAATGGGCCACCCGTGCCCCCTAAAGAAACTGAAACTACTAGGCTATGAGATGAGGGCCAGTTGATACAAACAAAAAGTGTTGACATGCAATAGTGAAAAAGCATACAATAGTCCTTATTCCAGTCTGACAGCGAGATCTCCCATGATCCTTACTGCTGCTAATCATGTGACTCAATCTGTTCAGACATCCCACCCTTTACTATGTCTCGTGACCACCACATGGAGAGGCAAATCCAGCATTTCTTTGTTTTATCACAACTCTAGCAGTTGATAAAGATTCTGATGAAATCACCAAGTCCTTATTTTATTTCATTCGAAACGTTAGTTCAAACTTTATTATTCCTCAAAGTGAGATTGACCAATCAGAGAGCAGAACTACTAACCCCACATGAGCCTGTATACCGTCAGTAAAAATCCAAGATGGTTGTTACTGACCTAATATGAGACCATATACCGTCGTAATCAGCCATTTTGGATTTTCCAACACCCACCTCACATATTTCACATTGAAATTCAGGTACAGATATTCATTATTCAACACTGTTTTGTGTTTTAATATAATTAATTGTGATTGGCAAACACATAATTGTTTAAAGAAACCACATTCGTGACTTTATCAATAAAAAGTATAGAGAAAAAAAAGCTTCCAACAGAGGTCACTGAGTTACAAATAGCAACGTCATATAGCAATAGAATAGATAGCAGCCTGTCGTTAGGGGATAGCGGACCGCCATCATGTTGCAGTGGCCACCGGATTTCTGTTAACATGCAGGCATTTTTATGAAAATTAAATCCATTTTAGCTATAACACTTGTTTAAACATTCACATTCAGTGCATTATACATTCCATTGTTAACGTTTGTGTTTACATTAAAGCATTGTATCGGAAACATATGTACTGGTCCTGTCGTTTGTACCGGATGTACGTTTTGACATGACGTGTGATAAAGAGAGCGAATAGTGTAGACTTTTCGGCATATGATTATTATATGGCCAGAATTATATTAAAACCTGGTTTTACGGATCTGCTGACTAAAAATGAAAAAAAATGAAAAGCAGTGTTATTTTACCCCAACGACCAGAAATAAGTAAATGGCAAAAAAACCTCCCATTTAGTCACTAATAATACGAATAAATAATTTGAAATTCCATAACTAAAACCTCTTCAAAATGTTACTCAAAACTTTCAAATGAATCACAAGTGGAAATAAAAAGTATATATTTTAAGTTGGAATTTTTAATTTTATTTTTTTTACCTGCTGACTTGTATTTTTTTAGCTAAAAATCTGTGAACAGATCCCCTTCACCCCCTCCAAATCTGGCCCATACTTGTTAATGGAAATGACACCTTTTTAAGCAAATAAAATTCTAAACAGTATTTTTTTTTATGTGTCCTTTCGACATCAATCACATACACGTCACAGTCCAAGATGTTTTGTTTTGTTTGTTTTTTAATGCTGCACTCAGCAATATTCCAGCTATATGATGGTGGTCTGTAGAATAATCGAGTCTGGACCAGACAATCCAGTGATTAATATCATGAGCATCGATCCCCACAATTGGGATCAATGACATGCATGAACCAAGTCAGCAAGCCTGACAACCCGATCCTATTAATCGCCCCTGACGACAAGCATAGTCACCTTTTATGACAAGAATGGGTTGCTAAGACTATTCTACCCCGGATCTTCACAAGTCAGGAAAGATGTACATATATATACCTGTATGAAATACTTCGATTTCTCTGATTCAGGCACAAACATTCCCTTTGGGGAGCCAACTACTTGGACAAGTAAAACCCAATTCACTTGCTAGAACCAATTCGTTAAAATCATGCCTGTAAAGTGTCTGATTACGCCATCAGGTCTATTGGATTTATCTGAAACCGGTTTGTCTAAAATTGTTTTTTCTCTTAATGAAAAGATTCGGAGAACAGTGAAATGGACCTGAAATGCATGACAAATTTGTTTTACCCAGTGTGGAGAGCAATTTAAAAATAGGCTTGTAATCAATAAAATATACACAAAGCGTTATCCAAGGAACCTGCAGATGGACAAGCAGGAAACTGATCATAATATTAGGTGCTACTCTATTTGTAAACATGATGTTCAAGTAGGAGATAAACAATAAACAAAATCACCCACGAATCTGAAATATAATCACTGAAATTGTATATATAAAAGCAGTGTTAAAAATACCCACCTTGCAACAGCAAGTTGGTGAATGAGTGAGTTGGGTTTAACGCCGCTTTTAACAGTATTCCAGTTATATCACGGCGTGTTAGCTTAATGTGGGAGGAAAGCCTGAAGTGATGCAGGTCTCAGACATTTACCACTTCGTTGAAACCCACGAGCACGGGTATGGTGCTGACAAACCTAGAAACATAATCACGGCGAACCGGGATTCGAACCCACAATCATAGGTTTCTGGCGTGCCCAAGGGACGCAACTCTGCACAGCGAATTGCGGCGCCTTAGACGACTGGGCCATTTACTTTATTACAAAATATGTATTTAGATGTAAAAGCTTCTGTATATAAATGTCAAATTACAGATTTATGCATAACGATTCAGAGTACCAAAACACTCTACACAAGACTGTATGATAAGAGGTGTGACTTGAACTTTCCAGTAGTAAACTTTCCCTTTATGTCGAGCAATATTCCTGCAGCTCAATCCCTCGGTGTTTACATTTCACAACTCTTTAGGTACAAATGAGCAGGCTCTTACAATCAAGATTTCACGCAACTCTTGCTCAGAGGTTGTTTGATCAAGGTTACAGTGTTCAAGGCATCAGTAAAGCTTTCAAAAAGGTTCTACGGTCGAGTGAGTGAGTGAGTATGGTTTTACGCCGCTTTTAGCAATTTTCCAGCAATATCATGGCTGGGGAGGGGGGGGGGGGGGAGACACCAGAAATGGGCTTCACACATTTTACCCATGTCGGGAATCGAACCCGGGTCTTCGGCATGACGAGCTAACGCTTTAACCACTAGGGCTACCCGACCGCCCCTACAGTTGATTTCAACCAGTTGTAGAAGTATGGCATAAGACATCATCTAGTTGTAGAAATAGGGTAGTTAAGTAAGTGAGTGAGCGAGTTTGATTTTACGCCGTTTTTAACAATATCCCAGCAATAAAACGGGAGGGGACACCAGAAATTGGCTTCACACATTGTACCCATGTCGGGAATCGAACCCGGGACTTCGGCGTGACGAGCTAACGCTTTAACCACTAGGCTACCCGACCGCCCTGTTCTACGGTAGACATACAGTTTCCAAGCACTCGCTCATCATATAGTCGAAATCGTACAATCGGCTATGCTATTGGCAAAGATTTCTTGAGAATATCGAAAGGGTCTTGTCGCTTATATTTGCAAGCACTATTGTGAGAGAAGATACTCTTTGGTGAAGGTATTGAAGAAATATTTTTGCTATTGTTTGCTGACGATGTACTGATGTTTGCTGACAGCATTGTACATTTACAAAGTAAAATCAATATATTGTATAAACATTGCAAGGAATAGGTAGGGTTTAACTGTAAATATTGACAAAATGAAAGTACTGCTTTTCAAAATTGGCTGTTTAATACTTTGGAAAAGCAGGCATTGAAGGCCCTTACAGTAGGAAAGCAGTTTGTGATACGTTTTCTGGACATACCTTAATGCAGATGGCCATCAAAATCTTTCAGCCAATTCTTTTATATGGCTCAGAAATTTACGGTGGCACAATTAGAAAAACCAATTGGAATTATTGACACTATATTCAGTAAATTCTTGCAAGAAATTGGTTTGAGCCTCCACAAGGCAGTCCTTAGAGAATGTGGTTGACACTCCATGTATATCTAAAGCTATAGAAACAGGTTATAAAATATTGGATTAGGTTAACGAGATTACCACAGAATAGGTATGTAAAACACTCACATTATGTTGCAAACTCATGACAAACTAGGGGAAATATATTTTGTTTATGTATGGATTTGGAATTGTACGATGGCACAGGAAGTTGGTGATGCTAAAGTTTTCATGTCAGTGTTTACTAAATGATTGCAAGATAACTTTGTACAAGAATGGACATCCAGGATCTATAATAGTCTTACTTTAGGAACATATTGTAACATCAAGACCTTTCTCAAACTGGTATTATATTTAGTTCGCAAAACAAATCTATCACTTAAGGTTTGGCAAAGTTTAGAACATGTTAAAATGATCTCAAAATTAAAAGATATAGACTTTCTGAAGTAGAAAGTCCAGTTGATGCTTTTTGTGATTAGTGTGGTGAATGTCTTGAAGATGAATATCATGCTTTGTTAATCTGTCCAAAATATGTGCATTAAAGGTTAAATCATATACCACGTTATTATTATATTTTTTCCAAATCAATGCAAATTTGTTCATTTATGTACCACAGAAGACGAAAAAATATTGTTTTATCTCTGAATAAAAAGTGTTCAACCTTAGAACAAATGGTTGGTTGGTTTACTGTTTTACACCGCACTCAGCAATATTCCAGCTATATGACGACGGTCTGTAAATAATCGAGTCTGAACCAGACAATCCAGTGATTAATATCATGAGCATCAATCCACGCAATTGGGATCAATGAGATGCTTCAACCAAGTCAGCGAGCCTGACCACCCGATCCCAATCTTACGACAAACATAGTCACCTTTTATGGCATTAGCATGGGTTGCTGAAGACCTATTCTACCCCAGATCTTCACGGTTCCAGAACAAATGGTGCACATTGACATTTTGTACATGTTGTGTCTACACTGTACTTAAGGCATCATGGCCTCTTATATGAACAAAGCCTGTGCCCTGTCTGAAACATCATATGATTTTATTCATTGTCACATATGAACTTTATTCAGGGAGATCCATTTCAGGTCCAAGATCCAGTCTTAATACTACCAGCAGGTCTACACATAACAAATTTATCTGGCTCTTAATAAAAAACCTACATTTCGGGATAAAACTTCAGGTGAAATCTATTCCACGGCCTAACTTGCAGGTCCCTTCTTACTCCAAATCATTCCATTAATACTACAAATCAATCCCTCCTTACTACAAATCAATCCCTTCTTACTACAAATCAATCCCTCCTTACTACAAATCAATCCCTTCTTACTCCAAATCAATCTCTTCTTACTACAAATCAATCCCTTCTTACTACATATCAATCCCTTCTTACTACATATCAATCCTTTCTTACTACAAATCAATCTCTTCTTACTAAAAATAAATCCCTTCTTACTACAAATCATTCCCTTCTTACTGAAAATCAATCCCTCCTTACTACAAGTGAATCCCTTCTTACTACAAATCAATCCCTTCTTACTACAAATCAATCCCTTAATACTACAAATCAACCCCTTCTTATTCCAAATCAATCCCTTCTTACTCCAAATCAATCCCTCCTTACTACAAATCAATCCCTTCTTACTACAAATCAATCCCTTCTTACTACATATCAATCCCTTCTTACTACATATCAATCCTTTCTTACTACAAATCAATCTCTTCTTACTAAAAATAAATCCCTTCTTACTACAAATCATTCCCTTCTTACTGAAAATCAATCCCTCCTTACTACAAGTGAATCCCTTCTTACTACAAATCAATCCCTTCTTACTACAAGTGAATCCCTTCTTACTCCAAATCAATCCCTCCTAAACTACAAATCAATCCCTTCTTACTATAAATCAATCCCTTCTTATTCCAAATCAATCCCTTCTTACTCCAAATCAATCCCCCCTTACTACAAATCAATCCCTTCTTACTCCAAATCAATCCCTCCTTACTTCAAATCAATCCCTTCTTACTCCAAATCAATCCCTTCTTACTACAAATCAATCCCTTCTTACTCAAAATCTATCCCTCCTAAACTACAAATCAATCTTTTCTTACTACAAATCAATCCCTCCTAAACTATAAATCAATCCCTTCTTACTACAAATCAATCCCTTCTTACTCCAAATCAATCCCTTCTTACTCCAAATCAATCTCTTCTTACTACAAATCAATCCCTCCTAAACTACAAATCAATCCCTTTTTACTCCAAATCAATCCCTTCTTACTCCAAATCAATCCCTCCTTACTACAAATCAATCCCTTCTTACTCCAAATCAATCTCTTCTTACTACAAATCAATCCCTTCTTACTACAAATCAATCCCTTCTTACTCAAAATCTATCCCTCCTAAACTACAAATCAATCTTTTCTTACTACAAATCAATCCCTCCTAAACTATAAATCAATCCCTTCTTACTACAAATCAATCCCTTCTTACTACAAATCAATCCCTCCTAAACTATAAATCAATCCCTTCTTACTACAAATCAATCCCTTCTTACTACAAATCAATCCCTTCTTACTACAAATCAATCCCTTCTTACTATAAATCAATCCCTTCTTACTCCAAATCAATCCCTTAATGCTACAAATCAATCCCTTCTTACTACAAATCAATCCCTTCTTACTCCAAATCAATCCCTCCTTACTACAAATCAATCCCTTCTTACTCCAAATCAATCCCTTCTTACTCCAAATCAATCTCTTCTTACTACAAATCAATCCCTTCTTACTACAAATCAATCCCTTCTTACTACAAGTGAATCCCTTCTTACTACAAATCAATCCCTTCTTACTACAAATCAATCCCTCCTAAACTACAAATCAATCCCTTCTTACTATAAATCAATCCCTTCTTATTCCAAATCAATCCCTCCTTACTACAAATCAATCCCTTCTTACTACAAATCAATCCCTTCTTACTCAAAATCAATCCCTTCTTACTACAAATCAATCTTTTCTTACTACAAATCAATCCCTCCTAAACTATAAATCAATCCCTTCTTACTACAAATCAATCTCTTCTTACTACAAATCAATCTCTTCTTACTACAAATCAATCCCTTCTTACTACATATCAATCCCTTCTTACTACAAATCAATCCTTTCTAACTACAAATCAATCTCTTCTTACTACAAATCAATCCCTTCTTACTACAAATTAATCCCTTCTTACTGAAAATCAATCCCTCCTTACTACAAATCAATCCCTTCTTACTACAAATCAATCCCTTCTTACTACAAGTGAATCCCTCCTTACTACAAATCAATCCCTTCTTACTACAAATTAAATCCCTTCTTACTTCAATCTTTATAAGTCTGTAAATCTTGCAGTTACATATTTCATATGTTACACATAATCAACAACTCAGTATTAACACAAGACACTAGAACGTGAACTTAGCAACAAACCATCCCCTGTAAGAGAGAAGCTGATCTTAAGGCTATAGGAGACATGAATCGCGAACTGCCATCTTTAAGATACAACCCATGTGAGTCATTACTACACCCTGATCACAGCTACTTCATATCAGTACTCATACCAAAGATAACTATTGCAAGGACCTTGTTCAGACAGTAGATGACTGACTCAATGCTATTATTACTGTCAAGCAGCAATCTTCATTCTTCCTGTTGCAATGTTAATTGGCATGTGACTGAGTGAGTGAGTATGGTGTATGCCGATGTTAGCAATATTTCAGCAATGTCCTGACCGGTGCAGGGCTAAAAAAAATTCTTAAACCTAACTTGTCCTGTAGACAATATTTTCACTTGCTCTTTTAAGTTTTATAAAGTTTTATGTTCCCTTCCATATTTGGTCATCTTCGCATATTCAAACTCGCTCAACCATGGGATTTGCACAATTTGTTTTCATTTTTTACAGTCAAACTGTTTTTGATAAATGTTTCTTTTTTCCATGTATTTCGTTGTTATTCCTCAGATCCTGCGAGAGATGAAAACGTATTTTAGGTTTGAAATCATCATGCATATTTTATTTAAAACAATTAAACTTGAATTGATACGACTGAAATATTTGTAATCGCCTGGTAGGACAGGCGTTTGTGCAATTCTTTCTCACCCTGCACATGCTGCTCCTCGTCAATACGAACGGACGAGTGAATTTTTCAAGTCCTGGGGTGACACCAGAATAGGTTAACACCATGTACCAATGTGGGAAATCCAACCAGGGCTTTCGGCTAGACAAGTGAACACTTTAACCACTAGGCTACCTTAACGCACCAATTGCCATTAACAAATATCAGATAAAAAGATAAAAAAGACTGACATAAATTTGAATGAAGTTTTTCTCAAAACTAAACTCATAATGGTGACAAACATCCAAATAAGGAATCAGATTATTAAAGAAACAAAAACACAATACATATTGTCTCGTGACTTCAGATTCCATGTTGACATCACACAGGCATTATTTCAGTGATCTTGTGACCGCACTGGGATTCTGGGTTAAAAGTGCTCCCAAGCTGACCATGCTGGTCCTAAGAGGCGACTATATGGATCGGATGGCCAGACTCATTGACTTAGTTGACTGCATGTCATTGCACCCTGATGGCGGGGATCATTGCTCACAATATCGATCACTGGATTGTTCGGTTCAGACTAAATTGTTTACATACCGCCGTCATATAGCTGATTTTGATGTTAAACAAACAAACCTTTATATTGTTAAAACTCAGAAATAGAAACAAAACTCTCTTGGCCTAACCATCTCTGATACGGAATTCTTCACAAACGATAAACATCAGAAATCAAACCAATCATTTCTACATAAGCGAACAAAGTAAGTTTATTATAGTGCTCATGTGATCGTGTGTGCATAATCTGCTACCTACATATTTACCAGCTTCCCAAAACCTTGAGGCACACTGAGTGACCCACAAATTGATATCAATGATCAGAGATGAAATATGATCCCAAACCATAAACCACTGAAAATAACTTTATCAATCCAGATGTCAGATGCAGGCGTTCTACTTGCAGCTCAGCACGCATGTGGGCAAATGTCAGGCCATATCCCAAGGGCATGGGCAAGGTCATGTCGACTTCAGTCCCAGTAAGGCCAGGTCCATTTAATTAATGGTTTTCAGAGCTACAGATAAGCAGCATATTTTTGTAAAATACCCCCCAAAATATTCAAAACCCAATTACTTTCAATTAACTTGCGTACAGAAATGCATGAATTTAGGGAAAAAGTCAAATGTGTAAAAACAGCACGCGTAAATACCCAATGAAGCGTTTTCAGCATGTGCACACCGGAGCTAACTTCTGAAACACAGATACGAGCTAATCTACTTTCCGAGTCAAGCCTATATTTAGAACCATTATATACATCTGAAACATTATTTCGTTTTTTGAAATCTTAAAATGTTCACTAATTTTGGAAAAAAACCAATAGAGTGATGACTATATGAGTGAAAAATTATTGGTTAATCAATGAAAAATGTAAAAAACCAATTAATATAGAAACACTAGAGTAAAAACTCAATTGCTCAAAAAGTTATCTGGATCTCTGGGTTTTACACTTTTATATCACAAAAATAACTGAAGGCAAGAGGGAAAAAAAATATTATCTTTTTAAGAGAAAAAAATAATCACTGATAAAATTCATTGTGCTGATTACCTCATTTTCTTCTGTATATTGTTTTTGGGGTGAACGACTTTCAGTCAGGTGAGCTAAAAACTATGAAGGGGAATTAGTACGCTGGGACAAGTTCAAATTTACTACCCAGGTATCCAACTCACTGGAATGAGTGAGTGAGTACTGTTTTACCCTGCTTTAAGCAATATTCGAACAATATCACGGCAGGGGACACCAGAAATGGGCTTCGCACATTGTACCCATGTAGGGAATAGAACCCAGGTCATTCGAACATCATTCTACCCCACGCCCCCTGTAGCCATGGAGTTTTATTGTTATCGTCTTTAAACAACATATGTGGCTAACCATGGGTCCAGGTAGACTACATATATCTGAAATGTGTAATTTGCAATTAAATTTGTCTTCCATATTATACTGTATATATTGTTTTCGGCCAATGTCGAGGATAAACAGAAGATTTCTAATGAAATACATCTTCATTGTCTTACAATATATACTGATATTCATAATCAGGGGTCCAGAACTGACACCCAGAGATCCAATACTGTCACATGGAGATCCAACACTGACACAGAGAGATCCAACACTGACACAGAGAGATCCAATACTAACACAGAGAGATCCAACACTGACACAGAGAGATCCAACACTGACACAGAGAGATCCAATACTGACACACAGAGATCCAATACTGTCAGAGAGAGATCCAATACTGACACACAGAGATCCAATACTGTCACATGGAGATCCAATACTGTCACAGAGAGATCCAATACTGTCACATAGAGATCCAATACGGACACACAGATATCCAATACTGACATATGGAAATCCAATACTGTCATATGGAGGTCTAATACTGTCAGATTGAGATCCAATACTGTCACAGAGATCCAATACTGTCACATTGAGATCCAATACTGTCACATTGAGATTCAATACTGACAGAGAGAACCAATACTGTCACATAGAGATCCAACACTGATATAGAGAGATCCAATACTGCCACATGGATATCCAATACTGTCAGAGAGAGATCCAATACTGTCACACAGCGATCCAATACTGTCACATAGAGATCCAACATTGATAGAGAGAGTTCCAATACTGCCACAGAGAGATCCAATACTGTCACCCAGAGATCCAATACTGTCACAGAGAGATCCAATACTGACAGAGAGATCCAATACTGTCACATAGAGATCCAACACTGATATAGAGAGATCCAATACTGCCACATGGATATCCAACATTGATAGTGAGAGTTCCAATACTGCCACAGAGAGATCCAATACTGTCACCCAGAGATCCAATACTGTCACAGAAAGATCCAATACTGTCACAGAGAGATCCAATACTGTCACATAGAGATCCAATACTGACACATAGAGATTCAATACTGACACAGAGAGATCCAACACTGACACATAGAGATCCAATACTGTCACATAGAGATCCAACATTGATAGAGAGAGTTCCAATACTGCCACAGAGAGATCCAATACTGTCATCCAGAGATCCAATACTGTCACAGAGAGATCCAATACTGTCACCCAGAGATCCAATACTGTCACATAGAGATCCAATACTGTCACTTCGAGATCCAATACTGACATATGGAGGTCTAATACTGTCACAGGGAGATCCAATACTGTCACAGAGATTCAATACTGACACAGAGAGATCCAATACTGACACAGAGAGATCCAATACTGTCACATAAAGATCCAATACTGTCAGAGAGAGATCCAATACTGTCACATAGAGATCCAATACTGATAGAGAGATCCAATACTGACACATAGAGATCCAATACTGATAGAGAGATCCAATACTGACACATGAAGATCCAATACTGTTACATTGAGATCCAACACTGATATAGAGAGATCCAATACTGCCACATGGAGATCCAACACTGATATAGAGAGATCCAATACTGTCACATAGAGATCCAATACTGATAGAGAGATCCAATACTGACACATGAAGATCCAATACTGTCACATTGAGATCCAACACTGATATAGAGAGATCCAATACTGCCACATGGAGATCCAACACTGATATAGAGAGATCCAATACTGTCACATAGAGATCCAATACTGACACAGAGAGATCCAATATTGTCACAGAGATTCAATACTGACACAGAGAGATCTAATACTGACAGAGAGATCCAATACTGTCACATAGAGATCCAATACTGTCAGAGAGAGATCCAATACTGACACATGAAGATCCAATACTGTCACATTGAGATCCAACACTGATATAGAGCGTTCCAATACCGTCACAAGGAGATCCAATGCTGTCACTTGGAGATCCCATTTTGTCACATGGAGATCAAATACTGACACAGAGAGATCCAATATTGTCACATGGAGATCCAATACTGACACAGAGAGATCCAGTACTGTCACAGACAGATCCAATATTGTCACAAAGAGATCCAATACTGTCACAGAGAGATCCAATACTGTCACATGGTGATCCAATACTGACACAGAGAGATCCAGTACTGTCACAGACAGATCCAATATTGTCACAAAGAGATCCAATACTGTCACATGGTGATTCAATACTGTCACATGGAGATCCAATACTGTCACAAGGAGATCCAATACTGTCAGAGAGATCTAGTACTGTCACAGTACTGGCCATACGTTGAACACGCCAGATCTTGAGTTTATTGAAAACGTTAGTAAGTTTGGGGAGCCATGCTTTACCGGGCGCTATAACCGCTATATTGAAGAGCGCAATAGTGAGGGAAAAATGTATCAATCTCTGGATTGTCTGGTCCTGTTTGATTATCTACAGGCTGTGATCATACAGCTTGAACACTGCTGAAGGCAGTGTTAACAAACAAACAAACAAACAAACAAACAAACAAAAACAACAAAAAAGTGGTGAATCACTATCCACCCCAGTCAGTTGCATATCAATATTGTCACAGCTTTTTGTTGTAAATTTTGGTTCAAGATTGCATGGACAAAATGTGGGAAAATCTAAAATGGTGGACAAGGTTTTTGCTAGTAATGAACTACAGATACTCACTAGGTATGCATACTCACTAGGGGTGACATTTGGGAGGCTATTTTCAATATTGCAATTCTATGGCCATAGTAGCAGACGCTATTGTAATAGTATTGCGACAGTAGTAAACCAATTTTAATTCTTGACAATTATAATAATCAATGTAATAGAAATCAATTAAGTATTGCTGACACTCTCCTGGACAGCCATTTTCCTCCCTGTTGCTACTCAAACCAAAGGGAAGTAACTCTAATCTGAAGTTGTCAATCCTTGCTGATCAAACACAGAGGCAGGTTTGAAATTTGCATAATATATGTATTATTTATAACGAATTGCAACTATTGAGACTATCGATTTTTATGCATACTATCGACGATACAATTGATATTTTTAAATTCCTAAGGACATAGTACTATCGTAGGGCAAACAATTGCGATAGTTCAATAGTCTGATATATCGTATACTCACCAAAATACTCCTCCCCTTCATACACATCCAAAGTCAGTTTCGGGTACATCCGTACAAGAATCTTACAGACTTCACTGTGCACAGGGCTGTCCATGAGATGAGCCAGGTGAAACGGCGTTTCCCCAACACCACCTCGTTTATTCAAGTCCCAGCATGCCTCATGAGGCTCAAACTTATTGAATTCATCTTCTTCAAACTGTTCCAAAATACACTCATCAGATTTTGTAACTAGTTCTACATAGCCCTGAAACAAGAACGATTATCACTGTAAAGAAATCAGCGTAAAGACATATTTCTTAATTACTTAATTTCTTAATCAGTGCCCCTGATGGTACACCAAGCAAATTTATATTTAATATTTATTTAATAACTGCCAACTACTCCATCATAAATTAATATCAAACTAAATTGAAACAAGGATGAAAATAAAAAAATAAATAAAAAATCTAAAGATGCACTTTTGTGCAGTATATTATTCACTGCAGTAGAGTTCATGTATACGTGAGGCCTGTATTCGATAAGAAGAAACAATCTGTGAGAAATAAAGATACACAAGCTGAAAGTCAAACTGGGTAATTATGTACAGTATTGTTATACAATAGAGTTTTTGAACTTTGCAAACAACTTAAACCAAAATTTAATAATGGTGGCTTATTTTGCATATCTTGTGTATTTTATTTATCTGCTGTATCGGGGGCGGTCGGGTAGCCTAGTGGTTAAAGCGTTTGCTCGTCACACCGAAGACCTGGGTTTGATTCCCGACATGGGTACAATGTGTGAAGCCCATTTCTGGTGTCCCCCCACCATGATATTGCTGGAATATTGCTAAAAGTGGCGTAAAATCCAACTCACTCACTCACTATCTGCTGTATCAGCATTATAATATCAATACATTGTCTCTACTGACACTTGCAAGTACCTTTTTGTTATAAGTGGATGAGTGAGTCCCAGCAAAGCTTTTACAGTAATCCAGTTATTTCACGGCGTGTCAGCTTAACGTGGGAGGAAAGCCCAAAGTGATACAGGTCTCAGACGTTTACTACTTGGAGAAATCCACCATCACAAGTATTGTGCTGACAAAGACATAGTTTGCAGGATTCGAACCCACGATCATAGCTTTAAGTGAAAAAACTCCAAACAGCCTTAGATGACTGAGTCACCTCTGCTTCATTTATTGTGATGGCATAAACTGCACTAACAATGACAAGCTTAAAGAACAAAGTCAGCTTTCTTCATCAGTCTGTTGATGGATACAAACACCATTCGGTTAAAGAATACAAAGTTGAAATAAAGGACAAAAGTATGCAATAACAGTCAAGTCTTATGAAAAAGAATAAACGTTACAAATAAAAGTCATTTTTTACATACAAATAATGTTGTGCCCTGTCGTTCTTTAGTACACATTGTTCTTTGTTTACATATGACGTCTCATTTGCAAGTTGTTCAATGGCAATGTTTTGCATTTTGAATTCATTATTCGTATGTGTATGATGACTTTGTTTGTAACATTCATTCATTTTTCGTAACATTTGACTGTTTTTGCATACTCTTGTCCTTCATTTGAACTTTGTACTAATTTTTGACCGAACGGCTGCCCATAGATGGACTCAAGTGACACTTTAGGACGAACAATTTGATCAATCTGCTTCACCATTCACAAATTTCGTATACGAAAGAGGAACCAAGTCAAAAACAAATTCTTCCTCACAGCAAGGGAAACATAATTAATATGGTCTGAAGAATCAATATTGACATTATAAACAATCAATACATATCTTTGTGTGCAATCATCATGCTTATTCCCTACCCCTTAAACGGGAGTTAATCACGCAGAAATCAATGGGTGAATAAAGGAACTACAAGTAAACGTAACCATTGAGGTTGAGTGTACTGCAAATGCACCAGCACACATTAAAAATGTATTCATCGGATTCTTTGAAGTTACATTATCAAATCGGCTTCATCTACAACAAATCAGCCATTTGGTGTTAAGCCCCGCTGAATTTTCGTTCAGCGGTGTAATGTTTATATATTCACTTTCGAAAGCATGACAAAATACATGCTTGAATTAAATGAAAGAGGTTGTTTGAAACCAAAATATGGTCATGTCTGTGAAATCAATATCTCAACTTAATTGCCATTTTCACTGCAGGCATTCTTATTGTGGTACTGAAAATCGTTAATTTGAAATTTACTCTGCTGGATTAGGTATTCTGGAAGCTGGACAAGAGTTTTGACGCCTATGTGTGAGTTTTTACGATAATATTGTGATACCTAAAAGCGATACGTAATCAATTCACACTCTTTGAACTGTAGTTGGAACCTACTAGACATCGGGGTCGGTCGGGTAGCCTAGTGGTTAAAGCGTTCGCTCGTCATGCCGAAGACCCGGGTTCGATTCCCGACATGGGAACATTGTGTGAAGCCCATTTCTGGTGACCCCGCCGTGATATTGCTGGAATATTGCTAAAAGCAGCGTAAAACCATACTCACTCACTCACTCACTCTGTGATGTCTAAGGGTATCATTGAAATGTAAGTATCAATATATCAACTCAAAAGTATCATCATATATCGATATATAACGACTACTGACAAATTAATTATTATGTACTTATATATATATCTATATTAATCATATCATGGGTAGATTTCTCAGCAAGATAAAGAGCCTAGATAAATATGGTATCCGCTGGAGTCAAGCACGGATAAATATGCCAATATGAAAAGGTCAGGTATGTACTACTCTCAGTGTGTAAGAGGCGACTAACAGGATCGGGTGGTCATACTCGCTGACTTGGTTGATGCATGTCATCGTATCCCAATTGCATAGATTGATGCTCATGATGTCAATCACTGGATTTTCTGGTGCCGTCACATAGCATAGAACAAACAAACATTCAAGGCACTTTCTGCTTTATCAGAACACATGTCTTCATAATGCTAAGTGTGGCGATAAACAACAAACAATTAACACGTGAGCAGATGTGATCCTATAATAATCACCTGCTTAGTTTGTGATGGGAAGGTTTACAGATTTTGTGGCGTTTGATCTATTTTCATCAAACTTTAAGTCAGATATGCTGACAATGTTTCCTACTTTAAAATTAGGGGGCAGTGAGGTAGCCTAGTGGTTAAAGCGTTCGCTCATCACTCTGAAGACCCAGGTTCAACATAGGTTGTTATATAGCTCAAATATGGCTAAGTGCGGCTTTAAACAAAAAAAACCACCAAACTTTCAGTATTTACTAACAAACATGGCGCTGCCCTTGTCAGCACTAACCATCAGGGATCTGGACAAATTACTGGAATAATTGATAACATTATATAATAAAAATAATAATCCAAAATACCAGAAATCAGTGTCTAACAGGGATGTAGCTGAGACAGTATCTCAACAGTATCTCGACAGTAGGTCTAGCTTTAAAACCTTTTTACTGGTTAAAAAAACAAGCAACCATAAGTATTTTGCTGTCAGGCAAACAATGCATGGCACTCCTACAATTGCATCTTGTCATGTTTTCATAAGGATTTTATTTAGTTTTAGGCCAACAGATTTCTGTCAATTTTGAACCCTTATAACTCGGACAGAGAACTACTTGAACCAGCATTACCTTACCCCCTAACTAAACAAGTTAAGCGAGATAAACACAAATGCTTTGATATCAGCCATCTAATCTCTTCTGGCACACAAGAAGCATGTTTTCTTGCAAAAACAGCAACAAAATTAAGTATTGTGCATACATATCATATCGTGACTCAAGTGACATAGTATGTATCAACACATCAGGTTGGCGTATCGTGACACCTCTCCTTGAATCTAGAATAAAGTAGGTTTACTGTAATTGTCATAAAAAGCAACCAGGGTGCTAAGAAAATGTCAAAAGGGGGTGCTTATAGAAAGCATGAGGAACAAGTTCACTTGCTGTCAGGGATCAAGCAGTAGTTCAAATGTCAATAAAACTAAATGTTTTTGATAATGGTAACCAGGCAAATATTCACCCCTACTACACTGCTGATTTCTGTAAATAAACTAAAACTTTACACTCAATAATAGTCTTTTGGCAAATATATACACCCTCCTGCACTGAAACTTAGTTTTGTTTTTATTGTATGTTGTTTAACCCAGCTCTCAGCAATATTCCAGCTATATGATGGTGGTCTGTTTATAACCGAATCTGGACAAGACAATCTAGTGATTGACATCGTGAGCATCGATCCATGCAGTTGGAATATGGTGACATGCATCAACCAAGTCAGCAAGCCTGACCACCTGATCCCGTTAGTCGCCTCTTACAACAGGCATAGTCACCTTTTACAGCAAGCAATGGTTGATGAAGACCTATTCTATCAAGTCTGACCATCTGATCCCGTTAATCACCTCTTACAACAAGCATAATCACCTTTTACAGCAAGCATTGGTTGATGAAGACCTATTCTATCCCAGATCTTCACGGGTCTGAAACTTGGTAGGGCGCTTATAAATATGACTTACAAATCGGTCTAAAAGATGCTCAGGGGTGTATATTGGAACAGGGCGCTTAATATGGCAAATACGGTACTTAATAATCTTAAATGAGCCATCAGTACCAAGAGGTGCATGGTGTTTTGGCCACCTACGTGCTTTAAGATGTAAGGAAACTGAGCACTGAATGCAAGGATGACCATCATGAATATGGAGAGCCTTACAAACCAACAAGTGAAACTTTTCTTGTCAAAGTAGAAGTACAAAAAGTCAGCCTTCTTACTAATTTACCAAAAAGCTTGGACTCAGAAGGGCAGTGTTTTATGCCACAATCTGCACAATCTCATTAAAATGAGATCTTAGTTCTTGCTACAGCTAAACAAAGATCTGAGGACATCCCATTACGGGTCACGTCAGACCGACTGTGCGCGAACTTTGACCGATGACCTATCAGAAGACAGCTTTCTTGTGCTTTACGGCACTAATTTCAAATTGGCGACTAAGCTTCGAAACATATTTTGACAAATTCTCGATTACAAATTTGAAACCTGAACAAAAGAACATTCTGGAATGGCTAATAGATGGTCTAGATTGTATGGATTCAGTTGTTAAACCCGTAACTATCGTTCGGAATACCTCGTGTAAAACGGTTTTGTGGATGCATGATTAGAAAACACATTCCGACTGTCACTTTCATGATCTGGTAAGCAACGCTCTGATTGGTTGGATGAAAGGTCGTTCTGGCGTGACCCCTAATGGGATGTCCTCAGATCTTTGTTTAGCGGCAGCAAGAACTACGATCTGATTTGAATGAGATTGCAATCTGCAGTATTCCAGTATCTGACACTGGGATTACAACTAAATGAACCACTGCCTTATGCTCATGTGCATTTACAAATACACGTCAGACTAGGAGTCTTTTTTTGGCATAGAGATTTGGATAAGGGCCCTATTGCCGCATAAGAAGCTGAAGCTCCAATACATGCTGGCCTCAAATTGACACTGGGTCGTACACTTTGTCCACAATAAGAAAAGCCAGGCCTCCATTAGGTGCTGTGTGTGTCTATTGACCCTGGGTCCATTATTTGATGGAATTAATGATCCCTATCACCGGTGTTCGAAATAAAAACAATGTGCCAGGTTGACATCAAGACCCTTTAGACTTTAGAAGCTACAGCCCCTGACTGAACTATTTGCCCCCTTATTAAAATAAATTGCAACTTGCAACAAATCGACACATAAATTCACTGCAGGCCGTGAGGAACCATATGACTTGTAACCTATGGGCCTGACATGAAATCTACCTGCCACGGGAGGCGCTTGTTTCATGAGCCGCTTATGAATTGGATGTGGCAGTGCCAATGTTTAAGAATCTAATCCAACAGATGAGAACCAACCTCTACAAATATGTCTTAAAACTCAACACAGGGATTTATCTAGCATTCGAAACCATGTGCCCTTGGCAGTCATGTTGGAAAAAAGTCATTACTTTGCTAAATATTGGGATTTTCTAAAGTTCTTGTTTTCTTAAATTCAGAGGGTTTTTTACCAATGTAATCTCCGCTAAAACTAAGCACTAAAGCCTCTTTCACTGTCATGTTTATTGGCCACATTATCAGTGAAGTACAAGACTCTTTAAGTGCAATACATGAGTTATAGCTCGAGTAACATGAATTGGGAAGTATTTTGATTCCAGTCTGGGAACTTTACTGATATTAGCTGCAGTCTTGGGGCTGAATCGCCCTGAGCAGGTCTAGAAAAATCAATGCAACATCGTGACCCATTCTGTCTGAACTGACCATTAAGGAGATTGGTTGTGACTAAAGTTGTTAATAAATCTTCATAATCCCAAAGACGAAGACGAAATGTTTGAGTTTTTTTTTTCAAAAAGGAACTCCAAAAATATTTTTAGCAAGTAACCAGGCTTGTGATCCATAGATTTAACCTACCACAAACGACTGCAGGTATGTTTGTGACGTACACGTACAATCCATTATAAATGCGACACCTGAAATGAACAATCTTCCAGCTAATTGCTTATTTCATTATTCACCAATCGATCAATCAATGTTGCCCGTGCTATGAGGCTGGAATGCACCTGTCGAGACAGAGAGGTAATTGGTGACTACGCGGGGCGTGGAGATCCCGTTCTTTGCCCACATCGTTAATTCTCACAGGGGGTCCTATACACAGTGTGGAGGCATTACTATAACAATCTGGTGCTGCTAGCCTGGCAGCATCCCTCCCCAGGGGGACAGAAGGGGGTCCCACTGTGTGGCTGCTTGGAGGGCAGGGGTGGGGTGGGTGGGGAGGGTGGGTAAGTCGGTGATGGGGGGTCAAGGTGGGGGTGGGGTGGGGGGGGTAGGTAGGTGATGGGGGGGGGTCAAGGTAGGGGTGTATAGGAAGTAAAAAGGAACTGAATGTCTACTTGAGGGCAGAGGGGGGGGGGGGGGGGGAAGAGGAGGAGGAGGAGGGATGATTATAGGTGGGAGGGAGTCCCACTGAGTGTCTGCTCCAGGGCAGCAGAGGGCGTGGAGGGGGGTTGGGAGTGGGAGTGGGGGTGGGAGGGAGTCCCACTGAGTGTCTGCTCAGGTGCAAGTTGGGGTGGTGGTGATTGGTGGGTCAAGGACGGGGTGGATGGGAGGGGTAGGGAGTCTCCCTGAGTGTCTGCTTGGAGGGGTGGGGGGCGGTGATGGGATGGTCAAGGAAGGGGTTTGAAGGAGTGTCTGCTTGGGGACCAGGGTGCAGTGGAGGTAGACCAGTTAAAATAACATTATAAAGCTTCATTGGTCAGGCGCTTTCTGAGGAGAAGATGTTTACAGACCCCACACAGGAGAAGCAGGCAACAAGTAAAGTAGAAAAACTACTTAAATGTCTACAAATATTACAAGTGCTGATCTGTAGCCTGTCTTGAAAGTGTATTGTTATTTGCAGTGATATTGTTATGGTCATATGCTAGTAGTCTAATTATTTCACTGTCCATTGTTGACAGGTTTTTGTAGTCTAAATGTATTTATTATGTATAACCGTTGATAGTCACAACATGCCCAAACCACTGTTGATGTGACTTGAAATTTTTAACTCACTCACTCACTCACTCACTCATATGCGCAGGATTGGCATGTGGTGGCCTGTTTCTGAGTGAGTGAGTGAGTGAGTGAGTGAGTGAGTGAATACGGTTTTACGCCGCTTTTAGCAATATTCCAGCAATATCACGACGGGGGACACCAGAAATGGGCTTCACACAATGTACCCATGTCGGGAATCGAACCCGGGTCTTCGGCGTGACAAGCGAACGCTTTAACCACTAGGCTACCCGACCGCCCCTGCCTGCTTCTGAAGGAAAACAGAATGAAATAGAAATATTTGCAGAAATTCTGTCAACCATTATGCAAGATAACATCAACAACATTGTCAATACTTCATGGTCTTGCATCCCCTACATTCCTCTATCGTCAATACTTCAGTCTTACTACATTTCTGCAAGACAACACCCACTGCTCCGATTTTTGCAATTATCGACCTATAGGTAAGTAAATTATTTGCTGTCTACAAAGTGAGTGAGTGAGTGGGTGAATGACAGACCTGTCAACCCTTCATCATGACAATGTGGGAGATTTAACTTCAAAATGGGGGAGATTTGCCTCCAAAGGGGGAGATTTTTAAGATAGTGAAGATAAGATAATTTCCAACTTTTATTTTTAATTATGTTGCAAAGAAAACCAAATATTTTGAAACAATAAATAATCAATAAGTTTCTTATACGTACAGCTTGCTTAATTTCTGTTTGCCTTTTCCTCCAAAATTAAACTCAGCACAATCTACCCATATAGTTTCGTTCAAAGATCATCTCAGATAAACGCAAACAGATACTGAAATTTCACAATCGGTAGCTTGACCAGTTGACGACATGTTCAATCCGACCAGTTGTCAAGCTTCGTTACGATGCAGGTTTTCTGAGTATTTGGCGCGATGTTGGTTTCAAAATTCGCCAAAGAAATATCAAAAGCATTTATCCTGACGCAACATCATTGCCCCTAGTTTCAATGAGATATACTGGGTTTTTTCTGTCTGCGGTAGTCTGTTGACAGTCCCATTACTTCGCTTCTTAAATTTCCTAGAAATGTTCACGTTATTCCATTCCAAGAAATGTATGCCATATTTGGAAGTACTATTACGTTTTACTACAATTGACATGTATTAATCTCATTTTGACTAGTACTGTTGTATGCAAATTAGATTGCAGATCTGGGACGCAGGCAAACTATTAGCCAATCAAATCGTGTAAAATAATAACATGATACATTCTCGCGAAATTTGATAAAGTTCTATTTTGATATTTTCTGTGCACACAAGTCACGATGTCAGTCAAAAGGAAATTTATAAGTTTCACTTTAAACTTTGACTTTGAAACCCTAGCTATGAGGAAGCCTGATCGTGTAATTCATTGTTATTTCGACTACCGAATCAACCAATCACGCATAATGTTGTTTCTGAAGACGGCGCTTGCAGGACATATTTTGTTTTCATTTCCAAGAGTTCTTTGAGGTATGTTGATGTTTTAACAAAGTTTCTGACAAATCTGATAACCAATAAAGTCATGTATAACTGGACCGGCCATATGTATCTACATTCTTAAATTATGGAACAATAAACACGCTAAGAACATGAAGGCAACAGTTCATTTCATGAAGTGATGAATACTTGGCCGACCTGTTAGGACTATCCAAGTTTTCTTAACAGTTTACATTGTTCAATAGTTCACCATATGAATTTAATTACCAGCTGATTACTGGACAAAGGCCCATCTGGGTCCCCATGCCGGTGGCTGTGATAAGGGTCGCTAAACCAGACAGATCGGGATGCAAACTTCCCGTTCATTGTTTTTACTCATGGGACAATGGAGGCGAATTTTTTAAATAATGAAGAATTCTGTTTTGTGGGAGAAATAGTCCATCATGCGGGAGACGGGGAGATTTCAACAAATTGCGGGAGTCTCCCGCAAAATGTGTGAGGGTTGACTGGTCTGGTGAATGAGGAGTAAAATGAGTGAATTACTTGACGCCTCATCAGCAATATGATTTGGTTGGCTGGTTTGTTATTCAACGCCGCACTCAGCAATATTCCAGCTATATGATGACGGTCTGTAAATGATCGAGTCTGGACCAGACAATCCAGTGATTAATATCATGAGCATCGATCCACGCAATTGGGATCGATGACATGCATGAACCAAGTCAGCGAGGATGACAACCCGATCAAGCACAGTCACCTTTTATGACAAGCATGGGTTGCTGAAGACCTATTGTACCCCGTATCTTCACGGGTCCAGCAATATGACAGATGAAATATACACAATATACAGGCTGCAATACAATCACACACTGACACACATCAACATCATTCTTCTCTAAACTCTACTGAGTGTCCCAACATATCAACCACAATATGCTGTGTCAGAAACTGTCATGACGAGATCTACATGATGCTATTCGTACCTGTATCACCCCAAACCACTGTTCAGGTCAAAGTTGTGTCTGCAAGATTAGATATACAAGGTGTACGTTTCTAGTGGGATATGGAAACTAAATCCTAAAATATGACATTTTTTGCCCTTGATGTGAGGAAAATGTCTGGCTTTAAAAAGTCAGAACATTGATTCCTCAGAATGAAGAAAAGAATCTGTTGCTACATAACCAGAGGTCATCATAGGTCAGTACAAAATTCCCAAATTAGAACTAAAACATTCCCAAGTCATGTATAGTAGTATACACATGTTTTTCCGAATGTAATTGTCAGTAAATTAATTTCGCGATCGGCTGATACGCAATCATCAAACAGTCGTAATATGTAAGTATTAGTTTTATTTCAATAATGTTTTTATAGTTTTTATTGCGTATTTGATACGCTGAGGATTTGATATGTCTGCGTATTTCAGTTTATTTAATGAGTATTTTACGCAAATACCCAGTTATCTACAGCTCTGCCAACCATGTTCTTTATATCAAGTACCCTGATTCGACAAGCTTCTAGACCACTCTGTAAGCAATCTAAATAAGTACCCCTTCTAAGTCGAAAATTTACATGACGGTCTGTATTTTCTTGTGAGTGAGTGAGTGAGTGAGTGAGTGAGTGAGTCAGTGAGTGAGTGAGGTTTAACGTCACTTTTAACATTATTCCTGTTATATCACGGCGTGTCAGCTTAATGTGGGAGGAAAGCTCAAAGTGATGCAGGTCTCAGACCTTTACGGTATAGTGAGACAGAAATGCAAACGTTGTTGACTTACAGTTCAATCATGCAGTTAAGGTGAATTTTTGTCATATCACGTGACTAACCACGTAGTGCTGGGATGGGTACCTAGGGTACTCGGGCTGGCTGGGTACTGAGTAGGACCCGGGTACCCACAGGACTACCCGGACCCATGGTTAGTCACGTGATATATTGTATAATGACAAAAATATCTAGAACTTCATGTTTGCATAAAGATAAAACTTCATTCAGTCAACTTCAGTGTATACATGACCATTTTGTTTTAGACATGTACATCTAAATACATATTTTCAGAGCTACAGTCAAACTATTCCCAATCAGACATTTTGTACTATCTCTTAGGATCTACAGCGGGTACCCGGGTAGGGTCAGGTAATAGCAGCGTTCGAAATACCTGCCTGCCAGACCGTCCGAGACGGGTTGATTTCAACTCGGGCTGCCAGATTTTCAAATCCCCCTGCCCGACGGTCGGGTTATATTTCATTTGTGAAAATATTCTAAATATTTCCCGATGATAAGCATTAATTCATATGTAAATATGAATGATAAAATGTAACCAAAAAGAAACCCTGTTAGCTTTTAGACAACCTAACATTTAGCGATGCGCTTATGCTACAATCAATCAGTTTTCATATTTTTAATTAAAACTGAGAAACATATGATTATAGTGGGCAGGCAGGTTTTGGTCAGGGCTGGCAAGTATTTCAGCTAGCCAGTCCTGTGGTCTGGCTGAAATTTTGGGGAGTTTCATACCCTGGTAATAGAGGAGTGGCTACCTGGGTAACAAATTTGAACTCGATCCAGCCCTAGAACCAAGGGTCCGGGTAGTCACGTGGGTATCCGGGTCTTACGCAGGACCTACCTGACCTGATTACCCCAGTTACCCATCCCAGCCCTACTACTTTCAGTCATTAATGTATATTTTAAAGCAAAAATGTATTTTGACCACCTTCACTGCATTTTTAACCACATTTTGTAAATCAGCTCATAAAAAATAAATGCCCTAAATTAGAAAATGTATGTAGAACTTAGTCAACAGCCTTAACCAGTATAACACTGTAAGGCGATACCGTGGCACTAGTCCAGCAGATCTGACTACACAATACAAGTTTATCACCAACACTGATAACATTTTCAACATAATGGTTGCTACACACGACTGGAGCTGTTATTGTTAAATTCTTCAACTCTGGCTAGTCGGACAGAACCACTGCTAAAATGGCATTTTTCAAGATACAGTAACACTGACTTGTCTCGGGGTCACTTGGTTGTCTAAGTCATTAACATCTGTCAGTCAACATGTTTAAGATCGTACAGCAGTACAGGGCTTGATTTAGCTATATTAGCTATATACCATGTGCAAAATATTATTGAAACGTGCAACCTAATATTTATTGTTTGATAGGCATTTCTTAGAAGTTGACGGATGACAATGGTATATACGATCCATACCGAAATGTCTCTATTACAGCATAATAAAAAAGTTGTTATCCACAAACACAAGTTCTACTTTGTGTAATACTTATGTCTACACGCACAAGCTCTTTTGAATTTGTGTCTAACCTTTACATGACAATATAACATTGATCTTTGAACACACTCAGTACTTCTAAGCTATTTTTACCATTCTATATCAACAATCCCTGTGTTATGGGCAATTTGTCATGGTTTGGGAGACTTGACGTCATCAACTGTGGGTACTTCAAGATAACGTGCATGTGCCAAGGTGCAACCTGGTTTTGTCTGGTGCAACTAGGTTTTCATGTCAACCAGCATCGGTGCAAGTGAAATCAAGTTCCTAAATCTGAGCCCGTCTGTTGGTTGTAAATGAATTATCATTCTTACATGGATAAGCTAATCAGGCCTTACATGGTACAGTGTCTAAGTGTCATGAAGTTCATAACCATATAAGACCGCCTCCTTGGTCTAGTGGTAGAGCGTCCGCCCGAGAGCGTTAAAAGACGTTAAAAGATGGAAATGCTGTTACCCTGTCTGGCAATCGGCATTAATGGGTTAAAGCAAGGACTGGTCGGCTCAGAGTCAGTATACTTTGTCTGAGAGGGGTATTCATGTTAAACTGCAGCATGGTATCTCAGTGAGCTAGCACTATAAATTGGCATCAGTCCGGTCTAGTACAAGCAGCAACACACACACAGGTGCATGCACGTCGGTATAAAAGTGCAAAAATCTTGGACGTGACGTTAAACCCAATTTCACCTCACCTCAGCTCATAGCCATATATCAGTACAAAGTTACTCTGCATGCAGTGTTCTGAACAAGTGGGACATGGACCCCTTCAGCATAAAAACATGGGGTCATTTAAAACGTATGGGGCCACATTCTGAGAGATCTTAAAAAAACAAAACGTAAAAAATCTGATATGCAAGTTATTGATGCAGAATCACCATTTACAGGTTAAGGTATGTTTCCCATGGCTTCTTTCTCAGATATAACGTGATGTATTGCTGCAACAACATCCAATGTCATATTTAGTCTCAACAGCTTGTTTGTGATCAACGTTAGCATGTCTGTTTAAGGTACTCGTTCCAAATTAATAATTTAGCTTTCTCCTCGAATTAGATTTCCCTTGATTTATGCAAAGCTGACATGTTAAAGTATTTCTGTCTGAGTAAGGCTATAACCATGTGTAGTCGTGAAGTCATTTTCATTGAAAATCTTCACCTTTCTCAGTCTGTCACTGTCAGGTGCGCCTTGCAAAACCTTCTGTGTTTCACTAAAGTTACCTATGGTTGGCAATTCTGCGATACTGCGGTCATTCGAAATTGAAACATCTTTATCATTATCAGAAGACGGTTTAGGCTGTGTTGATGATAAAAAGAAATTAAAAATAGATCTATCTCTGAACATTTTTCCGACTGTCTGCTCTCGGATTTTACTGTTTGGGCATGGTTCACTAGTTACGGTAAGGAACCAATGAAAATCGTCCATATGACGACTATAATTACACAAATGTGTAAGCATGATTGTGATTGAACCATTTGGGACTTTCAGCCAATGAAAGGCGCAGGTAGAGTAAATGAGAAACGAAAAACAGGAAGTTTACATTAAATAATTGAAACAGCTGTGCAAGGTGCAAAATATTTTTTGAGACAGTCAGTGATCCCATAATTACATAAAATAAACCTAGCTACATGAACGCGCTCGATGTCCCAGTGAGCGGAAATATTATGTGCCAATCAAAACATTATTGCGGGAATCCCGCGGCAGAACACTGTGAATGTCCTTTGGATTTCAGAGTTCAAAGTGCTAATTGTGCATTTGAATTGAAATGGCATGGTTAAGGGAAGAGATATATCTAGACCTCCTCAGGAGTTGATAGTTGGCCCCCAATTCTGAAGCAAATGTTAGTGAAAATTCCCAAGCTTTATTGTTTTATATGGCCTTGTCGAAACTTATACTTCACTAACTACAGCAACAAAAAATAGATTATTATGCTTAGTTGAATGTTAGCAATGTGAACACACAATGTTTTAAAAAATACAAAAGAATTAAGGAAAATCAGAACTTGTAAAATAAAACCAGCATTTCAACAAAATAAAATTTCTTCCCAATTTCCCTGACAAGGGCACTTCTAATTATTTGGAATCCTAGATAAAAAATTCTGAATGGTACAGTTAAAAGCATTGGAGCAGAGTTCTTAACGTAGCGAATATGGTACATGCACATTGCTGTCTTAAAATAAGCTATAATTGCGTGAATAGATGAAATAAATATTTATCAGAGCCAAGTAAAACCATCGATGACAGACTACAGAATGCAAATCAACAACTTGCACATAATCATGTTTCCTGCACATATTCTGGTATATCGGTAAAAAGTTGCAAAGCAAGTGTCATGTTAGATGTTATCAGGTAAATGTACATTTTTCATTTCAGTGTCCATTAGCAACCAGATCCTGTAGAAATAGAAACTAGATTTACAAACATTTTTTTTTTCAGAATATTTTATCTGTTTATATTATTAATATTATTAAGGAGTGAGTGAGTGAGTATTGTTTTACGCCGCTTTTAGCTATTATTTAAGGAAACATGTGTGATTAGACTGATCAGAAAATGATCCAACGTGGATAACTTTACGACAATCCTGTGTCTAACTGATAAGTTCACATAGGGAGAGAAAGAAAACAATACAAAATGTCATTTCAGGGAATATGTGGAAGAATATTACCTCTTTCAGTGAACATGTAATATACATATGGATTATGTGCCTGATTATTCCTGAAATTACCTACCGGTAATTAAAATATTCTCTTACCCTAATCTACGACAAAGTGACATCCTTTCAATCCTTGAATATAACTTGTGATTCTCCTTGCACCATGCTTTGTGAAAATACATGTAAACAGGAACGTATCCATGATTCTAAATCAAGTGCTCTTGGCAAGCAAATTTGGAATAAACTACATTATTTTGTTCCCAATTGGGATTTTTCCAAGTTCTTATTTCTTGGGACTTTGAAGATCCGGGGTAGAATAGGTCTTCAGTAACACGCGCTTGCCGTAAAAGGCGACTAGGCGTGTCGTAAAAGGCGACTAACGGGATCGGGTGGTCAGGCTCGGTGACTTGGTTGATGCATGTCATTGATCCCAATTGCATGGATCGTTGTTCATGATGTCGATCACTGGATTGTCTGGTCCAGACTCGATTATTTACAGACCGCGGTCATATAGCTGGGATATTGCTGGGTGCGGCATAAAACAACAAACCAACCAACCATATGAATTTGGAAATATTTAATTCTGATTTTAATTTTTTTTAATGATATTTGCTGCAGACCAGGGGTCGAATATTGGCCTCTGAGCAGGTCTAGATAACTCCTGGTATAGATGCATAAATGTTTGAACATATTTGAACTCAAAATTGTAAACAGGGTCAATAATAGCACTCAGCCATGCTTGTAGCGGAGCACTGATAATTTACATTGAATTATTCAGACAAAATCCACATCAGCATTTAAATGATCAGTTTGCACATATTATGTAAACAAAATATTTTGCCGACCCATTAACGCTTACAATTAAGCATAAACAAAAACTACATACAGTGTCAAGCAAACAATGAGTGAGTGAGTGAATACGGTTTTACGCCGCTTTTAGCAATATTCCAGCAATATCACGGCGGGGGACACCAGAAATGTGCTTCACACATTGTACCCATGTCGGGAATCGAACCCGGGTCTTCGGCGTGACGAGCTAACGCTTTAACCACTAGGCAACCCGACCGCCCGTCAAGCAAACAAAGGTTTATGGATAAGATTATATATATGTATTATACTGTAATAGCGATGTTTCAGTATAGATCCTTATACCGCTGTCCTTCCTTGACGATGGTGTAAGGATCTATACCAAAACGTTGCTATTACAGTATAATAAAGAAGTTCACTGTTGTTATCAATAATTTTTGTCTACTTTGTCATCCGTCAACTTCTAACAAATGACCAACAAACAATTCACTAAACAGTCTCAGGCAAAGCTCTAACCGATGTAGACATGTATGAATGACATGTTTTCGTTAACAATCAATAAACAAACATGACAACGAAGTAAGTACTCAATGTACTCTTCTGTAGCGTGGGCACAAAGGTCAACACTTAAGGTATTTAACCATTTCATCGAGTGTTAAATGTGTAAGCTACTTAGTCTGTAGAGTCAGAATTGACATAATGCGAGTTTAGGGGTTAAGAAGCTGTTAATGCATGTTATAGAGCTGTGGTGTGCTTGGATTACGATACATGACAAGGGATTGTATTCAGATTTTTTCCCTTACTTATAAAACGCTTCAACAATGATTCCACTAACGAGAGTTTCATTCTCTTGGTAATCTGATCGTTGCACAATTTCTTACTTTGATTGTAAAACATTTCAAATCATATTATTTACTGAAAAAGTGAGGGTTTTTTCAAACACAACTATTTTGTCACGTTTATTAAACTTTTCCTCCTTTTTGTTAACAGATTTGTTTGTCCTGGTCAGTAGATGAGCCAAAATAAACATAATCATAAACAGAAATTTCAGATTTTTACTTTCATTTTTGGGACTATGTTGTCATGTGTGCAGTGCTTGTTAAGTTTGTGCTGTTACCCGATGCCTTATAGTGTTTGTGTGAACAGTTATTTTTGATGTGAACACTGCAAGTTAGACTTCGGTGATATGAAAAATAAAACTTTTCACGTTTATCGTTTTCTTCTTTTTATCTTTTTCGGGACAGCAGAAAGCAGCAATTCAAACAGATAAGTTCATGTTTTGATTGAATAAACTTGGACCAAAAGTAATTACAATTTATTTTAAAGGGTTTATATTTTACTTAAATCAAAAAATTTGACACAGAGAAAAATCCTGACAGAAATATATTTCAGATTTAGACAATTACATTTAGGAACTAAATGTCTTGTAGAAACAAAAGTCAAATATTATTTTCGTATCTGACAACCTTGACCAATCAGAAGCAGGTCACTTTTACATCGCTGTCACGCCATTAACACATTTCTGCCATCTACTAGTTTCATTTAAATTCAGTCGTCTTATTCATTTAAAAGTTTTGTTAACTTCACATACCCTTCCTTACATGCATATCACAACAAAATCTAATTCATAGAGACGCCAGGCCTTATATATTAAACAAAACAAACTAACAACCGCCCGAATTCCTTTCTAATCACCTTCTCAACTCTAGCAGCCTCTACCCATCCCTTTCTCTACAATATTAAGACTTCGGAGTCCCTTAATAATAAAAGGTTTGTTTATATAAATATGGTTATATAGCCGAATACATAACTGTAGTTCAGTGACTATTGTTAGTCTAATCATAAACCTTCTAGGTCATAGTACACCCTATCGTCTGATGTAGGGAAAGTCTGTGTGTGGAGTCGGGTCTTGTGAAATAGCCAAAACACTGTCTCAGGGTCAGTGATGATAGCATGACACCACCACCCCCTGTTGATCGTCAGCCACTCATTTATTTACACAGAATTCCCAAGTAAGATAGGGTCAGCTTATTGATAATAAACTTTGGCTCTGTGCGTAAGGGAATACAGAAATGTCAACCCAATGTCAATGAAGCACAACGTGAAATCTATGCTGTAAATTGCATGTCTTTGCTGTCATTTTAACTTGAAATAAACATGACCTTATATTTTGTCAATATTGTTTTCAGCAGAACATTTTCCTCAAGTAGACAGTAAATATTGATAGGCAAAATAACCTTGTGGAAAGTCAATTCAAGTAATTGTGTCAGATATTTCAATTGTCCATATGATTTCATCAATGCTTCTTGTTAATTGACAACTTGAACATAACAACATTAATATCATGTGATTAATCCCTTCAAGGGATTATGAAGGGATTATTGCATTATCAAGCAATAAATGTTGTTAATCAAAACAATATTGTCAACAATTTTTGATAAAGCAAAAATATATTACAGTAAAAATAAAATAATGAGAAAAGTGTACTTCATAGCAATAGTAACAGTGGTATTATATTCAATTATAAACTTTAAAATAAGAAAATGTACAATTTTATGGATTACAAGTTTTGGTTTATTGCATATAGCAACATTTTGATGTATTAAGTTATCAAGTTTGATTCCTGTGCAAGAATCTACATCGAAACGTCGCTAAAGTTGTATGTTTTCTTACACACCAACTTCAAGAATGCCAATTCCCGACATGGGTACAATGTGTGAAGCCCATTTCTGGTGTCCCCCGCCGTGATATTGCTGGAATATTGCTAAAAGCGGCGTAAAAACATACTCACTCACTCACTCAAGAATGCCAATCAAAGAGTTACTTAAAAATAATAAGATTATTTACCATACATAGACATCATGTTGTTTCTTTCTCTATCTACATGACATAATGATTTGCTATTGATGAACAGGTCATTCAGTGTAACGTAGTTATGTACGTAGCAAAGACTCAGAAAGGAAACAAATTGATTGAATCTCCTACAGACCCATACACACTTAGTATTCCTGCAAAGTTTAACCCACCTGGACACAATGATTGTTGGTAAAAAATAAGGTACGATTATGGAATCTGTTCACCACCCAATAGCATCAAAACAAGATATATCTCAAGAAAGAAACTTAAGTATACAAAGTTCATATTTATGATCCTCAGAATAGGGTAGGTTACCCCAAACTCTATCCTTAGCCCTTGGATCCTTGAATAAAAATAGTTGCGAACATATTTTATAGCGACTTCAAAAATAACTGTTGTTAACTTTTTGGTGGTGATGAAGACAAAAACAGGTTCATTTCAAGAGAACACATGCCCAGCTGGCAGCTCACTTGCGCCACATAAAATCGGTTACACAACAGCCAAAAATAAGTTTTATACAATTACTAGTCTACAAACTTTGCTCATTTGGGCAAATTGAAAAAATAGTTTTTCACTTTGGAATCATATTCTTGGTAACAAAACAAATTTGATGTCAGCCTTACATTTTACGCAGTGATTATACTGATTAAATATTAGAGTGTAATAATATAATACAAAATGAATATTGAACTGAATTCCTAAGAAAATCTAAAAAATAAGTAACTTTCAGGAGGTGGTCAAGAACCAGTTGACAATGAGACTTTCAAATAACAATTATATATGAACGCAGAAATATTTTAAACATGAATGAAATGATTTAAAAATTGTAACTGAAAATAGCAAATAATAGGATATAGTTTAAATGGAATATTTTAGGCGCCACCAATCTAAAGGTCAGGAGCAAAACAATATAAATAAATAAAGCTCTCTAATCAATACTCACAGCACTCTTGGCTAGACGTCTTCGGCACCATTTAATATATTCCAATTTAGATATCATGGCACCCTTTCCACCGTTATAGAGGTACGGTTCAATTTCTCGGCGAGCTATTTCTTCCACAAGTTCTGGGCCTCCCTCATTGTATGCATCAATCAAAGTTCCTCCCTTGTTGTTCAAAGTGATGTACTTGTACATGGGGTTTTCCTCGCTTTCCTCGTTTTGTTGTTTCCATGCCGAGTCGGGATCCTCCTTCAGTTTTCCATGACAAGCGTTCCCCATGATGATGATGCAAAGATTTTGATTCAACTGATTTCCTTTTTTTCACATGCTTTGATGGAATTTTAAATAGTGTTAATATTCTAACTGGTGTCAAGTATTTTCTGCTGGTCTTTCATGCTTGCTTGTTCTGAAAACAAATATATGAAGAACGGATTAATAATAAAATAAGTTTTACAGTAATAAACTTAATTAATGAGTGCATTTGATCCTTGACTCTTCTAAATTATTTTGATAATGCAAGTTTTCCCCAAAAATACAAATTTAACACTTTCATGCTTAAAATTCTTTTGAAATTTTTTAAAAAGTGTACATTATCACATGAAACAATCAGAGTTCAAATGGTCTCTGACATACCTTTCCCAAAGGAATGAAACATAAATTGTTTAATTTCTGTAAAATATTTGCATTTCATATTTTTCACTTTTATAGTTATCATATTGTCCAACTTTAAAAAAATGGATTCATCAGTTAAGTTTCTTTTAGACTTTTCCATATTTGTAAATTGTTAAATCATTTAAACGAATTGGCAAACGAATTGGCAAACGAATTAAAATGTTTGCATGCTATAATGTTCTCTATTATACATCATCTTTACCGACTTTTGATAAAATCTACGGATTTAACAAGTTTCTTTTGGACTTTTTATTACTTGTAACTTGTTAAATCATGTAAACCGGTGTAAAGTCATTATTACTACAAGCTGTAAACTCAAGAAACCACCAGTGTTGTAAATCTCACAACCACTCCTTGGTGATAACGGGTCTGTTTAGCTGTGTCAACAATCGCACACGGAGCCTAATGAATCAAGTGATGCATATCTAGCGCTCAGGAGGTCGAAGCGTCTGTTAGCAACGGTTTTCGAAAAGGAGAAATCGAAAAGTACACACTGCCATGCACTCTTATTCAAAAGACAAATTGCTTGTTTCATACTTACCTATTTCCACTCCATTGTCATTTTACATGGGACTCCGGTAAGTGGTGATATACCCAATTATCCTTGCACAACTTAGGACCCATAGACATGCCTCATCGTAGCCATACGGTTCATGACGTCAAGTCACGTGACTTACCTACCACGACGGAGTGAAACGGAAAAAACAGGTGCCCCCGTTAGGGGGCGTCTCATAAGTAAATGAGTTTCAAACGACCAAAAATTGATTGCTGTCTTTTTATGTGACCTGACACGCGTCCAGCACCTGCATGTCTTATGAGTCATCAAAGGAGGATCGTGCGATTTTTTTCAGTCGTTTGGGTTTTCTGAACTAGACTCGACATCTTACATGCCACAGACGCAGGGTATATCCAATAGACGCGCGACAGTCATCAGACGCGGGGCATTGAGGACACGCCAGACAGTCAACCGACGCAGGGCATCCATCAGACACCGGACAGTCAAACGACTCAGATTGTGGACAAATCAGATTCTGCTTCTCGTATCACTTGCATATTTTTAAAACAAAATGGCGGCGCCCATTCAAGACGATCTGATTTATAATCAAGATATATATTGTGATAAAACGGGTCTTACATCGTGAAGTGCATCAAGTCATGTGAGCACCTTGATCAAAAAACATGAGAAGATTAGGATCTGTTGTCAACGACTTGGCGGTGCACATGTTTTGCAAATCCTGTAATTTAAATTAATCGACCGAAATCTGCACGACGGTTTACGAACCGGATTTCGATTTCGTTGCGCGATTTTGATTGGATTATGCATAGACTCGTTAGTCCAGCCAAACTGTAACTCCGTTAAACCAGCCTAGCTCTGCAAGGATGGAAACTGGACTTTTAAAGTAAGTTAACTCTCTTGCCTCGGGAAGATACACATCCAACAGTCAACATACGACGTATTTTCAATAGACGTCAGACAGTCAACTGACGACGTACATTCAATAGACGCCAGACAGTCAACAGACGTCGTACATTCAATCGACGCCAGACAATCAACAGACGTCGTACATTCAATCGACGCCAGACAGTCAACAGACGCCGTACATCCAATAGACGCTAGACAGTCAACAGACGCCGTACATCCAATAGATGCCAGACAGTCAACAGACGACGTACATCCAATCGACGCCAGACAGTCAACATACGCCGTACATTCAATCGACGCCAGACAATCAACAGACGCCGTACATCCAATAGACGCCAGACAGTCAACAGACGACGTACATCCAATCGACGCCAGACAGTCAACATACGCCGTACTTTCAATAGACGTCAGACAGTCAACATACGCCGTACATTCAATCGACGCCAGACAATCAACAGACGCCGTACATCCAATAGACGCTAGACAGTCAACAGACGCCGTACATCCAATAGACGCCAGACAGTCAACAGACGACGTACATCCAATCGACGCCAGACAATCAACATACGCCGTACATTCAATCGACGCCAGACAATCAACAGACGCCGTACATCCAATAGACGCCAGACAGTCAACATACGCCGTACTTTCAAGAGACGTCAGGCAGTCAACAGACGCCGTACATTCAATAGACGTCAGAAAGTCAACATACGACGTACTTTCAATAGACGCCAGGCAGTCAACAGACGCCGTACATCCAATAGACGCCAGACAGTCAACAAACGACGTACATTCAATCGACGCCAGACAGTCAACATACGCCGTACATTCAATCGACGCCAGACAATCAACAGACGCCGTACATCCAATAGACGCCAGACAGTCAACAGACGACGTACATTCAATAGACGCCGGACAGTCAACAGGCGCCGGGCAGAGAACTGATGCAGGGCTTCCAATAGACGCCGGACAGTCATCAAACGCCAGACATCAAATATACGCCAGACAGTCAACCGACGGACGGCATCGAATACAGGCCGGACATCCATCAGACGAGGGGCCTACAGTGGACGCCGGACAGGTCGGACAGTCAACAGATTATAAAGCTGGACGCCGTACTTCCAACAGACGCCGGGCAGGCAACAATAATTTAGAAAAATAATATTCTCGGGGTACTTATATGCTCAGTTCTCCAAAACCTGGAAAAAATGTTGGCTATCATACCAGTAATAGTCTATGTTCCTCAGCAGGTGCTGCTATAGTAGACTGAGGGGCGGTCGGGTAGCCTAGCGGTTAAAGCGTTCGCTCGTCACGCCGAAGACCCAGGTTCCATTCCCCATACGGTGTGGGTACAATGTGTGAAGTCCATTTCTGGTGTCCCACGCCGAATATTGGTGAAAGCCTCGTAAAACCCAACTCATTCACTATAATAGACTGATGGTAAACTGACAAGAGAACTGTCTTATATTTTATTGCATTGATTCCCTTTATCGTGGTACCATGCTTTATGTTCATATCACAAAAGGCAAGATGGAGTCCAGTTGCCTAAATGTCTGCTGAGTACAGTGATAAAAACTAACAGTTTTAGTCCACTGGTCCTTATAACGATAATATATAGCCAAACCCTTAAAATGGCAAATTTCTATTAGTCCTTATGACACCTTCAATATTGGGCCGTTTGGCAATGACTGCACGACGAGTGACAATTTGTAACACCGGAGCGTCAATGCTTGTAGAATATCTGAACAGATTTGGATAAATTAAATTTTGACTTAACTAGCCGTTAATGGAGCTCAAATGATGCTAAAATGTATTTCAAATTAAAAAAAATTGAATCTTTCCCTGCAACGTCATTTTAGAAAGTCAGTCGCTGAAGAACGCATATTATGAATGATGAAATATTTCCTTGAGACAGCCATCGTTCTGTCCTGTTTAACTGACGCAGGCGATAACAGGAAGTTATTTTCAGTAAATACAACATGGCAGCTCTAAGCCCGTGTGATCCATGCAGCTTCTCGAGACCAGATCTGTGTGCTGTTGTGCACGCCGATCTCGATATCAATGTGAATTTCGACAAGAAAGTCATCAGTGGAACAGTACATATTACTGTTGAAAAGAAACAAGCCGGAGTTGAAACAATCGTAAGTAATCTACCGACAAAGATGGTAATGGGCGCAGTTCGTTTGAAAAAGGGGTACCATCACTGTACAACGGGTACCCGGGTACCCGAGTTACCCCTCCCAGCTCTACTAGTTGGTTTAAATAACGTAATCCAAGCCTACTTGGCTCTGTTTGAATCACACAGTTGACAATATTTATCTTAGCTACAGTGAAACAACAGAGGACGTTGGGATGTACGTAAAAGTGATTACAGTTATTAATAAATGTGTGAGGTTGTAACAACTGCAAGTTACAAACCGTTTTAACTTTGTACCGTAATCGTTTATTGTGTAACAGTTTTTTCCTTTGCTCTCTATTCCTGAGGAATTGAGCCTATTAGGAATCTCAACAAAGGCGAGAATGACACCACGCGACATGTCTCAACTTGAACATGTTAAAAGACTCACACAAGCTTGTGATTAAAACAGTTTTTATACTGTTGATATATACAATGGTATATAAATATACATATGTAAATTGTTGTAACAGATGTTAATCAGAAAGAAGTTATGACAAACGGGTAAAATGAGTTCTATTTATATGTCACTATTTCCAGTTATGGACAAGTAATTTTTTGAATATTGTGTGTATGTTTTATGGTATTCTGTTTGATATCTTGGCCATGGTCGATTTTGATTGATTTCTTGTTTTCTTTGCAAATTAACAAACCGATAATTGATAGTTGTTTTTCATAACATTTGCCCTTCAGGCCATCCATATTTTTTTATGTGTCTCATCTCCAAACTTAACCAGCTAGAGACTGGGCGGAGATTTAAAATTGAAAAAGTAAAACATCTGTTTTTCACTAATTGTGGTCTTATTTTATGAAATTTTAAAGTTTAGAACACTCGGTAACAGTCATTCAATTAATTTATGACATAGATCAAATCACTTTGCTTTGGAAACAAATTTTTACTAAACTGAAGAAAGATAAAGCTGACCTGATTTTTTTTAGTGTGCAATTGTAGGTGTCTTTTTGTATCACATCAGGAAATATATTTCCATAGCGGCAGGGGAAATTGAGATAAGAAGACTTAATTATTTCATGTTGGAACAAAAATTCAGCATGGTAGGAGATGGGAAATACAGAAAAAAATATGCACAGAGTTACAGAGATAGGTTGATAGCAGGGGTCCGGAAAATTTAAAATCCAAATCGGACATTTGCATTTAGGCCACGCCCCCTTCAAATAGCGTATTTGAATACGACTTTTCACACACATTACAAGTTGTTACGTATTCATAATATGATGAATTATTTCAATCTAAATTGTTTAATTCACCGGACAATTAATAACAAATAATATCATTTTAGATATACACGGAAAACAAAGCTTGTCAGTGTAGATAATCTTCATTGTGTTACAACTGCAGACAGAAACTGCTCAGTCCTAACTGTTGATCATGTCCAAACAAAATTTAAGAATGTTCGGACAATACTTTTTAAAATGTCCGGACAGAAAAATTTAAATGTCCGGTAAGCGATATTTTAAACCGGACATTTGAGATTCCCAATCGGACATGTCCGGCGCATATGACGGTTTCCGGACCCCTGGTTGATAGCATAGTATGTATTAAGGAGTGATTGTTATTCTAAAACAGATTTTTGAAGGTAGAAAACTAATATTGGTCTAAGTATGTTAATACCTCATTTAAATATTAACATAGGTCCCTGGTTGATAGCATAGTATGTTTTAAGGAGTGATTGTTATTCTAAAACAGATTTTTGAAGGTAGAAAACTAATATTGGTCTAAGTATGTTAATACCTCATTTAAATATTAACATAGGTCCCTGGTTGATAGCATAGTATGTTTTAAGGAGTGATTGTTATTCTAAAACAGATTTTTGAAGGTAGAAAACTAATATTGGTCTAAGTATGTTAATACCTCATTTAAATATTAGCATAGGTCCTAAGCAATCTTTGCTTATTGAAGGAGGTGACTAAATTGAGTGGTCAAGCAAAGTGACTTGGTTGATTGTGCCACACAATTGGAATGTTGCTCATTATATCAACCACTGGATTTTCTGATCCTGACTCACATATGTACAGGTCACTGTCGTGTAGCTTGGATATTGCTGAGTGCAGCATTAACTACAAATGAACAAACATATTTATTGATATGATAGAAACATTCGAGTCTCCAGTAATGTTGTTGATGTGTTACTCAACTGTGACATTGTGGAGAAGTATTCCATGGATTGTTGCTGACACTATCAACCGCTGGTTGGCCTTGCGTGGTAGACAACAGTGGGAAACCCTTTCTTTTCTCCTGCTTTAAAACTCATAGAGACACTAAACTAGTGGATACCTTACTCACTCACTTGCACAAACCATTGACTCACTTGCACAAACCACTCACTTGCACAAACCACTCACTTGTCCAAACCATTCTCTTGTCCAAACCATTCACTTGTCCTAAGCACTCACTTACTTGTCCAAAGCACTCACTTGTCCAAAGCACTCACTCACTTGTCCAAAGCACTCATTCACTTGTCAAAGGCACTCACTCACTTGTCCAAAACACTCGCTTGTCTAAAGCACTCACTCGTCCAAAGCACTAACTCACTCATTTGTCCAAACCATTCACTTGTCCAAAACACTCACTTGTCCAAAGCCTTCACTCACTTGTCCAAACCATTCACTTGTCCTCACCAAACACTTGTCCAAACCACTCACTCACTTGTCCTCACCAAACACTTCTCCAAACCACTCACTTGTCCTCACCAAACACTTGTCCAAACCACTCACTTGTCCTCACCAAACACTTCTCCAAACCACTCACTTGTCCTCACCAAACACTTGTCCAAACCACTCACTTGTCCTCACCAAACACTTGTCCAAACCACTCACTTGTCCTCACCAAAAACTTGTCCAAACCACTCACTTGTCCTCACCAAACACTTGTCCAAACCACTCACTTGTCATTACCACTCACTCACCCAAACCACCCACTGACTCTCTCTCACTTACTCACTCCCTCACTTACTCAGTCATTCTCTCAGTCACTCACCCACTCACTCACTTGCCCAAACCACTCACTCACTCATGTAAACTTTACCACCTTTTTCTCTGTCCACTCATTGTCCTGTCATTGTCCATTCAGTGTCCACTCATTGTCCTGTCATTGTCCACTCATTGTCCTGTCATTGACCACTCATTGTCCACTCACTGGCCTGTCATTGTCCACTCATTGTCCTGTCATTGACCACTCATTGTCCACTCATTGTCCTGTCATTGACCACTCATTGTCCACTCATTGTCCTGTCATTGTCCACTCATTGTCCTGTCATTGTCCACTCATTGTCCTGTCATTGTCCATTCAGTGTCCAATCATTGTCCTGTCATTGTCCACTCATTGTCCTGTCATTGACCACTCACTGTCAACTCATTGTCCTGTCATTGTCCACTCATTGTCCTGTCATTGACCACTCATTGTCCACTCATTGCCCTGTCATTGTCCACTCACTGTCAACTCATTGTCCTGTCATTGTCCACACATTGCCCACTCATTGTCCTGTCATTGTCCTGTCATTGTCCACTCATTGTCCTGTCATTCTCCTGTCATTGTCCACACATTGTCCTGTCATTGTCCACTCATTGTCCTGCCATTGTCCTGCCATTGTCCACTCATTGTCATTGTCCACACATTGTCCACTCATTGTCCACTCATTGTCCTGCCATTGTCCTGCCATTGTCCACTCATTGTCCTGTCATTGTCCACTCATTGTCATTGTCCACACATTGCCCACTCATTGTCCTGTCATTGTCCACTCATTGTCCTGCCATTGTCCTGACTCATTGTCCTGTCATTGTCCACTCATTGTCATTGTCCACACATTGTCCACTCATTGTCCACTCATTGTCCTGTCATTGTCCACTCATTGTCATTGTCCACACATTGCCCACTCATTGTCCACTCATTGTCCTGTCATTGTCCACTCATTCCAGTCATTGTCCTGTCATTGTCCACTCATTGTCCTGTCATTGTCCACACATTGCCCACTCATTGTCCTGTCATTGTCCACTCATTGTCCTGTCATTGTCCTGTCATTGTCCACTCATTGTCATTGTCCACACATTGCCCACTCATTGTCCTGTCATTGTCCACTCATTGTCCACTCATTGTCCACACATTGTCCACTCATTGTCCACTCATTGTCCTGTCATTGTCCACTCATTGTCATTGTCCACACATTGCTTGCCCACTCATTGTCCTGTCATTGTCCACCCATTGTCCTGTCATTGTCCACTCATTGTCCTGTCATTGTCCTGTCATTTTCCACTCATTGTCCTGTCATTGTCCACACATTGTCCTGTCATTGTCCACTCATTGTCCTGTCATTGTCCAGTCATTGTCCTGTCATTGTCCACTCATTGTCATTGTCCACACATTGCCCACTCTTTGTCCTGTCATTGTCCACTCATTGTCCACTCATTGTCCACACATTGTCCACTCATTGTCCACTCATTGTCCTGTCATTGTCCACTCATTGTCATTGTCCACACATTGCCCACTCATTGTCCTGTCATTGTCCACTCATTGTCCTGTCATTGTCCACTCATTGTCCAGTCATTGTCCACTCATTGTCCTGTCATTGTCCACACATTGCCCACTCATTGTCCTGTCATTGTCCACTCATTGTCCTGTCATTGTCCAGTCATTGTCCTGTCATTGTCCACTCATTGTCAATGTCCACACATTGCCCACTCATTGTCCTGTCATTGTCCACTCATTGTCCTGTCATTGTCCACACATTGCCCACTCATTGTCCACTCATTGTCCTGTCATTGTCAACTCATTGTCCTGTCATTGTCCAGTCATTGTCCAGTCATTGCCAGTCATTGTCCACTCATTGTCCACTCATTGTCCACACATTGCCCACTCATTGTCCACTCATTGTCCTGTCATTGTCCACTCATTGTCCTGTTATTGTCCACTCATTGTCCTGTCATTGTCCACTCATTGTCCTGTCATTGTCCTATCATTGTCCACTGATTGTCCTGTCATTACCCACTCATTGTCCTGTCATTGTCCAATCATTGTCCACTGATTGTCCAATCATTGTCCACTGATTGTCCTGTCATTGTCCACTGATTGTCCTGTCATTGTCCTGTCATTGTCCACACATTGTCCACTGATTGTCCAGTCATTACCCACTCATTGTCCTGTCATTGTCCACTCATTACCCACTCATTGTTTGTTTGCAGATACTGGACACAAGAGATGTGACTGTCACACAGGTTTCAGACAAGGACTCTGGACAAGAACTGACCTTTTCCCTTGGTGAACCCACGGGGACCTTTGGATCCAAGTTGGAGATCAAACTTCCAAATGGAAATGGGAAAAAGTAGTTATATTTATCCTGTGATGTATCTTGTGTGATCAACTACAGTTTGAAGCAGGCTTAAACCCAACTTACTGACCTTCAGTGATCGGGTGGTCAGGATCGCTGACTTGGTTGATGCATGTCATCGTCTTACAATTGCATTGATCGATGCTTATGATGTCAATCACTGGATTGTCTGGTCCAGACTTGATTATTTACAGACTGCCGTCATATAGCTGGAATATTGCTGAGTATGGCATTAAACAACAAACAAAAATCATAGGTTTGATTTTCAAGGTATGATCAAGGGGAGACAATGCAAATTTTCTACAGGATGAATTGTCTCCCTTTGACCATATCACATCTTCAGTAATGTTTCATATCTATATATGCTCTCATGTTTATGGCATGTTGATATTTGTGTTGTTAATTAGATAAAATTTGTTAATTTCAGAAAGTGAAAAAAATTGTAATTAAATGTTTCTTACATTTTTAAAACCACCATCATTTCACATAAAAAAACAAATGAAATGACATCAGTGAAGTGTCTGTATTTAGCAGCACCATCAGAACAATTCTTGTACTTTCAGATACACCCTGTCAATCAAGTATGCCACGTCCCCCAAGTGTTCTGCACTGCAGTGGCTCCGCCCTGAACAAACGGCAGGGAAGAGACAACCGTATCTGTTCAGCCAGTGTGAGGTACAGATCACCAGACTAACATATGGTCTATGTAATCATATTACACAATTTGTTTTCTGTCATTTCAATTGCTAATGCTGATTTCATATGTGGATTAGACCTGGACTAGTTTTGTGATGATCTAGATTGCAGATCCTGCAAGTCATGGTGCAGGATTAGCCAATCCCTAGCAGGACTAGCCAATCACTAGCAGGACTAGCCAATAGCTAGTAGGACTAGCCAATCTCTAGCAGGACTAACCAATCGCTCGCGGGACTAACCAATCACTAGCGGGACTAACCAATCACTAGCGGGACTGGCCAATCACTAGCAGGACTATATTTGTAACACTGTTGAGTAGCACCTGAACGACGTATTCATGTTCATATGGATCATGTGGTTTCGATGACTATTTTTTAGCCTTGATCATGTTATTATTTCTATTATCTAAATATAAACTTAAATTATGTAAATGAGATGGTTACAGCATAAAATGTCACAAAAATGGAGTGATGTCAAAAGTTTTAAATGGTTTTGAACAACACAGAAATGTCAAGACAAGATAAGTCTCTGTTAAAGAAAAACTTGAATTCTGACATAATTAAATATCCAGAAGCCTGTCAAGAATTGAATCTGGATATGCCTAGCTTACTGGAGAAAAGTTCTACCCAAGGCTACATTGAGTGATCAAAGTATAAGTTTATTTCCTTAGTATCTTATTAATTAGTTCTTAATGTAGAATAAAAGCTTTGAATCATATGCAGACATCCTAAAATATATATACATGTATTCACTGTGTGTGTTATTGAAGCTCATATACAATGTTTGTTATAACATTTTCCAAGGCTTACCTCCACACAAGTTGAAACTAATGCCGCTGTCAGTACTGGTAAACGTCAGTTTTACTTTCCAAAGTAAATGAAAAACACTCCAAGTTTGTTGATGCTTGTCTCTAATGAGTTGACATTCACCATCATGAAACTTCTGTTTACGAGTAATATTTCAATGTTGATGGCCAACTTTCGGTGTTTATGAATTGTTATGATATTCAATCATATTGAACCCTACAAATACAGGCAAAGTTTGTTTTTCTGCATATATCACACTATTTGAAAAATAGTCACACCGTTGCGTGCAGCCATGTTAGTAGCAACAAACAAACGTGACGGTTACTTATCCAGAATTCTGTAGGTGTACCCAAAACTACAACAATTATATTTGTTTGCAGGCAATCCATGCCAGAAGCCTGTTCCCCTGTCAGGATAGCCCTGCTGTCAAGTTTCCTTACTCTGCCAAGGTAAATTATGCCACTGTACAATGTTTGATAAACTGTTTGATCTATCAGCCTTATTGATGTGCCAAGTTTTCAGTTCTTCACTCCTGTCGGGGCGGTCGGGTAGCCTAGTGGTTAAAGCGTTCGCTCGTCACGCCGAAGACCCGGGTTCGATTCCCGACATGGGTACAATGTGTGAAGCCCATTTCTGGTGTCCACCGCCGTGATATTGCTGGAATATTGCTAAAAGTGGCGTAAAACCATACTCACCCACTCACTTCACCCCTGTCACATGGGAACATGGATACTTGTAGCAGTCACGAGTTGACGTTGTGAAATTATGCTTGCAGAAGAAAAACTGACAATGAACTAATTTCTAGCTTGTCATTGTGTAGTGGGAGGACTATAGCACTGATGGGTCACAGGTTTGGTATTGACAGTCCAAGAATCATAATTTGACCATGTTTTGGGCTCAATCCATAACAAGTAAATCTCGACAGTGACCAAGGGAAGCAACTCTGCCCCTCATGTAAAGGACATGGGGCTGTGTATGATTTTTGGCTTGGAAATTGGTTTTAGATAATTTTTCGGTCAGTACTTCAAGACATACATTTAAGGGAACAAAAAACTTTCTTTCTTCTTTTTAACCCAAAATACATGATTTATTCAGAACCATGGCAGTGTTGCTTTGAACAATTGTATAACCTGGTGACAAATTATTTGTTACAATCAATTTCAGGAACAGTTTATGTTTTTTACAAAAATCACAGAAAACTAAATGGTTATCTTCTATTAAAATGCCCTCGTAGTGGTCTGTGGTATGAGTGTGTTCTGTTGGTAGGTGACGGCGCCGCGTGAGGTGACAGTGCTGATGAGTGCAGTGAGGCTGGGGTCAGACCCGTGTGCCGGAGACAGCGCCAGTCTGGAGACACGGTTCCTGCAGGAGATCCCCATCCCCAGCTACCTGCTGGCCATAGTGGCCGGCGACATCGAGAGCAGGTGGGCAGCATACAACATAAGGATTAAATAATTATCAGTAATTTTCTTAGCACTCTCTCTCTGTGTGTGTGAAAAACAAGACAAACATGACGTCATGCTGAAATGCAGTGATGTCATGATACAACGGATAATGCCATATGTTTACGTGATAAATGAAATCGCCTGCTTAACAAAGTTTCGAATGAAACAAGTCAACATTATGATGATGTCACGCTGTTGTTGTTGCAGATGATTCAGAGCGAGGAATTCACTCGTCATTCTGAACTTGCATTTTGTGCAAGTAGACACAAATACAGTAAACTACAGTTATAAAGCACTCAAAGAGACCACTAATTATACCCCCGACAAAATGTCGGGGGTATGTAGTTATACCAAGGTTCCATCCGTCCGTCCATCCATCCGTCTGTCCGAAAACTTTGTCTGCGCAATTTCTCTTAAACTATTCAGGGGATTCATCTCAAACTTAGTACATATAATCTGTATCATACGGAGGGGTGCAGTCAAAAGAAAAAAAATGTTTTTATTAATTTTCCATTTTTTAATGAATTTTTCAAACCCTAACGTCCATCCAATAACTTTGTCTGCGAGATTTCTCTTAAACTATTCAGGGGATTCATCTCAAACTTTCTACACATAATCTGTGTCATATAAAAGGGTGCAGTCAAAAGAAAAAAAAAATTCTTTTTATTAAGTTACCATTTTTTGGTGAATTTTTCAAACCCTAACCCTATCCTAGCTATTTAATTTGTAACTACTGACACACTAGGCAGGTCGGGGGTATTAGTGAGCCACGCTCTCTTTTGCATGTTAATTGTTATAACCGTAGTTTGTTATAAGCGTATGTGCTGAATACATACAGCAAATGGACGGGACTATAACAATTCAAATCTGTTGATTCCGGAAGTAGAATCAACTTGCCCCTTTTGTTGGTTCTACATCCGGAGTTTACAGACTGGAGTCATGAGTCATTTCTCCATTGCATATTTCGTTCAGTCGACCTTTTTGGACAAATCAAGAAACTAAACCAAAATATCTACTTGCCTGGTTATCTGACATGGTGTTTCCAACTTTTGTTATTACTTATCGCATTTACAAAGAAACTTTGTCATTGATGAGTTGTTTCAACTGTAAGTATTGACATGATTGATGAATAAAGAGGGCAAATATTCATCAGTGTTAGTAAGGTGTTGTCTCAAAATTGATTTTATAAGCTTATCGGTTGCTATAAGATGGCATCAAACAATTTTGTGTTTGTATGTAATTTTCCTTGTTAGTTAATTGATCAAATCGCAGATATAGAATGACTTAGGGTGCTGAATTTTTTTTTAGGTGTAGTTTCTACTTACATGATTCTAGTAAGTGAGAGAGTTTGGTTTAAAGCCGCTTTGAACAGTATTCCAGTTAATGTAGGAGGAAAGCTCGAAGTCATGAAGGTCTGAGACGTTTGTTTACCACTTTATCACGGGTATGGTGCTAACAAAGCTAGAAACATAATCTGGACAATACAGAATTTGAACCCACAATCATAGGTGTCTGATGTGTCCAAGGGAGGCAACTCTGACATCGATTTTACTGAGATATGACTGTAATATACAGGATGTTTGCTGCAGAAACATTGGTCCCCGGTCCAAGGTGTGGTCTGAGAAGGAGTTCGTAGATGAGGCGGCTTATGAATTTGCAGAGGTGAGTCAGAGGAATGCGCTTAGGACCTTAGGCCACATTTTTTTGTATTTGCTGTTCAGATCTGCCCTCTGAAAGTTTTTTTCGGAAAGGGAATTTTTTTCAGAATTTGCTCTGGGATGTCCTCAGATCTTTGTTTAGCGGTAGCGAGAACTAAGATCTGATTTCAATGAGATTGATTTTCTAAACAAGGACACACCATTAATAATTTTGCCATAATGTTAAAAACAAACAAGATTTTCGTGTGTAAATCTAAAGAAGCTAACATATGTTTCTAAGGATTATTTAAACTAACGTAGCGATCTGATGCATACATAACTCCGTACGCTGACATCTCCCGGTCAAACAATGAACTATCTTATACATTATTGTATGAGGGAAGGGAGGTAACTCCAATTCCCTTTGCCGATCTGCCGTGTTTGCACTCTTCTCACAGACATGTTTTTTAAACGGAATCTAATATTCAAAGAACTGGCACAGGTGCAGGCTCAAGACATTACAATTGGTAGTTTTATCAGTGTCCTCTTATATACAAATTCAAGACATTTCGGTTTGTGAGAGATATGAGGGATCTGTGATGACGGCGTATCACTGGAAACGCCATGTTCAGGCTGTCATAGTTTTGGAAACAAATATGTATTTGTCACTGTAACTGTTTGTATTGACAGTGCAGACAGTCACTCTCCATAATTGTACCTGTTTGACTTGTCAGGTTTGTATTGCTTAAAGCAACAGCTATGTTGCACTCTCGCCTCCAACATTAAACCATATGTATTGGTTTAATACCAGTAGACCTGTCGTGAAGGAGAAAACTAAAAAAAATAAACAGAATCTTTTCCCACCTAGTTACAGGTATTTTCCCATAAAACATCTGTGAAGCAAGTAATAATAAAGTGTGGTCTTAGCGCTGTGAAGGTTGTAAGTATATGTTGTTGTATGGGAGATATGATCACCTTAGCGATAAGATCACTTTATGGAACAGGCCTTGATCTCGTTGTCATACAGTTTGTTTGTTTGTTGTCTGTAAAATAATCAAGTCTGGACCAGACAATCCAGCGATTGACATCATGAGCATCGATCCACGCAATTGGGATCGATGACCTGTATCAACCAAGTCAGCGAGCCTGACCACCCGATCCCGTTAGTCGCCTTTTTCGACAAGTCATACAGAACATGTGAGGGTTTCTTATTGGAAACAGTATGTATTACAAAAGCATCATATGATGTTACCATGAGACAATATTGAGGTACTGTAAACAGGGAATGTTTTGCGACCGTTTTATTACTGCGAGTGTTGCGAACGAGACTCAATCGCAAAAATTAAAAACGCAAAAATAAGTATAAATAATACATACATACTTTATTCATTGCAACACGTCATCATATGTTGAAATCATCAACCAGAACCACAAGTTACTCAATAAGTTAAAAACACAAATGAATGCAGAATGGTCGCACAATACATCAAAAATGACAGTGTAAACAGACCAATTAGTGTCTTCTTATATAGTTTGCATTCAAACTCAGTCATGACACTGAGTTGAGTCAATTATCGTATTTGATAATTGGTCGCGATCCCTTCCGGTCAACTTTCCGGCCAACTCAGATTAACTAGCTTCGGAGAGATTGTTTGGTAATCTAGGGGTCATCTCAACACGGCAACTCGCAAAAATATCTCGTCGCAGTATTGTCTTTGGTGTGGTATTCGCAATATTTTAACGGCGCAGAAATAAAGCTGTTTACAGTATTTAATTCCAAGCTTTTGAGTGAGGAGACTGTTCCCTGTTTCAGACGGAGGAGATGCTGAAGGCTGCGGAGTCACTGATGGGGCCGTATGTGTGGACTCAGTATGACCTCCTTGTGCTCCCACCATCTTTCCCCTTCGGGGGGATGGAGAACCCCTGCCTCACATTTGTCACCCCCACGCTGCTGGTGAGACTAGTTGCCATGGTTACTGGGCAATTCACATACGCCAACTGATTGTGTTTGTTACATTTTATAAATGATTTTCCCCTTGTGAAATTTTAAGAAAATGATGATAAACTACTTTGATTGGTGTTTATATTAGAAGTACTGGTAAAAACAATCAAAACACTGTTCATAATATTGTCATTACCCCGGTAGTTTTGTTAAAAGTTTTAGGTGGGGTAGCCTAGCAGTTAAAGCTTTCGCTCATCGCGCTGAAGACCCTGGTTCGATTCCTAACATGGCTACAATGTGTGAAGCCCATTTCTGGTGTCCCCCGCTGTGATATTGCTGGAATATTGCTAAAAGATGGCGTAAAAATCCAACTCACTCACTCTGGTGTCCCCTGTGGTGATACAGCTGGAATATTGCTAAAAGCAGTGTAACACCAGATTTAGCTTCCTTCGGGTTCCATTTTTGAAGACTTTTTTGCCAAATAGTATCATATTGATGATTCTCAGGTACTTTTTAGGTTAGATCAGGTTGTAATATTACACTTGCCAACCTCTCCCTGTCCTCCGACCCCACCCAATTTCTTTGTAATTTTGTTTCGTCGGATTCTGTTTGAAGTAAATGTGTAAAAAATAACACTGATTTGGGTAAAATGTTGTTTAATAATAAAATGACATACCTCCTGACTCTTCAGGAATGAAACAACGATAGACTGCAGATTACTGCATTCAAGCTTTAGTTAATATCACCTTTTGTCTGCAAGCAATCATCAAGGGCAAAATAAAGGCAACACCTTTTTTGTTTTTATGGTTTGCAAATTTTGTTTGGTTAGGATATTTTTATATATTTTATTCCGCTTGAAGTAATTTGGCTCTGTCAGTTTAGTGGTAAATAATAAATGCAATGCTGTTTACATTTCAAGGCAGAATTTTTATGGTAGCTTACGTGTGTTTTTTAGTTCTGAGAAGCTTTTTTTGTCTTCATGAGAGTGAGTGAGAGTGAGTGAGTGAGTGAGTGAGTGAGTGAGTGAGTGAAAGTATGGTTTCATGCTGCTTGGAGCAATATTCCAGCAATATCACAGCGGGGGACACCAGAAATGGGCTTCACACTCTTCATGATAGGTTTATAGTGGCCACAGACAACATACAATGCCCTTGACGACCATTGTATTTTCAATGTAAATAGTTACTTAAATTACATATTATCTTCTTTTAGTCAGAGGGGGCACGGGTGGCCCAGTCGTCTAAGGCACCATGATTCGCTGTGCAGAGTTGCGTCCCTTGGGCACGCCAGAAACCTATGATTGTGGGTTCGAATCCCGGTTCGCCTCGATTATGTTTCTTGGTTTGTCAGCACCATACCCATGCTCGTGGGTTTCACCGAAGTGGTAAACGTCTTAGACCTGCATCACTTCAGGCTTTCCTCCCAGCTGACACGCCGCGATATAACTGGAATACTGTTAAAAGCGGCGTTAAACCCAACTCACTCACTCTTTAGTCAGATCATTGTTTTAATTTCATCCATCAAAGATGAAGCAGTAGGGCAAGTTTCATTATATTTTCTGATTGTGGTTTGTCGAATCCATCAACCAAAAATATATAAAATGTTAACCTAATAAGAAAAGTGTTTTTGTTTAGTTACCGTATTCGACGTAATAAGCGCCAGGGCGCTCTCAAAATTAGAAACAGGGGACTCTTATTAGAACGTTATTTTGGTGAAAAAAATCCACCGAAGTTGAAAGATAAATTTCGTGGTTTATGCTGACAGCCTGAAATGTTTATATACGACAGATATATTTTTCCAGAATTTAATTGCCCATAATAAAGGGTGCATATAACACACGAGTGCATATTGTACGCGAATAATTAAGTCTTTTGTACATTGATCAATTGGAAGAGGTGCTAATTGGGATTGCTCACTAGCCAATATATTAGTAAATATCGCTGTGGGCGCTTATTAGAGAAGGGCACTTATTACGTTGAATGTGGTAATACATCCTGATGTATGGATAGGTAAGGGATGCGGACACATTGCTACTCCACTTGTTGTTTGTCGTGCAGGCAGGAGACAGATCGCTGGCCAACGTGGTTGCCCATGAGATCGCCCACAGCTGGACCGGCAACCTCGTTACCAACAAGACGTTCGAACATTTCTGGTAGGAGACGTACGTGTGTGGTAATATGATCGCCTGTATTGACTAAGATTGTATTAAGATTAAGATATTCATACTGCTAAAAGAAAGTTAAAGAACACCAGATCATATTACTATTACACATGCAGTAGTTAACCTGTCATGGCATGACGATTAACTATTTTAAGTTCAATGTCAAAGTATTGGAGTCACAATCGTCTTAGCGCAAAGGACACTTTGTGGATAGGGGCACTGGACCATTTTTCACAAAGCAATCTTAGCGCTATGACTGTTCCTCTGTAGGACTATAAGTCTACTTTAAAGAACACTAGATACTAATGTCTCAGGTCTAGGATATTTGGGGCGGTCGGGTAGCCTAGTGGTTAAAAGCGTTCGCTCGTCACGCCGAAGACCCGGGTTCGATTCCTGCCATGTGTACAATGTGTGAAGCCCGTTTCTGGTGTCCCCCACCGTGATATTGCTGGAATATTGCTAAAAGCGGCATAAAACCATACTCACTCATATTTTGTGGGCCCTGGATACTAGGTTTAGTGGGGTTTGAAATTATAGATGAAAGTCATGGGTTCAAATCATGGCCCGGATGGTTAAAATTAGGCATTCCCCAGAATCAAATACTATGGGTGAAAAACTCAAGGAAACAAGGACCTCATTAATTTTGAACCATATTTTGTATGTTATGGATATCAGTATTACTGATAGGTTATGTACATATAACAATGGTTATGATGGCGCCAGTAATATTTATAAGGAAACACAACTGATAATTTTTTGATGCATGATTACTATTCTTCCCACAGGCATTGTCATTTGTGTGTTGCAGGTTAAATGAAGGCTTCACTAAGTATTTAGAAAGATTGATTGTGTGCAAATTAAATCAAACCCCAGGGTATCGGCAATTCCTGGCAAATGAGGGACTGGTGGTTTTACAAAACGCTGTAAGTCGCTGAGTAAGCAAATCATCTATAATCCTTCAGTTTGGTTTGCGTCACGATACCCTGCTTACGATCCAGTATGTATCACGATACCTTGCTCACGATCCAGTATGTATCACGATACCTTGCTTACGATCCAGTATGTATTACAATATCTTGCTCACGATCCAGTACATATCACGATATCTTGGGTTTTGAGTAGGACTCGGGTACCCACAGGACTACCCGGACCCTTGGTTAGTCAAGTGATATATTGTTTAATGACAAAAAATATCTGGAACTCTATGGTTACACTACAAGTCACACATGTTCGCATTTCTTTCTGATCATGCACCCATTTCTTCTGACTTTTCATATCTTTGAATAAAGATATAACTTGAGTCAACTTCAGTGTATGCATGACCAGATTGTTTAGTTCATGTGTCTAAATACATTTGCCTGTGCGATGTTAAAAAATGCCCAATCGGAGAATTTGTACCTATCTCTTGAGACCTACAGTGGGTACCCGGATAGGGTCGGGTAACAGGGTGGTGGGTACCTGGGTAGTAAATTCGGACTCGTCCCAGCCCTACATGGCTTGACTCATTGGTCAAACTAGCGACAGCGCAGCGAAGCATCCCTATGTATTCACGGGTGATTGAGGACCATGGTGTACACAAACCCCTAAAGTACTGACAATGAGGTCTCAACGTTTGTTTGTTTGGTATGTCTGAATCAGAATAATACAAGTTAAGAATAACGAGTTATTTCTAACCATAATATATCCTGTCTAACCACAATATATTAAACAAGGAAATACTAATAAAATTTGATAGGAAATTGATATAAAGGATCTATATAAGATCTGGTTAATGTTGCCTTGTATAACACTTTGACCATAAAACTGAGGATTATGTGTTGATCTGGATAAGATAAGGTAATCTATCAAGATATCAAAATACTTTGAAAATAATCTTTATTATCCAAAAGTCATATTGATATTTTTATGTCAGCGACATTCTGCTGTTTATGTGTCTGGTGTTCATCATGGGGGTTCCTGGGCATCTGGAAATATACTACTCACAAGAAAGTAAGGAACACTGCTTTTTTTCACATGACTATGTCATGGCCATGACAGATTAAGTATAGTCATATGAAACAATCGTGTATTCTTTAATTTTTTTGGAGTAGTATACCAGTGGCCCTTTACGTTTAAAATATTGACTGATCTGGGAAGGGCATTAGAGCAATGTTTAATCTCTCACAAATAACAAGAAATTTTTTTTTCTGTATCATCAGATAGAAGATTCTACACTTGTAGTGTGTATCAATATACAAACTGACATGACAGATATACATGCTTCTGTTTTACCACAGCAGCATCAATAGGAAATATAATACTGACCAAGGGAGGCATATTTCATGTATCTATACATGAATCCCAGTATCTGCACCAGAAGAGTGAAAGTCACTGCTTGTTAAGGCAAAGTTTGGTGATTATGATAATTGTCTGTAGAGGTTAATGGCAATGAGATTATAGCAGGGGTTAATGGCATTGAGATTATGATCAGCAGGGGTTAGTGGCAATGATATTATGAACAGGAGGGGTTAGTGGCAATGAGATTATGATCAGCTGGGATTAATGGCAACGTGATTTTGAACAGGAGGGGTTAGTGGCAATGAGATTATGGTCAGCTGGGATTAATGGCAATGAGATTATGAACATGAGGGGTTAGTGGCAATGAGATTATGATCAGCTGGGATTAATGGCAATGAGATAATGAACATGAGGGGTTAATGGCAATAAGATTTTCATTAGCTGGGATTAATGGCAATAAGATTATGAACAGGAGGGGTTAGTGGCAATGAGATTATGAACAGGAGGGGTTAGTGGCAATGAGATTATGAACAGGAGGGGTTAGTGGCAATGAGATTATGATCAGCTAGGATTAATGGCAATGAGATTATGAACATGAGGGGTTAATGGCAATGAGATTTTGATTAGCTGGGATTAATGGCAATAATATTATGAATAGGAGGCGTTAGTGGCAATGATATTATGAACAGGAGGGGTTAGTGGCAATGAGATTATGATCAGGAGGGGTTAGTGGCAATGAGATTTTGATTAGCTGGGGTTAAAGGCAATGAGATTATGATCAGGAGGGGTTAATGGCAATAAGATTTTCATTAGCTGGGATTAATGGCAATGAGATTATGAACAGGAGGGGTTAGTGGCAATGAGATTATGAACAGGAGGGGTTAGTGGCAATGAGATTTTGATTAGCTGGGATTAATGGCAATGAGATTATGAACAGGAGGGGTTAATGGCAATGAGATTATGATCAGGAGGGGTTAGTGGCAATGAGATTATGATCAGGAGGGGTTAGTGGCAATGCTATTATGAACAGGAGGGGTTAGTGGCAATGATATTATGGTCAGCAGGGGTTGTCAGCAATTAGTGTATGGCCCATCAATGTGATCCTATGGGAACTACCATGTCAGTATTGTGTCCCATTGTTTGGTAGGTTGAATGAGGGTCACACAGTGTTTCTGGAGAGGAAGATACAATCTGCCCTGTTTGGTGGAGAAAAGATGATGCACTTCTGTGGCTCCGAGGGACTGAAGGAATTACAGTACGCTGTGAGTGGCATTTTCATATCAAGTCAGTAGAAAACACTAGCTGAAGACTGATATACAAACCTAAGAAAAATTGTGCCAGTTGTACCCAAAGATATGACTTATCCTACATTTGATGACAACAGCAGAGGTGGAAGGTTTGCTGGATACCTGTAGGACGTGAAGATCCGGGGTAGAATTGGTCTTCAGCAACCCACGCTTGTTGTAAGAGGCGACTAACGGGATCGGGAGGTCAGACGTGCTGACTTGAATGTTATGACATCCCAACTGCATGGCTCTATGTCCAATGTGTCATTCACTGGATTATCTGCTCCAGGCTCGATTATTTACAGATTGCCATCATATAGATGGAATATTGTCGAGTGCGGCAGCAAACAGACAAAAATGTAGCACATACCTCACATGCATTGTCACGCTCCATCGCATTGCCCTGTTCAGTGGACATAGACGCCCCTGCTGCACATGGAACGTCTACTGTCCCCAAAAGCAGTATTAAATCTGATTTTTTTCTAGAGGTGAACATCTTTTTTTTTCTGATTGTAATTTTCATTTTTTGTCAAAATAACTGCCTCTTTTCTGCCTGTTTGTCTTGGTCATGGTCCGCCATGATCAGTACATGCTGCTATTCATAAACCACTCTCCCTTGAAATGACTTGGACAAATGGGTAGGGCCACAAATACCTGGTGAGACCCAGCCAAAGGAAAATATAGATCTAAAAGAAATCAGTTTTAGTTTTACCCATAATCAGCCAATACCCCTACACTTTTGTTGTGGATGTTCGAGGCATTGGTTGAGACGGTATCACAAACGAAACTGTTGCTGTATTGGCCGACCACTTTGGAAGGTATGGGCAGATCATACTTAATTTCTTATTAAACACACTTCAGGTCATCTTCCCGAGCCAAGCGTGTCAACTATCCCATATCAGAGCCGAGTTTCTACCCTTGCCTCATCAAGGCCACTTTACTTGGCTCGACCCTGGCGCCACCTCACGTAGATCACGAGTTGTGCCCCTTGTAATAAAAACGTGATATCCAGTAAGATCACTGTTCTTATCGCATGTAGCTTCACAATGATGGCGACTACCATAGCCGATCAGATAATGAAAACATTCACGATTTCATCCCTGACAAAAAAACAAAGGCAATTGTTGGGGGGTTTAAAAGATGACAAAACATATTCATATCAACAAAGACAGGCAGCGATAAATCACTTTCATACAAAAGTGTACCAATCGTGGATGTTGATTTTGTCAAACGTTCTCTGAATGGACTATCGATATGTGCGATAGTCCAACCATATTTAGCACAGGAAAGTGGGCTTGATGTGGCAGTGGTGGAAACAAGACTTTGATAAAAAGGCTAGTGGACGCTCTTCTCTCGGGAAGATGACTTCAGATAAGAAGTATGACAAACAACTATTGAATAGCAAGGAAAACATGATATTTTGGCAAGCCCATGAACATATACCACTGAACCCAGCAGTGAGGCTAGCATTGATAGATAATCTTTGACCTCTTGGGCTACAAATATTCATCAAATGATTTTCAGCAATGGGCAGACATACAGTATTTTCATGAAATTATGGAATCTGATCCATAGAACACATGATAATCACATTTTCTTCCTTTTATGGTCAAAGATATCTGTCCGTGCATGTATGTACAACTTCCAGCTATGATGCAGCATATTGGGAAATGGTGTGCAGTTGACACACTACATGCAAGATTAATTTGGCCATTGTGTTATTTCTTCATAAAACATATCACCAAATGATTTAATTATATGTTTTTTATACGTTTATACCTTTGTTATTCTTTAGAAAGCGGATGTGTGCACCGCGTACCCCCTGAATCCTTGTAGGATTTTGTGTATAATATTATACTTAGCTATTATATTCACTATCAGTTATGATTGAAACCGAGTTTATCATCCAGAACTGGCTCCCACTGGAGAAATCGCTTTGGTGAGATCAAGCGATATCTACACTGTAGATATCGCTGCAATGAAATTACATCACAATGCTTTGCAGACTATTGTGACGTCATTGGTTACCATGACGTCACAATCAAATGACATCACTAATGGCTCCGCTACTGAAGCTGTAAGCAGTACTTTTTACACTTAAGACACTGCTTATTACTGTCTACAAACTGAAAAAGTTGGAAGAATGATGTTGGATGAAAATAGAATCTCACCCTCGTGTCTTTTGATATCAAATATATCAACACGAGTTAATAAAAGTGGGAAAACTTCGAGGCTTGCCAAGGATATTTTCCACTTTTATCAACGAGTGTTGATATATTTGATATCAAAAGACACTCGGGTGAGATTCTCTATTTGTTGCATGTAGGTTGAAACACTGAAGAACGGCCCATACACTCGATTGGTTGTGGACTTGAAGGGCGTGGACCCTGATGATGCTTTCTCCACTGTCCCCTATGAGAAGGGCTTCACTCTGCTGTTCTACCTGGAGACTCTTCTTGGTGGACCAGGTGAGGCCATATGAGAGTCTGTTTGTTAAGAAACGTTTTTTCATCATATTTACAGCTTCCAATTACAATCTGTATCATAGGCAGAAAGACGGAATAGAGTAGCCAAGCATTATAACTATATCTCTTTACCCCTAACAGCTACATCCCCACCCTTTGTTTCTAGTATGCAGTCACAGAGGTAATACTCTAGTAAGGGATCTCAAACATGTATTTGGAACTTGGTGAAACATTCCATGCAGACTCAGGCCAGCTTAAATGCATGCACATTGACTTCTTTTTGTTTCTATTTTGGTCTCCTTGCTCTCTTTTCCTCTCTTTGTCCGTATTAATATTACTGCCCAGGGTCTTCTCGTTCCACAGATACAATATTTCCGCATTGGTCGGGTAGATAGGTCTTCAGCAACACATGCATGTCATAAAAGGCGACTCTGCTTGTCGTAAAAGGCGACTCTGCTTGTCGTTCAAGACGACTAATGGAATCGGGTGGTAAGGCCCTCTGACTTGGTTGATGCATGTCATCGATCCCAATTGTGTGGATCGATGTTCATGATGTCAATCACTGCATTGTCTGGTCCAGACTCAATTATTTACAGACCGCCATCATATAGCTGGAGTATTGCTGAGTGCGGTGTAAAACCAAAAAACCAAAAAAACAACCTGGAAGTATACTGACAAACAGTTAAAAATCACCAAATATTTTGATTTCTAAAAGTTTCATATGGCTATAGAGTCATTATTTTGGTGGTTTTGATTTATTTTAGTAATACTCTCAAATGCACATTTACAAGAGCGTTGTATAACCATCATAACACATGGCATGGTTTCCAAAGGGGTTACGTGACCAGCCCCTAATGCATTATGGTCGGAAATTACGTCTGAACCCACTTTGGACTATATGACAATATTTCTATAAGACAATACGAGTATATCCTTTAAGGCAATATGAGTATATCTTTTTGTTCCCCTGGAAACAGGACAGGGACATAGATACTTTTGTCTTCTTTGAATCAGTTGCCATATGTTGTCAATGGTATTAACTGAGTTTGTTACTCTTAGTTCAGATTTACTGATCGTAATGTTTTGTTTCCTTACAGGTGTGTTTGAGAAGTTCCTTCGCTCCTACATTGAAAAATTCACCAAGGAGTCGATAGACACACAGCAGTGGAAGGAGTACCTGTACAGTTACTTCTCTGACGAGGTAAGGAGAACAGGTGTACAATCTGCTGGGAGTCATTAACTTCAAACAAACATGGGCCTTGAGAAGATTGGAAAGTACAGGATAGACAGTATCATGTTGGAGTGTTTCGGCCTTGAGAAGATTGGAAAGTACAGGATAGACAGTATCATGTTGGAGTGTTTGGGCCTTGTGAAGATTGGGAAGTACAGGATAGACAGTATCATGTTGGTGTGTTTGGGCCTTGTGAAGATTGGAAAGTACAGGATAGACAGTATCATCATGGAGTGTTTGGGCCTTGGGAAGATTGGAAAGTACAGGATAGACAGTATCATGTTGGTGTGTTTGGGCCTTGGGAAGATTGGAAAGTACAGGATAGACAGTATCATGTTGGAGTGTTTGGGCCTTGGGAAGATTGGAAAGTACAGGATAGACAGTATCATGTTGGAGTGTTTGGGCCTTGGGAAGATTGGAAAGTACAGGATAGACAGTATCATGTTGGTGTGTTTGGGCCATGGGAAGATTGGAAAGTACAGGATAGACAGTATCATTTTGGAGTGTTTGGGCCTTGTGAAGATTGGAAAGTACAGGATAGACAGTATCATGTTGGAGTGTTTGGGCCTTGGGAAGATTGGAAAGTACAGGATAGACAGTATCATGTTGGAGTGTTTGGGCCTTGGGAAGATTGGAAAGTACAGGATAGACAGTATCATGTTGGAGTGTTTGGGCCTTGGGAAGATTGGGAAGTACAGGATAGACAGTATCATAATGAAGTGTTTGGGCCTTGGGAAGATTGGAAAGTACAGGATAGACAGTATCATGTTGGAGTGTTTGGGCCTTGGGAAGATTGGGAAGTACAGGATAGACAGTATCATGTTGGTGTGTTTGGGCCTTGTGAAGATTGGGAAGTACAGGATAGACAGTATCATAATGAAGTGTTTGGGCCTTGGGAAGATTGGAAAGTACAGGATAGACAGTATCATATTGGAGTGTTTGGGCCTTGGGAAGATTGGGAAGTACAGGATAGACAGTATCATATTGGAGTGTTTGGGCCTTGGGAAGATTGGGAAGTACAGGATAGACAGTATCATATTGGAGTGTTTGGGCCTTGGGAAGATTGGGAAGTACAGGATAGACAGTATCATGTTGGTGTGTTTAGGCCTTGGGAAGATTGGAAAGTACAGGACAGACAGTATCATATTGGAGTGTTTGGGCCTTGGGAAGATTGAAAAGTACAGGATTGTCAGTATCATGTTGGAGTGTTTGGGCCTTGGGAAGATTGGAAAGTACAGGATAGACAGTATCATGTTGGAGTGTTTGGGCCTTGGGAAGATTGGAAAGTACAGGATTGACAGTATCATATTGGAGTGTTTGGGCCTTGGGAAGATTGGAAAGTACAGGATAGACAGTATCATGTTGGTGTGTTTGGGCCTTGGGAAGATTGGAAAGTACAGGACAGACAGTATCATGTTGGAGTGTTTGGGCCTTGGGAAGATAAGAAGGAACAGGATAGACAGTATCATGTTGGTGTGTTTGGGCCTTGGGAAAGTACAGGATAGACAGCATCATGTTGGAGCATTTGACAAGAAATTTTGTTATGTTTTCTTGATTGACAGCAAAGGCTACCCATTCATTTTGCAAAATAATTTAATAAGAGCATGTTTCCAAATCAACCTTAATAAACATTTTATATCTTTTGCCTCAAGTTATTGGTCAAAAGAATCAGTAAGAGAAAGTGACTTAGCCTTGATTATATAGAAATCATGGTGATGGTATCAGATATCTTACAGAAGTCTGTCGTTATATGGGATAAGAACGCATCCTTACCCTCCAAAATCCCAAAATAACCAGGGTGACATTGTACAGAGTGATCTTAGCACTAAGGTGATCGTAACTCCCATACCTTAACACAGACATACGACAGTCGTAGTGCTAAGGTTGTTTTGTACAACGGCACCCAACACACTCTATAAAGAGGATTATTTTGTAGAAGTCCCAGACAGCCCTGAAGACAGTGGACTGGGATACGTGGTTCAACGGTCAAGGAATGCCTCCAGTCATACCAGAGTAGGTCATGGGTCATCTGACCAGTCACAAGTCTTTTTGGCATTTCATAGAGCATTTTAAGATAATTGAAAAAATCCCATTTTTCCCCCTCCCCACTAAAACCCAATGGACATTGAATGAATTGTCTGGTTGATCCAAGGGAGGTAATTAAAAAAACAAATGGTAATGGTGGTTATCTCCCTTTGTCCATTTAAATCACCATTGCCATGCAGGCCGAATTAACAAAGAATGTTTTTTAGACAACAATGAACTTGGAGTAGAATTTACTTATCTTTTCTACTTAATAAGTAAGGATACTGGTAAAGAATAGAATATCATGAGACCTTGATGACCAGGGTCCTGGAGCCACAGCATTAAAGAAACACTTCCTTGTAAAAATCATTGGCACAAAATTTTGTTTGATTGATCCAAGGGAGGTAATGCAGATGCAATGCACTCATGATTGCCTCCCCTTGGTATCACCACGCCCTGACAATGGTTGAGCTAAACGTTTGTTTGTCACTGAAAGGACATCGGTGTTATTTCTATGGATATTTTGTATTGCAGCTAATATATATTAACTTGTGGATCATCTGTTATTTCAGCTACGACACATCTTTGGCATCAGCATGCACTACATTGCGGGAGAAGTGGTGCGCAGCTTCCGACTCTGATCTGTCTCAGTTCAAAGCTGATGATCTCACACCTCTGTCGTCTATGCAGAGACGGGAGTTCCTGAGTCAGCTTCTCCAGCAGGTGAGCTAATGTCCAACCAGTAGCAGGTGAGCTAAGGGGAGGGATGTCAGTCAAGCCAGTAGTAGGTGAGCTAAGGGTAGGGATGTCAGTCAAGTAAGTTGCAGGTGAGCTAAGGGAAGGGATGTCAGTGAAGTCAGTAGCAGGTGAGCTAAGGGTAGGAATGTCAGTCAAGCCAGTAGCAGTTGAGCTAATGAAAGAGATATCAGTCAAGCCAGTAGCAGTTGAGGTAAAGAAAGAGAAGTCAGTCAAGGCAGTGGCAGGTGAGCTAAAGGTAGCCATGTCAGTCAAGCCAGTAGTAGGTGAGGTGATGGTAAGGATGTCAGTCAAGCCAGGAGCAGGTGAGCTAAGGGTGGGGATGTCAGTGAAGCCAGTAGCAGTTGAGCTAAAGAAAGAGATATCAGTCAAGCCAGTAGCAGGTGAGCTAAAGGTAGGGGTGTCAGTCAAGCCAGTAGCAGGTGAGCTAAAGGTAGGGATGTCAGTCAAGCCAGTAGCAGGTGATCTGAGGGTAGGGATGTCAGTCAGGCCAGTAGCTGTGTTTTAGCAGTCAGAAAGACAGGGTGGCATTGCACCACTTTCAGTACCGGTAATAGCCCTGCCTTAGATTGCATGGACACCAAGCGGGGCTGTAAGCATTTTGTCCATGCTTGAAATCAAACCCTTCTCGTTTTTGTGTAACAGTGTACCGCAATGCTTTCACCTTCAGATGGCCAAACTGCCCTCTCTTGCATGAAAAACTACTTGGAACTAAATTGTTTACTGCCCAAGTCAGAAGTGTTACAGCTATGTCGCTGTGCTGTCGATGTAGTTGAGTCAGGACTGAAAATATACAGTGGTTGATAGCATGAGCAAAGATCCAAACTGAGAAGCATGTACACCATGTGACTATTAACTTAGTGATATCAAATTGAACATTTGAAGCCCCAAACTAGGTTCATTTGGAAATTCAACATAGCATGATTAAAACTACAGGTAGTATAGCTCCATATTGAAAACACATTATGTTTATCTCCCAACTGTGTAGAAACAGGCATCACTGTTTGTGTATTCCAGCCACCTCTCTCCGTCACGAAGCTGCAGAAGATGCAGGAAGTCTATGACTTCAACAGTGTCCGCAACTCAGAAATCAGATTCAGGTGATGTATTGTTCAAAATATTAGTGGCAATATATTATGGGCATTGATGCTCTCAGATATTTTAGGGGGTGGTCAATCATATAAGGGGGGCATGGGTGGCCCAGTCGTTTAAGGCGCTGCGACTCGCTGTGCAGAGTTGCGTCCCTTGGGCACGCCAGAAACCTATGATTGTGGGTTCGATTCCCGGCTCGGCCCGATTATGTTTCTAGGTTTGTCAGCACCATACCCGTGCTCGTGGGTTTCACCAAGTGGTAAACGTCTGAGACCTGCATCACTTCGGGCTTTCCTCCAACATTAAGCTGACATGCCGTGATATAACTGGAATACTGTTAAAAGCGGCGTTAAACCCAACTCACTCACTCACTCAATCATCTAATGCACCATAATTCATTGTGTAAAGTTGTGTCCCTTATGCATTCTAGGATCCTATGATTACTGGTTCCCATATTGGCCATGATTATGATCCTTGTAGGTCAGTTTTTAGCTGTACTCATTCGTTTTTATCAAAGTGGTAAATGGCTAAGACCTTAATGGGGTAGTGGAGGTGTCCTGTGATAGGGTAGAGCTTGCTTTGTAACATTTCATGTGAACACTTGTAAGGGCTCGGCCCATTTCTATACTGGATTTAGGTGACTATGCAACTATCGGCATCGATTGGTCAGGCTCACAGTCCCATTGCTCTCTTTGCCCCTCTTTGTCCGTATTAATATTACTGCCCTGGGTCTTCTTTTTCCACAGATACAATATTTCCACACTGGTCGGGTAGATAGGTCTTCAGCAACACATGCATGTCATAAAAGGCGACTCTGCTTGTCGTAAAGGACGACTAATGGGATCGGGTGGTCAGGCTCACTGACTTGGTTGATGCATGTCATCGTATCCTGATTGCGTGGATTGATGCTCAAGATCTCAATCACTGGATTGTCTGGTCCAGACTTATTTACAGACCGCCATCATATAGCTGGAATATTGCTGAGTGTGGCATCAAACAACACACAAACAAACAAATATTATGGATTTGATATGGGGTGTGTTTGGGGAACCACTGCAAAATTTATTTTTATTATTATTATTTTTGGAAAAAATTAAAAGTCTTCCCCCTCCCGAAGCACATTTGTAAGTTTAATTTTGTATACATTTATTGAAAAGATGCACCAATAGTTCCACATAATAGGCATTATTGTATCCTAATTTAACACAGAATAATGTTGCAGTACAGTCTTTTTGAAAAAAAATTATGTCTCTTTCAGATGGCTGAGGCTTGGTCTTCTGTCTCACTGGGCTGATGCCATTCCACGAGCTATTCAGTTCGTCACAGAGCAGGGGAGGATGAAGTTTGTGCGACCACTCTACAGGTAATGTGCACATTAAACCACATGGGAATTAATGGGTTGAATAAGATGAAGAATAGGTAGCAGAACTGACTCGGGATCCAGATTAGGATAAAGTGGTGACCATATTCGACTTGGCTGATTGAGTGTGATCGTGACCCGCTTGAGGGTCATCATGACCTAGCTGACAGAGGGTCATTATGACCTAAATGATTGAGTGTCATCATGACCTGATTGAGTGTCATCATGACCTAGCTGACAAGTGTCATCATGACCTAAATGGTTGAGTGTCATCGTGACCTGGTTGAGGGTCATCATGACCTAGCTGACAGAGGGTCATCATGACCTAAATGATTGAGTGTCATCGTGACCTGATTGAGGGTCATCATGACATATCTGACAGAGGGCCATCATGACCTAAATGATTGAGTGTCATCGTGACCTGCTTGAGGGTCATCATGACCTAGCTGACAGAGGGTCATCATGACCTAAATGTTTGAGTGTCATCGTGACCTGCTTGAGGGTCATCATGACCTAGCTGATAGAGGGTCATCAAGACCTAAATGATTGAGTGTCATCGTGACCTGATTGAGGGTCACCATGACCTAGCTGATAGAGGGTCATCAAGACCTTAATGATTGAGCATCACCGTGACCTGCCTGAGGGTCATCATGACGTAGCTGATTGAGGATCATCATGACCGGGCTGTTTTAGGGACATTGTTGAGCATTATCATGAATGGGCTGACTGGGGGTCATTGTGACCTGGCTGTTTAAGGGACATCTAGACCTGGCTGATTGAGGGTTTCCATGATGTTGCTGTTGTAGGGTCATCATGACCTGCTGCCTGAGGTCATCCTTACTGGTCTGATTGAGTGTCATCATGACCTTCTTGATTGAGAGGTCATCATGACTGGGCTGTTGAGGGTCATCGTGACCTGGTTTTGTTTACTGTCTTCATGACAGGGCTGATTTTAGGGACCATGATATCATGACCTGACTGATCGAGCATCATCATGACTGGGCTGATTAAGAGTCATCATGACCTGGATGACAGAGGGTCATCATGACCTGGCTGATTTAGGGTCATCACGACCGGGCTGATTGAGTGCCAACAGGACCTGGCTTTATTGAGAGTCATCATGACCTGGCTTTTTGAAGGTATGCCTTATTGTCAGGGGCGGTCGGGTAGCCTAGTGGTTAAAGCATTCCCTCGTCACGCCGAAGACCCAGGTTCGATTCCCGACATGGGTACAATGTGTGAAGCCCATTTATGGTGTCCCCTGCCGTGATGTTGCTGGAAAATTGCTAAAAGCTTATTGCTTATTGTCAGCATATCATATTTTTTCACTCATTTTATGTATACGTAGATCATGTACATTTTGTATACAGGAAGTATAATTTGTGCCTAATTCTGAACCATTTCTGTATGTACCATAAGTGACGTTAGTGCAAAAATTTGAATAGCTCATTGATGTGTTACGTTTTGTTGTTAAGTTTGATATTCTAATTATTCCTGACAAATTCAGGTGAGCTACAGAGCATTGTGGATCTATCTTTTCAGTTATACTAGTCTGCTACATGATAAAAAACTTAATATGCAATAAACAATAGTGAAATGTTGTAATGGATGGTAGGTCATGTAGTGTCTGGGAACAAGAGAATTAGGGGATATTCATCTCTTTATCACACTCATAGCTTGAGGAATTGTTTAAATATCAGCTTCAACTCATATACTGTATTTGACATAATAAGCGCCCAGGCCACTGTTAAAATTATAAATAGGGGCCTCTTATTAGAATATTATTTTGGTGAAAAAACAACAGAGTTGAAAGTTCGTAAACTTTGTCGTTTATGCTGACAGCCTGAAATGTTTATATATGACAGATATATTTTTCCAGAATTTAATTTCCCATAACTGAGGATGCGTATAACACACGTATTATACACGAATAAATAAGTCTTGTGTACATTCATCAATTAGAAGGGGTGCTGATTGGGATTTTCACAAGCAAACATATTAGCAAATATTGCCATGAGCGCTTATAAGACTGGGGTGCTTATTTCATTGAATATGGTATGTTTTGATTACTTTTCTGTAAATTCAGGTTCACAACATATGTCAAATACCGGATTGTATCAAGTGAATTCAGTAGTAATGATAAATGTATTAATATAGCAAATATCAGCCAAGGCTTTAATTATTATTGTTTTGTGGGGATTCTGGGTCAGAATAGCTTCCTGGTCCCTTATACTTGTCATAGGATTGGTTGTTGGAACAAATGTAATATTTTGGACAATATTTTTTAGTAAAGTACAAATTCTAAAACTATTTGGGGTTAAGTCCTATCCAGGGTTGGAACTCACACTCTCAGAGTGAGGAACCTTATGATTGTTGTTTTGTTTAAAGCTGCACCAAGCAATTTTCATATGACCACGACATGTCAATAATCTAGCCTGATGTTGACTTAATTGGAGATTGTCAGTGTGTGTGACTTGGCTAAATGTGTGGCTTCCTACCCTGATGGTGTACACTATTGCTCGTGTCTTCAGTCACTGGATTGTCTGGTCCAGACTCCATTATTTACAGGCCGTCGTGATATTGTTGGAGTATTTCTGATTGACACATCAAGCAACATTCAATCAGTTAAAATTGAACATTTAAAATCGAACATTTAACATAAGGATTAAAGTTGTTCATGCAGGCTCTGGGAGATAACCTTTAAATCAGAGGTTTCAAACAGGAATCCAAAGTTTCAAATCTCTGAATTCAACACACAGTCGCTTTATCGCTTTCTATGATTAATAATTCAATGTGAATTCTTTGGTCACAGTGAAACTATCCTCCTCAAATGAAGTTAAAGAACACTCAATGTTTCATGTGACTATTTTTACTATCTGTCATTAAATCGTATGAAAAAGGGGGCACGGGTGGCCCAGTCGTCTAGGGCGCAGTGATTCGCTGTGCAGAGTTGCGTCCCTTTCGGCACGCCAGAAACCTTTGATTGTGGGTTCGAATCCCGGTTCGCCCCGATCATGTTTCTAGGTTTTTCAGCACCATATCTGTGCTCGTGGGTTTCACCGAAGTGGTTAACGTCTGAGACCTGCATCACTTCGGGCTTTCCTTCCACATTAAGCTGACCCGCCGTGATATAACTAGAATACTGTTAAAAGCGGCGTTAAACCCAACTCACTCACTCACTCATATGAAACAATTGAGTGTTCTATACCTTCTTTTGAATAGTATAAATAAGAGACTATGCATGACTGAAGTCGGAGTTGGTTGTAAGTTCTAATTCCGGGATCAATGGTCTTAAATATACCTTATAATTTTTTCTTTAAACTCTTTGAGATGTGGAAGTGAAATCTCTTAAAGCAGACACTTTGTAAACACTAAACATACAAGAGTGAGTGAGTGAGTATGGTTTTACACCACTTTTAGCAATATCCCAGCATTATCATGGTGGGGACAACAGAAGTGGTCTTCACACATTGTACCCAATGTCCAGAATCGAACCTGGGTATTCGGCGTGACGGGCTAATGCCTTTACCACAAGGCTACCCAACTGCCCCAAACAGACAAGAGAAATTGTGTTTTCTGTCTGAACTTTATAATCACTTTGCTAAAATGCTCTTCTATTTGCTATGCTGTGTTTCTTCTGAAAAATAGTTTCTTTGCAATGATGCAGGCATTAAAACAGATTATGGTCAAGCATAGATTCAAATTCTAATACACGGCATGATCATTTATCATTTGTTTGTTTGTTGTTTAACACCACACTCCAGCTACATTATGGCGGGCTGTAAACAATCGAGTCTGGACCAGACAATCCAGTGACTGACATCATGAGCGTTGATAAAGACAACATACAATAAACCAATTCAGTCAGCCTGACCACCCAATTGACTTTGCCAGGAACTATCTGTTCGATGATCATTTATGAAGAAGTCATAATATGAAAGCATTTATAAAAAATATCGCATGAAAGAACTTTATTCCTTCTTATAAACAAATCTAGGGAGCCTACATTTCTACATTAAACCAGATATTTGGCAGCAATTAGTTTTCTAAAACATTTTCAGAGAAACGTCCTCATGATATATGCCAATAAGACTTAAGTATTGTAATTTTCTTCATTGATATTGTGTGTGTTTAAATGTCAAATGGAAACCATTCTTACTAATGACTCATGAGACTTCCAATTGTTTCATATTGGAGCCATCGTCCCCATGTGTTTAGTCAATACAGGGATGGAATTTAACTCCATGTCAAAAACCAAGTCCAGCAAAAGGTTACGAGTCCTTGTGAAATAAGAAAAAAATGTGAATCTTTAATGTGCCATTAATACTTTCAAATATAAGACTTAATCAGAATATATGGATCAGGTGTACACAGGAATTATTCATAAGGATAAAGACTCAACAGGATTTGTTGAATGTCAATTGCCCGGATTTGATAGCAGGTATTGAGCGGCAGACAGAAAATCTACAACATTTGTCATATTACTTAAAGGCCCCACGGGCTATAAGAATTATAATTTTCTTAACCTGAGGTAATTTCTACTAGCCTTGGGCCTATGGACAAGCATTAATTCTTAGATAGCCAGATTCTTAGATAATGATATTATAGTTAGTATTACTCAAAACAAGTTCAGGACCACCCAATTTTTTTATATTACTGTAGTTGATTGGTCATGGCAGAACAGGTTAATTATAGTTATATTAAAGAATTGGGTGGTCCGTGACTTTTTGTGTGTGGTGTAAACCTAGTTCTTAGTTGGTAAGTAAAATCCTGTTTGCGTTTATAGCCTTGGCTGTGTTTCAGATCCATCAGCATAAAACCACAAGAGTTATTTCTGAATATATGAGTGAAATGTACCTCTTTTTCTAGAGACATGTATGCATGGGAAGAAGCAAGACAGCCTGCTATTGACAACTTCCTGGCTGTCAAAGACGAAATGCACAACACCACAGCTGGTCTCATTGAGAAGGAACTCCACCTGAAATAGACAGTCAGTTTCACAATCAGATGGTCATTTTACACAGGGATAAATTCACTTAAATGAAGACCATACCAAGAAAATCACAGCACATGAAATGGATCATATCTGTCACGTGATTGATTTTACAGGTGCTTCAACATTGAGACGGTTACCATGTTATTTGTTGATGGAATCCCGTAATTAAGTAATTCAATCTTATAGTGGTATTGTTATACTTCAAAGATTATGTTAAGTCAAAAATATTATTTTAGTTTTTGTTTAATTAACACCAGCAGTGATCAAAGCAAGCCTATATTTAATCAAAGGTCATTATGTCAGTAAGAATATGAAATTAGTCTTAGGATGGCATCATATTTCCCATCCCATCCCATATTATGTAATATTATTCCAGAATAATAGCTTTTTATCATTTCTTGTCACTTTTGAAATCAAAGATCAAAGTGAGTTGTAGAATTCTAATTTCTATTCTACATATTGACATTCTAATCCAGTGTATATCAGCATTATAGAAGATGATAGTCATGCTTTTTCTTGAGTAGCCCATCCAATTTATGTTCTTGCTTCAAAGGAAAAAAAAGTCCAGACCTTTTCTAGGTTTGAAATGAAAGAAAACAGGATGGTCAATTATCTCATTGTTGAATAATTTTCACACTATTTTACATGTCCCACATGCAAGAACTATCTGTTTATAAGAGTTTATTTGAAATAAATTATTTTGAATTACTGAAAATCATTTTGTTTTGTGTTGGTGTATTTAGTTTTTGGACTTGCTCATACAGACAGCTTGACTTGGTGCTCATACTTTCAACCACTGGTTTGCTGGGACAGATGCAGCCAGCTTGATAGGCTGGAATATACTACTCAAGTCCCGATAGGGATAATCAGATGTGTCACTCTATTGCCATATACACTTGACATACGAGAATCTGTTTTGTGTATCATGGAAAGATATCCCTATCAATACTGGAGTGGTATATTTTTTTTGAACGCAGGGTGAGCAATAGACAACATTCACTCTCTGAGTATTATCCCCATGTAATGTACAGATATAGTAACAAGCAAACACGAGATGACTTTATTGTTTTGTTGATCTGGTGGGTTCTGTAAACACTTGTTTCAAGCTGTGGAAATTTCACTTTCTACATTACTGAGAGTGAGTGAGTCACTTTTACACAAATTTCAGAAATAACAAAGTAAGGAAGACAGTAGTGGTTTGGGAAATGTGTGGCATGTGCCGTCCTGGGCAATATATTACGGTTGTCTGTAAATAATCGAGTCTGGACCAGACAATCCAGTGATGCATCAACCAAGAGAGCCTGACCACCCGATCCCTTTAGTCGCCTCTTCCGACTTGCACTGTCGCCTGTTACGGCAAGCGTGGGTTGCTGAAGACCCATTCTTGACTGCAACTGTGGACGATCCTATATAGGTGAAACATACCGCCTCATCAACACCAGAATCAAAGTGCACAAAACTTCAACCATCAATTCAGACAGCAAATCAGCCATCTCGGACCATATCAGCAACTGTCCCAATCACAACTTCAACTGGGACAACGTGCAAATCCTCTCCAACAACCCCCAAGAAAGAAAACTAACAGAAGCAGTCCACATACGCCGCCAGAAGCCATCAATCAACAGAGATAAGGCTATTTCATCCCATCCGCCTACAATGAACTCCAGCAATAATGATAATCACCCCACCTGTATACTTATCCTGTTTAATTATACCCCTGACCTAAAAGGTCGGGGGTATATAGTTATACCAAGGTTCCGTCTGTCCGTTCGTCCGTTCTCTTAAACTATTAAGTGGATTCATCTCAAACTTAGTACATATAATCTGTGTCATATGGAGGGGTGTAGCCAAAAGAAAAAAAAATGTTTTTATTAATTTTCCATTTGTTTAAAGAATTTTTCAAACCCTAACCCTATCCATTATTTAATTTGAAACTACTGACACACTAGGCGGGTCGGGGGTAGTAGTGAGCCACGCTCACTTTTGCCCTTTTTGGCTTCCTCATCATGTGTTCTCTGTCCATCATGTTGTTACAGTATTATCCTTCTGTTGTCATTACTTAACCTACTCATGTTAATCTCCTTCATGTATGCAGTTTCTGTTACTGCTAATCCTCTACCTACTACAGTAAACTACGGTTATAACGAGCTCAAAGGGACTACTATTTTTAGTTCGTTATAACCGTTGTTCGTTATAAGCATATATACAACATAACTACAGCAAATAGTCGGGACCAAAAAGTTAGTTCGTTATATCCGTCAGTTCGTTATAAGCGTGTTCGTTATAACCTTAGTTTACTGTATATATATTCTGTACCATGTTCATCATCAGTCTTAAGAATTGCAGTTAGATCCGCTATCTGTCATAGATCTCCTAAAGCAAAGAGGCGCAATAGCGATGGCCAAACTAACTCTATTTCCGAGAGATGGACAGCTACTCGAACGTATATAAACAGAGCAGCCAAATATGAAATTATAGCAATACAAAAACAGAAATTCTGTGATTCCCAAACTCACAATAGATATGTGTACCCTGCTCACACACAGGAGTCCCATGGAGGGACAGGTCAGCCGAAATTGCTTAGGCAGAAGGCGACCTCTTAAAAAACATCATCATCAATCTTGCTTGACAACGGTATTAGGATCAATGCCAAAACATCGCCCTTACAGTAATTAAAGTTGTTGTTATCCATAAATTGTGCCTACTTTGTCATCCGTCAATGCTTTTCAAACAATTTATTCCAACCTGGATCTTCACAGGTACAGTGACTCATTGAATGAGATTGGTTTCGTAATTGTAAAATAAAACATACTTTTATATAAAATACTTGAGTGTAGAAATATTTCTATATCTGAATATACACGAAGCCAAAGAAGTGCAGGGCGGATCTGGCTGATGGGGGATGATGGTTGAGGTGTGTGACCTTAGACAACTTCCATGTTAACTACGCCCTCAACCAAGTCATGAAAATCCGGATCCGCCTCTGGTTCAGGCACGATCTCACTGACCTTCACCTTGATCTCAATCTGACCTTCACCTATTGTTATTCATTCATGACGAAGATGGAAGCAGACTAATTCTATATAGGTATCTTTTAGAACCTAATCACTTTACATCGTCATCTTTGCTTCAGGGTATAATTTGACAGCAAGGTACACATAACCTAAACGCCATCACTCATATCGAGACTCGTCAGTCCGTGCTGTCCATGCACCAAGACAGACACATGAGACACAAGACAAGCAGGAGTACCACGCTATGAGGGCCCGAGCAGACATAGCCTCGGGTGCTGGTGGAAACTATCGGGGTTAAGTACGACCTAGTTCTACGTTGGCGTGTACAAACCGTGTCTCTGGTTATAGCCCGGTGTCTGGTGGCACGTGTCGATTCTGTCTGGACAATTGTCAGCCCAGTAACTGACAGCTGCCAATATATCATGTCTCGCTGTCCTATTAAAACAAGGATGTCTGTTGGTGCCGACACTTGTTTACTTTTGTCTGGTGCAAGGAGAGATGAGGATGGGGATGGACAAAGTGTAAATAAAAGGGACAAGACCATTTCCATAATCATAAGAAATCTCCATTATATGATTCCGGTTATATCATTAGCATATGTTTGTTAATCACTATCAAATAGTGTTTGTTTGTTTGTTGTTTACAAATCCGCGATTATTTTTTTTCAATTACTACAGTGCCATCTATAAACAATAAAACAATCTTTTTAAACAAAATACTCCCCGTTTCCAAGGAATCATCCCCACTCTCCGCGTCCGTTGATCATGCCGTTGTGCGGTTCCCAATCGGTCTTCACCTTCATGAGATCCCCAGCAGCAATTATGTTTGGTTCCTTTGGTTACAACCAACAGAAAAGTGTTCAATTCGTCCACTGCTGAATCTTTTAAACTGTTTTGAAGGAACGTAAACAGTGTGAAGATAAGTAGTGTTGTTTGGATGTTGCAATCGACGAGGACCAGATTCTCAATCCGGGGCCCAACCCCGAGCCACGTCTAGACGTTGCAATTAGTACCATGTGTGGAATTAAGACACTGTCTGTGTTTATTGGGATAACCAGTTCTAGCCAGACCTGCTTGGACAATGAAACTAGAGTCAGCGGGGAAGTTGTTTTGTTTGAATGTTTCGGTTCAATACTACTCGGACTGCAACAACGGTGCACTTTACTGAACTTTCATCTAACGTTTCATAGTCTGATGCACAAAGATGAATATCAAATATCTCATTATTAACATTAATAATATCTATTTGTATTATACCACATGGTTACAATGCGTAAAGCCCATTTCTGATGGGCCTTGTTTTATTAAATAACCAAACCCCGATCGGTGAACTAGCTACATGTAAATACAAGCTGCTTTATGAAAGTATAAAAATATCTCGTTTGGTACATATCGTTACCGGGGCGGTTGGGTAGCCGAGTGGTTAAAGCGTTCGCTCGTCACGCCGAAGACCCGGGTTCGATTTCCGACATGGGTACAATGTGTGAAGCCTATTTCTGGTGTCCCCCGCCATGATATTGCTGGAATATTGCTAAAAGCGGCATAAAACCATACTCACTCACTCACATATCGTAACTGTGGTTAGTTTGTAGGAACGAAACGGCAACCAGTCATCCTCCAATGCACTTCTGTTACCGTGAGGATTCCGGGTAGAATTGATCACCAGTATCCTATCTTCGTCGAAAGAGGCGATTTAATGGAGCGGAAGGTCAGATTCGGTTTCTGTTTTAATACATAGCTGATTTTTTGCTGAGTGTGGCGTTGAACAAATACATTATGTGACAAACATTATGTGGACCATACACGCCAGTGACTTAAAGCATAAGAAATGATCCACGCCATTTGTGCGAGATAAAACTAACCAAGCCGTATGTAGCGAGCTATGAAGATCCGGGGTAGAATAGGTCTTCAGGAACCCATGCTTGCTGTAATCATGTCTAGGGCAATATCCATTCTCCATTGCCCATGGATATCGCCATTCTGTTATAACACATAGGCACACAAAGGATGCGCATATTCAACTTTAACTAGGAATGACAGAAAACTATTTTAGAAGTAAATATTTACTCGCCACACAAACCATGATGACTGTGTGAAAAATTGACATTCTTATGTCTTATAATCTCATGCCTAGCAAGTTAATTTGATTTTTGAAGATCCGAGGTAGAATAGGTCATCAGCAACCCATGCTTGCCGTAAAAGGCGACTATGCTTGTCGTAAGAGGCGACTAACGGGATCGGGTGGTCAGACTCGCTGACTTGGTTGATGCAGGTCATCGTATCCCAGTTGCGTGGATCGATGCTCGCTGTGCAGAAACCCGTGCTCGTGGCTTTCACGAAAGTGGTAAACGTCTGAGACTTGCATCACTTTGGGCTTTTCATCCACATTAACCAGTTATATAACTGGAATTCTGTTCAAAGCGGCGTTAAATCCAACTCACTCACTCACTCGTGAACAAGAACTCCCAGCCAACCGACGACAATGCACGAGCTGCATTCACCGGTCGAGAGTTTATTTGTTTGTCTAATAAACAGTAATAATTATTCATAGATTTTACCGACAATTTCGCGTTTGCAACATAACTTTCTCGCCACAACAACTCTCAGCGATTGCTTTTACAACACGAAGAATCATTCAGACGTAATTGAACATATAAGGTGATAATATACTAGTCTACAAAAAACAGTTAAAGGACACCCTATATTAGCCATAGGAGGACACCTGGGATCTATGCTGTATCCGTCCTTGTTAGGGATCTATGCTGTATCCGCCCTTGTTAGGGATCTATGCTGTATCCGCCCTTGTAGGGATCTTTGCTGTATCCGCCCTTGTTAGGGATCTTTGCTGTATCCGCCCTTGTAGGGATCTTTGCTGTATCCGCCCTTGTTAGGGATCTATGCTGTATCCGCCCTTGTTAGGGATCTATGCTGTATCCGCCCTTGTTAGGGATCTCTGCTGTATCCGTCCTTGTAGGGATCTATGCTGTATCCGCCCTTGTTAGGGATCTCTGCTGTATCCGCCCTTGTTAGGGATCTATGCTGTATCCGCCCTTGTTAGAGATCTATGCTGTATCCGCCCTTGTTAGGTATCTATGCTGTATCCGCCCTTGTTAGGGATCTATGCTGTATCCGCCCTTGTTAGGGATCTCTGCTGTATCCGCCCTTGTTAGGGATCTATGCTGTATCCGCCCTTGTTAGGGATCTATGCTGTATCCGCCCTTGTTAGGGATCTCTGCTGTATCCGCCCTTGTTAGGGATCTCTGCTGTATCCGCCCTTGTTAGGGATCTCTGCTGTATCCGCCCTTGTTAGGGATCTCTGCTGTATCCGTCCTTGTAGGGATCTATGCTGTATTCGCCCTTGTTAGGGATCTCTGCTGTATCCGCCCTTGTTAGGGATCTATGCTGTATCCGCCCTTGTTAGGTATCTATGCTGTATCCGCCCTTGTTAGGGATCTCTGCTGTATCCGCCCTTGTTAGGGATCTATGCTGTATCCGTCCTTGTAGGGATCTATGCTGTATTCGCCCTTGTTAGGGATCTCTGCTGTATCCGCCCTTGTTAGGGATCTATGCTGTATCCGCCCTTGTTAGGTATCTATGCTGTATCCGCCCTTGTTAGGGATCTCTGCTGTATCCGCCCTTGTTAGGGATCTATTAGGAAAACACGATGGGACAGCCCGTAGATCTGTGTTGCGACAAGTCACTATCTAAACCGCTCATGGAGAACAGCACGAAGATACGGTTACCGCAGCTGCCCCCACGTGATGCACGTGAAATGTGTTTCGTGGGCCTTTCGCACATGCATGTATACAAAGCAAGATGTTCCGCTACATTCAAAGATCACATGACCAAAGGCAAAATGGAAACGGTCAAACTCATTATCGAGTGATCTAGATACGTATATATGACTACAGTTCCCTATATAATTGTAACATATATTATATAGATAGATATACGAAGTGTACATCCCCGATAAACTACCGGTTACTGACAAAACGAGAGTCAAGAAAGTATTCCAGTTAACCTGTGGAAAAACTAGACTTGCTTCATTTAGGGTTATAGTATTACAATAAGGGCTGAGCGGTAGGGAAAATAACATGGTTCAGGGACTGTGAGACAGACTACCGGATAGGGCGTCCTGTGTTAAGAAACTGTTAGAATCGCTGGAGGTCTCACGCACGGAAATATTGACTATTTTCATGTGACCAACTCACCGCGTTTATCAATTCCCTCCTTAATGTCTTCCCCGTGTTGATGTGCCTATCATGAGCAAACACATCCCTCGCCGAGAGAAGAGTATTTTTCGGATCAATTCGGTTTTTTTATCAATAGTGTTAGAAGATGGGTAAAGCCTTCTTGACTTAAATACTTTTCTTTGTACAGTCGGGCTTAGCTTGTCTTCGAAATATTCAAAGAGTGTCACAGGATTCTCAGAAGTTGTGTGATCAGTTACAGCCAAGTCCTTTGTCATGCTTCAAAAGGTTTAACGACAAACATGTGCAGGACATTTCAAAGTTTGACAAAAATGATGTCTGATGCAATTTCCTATTTTGACTTGAACCATATGTTGCTGTATTTTTTTCGGGAGGAAAATTGGCTTGTCTTTGCATGTGTTTGTGTCGTCTCCCGTGAAGATCCGGGTTAAATTTTGTTTTTAGCAACACATGTTTGTCCCAAGATGTTTTGGGATGTGTGAACATAATACTCAATTTACAAAGTGACTTGGCCGAAGGCCCACTAAATGCCTTGACATGTGCACGTGTTTGTGACGGGTGCCACCGGAAGGGCAGGATACGCTCGCGTTTTCGCGAACATTCGGTATCACTCCTACCTGATAGTGATTCATAAACACATTCTCATGATGTAGTTGGAATCGTACAATGGTCTGTGCTTTCAGCAGATATTTCACATGATTATGAAAAGGGTTTGCCATCGCTGTTCATCATTGCACGAATAATATTATTATCCACAAAAACAAAATCTCACACAAGTCACAGACGACTAACGGGATTGGGTCGTCATGTTCGCTGGCCTGGTTGATGCATGTCATCGATCCCAATTGCATGGATCGATGCTCATGATATTAAACACTGGATTGTCTAGTCCAGACTCGATTATTTACAGACCGCCGTCATATAGCTGGAATATTGCTGAGTACGGTGTTAAACAACAAACAAACAAGTGTCGGTACCTATATATGACTGTGTTTATCAATAGGCTACATAGTTTAAATTAATTATCGTATAGAACATTATAATAAATGTTAGTATTTCTCATTTTCTTATATGTTTGAAATGAATATAAAATATTCTCTCCTTGACTCACAATGTGTGTCACTGTCTTCCGTGCATGCACATTTATGATACGTTATTTACTTATTAGATTACACGAGTCAGAACACTGTTGGCCACGTTATGTATTCGGGTCCACGCTTGCGCACTAGAGCAGACAGTGACCACTGTATAACCACAAGCCAGAACTCGGGGAGTTGTCAAGAACACTTAGATCAAATTAAGGAACAACATACATCGACAGCTGATTGAATTAGACGAATCTGACTAACGTGTCGACAAGGTTTCTCAGATGGGGCAAGACCTTTCCGTGTCCGATAACAATATTAACGTCTAAGCCGCATCATATATTATATAGTTTGACAGTTTAGCTGGCGTTTCGCATCTCCTGGGAAATATTCAAGATAAATTTCCTTTCAACGGAAATAACATAACAATGTTCACTAAATCGTATTACCATTAATTTCGTTTGATGATTTATCTTTTACGAATTGAAAAACCCGCACTTGAAATCACGGACATAATACTGTGGCTGGAAGAAAGTAATATATGGATCGGTCTCCTAACAATCAAATAAACAGTACAGACAAAATCATACTTTGCTACACAACTGAACTTTGAAACTGCAAAACTCCAATATACATGTGTTTGTTTGTTTTTTGTTCCTTGTTTACCAATCTCAGCGTTATTCCAGCTATATGATGGCGATCTGTTAAAATTCGAGACTGGAACGGACAATCCAGTGATTGATATTGATGAGCATCGATCCACGCAATCGGGATACGATTGCATGCATCAACCAAGTCAGCGAGCCTGACCACTCGATCCTGTTAGTCGCTTCTTATAATTACGGCAAGCATGGGTTGCTCAAGACCAATTGTAACCCAGATCTTCAGGGGTCCCACATACATGTGGGTATACAGACAAATCATCATCTCCTGGGATTAAGTGACTTTGTGTTTTGTTTGCAAGAGCTTTTATGAAATATCTCATTCTTACAAGTATACATCTGAGTAGAAAAAGAGGAATATTCCGAAATTTATTATATACTCTTCAAAAAAAGAAACGCATTGGTGTTTTGAGAATTCCAATAAGATTTTTTCCCCCTAGCAATCGTCATAAAGACAATTCTTATGTTTGATTCCCGTTAATCATGTCATGCTTGTTGTGCATTGCGCGCAAACACATGTCAAAATGTTTTTTTGTAAACGTTTATCAGCAAAATGCAAAGGATGCACGGAAATTGCTTTCAGAAAAAGTTTTCAGCACAATGCACGTGCAAAGTGTTGGAAACAAGAGTGGAGACACTGACTATAAAAGACCGTACAACATTCATCAGTTCATTACGATCGATTTGCTACAGCAACTGACACTGCGGCACAAGTGCCTGGTATGCGAAGAATTTCCGACCAAACCATCAGAAATCGTCTGAGGGAAGTGGGAATTCGAGCGAGACGACCAAAAGTTGGACCTGTATTGTGACGTCAACACCGTCAACGACGTGTCCGATGGTGCAACAGAGTACAGGCATGGGATGGACGGGATGGAAGACAACGTGTATACCGACGTCGACATGAACGTTTTGCGCCGAACTGCGTTCGACAGGTGGACCGATTTAGTGGAGGGAGTGTCATGGTGTGGGGACCACATCCTACACGGGTGGATCACAGTTAGTGGTTGTCCAGGGCAATCTTACAGCAAACCGATACATACACCAAATTCTCCGTCCTCAACCCCTTCCAACTTTGGACCGCCAGGGGGAGCTTTTCCAACATGACAACGCTCGACCCCACACAGCACGTGCAACAGTTAATTTCCTTGTTAATGAGAACATCAATGTCCTTCCATGGCCGTCCAAATCGCCTGATCTCAACCCGATTGAACATTTGTGGGACGAACTTGATCGACGCGTCCGTCAACGTCACCAGCGTCCCGACACACTAGCACAACTCGCGAACGCCTTACAGGAGGAATGGCGAAGAATTCGCCACGAAAAAATCCGACGATTTGTCGGTGGTGTAACCAGGTACTGACCATGACGCCCCCTTGTGGCTACACATGTGCAGTGACTGAACTGAATTAATGCTGACAATGACGACAAGGCTTTCTCGATCACTGTGTCTAATTTCATTTGATTGTGTTCACGCATATTCTGTGTAGATACTTTTACATCCACTAAATAAATATCCTTATTTTTTAACTATGCGTTTCGTTTTTTGAAATGTGTACGTATATGTCTTGAAGTTTATTATAAACCTACCAGGCACATTCGCATTTGGACAAACATTACAAAACATTGTTAAAACAATAGCTTGGGGTGAGGTGCCGTGATAGTCGAGCTAATTCTTGCATAGGCACAAACACTTATAATCAGTTACATCGAAATTTCACACCTGAATTTGACATAATTTATTATTATTTCTTTCATGAATTTGGAAAATACTTTATTCTGATTTGTTAATAATAGCTTTCAAATCCCAATAACAACTTCTGGTTGAAACAAGTGATTTGACGGCCGCATTACCGAGGAAGCGAACTTTCATAGAACATTAAATCTTCCTCAATACTTGTAGGTGAGCATTATGAAAAGATGATTTGTGCAAATTAATTCCGGTTACAATACTCAAAGTATGTGTAACAATACAGATGGGCTAATTACATGATGGAAATCGACTGAGGGAGTATTTCAAGTAATAAGTACACGAGGGAACTTGAAATTTGTTGGTCTTACATATCCCTGGCGTCATATCATTTGCGTCACAATGTACCTACATGTACATGTAAGGAGACCCGTGAAGATCAGAGGTAGGATAGGCCTTCAGCAACCCATGCTTGTCGTAAAAGGCGACTAACGGGATCGGATGGTCAGGCTCGCTGACTTGGTTGATGCATGTCATCGTATTCCAATTTCGTGGATCGATGCTCATGATGTCAATCACTTGATTGTCTGGTCCAGACTCGATTATTTACAGACCGTCGTTATATAGCTGGAATATTGCTGAGTGCTACGTTAACAACAAATAAACAAACAAAAACATGTAAGGGACGAAACTCTGCAAATGGGTTTGCGGTGCTTCAAAGCACCGCACCTCCAATCCCTGACCTTTAGACTGAGTTGCTCTAAGTACACCAAGTAGTATAACTACTCACCAGCCGCAGAATTAATGCTGAAAATAACGTGTATATGCCAATAACGCCATGTAATTCTAAATCATTTATAAAGATTTGTTATTTCTGTTTCCTGGTCAATAAGCTTGTCAGTATTCTACTATTTCATATGATTATCTGCTTATGACGGTCAATTTAGTGATCAATACAGCTCGATATACACACTTACTGGCATCTTTGTAGTGGAACTGCCGACAAAACCCATGTCAATTTCATATGTATCGTGTCCATTTCCTAACACACTGCGGTGAAAAAACTTGTCAAAATCGCTCAGCTGAAATCACTGAAGATTCATGGATGTTACAGTGATGATACTGCTGACAAACCCCATATCAATTTCATGTAAATCGTGCCAGTTTCCTAACACACTGGTCAAAATATTGTCAATATCGTTTAGGTGATGTATAGCTCACTAAGCATGCATGGGTATTGTTGGGAATTGCTCATTGACCGCGTCGGGACAACAGTGGCTCGTGGCTGCGTGGGCAATAAATAACCGACACCTGAAAAGGTTGTTTGATCAAAGCTACAGCATCCAAGGCCACAGTAAAGATTTCAAAACAGGATATGATGGACATGTGGATGGTCTGGTAAAACAGAGCATTGTGGGATATCATCCGGGCAAGTTTAGTCCGCGCCATTTTTGTACAACTCTCGATGGACATTGTTGTGTCGTAACTCGGAACAGATATTGCATACTTACAGGAATATATTAACCGTTTGTTTGCAAATATGCTTTGATTGTGTTACCGAGGCTATTTTGTATACTGCTGTGTCTCTTTTCACGGTTAATTTCTAGGTTGTTTGAAATGCAACATTGTGATGTCTCCATCTAATACACAGACATGTCATTACGCCTTGTTTCTCAATACTATTTCAATAGACAATAGTTATGAGAGCAGATCTTTGAGAAGCTTTTAACCTTCTAATCACACATATTTTGATCCCATTGTCACAATGCCCGATCTGACGTGTATTTACAGAAGTAGATAATAAGTAAGAAGTATCCCCCCTCCCCCCTCATTTGATGACGTCACAAGTGCACCTAGTAACCCCACGTGACTGATGACGTCACATAACCTTGACCTTGGGGTTGGGGGTGGGGTGTTGTCAGCGTCATTGCCTCATTAATATGCAGAATAACTCATTAATATGCAAATGTATGCATGACGTCATAGGTCAATTAGGTTAATAAAGGGTCAACTGACCAAATGCAATCATGCAATTAATGACTTGACCATTCGTTAACCGTAGAACATGGGATAGTAATGAATGTCCCTATATGGACATGATACTACGACCGGGGTTGGGTTGGGTCTTGACTCACGCGGAATGGAATGTCATTCTGGGACCATTTTGGCGCGAGAACATGTGGTGAACATTTGAACCTTTTGCTTTGAAGACATTTCTCTGTGCACATTCGGTGGCCGGCTATGTGTGGTAGGATTAAAAAAAATGCCCAGGAACAGGTGCATGTAGAAAGATCTCCCGATATTCAATTACATTCATTAAGGGTCAACTGACCGGATGCAACCATGCAATTAATTACTTGACCATTCGTTAAACGTAGAACAACACGTGTCTAAAAACAAGATGGCGGACGTTGCCATGAACGCTCACGGGCTGTCACGTGTCCTCGGTTTGAATCTCGCGCCTGACCTACAAGTCAGTTCTATGAGGCACCATTCCACGTCTCAGGCTACGTTGATCCATAAGTGCAATAACTCATTCATTGTGAAATATAATCATGACGTCACAGGTCAGAAAGAGTAATGAGAGGTCTGTTGTTCCAATGCAAGAAGGAAATGTGTTAATGAGTCCTTCATTAAGTGAGAAAAAAGCATAGTAATGAATGTCCCTATATGGAAGTGGCTACTACGAGGTTAAAATGTGATTCACGGGGAAAGGAATGTCATTGTTAGACATATTCCATTGATGCATGTATTTCGTGTAGTTATGACTGTCACATGTGGCAAAGAGGGGTGTGAGTTGAATTTCCATAGAAACCACATGTCCAGTTCTTAACTCTTCTAGTGTTACCTCTTATAAGTTCCTTTTAACATTCAGTTGCCATGACAACTAAATAAAAAAATAAGGGTTAACAGTCTTGACTCCAAGAGCTCAGCTCTGAGAAATATAGAGTCGGTATCGCGAAACCCGTGTGTTGAAGACTGCAAAGTATGCCAGTCTGGTCTGAGACGTTTTAATACTGTAAAATTACATTCTTTTTCTAAAAGATGTTTGGAGTTCAAAATGTCCATTCAGTTTCCTTTTTTCAATGGAAAAATACTCGTTTAACCCATACCCAGAATCATTTTCATGAGAAAAAAATAGAGTGAAATAACGTAGTTTAGTGGATAACTTCTAAGAGATAAGATTACTTGAGCATTCATTAACAAAGAACAATGGATAGTAATGAATATCCTTATATGGAAACTTGGGTCACCAATCCCTCATTAATATGCAAGATAACTCATTAATGTGTACATGTATAAGTGATGTATCAGGTTAATTAGATGAGTACAGGGTCAACTGACGAGATGCAATTTACTTACATTAACAAAGAACACTTGATAGTAAAGAATATCATCATATGGAAAACTTGACATCGCACGCGAAATGGAATGTTATTGCGACTGAATTTTCCCGCCTTTTTGCACCTTTTCTCCATGCTCATTCGGGGGGGCTGCGTCTGCTGAGATTATCAGCCCAGGAATAAGAGTGTGATCTATGTCCATATGTGTTATAAAACTCAACGGTAGTGTTGAGTGACTGACATTTTCACTCTAACCTTGGTGACAGATAAGACGTCCGTTTTCAAAATGAAGAGAGTTTCAGAGGATATATTTGGACCTACAGTCATTTTCACAGGGCATAGCAAGACCAAGTCGAGAAAAACATGTCGGAAAAAATCAATGGCATCAAAGGGGTCGCCGAAGAGACTGGTTGCATCTAAGAAGAAAAAGATGACAACCAAGAAAGTGAAAATGACTATACTGAAAATGCAACCCGTGTCGAAAGTAAAGGCTGTTGTGAAACGAATCCGACCTGCCTTGAAGCGTCGCATTGCTGAAGGAAATAAAAGAATGCTTCAGACCCTCTCATCGGGCACTTGTATTTGATCACTATGGAGGTTACCACCTGTCCAGACTGAAACAAGAGTTTTCCGCGAAAAGATAATCTACAGAGACATCAGAAGCAGGTGCACAGGTCAACTCAAGACTCGCCTTCTCTTCTTCCTCCTCTGGATAAACACCCTCCTCCTCCTCCTCTGGATAAACACCCTCCTCCTCCTCCACCTCCTCCTCTGGATAAACACCCTCCTCCCCCTCCTCCTCCTCTGGATAAACACCCTCCTCCTCCTCCTCCTCTGGATAAGCGCTCTCCTCCTCCTCCTCCTCCTCCTCCTCTGGATAAACACCCTCCTCCTCCTCTGGATAAACACCCTCCTCCTCCTCCTCTGGATAAACACCCTCCTCCTCCTCCTCTGGATAAACACCCTCCTCCTCCTCCTCCTCTGGATAAACACCCTCCTCCTCCTCCTCCTCTGGATAAACACCCTCTTCCTCCTCCTCCTCTGGATAAACACCCTCCTCCTCCTCCTCCTCCTCCTCCTCTGGATAACACCCTCCTCCTCCTCCTCCTCCTCCTCTGGATAAACACCCTCCTCCTCCTCCTCCTCTAGATAAACACCCTCCTCCTCCTCCTCCTCCTCCTCCTCTGGATAAACACCCTCCTCCTCCTCCTCTGGATAAACACCCTCCTCCTCCTCCTCCTCTGGATAAACACCCTCCTCCTCCTCCTCCTCCTCCTCTGGATAAACACCCTCCTCCTCCTCTGGATAAACACTCTCCTCCTCCTCCTCCTCTGGATAAACACCCTCCTCCTCCTCCTCCTCTGGATAACACCCTCCTCCTCCTCCTCCTCCTCCTCTGGATAAACACCCTCCTCCTCCTCCTCCTCTGGATAAACACCCTCCTCCTCCTCCTCCTCCTCCTCTGGATAACACCCTCCTCCTCCTCCTCCTCCTCCTCTGGATAAACACCCTCCTCCTCCTCCTCCTCTGGATAAACACCCTCCTCCTCCTCCTCCTCCTCTGGATAAACACCCTCCTCCTCCTCCTCCTCCTCCTCCTCCTCTGGATAAACACCCTCCTCCTCCTCCTCCTCCTCCTCCTCTGGATAAACACCCTCCTCCTCCTCCTCCTCTGGATAAACACCCTCCTCTTCCTCCTCCTCCTCTGGATAAACACCCTCCTCCTCCTCCTCTGGATAAACACCCTCCTCCTCCTCCTCTGGATAAACACCCTCCTCCTCCTCTGGATAAACACCCTCCTCCTCCTCCTCCTCCTCCTCTGGATAAACACCCTCCTCCTCCTCCTCCTCCTCCTCCTCTGGATAAACACTTTCCTCCTCCTCCTCCTCCTCTGGATAAACACCCTCCTCCTCCTCCTCCTCCTCTGGATAAACACCCTCCTCCTCCTCTTCCTCCTCCTCTGGATAAACACTTTCCTCCTCCTCCTCTGGATAAACACCCTCCTCCTCCTCCTCCTCCTCCTCTGGATAAACACCCTCCTCCTCCTCCTCCTCCTCCTCCTCTGGATAAACACCCTCCTCCTCCTCCTCCTCCTCCTTCTCCTCTGGATAAACACCCTCCTCCTCCTCCTCCTCCTCCTCCTCTGGATAAACACCCTCCACCACAACCAACACCTCCTCTTCCTCCTCCTCCTCCTCCTCCTCCTCCTCCTACTCCTACTCCTCAGGAAACCTGTGTCGAAAATAAAAAGCTTCTGTGAAATGAACCCAAGCTGTCTTTAAGCATTGCATGGGTGAAGGGTATTAAAGAATGGTTCAGACCCTCTTATCGCGCACTTGTATTTGTTCACTATGGAGGTTACCACCTGTCCAGACTGTGGCAAGAGTTTTGCGCGAAAAGATAATCTACAGAGACATCAGAAGCAGGTGCATAGATCAACTCAAGACTCGTCTTCTCTTCTTCCTCCTCTGGATAAACACCTTACTCCTCCTACTCCTCCTCTTCCCGATAAACACCCTCCTCCTCCTCACCAGGAAATATCTCCACGTTTGCTTTCATCTCGGGAACACCAGCGACACGGACGATTCAAGTTCCTTATACCCTCCAATAGCATCGTTGTTGGACCCAGTGGATGCGGAAAGTCGGTGTTTGTCTTCAACCTATTACGTCATGGATTCGTTCAACCCCTGCCCGACTCTATTGTCTGGTGTTATACTGTGTGGCAACCGCTTTACGATAGCATTCTTCAAACTTTACCTCAAGTACGGTTTGTGAAAGGAATACCTTACAATCTCGAAGATGAAAACTTCTTCGATGCCCGTGATCAGAACATGATGGTGTTGGATGACTTTTTGTCTGAAGCAAAGAATGACAATCGGATTTCCCGTCTGTTTACCCAAACCTCCCACCACAAAAATGTCATTATATTTTTGCTATTGCAAAACCTCTTCCCGAGAGGTAAGGAATCTAGGGACATTGCTCTAAATTCTCATTATGTCACACTTTTCAATTCGCCAGTGGACAGACAGCAGGTGAAGTTATTCGCCAGAAGAATATTTCCTGAAGACATTGGTAAATTTATGACTCTTTATGAAAGGGCTGTTGAAACCCCTTATGGACACCTTACAGTGGATCTCAAACCCGGTACAAGTGAGAAGAATAGATTACATGTCAACGTCTTGACAACCAGCGACAATCAACCTGATCACAGTGCTTCACAACAACAACAACAACAACAACAACAACAACGGGTAAAAGATGTCTCTCTAGCATTAGACGTGCAGACAGCTCCTGACATTCGTGCTGATCACACTTCGAAAGAAAGGTCTCTAAGCTCTGACGACGACGACGTTGAAACAGCATCCATCTCGAGTGACGACACAGGACCTTTTACCATGGCCACTGCGTGTACTGACTGCGGCGTATTGATAGACAATATGCACGATCTACAGCGACATATTAGATCATGGTGTCCAGCAAACAACAACTTGAAATGCAAAAGAAAATGTCTCAGATACGAGAGTGACGACAACGGTGACGACGATGAGGAACGACTTCCTGAACAGAAAGGTGGAGGTCTCGCTGTCAAACGTCGTCGCTGGAAGCCGACAAACACCGACGTGGATGCGGAGGAGTGGCAAAATGTTGGTTTACAACGCATCTGGAATCGTGTGTACAACATCAAGCACGACGCAATGAAACTCAAGAGGAAAAAGTACAGACAACAGGGTCGAACAGAAGAATGGATTGACAGAAAAATGAAACAGATGTGGGAAAGCGAATTGACCGACAGTCTCAAAAGTGTCATAGAGTTCTCCCAATATTTTAGACAGGCGCCTCTATTTCAACCCATCCTAGACAGCCTGAGCGATATGGATCCTGGCACTGATCAATCTATTATCAAAAACAAGATCGCTCGTTTCACGAAAACTGTGATGAAAGACATTCTGACTCGTGTAGACATACCTGAAGCAGATAGTGACACTGAATCTATCTCAGCCGCCGATGATGGCGATGACGAGCAGAGTGAGCAAGAATAAAAACCTTGTTCTCGTGTTACAACCCTTCAGTTGAGATTTTGTGTTACCCAAAGCAATGACACGGAAGAATCGGTCACCGAGTCGAGGTAAAGGAAGAAGATTTGGACTTATCCATGTATTGAAAACAGGACCTGTCATTAAGTCAAAACAGATTTCTCTAAATGACAGCTCCCTGGCGTCAAAGAAACGCCTGGTCGTATACATCAGGAGACCGGTCAAGTTGGGACCTCCGGGACGCAAACATCTATAAATGTCACAAAGATGGTCGTCTCCATCAGGTGCATCTGAGTGGTGTATTTCATGTCGAGATTAAACACTTAAAACTTTTCCCAAAATCATTGAACCGTCAAGGTTTTTAATCATTTTGTAAATCGTTGAAATCACTCGAACTCTACACTTGTAAAGTCAACACCATGTGCTGTTAATAAAAGCTTCATTACAGTTTACATTTTGTTGTTGTTTAAATTCATATTTCTATGATGTCATACATATGGTCAATATGCCTCTGGAAAGCAATTATCTCTACAAGCCGATCACACGACAGTTCGCTTGTGGTTTTTTTGGTTATTTTTTTTTTTAGTATCATACAGTTACTAACAAGAACTTGTCTATAGTAAAACCACACTGTTAACACTTCAATTCAACGAGAACTGTGAACCTACAGTGAGTGAGTGAGTATGGTTTTAAGCCGCTTTTTAGCAATATTCCATCAATATCATGGCGGGGGACACCAGAAATGGGCTTCACACATTGTACCCATGTCGGAAATCGAACCCGGGTCTTCGGCGTGACGAGCGAACGCTTTAACCAATCAGCTATATGACCGCCCCTCCGTACAGATTCACATCATAGATCTATCCAACTTCATTCGAGGTGCTCTGACGTCAGCACTTACAAAAAAAAGGAGCTCTTTTCAACAAATTGTCACAGGATAGGTTTTCAATAGCCTATTTAGGCTGAAATTTGATTGTTAAAACGAACAAATGTCCAGCTTGGCACTCAAGGGGTTAAACTTTTGGAACTATATTTAAATGAGAATCTTGCGTGCCCGGAGACGTTAGAAAATTGGAATCTTTGTAAAACGGTTTAGTGTTAAATATTATTGTTTAATCACGTTTGTATACACGCAACGAATTAATATTATTGATGTGAGTGTATTGTCATTTTGTTTCTTTTTTAACATATACCCAACCTGATACAAAACAGTCAATTAACCTTGTGATATTCGCTGCAAGAGGTTTTGAGTTAAAGGTAATGAACGCTGTGATGTGACATGGTGAAATAATAGAAAAAAATATACAATAATTGGTATCAATAAACTTAAGAAATTTTGATTTGGTAAAATACAATGTATAACACTTAGCATGGATTTTTAAAATTTGCCGACTCGCAGACGAACTCGCATTAGTCTTTTCGTTCAAAATCGAAATGGATATATTTATTAAATCCAAAAAGTATGTACGGATGTACAAGTGCTATTCGATAACTAAACTAGGGAAAGGTGCATATGAAAATCATGCACATGTTGCTGAGATGATCTCCTGACTTCTACATACTCTTTGGACGATATTAGACATAAACACAATTAACGAAAATTATTCTTATCACTGCAAATTAACACGAATATACAATCATACTGTAAGTAGGTCAAGGGTCAGATGCATTCGGGCAGTGTTTGAAGTAAAATGCTCGAATTTCAACTCGTGAAATAGTCGTTCCTTGGTTTCTCCTTTAATTACAACTACTCTGAATGAGGCATAATAGACACATACTTTGGAAGACATCCTCTCTCCGACTTTAATTTCTCGTGCAAAACACTGTATTCTCCCACCGAATATCATGTTTCCCACTTGATTTTGTTATAACACACAGAGGTGAAGTTTCCAGCTAACACCCCATGCTCTGAATTAATTTCCAATAATTATCAAATTGACTTCCAAGTTATCAGGCAACGACCATTCCGTTGGCTAGCTATCGCGGTATTATAATATGTAATTAGCAAACAATGGTTACATGGTCAGTTTGAAGTTAAAACTATCATGAAATATTACACAATGATTTTGCAAATTCATGCTTTGCAGAGTTAAAGGATATGGTTGTAAATTTCACACAGGCGAATTGGTGTTTTTTCATATAATTAGTGTTGTTCTTTTACAAAATTATATTCTGATATTCTTAGTATTCATCATGCCTTTATTGAATAGCATGCGTATAGTAACTCATACCATATGTGAACTTTCTACAACGGAGTGGAGCACTGGTTAACCAACCCCCTCCATTCATAAGCAGGCTCACGATAAATGGCATGTGGTGACCTCAATTTCAGGAGGCTCTCTAGTCAGTATATCACAAAACAGCGACACGGACAAAACAAGGTGTTATGTGTATAACATATACCAACTCATTCTGAGTGTTGTAAAATAAACCTCACTTGTTACCATATAAGCAATATGATCTACTGTTAGATGCGTCGTCAACTGTGTACATAGTACACTTACTAAATATGGAAATAGTACTATGCCCATTGAGCGTTGTAAAGAAGGTGATCACGTGACTCCCCAGCGAATATATACTTGGTGAAGCTTGCGTTGAATTGATCATCGGGTTATCTTGCTGACCAGACACAATACACCAAACGATTAATCTTAAGGTTTTAAAAAGCTAATCATGCTAAATTCAGAATATTCTAACTTTATCTCGAGTCATAGAAATGTATCATGACAAGGGTTAACTAACACGATGCTAAGATCAACCTTTTAAAACCTTAAGATTAATCGTAACTGTTTTGTAAAAAGAGATAAAAAAAGACAATATAAGAATACATTGATCGATGTCTGACTTTATTAAAGAGCACATAGGTAAAGGTAACTACATCACTATGTCTCTTCATTATGATGGTTCTTCAATGGGACGTCATTTGTGGTGCACACATCCTGGAACAAAGGGAACATTGAATTTGTACTTGTACTCTTTTTTTTCCTAAATGAGAATTCGTTGGACTCATGATAACATAATAAACTCAATCAAGGGTTTTTTTCATACACATCATACATCATGCAGAAACAGACTATAACATCTACAGCCAGGAATCGCAATGCCATAGCATGTACCCAAAAGTTGTGCGCCGCTCGCACAACAAAGTATAGTCTGTATCAGAAATCACTTTGTTACATTTCATAAAAATTCATAAAATCACTATGAGTATTCTATTTCTTGCTTTGTAAAATGTTTAACGAGTGATGTTTTATCAACAACAACAACAACAAAAACAACAACAAAAAGAAGAAGAATTATATCTGATTTCTGTTGGGTATTAAACTCTACAAATGGATTAGTTAAATAAGAATCTGTTTTAAGTTTAACTGTTAAATAATCTGAATTATTTTGCCAAAAAGCATGGTGTACAAATGCATACATAACATTACAAAAATGCTTTACACAAATATGCATTAGAGGTAGACAGATGAGAAAGAAAGAAAACAGATTTCAATGTAACTAATTACATATCGGTAAATAATTTGTAAAAATATTTTGATTAAAATTATTACTCACCTAAGACGACTCTGACACAGCAGCACGTGACCTCCATTCTCCTCATTCATTCCGTCTTCAATACTGTCAGCAAGGTTAGAGTGTAAATGTCAGTCACTCAACACGACCGTTGAGTTTTATAACACATATGGACATAGATCACACTCTTATTCCTGGGCTGATAATCTCAGCAGACGCAGCCCCCCCGAATGAGCATGGAGAAAAGGTACAAAAAGGCGGCAAAATTCAGTCGCAATAACATTCCATTTCGCGTGCGATGTCAAGTTTCCATATGATGATATTCATTACTATCCATTGTTCTTTGTTAATGTAAGTAAATTGCATCTGGTCAGTTGACCCTGTATTCATCTAATTCACCTGATACATCACTTATACATTTACACATTAATGAGTTATCTTGCATATTAATGACGGATTGGTGACCTAAGTTTCCATATAAGGATATTCATTCTTATCCATTGTTCTTTGTTAATGAATGATTCTGGGTATGGGTTAAACGAGTATTTTTCCATTGAAAAAAGGAAACTGAATGGACATTTTGAACTCCAAACATCTTTTAGAAAAAGAATGTAATTTTACAGTATTAAAACGTCTCAGACCAGACTGGCATACTTTGCAGTCTTCAACACACGGGTTTCGCGATACCGACTCTATATTTCTCAGAGCTGACCTCTTGGAGTCAAGACTGTTAACCCTTATTTTTTTATTTAGTTGTCATGACAACTGAATGTTAAAAGGAACTTATAAGAGGTAACACTAGAAGAGTTAAGAAATGGGCATGTGGTTTCTATGGAAATTCAACTCACACCCCTCTTTGCCACATGTGACAGTCATAACTACACGAAATCAATGGAATATGTCTAACAATGACATTCCTTTCCCCGTGAATCACATTTTAACCTCGTAGTAGCCACTTCCATATAGGGACATTCATTACTATGCTTTGTTCTCACTTAATGAAGGACTCATTAACACATTTCCTTCTTGCATTGGAACAACAGACCTCTCATTACTCTTTCTGATATGTGACGTCATGATTATATTTCACAATGAATGAGTTATTGCACTTATGGATCAACGTAGCCTGAGACGTGGAATGGTGCCTCATAGAACTGACTTGTAGGTCAGGCGCGAGATTCAAACCGAGGACACGTGACAGCCCGTGAGCGTTCATGGCAACGTCCGCCATCTTGTTTTTAGACACGTGTTGTTCTACGTTTAACGAATGGTCAAGTAATTAATTGCATGATTACATCCGGTCAGTTGACCCTTAATGAATGTAATTGAATATCGGGAGATCTTTCTACATGCACCTGTTCCTGGGCATTTTTTTTAATCCTACCACACATAGCCGGCCACCGAATGTGCACAGGGAAATGTCTTCAAAGCAAAAGGTTCAAATGTTCACCACATGTTCTCGCGCCAAAATGGTCTCACAATGACATTCCATTCTGCGTGAGTCAAGACCCAACCCAACCCCGGTCGTAGTATCATGTCCATATAGGGACATTCATTACTATCCCATGTTCTACGGTTAACGAATGGTCAAGTCATTAATTGCATGATTGCATTTGGTCAGTTGACCCTTTATTAACCTAATTGACCTGTGACGTCATGCATACATTTGCATATTAATGAGTAATTCTGCATATTAATGAGGCAATGACGTTGACAACACCCCACACCCCCCCCCCCCCCCCCCCCCCCCCCAACCCTCAAGGTCAAAGTTATGTGACGTCATCAGTCACGTGGGGTTACTAGGTGCACTTGTGACGTCATCAAATGAGGGGGTGAGGGGGGATACTTCTTACTTAATATCTACTTACAGAGCATGCTCTGTATTTACAGAGCATGTTCATGCCGGGGCCCTGTAGGTTGTACATTTAATTGCGTGGATTTTCCTCAATTCCGATGAATGGTTTATGGCCACCAACTTATGTAAAAGTTCTAAATAAAACAACTGTTTGTCAATTCCATCATCTTTTGAGGTTTTTATTTGCAACTATTTTAACTGGTTTTGTACGGTAAAACGTGACATGTCTCGTACCTGCCGTAAACGTACTGTAAAACAATCCCGTCTCTTTACGGTAATGTCCTGGCAGCTGCTTGCAAATAAAAGTACCGTACATAAGACTCATCGATTGTAGATACAGACATACGATTTCATGTACGATAGTTTTACTGGCAAGCAGCTGCCAGGACATTTACCTTAAAAGATGGGATTGTTTTACAGTGTAAAGCGTCCGCCCAGAGAGCAGAAGGTCGGTGGTTCGATCCCCGGCCTTATCATACCAAAATGCGTTAAAAGATGGTACTTGTTGTTACCCTGCCTCTCGCTGGACATTAAGGGGATAAACAATGACTGGTCGGCTCGGAGTCAGTATACTGTCCCTGAGTGGGTACTAGTGTTCATGTTAAACGGCGGCATGGTATCTCAGTGGGCAATCACTATAAAACTGGACGCACGAGTACAAGCAGCCACACACAGCGCAGTTACTTCATTTCACTTTATCTATTGTGGTTGCATTTGCCTGATCAGCATCATATCGTCAAAGTAAATTTGGCAGTGTCCGCACTTGCCTCTAACCTTCACCATGTAGACAGATCTGACTCATCCTCACTGAACATGGCACAGCTTCTATGGACGAGTTCACGAAGAAGGTCGAAGCAGACTAATCCTATGTGACGTATGTAATGTACTTGATAAGTTTCTCATCTATATCGTTGCTTGAGGGTATAATATTGTGGAAAAGGCCACATGGAATAAACACCTGATACTGATTGGATACCTCGACACAAATAAACAGCATCCGGGTCATGGATGGCCTAACACTTACGTCAGATGTTGCGCATTGTGGTAGTCAGAGCCTCGGGGTTACATCTCGTACTTACGACATATTTATGACCTACGAGACATCTTTGTCGTTATTACCACATAGAATATCCAACTTATATCAATCTGTTGTGTTGAATGCTGGAATTACAGGACACCTTGTTGATCCGGACCTCGTTATTCCAGAAACCTTGTGTTCCGGACGAAATGCCGACATAAATATTTAGTTACACATGTAACATTATTCTGTAACTATGATTCTTTAGTCCGGACAAGGAACGGTATCGTCCAGGTGAACGGAGTTTGGAGGTTAAAAGACGCCTGAATGATTAATATTTTTCATGTGTTTTTATGTTATCTCTTCATCAAAGCACATCCATCTCTGACCTGTCTGTTGCCACTTCGCACTAAACTCATGAATATGTGTGTGTCGAAGATGTATCAAAACACCATCGAGGATGAGTTAGTGTATTACCAATACTCCAGCAATATCCCGGCGCAGGGGCCACAAGAAATTGGTGTCACACAGCCCGGGGCTTCCTCGCTAGGAACGGACACTTTAAGGACCAAGGCACATCGAGGATGAAGAATGACATGATAAGAAGCAACAAATCAAAATAATGCGAAAGAACCCCAGAACAGCAAAGATTAAAAAACAAAATCGTCATGAACTGAAATAACATGACAAGCCAGAACCGTAATGAACCAGAGCGCTGTGATGAACCAGGACGCCATGGATGAACCAGGCCACCGTGATGAACCAGGACGCCATGGATGAACCAGAACACCGTGATGAACCAGAAGAGAATGGATGAACCTGAACGCCGTGATGAACCTGAACACCTTGATGAACCAGAACACTGTGATGAAGCGGAACACTGTGATGAACAAGAACACCATAATCAACAGAACACTTATCATGAACCTGAACACTGTGATAGGCCTGAACACCTTAATGAACCGTAACACCATGGATGAACCAGGACACTAGATGAATTACAATACCAAGATGAACCTGAATACCTTGATGAACCAGAACACTGGGATGAAACGGAACACTGTGATGAACAGGAACACCGCAATCAACAGAACACTTATTATGAACCAGAACACTATAATGAACCAGAACATCATGAATGAACCAGAACACCGTGATGGGCCTGAACACCTTGATGGACCAGAAAACCATGTATGAACCGGAACACCACGATGAACCACAACACCACGATGAACCAGAACACTGTGTTGAATCTCATCACCATGATGAATCAGAATACTGTGATGAACCAGAAAACTGTGATGAACCAGAACACCATGATGAACAAGAATAGAATGGATGAACCAGAACACTATGATGAACCAGAACACCGTGATGAACAAGAACAGACGGATGAACCAGGACACCGTGATGAACCACAAAATTGTGATGAAACAGAACACCATGGATACACCAAAATACCATGATGAACCTGAACACCTTGATGAACCAAAACACTGTGGATGAACCATAACACAATGGATGAACCGTAACACCATGGATGAACCAGGACAATGTGGATGAACCGTAACACCATGGATGAACCAGGACACTGGATGAATCACAATACCATGATGAACCATAACACCTTGATGAACTAGGACACTGGGATGAACCATAACACCATGATGTACCATAACACCATGGATGAACCAGGACACTGGATGAATCACAATTCCATGATGAACCTGAACACCTTGATGAACTAGGACACTGGGATGAACCATAACACCGTGATGAACCATAACACCATGGGTGAACCAGGACAATGTGGATGAACCATAACACCATGAATGAACCATAACACCATGGATCAACCAGGACAATGTGGATGAACCATAACACCATGGATGAACCAGGACAATGTGGATGAACCATAACACCATGGATGAACCAGGACACTGTGGATGAACCTGAACACCTTGATGAACCAGGACACTGTGGATGAACCATAACACCATGGATAAACCAGGACACTGCGGATGAACTATAACACCATGGATGAACCAGGACACTGTGGATGAACCATAACACCTTGATGAACCAGGACACTGTGGATGAACCATAACACCATGGATAAACCAGGACACTGCGGATGAACTGTAACACCATGGATGAACCAGGACACTGTGGATGAACCATAACACCTTGATGAACCAGAACACTGTGGATGAACCATAACACCATGGATGAACCAGGACACTGTGGATGAACCATAACACCATGGATGAACCAGGACACTGTGGATGAACTATGACACCATGGATGAACCAGAACACTGTGGATGAACCACAACACTATGGATGAACCAGGACATCGTAAAGAACCAGAACACTGATGAACCAGGATCTTTGAAAAAAAAGAAGAAGATTGTTCTGAACCGACAGACCGTCATGAACCAGAATACCATTGTGAACCAAAACATCGGAAAGAACCGAAACACCGCGATGAGTAGCCCACATCGATCTTGGCTTCTAATCAACATCAAAAAGAGGACGTTTGTTAAACGGTCTACTAAAACTGTTGAAAAAGAGAAATGAAACGCAGGCAGAAAACCGTCGTTTTAAATATCAGATAAGCGGAAGCCAAAGCACGTGATAAACATCAAAAAGAAGACAATTTAAACGTACTTTTCGTCAAAAACGTTTATAAATGTAAACACATTTGAGATCTTACACTATCCAATGATGCTGCGATCTCATTCCAAGGTGTAACCATTAACTGCATTCTGCATATCGGAATAACTGTCGCATACAAGCCAGCAATTAATCCAGCCTTCCCCAATATTTATTGTACAAGTAGAGCGATTTATGTCGACAGAGACGTTAAGTTACGCATGCACGCATTCCTCCGAGCTTTGATAGTCACCAAAAAATTACCCCTGGCTTACAAACATGTTCTTAAGAGGTGACGTTTATTACCAATTGCAAATGTCAGTACTCAATTTGTCAAACATTCCCAAACATTATCTTTGCTTTACTCCAAAATGCCTCATTTTTGTACATCCAGGAAAGGCTTTCGCAATTAACTTTTTTTTCAACGTCGCGCAGTGTTTCTCCGGGGAACGTTTGGCAAGGAAATAACAGTAATGTATACGAGGACGCGTCTGTCGGTTGGGAATGAACCTTAACAGCAAATTGGTTCATGTTTCAAATGACAGGTTTGGTTCTCCATGACAGCAATATGGCTTCCAGAGCGTTCCAGATTAAAGCAGTGTAGCTTTAGATGAAATGAAACTTGTGAAATTAGATTAGGATTTCCCGTTTGTTTGAGAACAACAATATGTGTCAAATTGTTGATTTATGAACATGGATTTATGTATTTAATAATCATTCTGATTCGTCAAAAATGTCATTCACGGCTTTATCTGTCAAAGATGAAACTAGATTTAATGGGAATCAATGCTTTTTTTCTTTTCATTATCAATATTGATAAATACATCAAATTTTAGCGGGGGTTTATGTGTTTTGAAATTTAGAGCGATCAACTTTGTTATATTTGGGATGGAACTGGAATGGACGATAGTCAGATTTTCGGTCAAATACGAAAATAATTTATCCATCTAAATTGTCAGTAATTAAAATTCTTACGGCGTTGAAAATATTCTATTGAATCTTTCATTTTGCTATGTGCCTCTATCTGTTGAACATTAATATAAATTACCAGTAATATCATAAATAGGTTGTTTAAATTTTGTTTATTTTGATCCCTATTATATTAATTTGCCCGTCGTAGTTAAACATGCTGAAAACAATTTCCCTCAATATTTCTAATGTACATAAGCTTGTCCTTGCAGCACAACAGTAGCACAAAAGCTCTTAAAGCGTCTGTACTCCTTGATGCAAAACGTTTCACTGTCTTATGAATCGAAACATTCATAGATATTCATATGAAATATGGATAGAGAAAAAAACACAAATTTCATAATTGTCTAATTGAAGAAGTTGTGAGTCATGAAACATTTCCTTGATTTCCTTGGTGGCTACTTTCATCATCAACAAAGCCGTGGTGATAGATACGAATTAAGGTCACCACACGTACGTGCTACTGCAGACAGCGTCCATTTAATGACCACAGACCATTCGTCAAGGCCAATTAGGTACGATTAACGAGCTTCAGACATCGAACCACAGACAGGGGAAGTCGGTGTCTGCTGAAATGTCGACAGCGTATAAGATCAAAGTACCTTCGTTGAGCAGAGTTGGCCAAAGCAACATTAGGATTGAGTGAATACTGTTTTACGCCACGGTTTACAATGCTGGTCACATGTACACAGGGTGTGCTGCTTTTCTTGTCAAATGACATGCTTACATGTATGCAGAAGTGAAAATGTCAACGTTTCAGGTCTTGAAACGAGTTAAACATGTTATATGACAATAATTATAAAACATCATGTGTTTTATGCAATTAGTCTCTTCTTACAAGTCATTCTCTTGTAACATATCGGAAGATTAGGGCCAACATTAAAATAGTCAATATAGATGTATCCCTTGATTTCTCAGGACTGCATTTTATATTTTTCTGAAGTGTTGGAAAAACATAGTAACAAATGATTTCTAAATACGAAATATGGATTGAGTGCATATCATATTTTAGAAAACAGTGATAGTAAAAAAATATGTCACATACAATGTGCCCTTGATGCCATGAGTGCTTAGTTTTTTTTAACATTTTTTACAAGTTAAGAGAAAAGATGCAAGAAGACACAAATTGTAAGGTGATATTAAACTACTTTCATGCGATTCATGGAATATGCAGTGTAAAATTGGAATTCTAGTGTTATAAAACATTTGAAATATGTTACACCAAGAACACACCAGCAACACATTAGCCTGATATTGGATAAGCTAGGAAAATTCGATGCATAAACACAGTTATCATAATGAACGATCGAATTAAACCTTCATGATATTAATGTTAACGTCAAAAGAATGTCAAACAGTACCGATAAAATCTTCAGGCTACATAATTGAAACTATTTGTGTAAACTCTTATCACGACTGTTATAATTCTGCATACGTTTTTTTTTTACTTCCAGTTTATTTTTTGGGAAATGCTTCCTACAAACAGATGTGTAAATTAAGACTTTTCTTTGAAACATAAATGATTTTATGTATGACAGCAGGTTCTTAATGTGAGCTGTTTTATTTTGAATTGTTCAAAGTTTTAAGGAAGTTATGACTTGGCGATAAAAGGAAGGACCACGTACAGGTGTGATTATACAGGGATTGTTGATGTTTTTCAACAACGATAACAACAATAACAATGATGATGATGATGATGATGATGATGATGATGATAATGAATATTTGAATCAGTCAAGTATAGTTTTAATCATTATAAAGCTAAAAACATTTCTGCACTGTTCAGCACTTTATCTTCTCCGCACTAGACGACCCTTTCACACTCGTATGGTAACTACATGTACTTATGGCAGTTAGAGCAAGGATGAACTGCGATGTTCCACTTTACCGTCATAATGTTATCGTATTGATGTGAGTTATGAGTTACCCACGTCAATTTCATGTGATCGTGTAAATACTTCTGTTTATTGTCAATATCGTTTCAGTGATGTATGCACGGATTGTTGTCAAAAATAGCTCATTGTACGAGACCAGACATCATCAGTTCTTGATAACGTGGTCAACATATACCTTAACGCTTGTCGTTACTATGGTTATATGAGGTCCTGAAGTTCGTGAACTTGGAGCACTATGGCCCAAATCAATTTGTGTCAATATCACTTAGGTTGACTCGGACCATACCCGTGCACCCATTAATCGCAAATCCTTCGGGGAATCAAGATGACCAGATGACCCCCGCAAGCATCCATTGGGACCACTGGCACAGAGCATTGTGTTACGTGCAGGTTATGTTCACATAGTGGTTGACACATCTACGTCAATGGGCGGCCGAACTTGGCTATGGTGCAAACCAATGAAAGGTCGCCAGTTTTCCTCTGCATGCTGGTCGCCCCTCCTCCCCCTTCGTTGGTCAGACACAGAGGCTATAGCAGAGAGAATAGCGACTTGTGCCCCTCTCATGGCCATTTTTGCGACCGGGTTCCGTCTTAGCGCAAACGGGCATACCTAAAACAATTGTCAACTCGTTGCCTAATGGTTAACATATATTTCCCCATATATTATATATATTTCAGATGCAATTTAAAGCACATCGGGACATGCTGAATTATACAGTATGACTGAACACATATAACTGTGTCTTGGGTATATTTTTAGATGCAAGACGTATGTAAAATCAAAAATTATTTCTGAGGGACTCTTTGACGAAGAACTTGAAATCATGCGCGCATTCTGATTGGTTTGTCGTAATTTCGCACATGACATTCATCGATAGGGGGACGAGTCTTCTTGCAGGTTACGGAAAGGGGCGAGTGTTGACGAATGGTTGAGTGGGTGAGTGAGCAAAAGGTAGGCAACTCTAAGCATCCTTACAAGACTGGGAAACCAGTGCAAGTAACTTTTGATGCCACGATACGAGTATTGTCTCGAGAGGTCATGTATCGAAACACAATATTCAAGCATGGTACGCATATGAATTTAATTCTGGTAGAATATACGAGAGGTCTGAGTAAGAATGATTGGAATACACGTTCAGATTCCAGGTTAGAAAATATCGCAGGGTCCGAATAATAAGGATCATGTTGTCAGGCTCGGTGACTTGATGGCGTGGATCGTTGCTGATAATATCATTCATTGGTTTAACTACAGGGACTAACAGGGACTAATTAGGACATTGAATTATCTTCCCCATCAGGCGCTATTTGAATTCTCATCAATGGCACCTCTTAGTTCTTTTCATCACATGACATGACTTCCAGGCATAGGAATACATACTTAGGCGTGACATATATCAGGTGATTGTTTAATTTATGTACATAACACGCCCATAAAGTCAGTAGCCAATCAACGGAAAGAAACATCAAACAAAGTTCATAGGACCTGTCAATCAAAGCAAGAGACGAGAAGAAGAACTGTTTAATATGGATCAGTACAAACAGCTCAGGGTGGTGGCAGCTTTTTCAAATGACATGGTCAGTTATCAACAAAATCCAAGATTAGTTTCGTAAGAACTGGAAGACACAGTTGGAAAAGTGCGAGTAAGAAATAAAATCCGAAGACATGATATTTGTAAAACTGAGATTGAGCGATGCCGGTGTTTGTGCAGTGAGTGTGGAAGACGGTGGTATTATTATGTTGTTGGTACACGTATGTTTGATACCAAAAAGTAACACTAAAATAGTACTATGTCTGATAAATTCATGACAGTGAAGCAGAAAAGGAATTACCTGGAATACAATTGGTATTCCCCGACATTGCGTACGTTGTCCGTTTCGGTGGGCGTTGCCTTGAATTTGTTTGGGAAATGAACGTCATAACACGTGACCAATTCAGAAAATCAGAATGCAGGAATTACATCGAACACAAAGAAAAATTAATTATGTCAAAGTGAAGCCAATGAAAGATCTTGATACATCCAAATAAGGAAAGGATGGTGCTTAACTTTTTTCGGGTTATATAGAAACAGAATACTGACACGATGATGTACAACGTGCCGGGAGAGTGTTTTGAATTCAGCCTCATCTATGGCTTAATCCACTTACCATTGATGTTGAATCCTACATCTTAGTGATCATTTAAAATAAACATTTTACATCAAACAAATGCATGGTGTTTGAAAAGAAAGATAAAACAAACAGTTAATTGAATTTGCCCGAGAGCGCCGAAAATCATTGACACCCAATACAACCGTTTTATAATCACAAGCTCAATAAATCTCAATTGTGTTGCAAGAAAGAATTTGAAGAAGAGCTCGAACAGGATGCAATTTTATACATGACCAGGGCGGGAATAATGACACTGCGTGAAGCAAATCTGGAATTAATGACACTACATGGTGGTTTAACGTTAACCTGTAGTAATACTGATGGTAAGGTTTTCGGGAGATTAACTCATCCTGTCTCCTTTGATCTCATTTCGCCAGAATCAATGAGGTACAACGCAATGAAAAGGTATTGACTGACCATGTATGTCCACGACTATGTATGATGAAATATAATCGGTATGTCGTCAACAATTATGTGTTTTTTGTCCAAAAGGTTTTTGAAGGTTAATAACAAAATCACCTTATATATAGTATCATATTGACCACTTAGCAGTGTAAGTACATGTAGCATGCGCGCGGTCTTATACTACGTAGTCAAATAAGACATGAAATCGTTCTAGGCGAAAGTGTCGGCACTGTTTTCTAAAATGGTTTACTTAAGAATTTATTGAGATCTATGGAAGTAAAAGAATGTAAAAGTAAAATTCCTATAAATAAATATGTTAACGACAATAAACACTTTATAAACTGCTCATTTAATCATAAACACAAAAACTGTACAAAACAATGCGAAATCAGTGAAATCCATGTGTAGGACATTTAGACATTTGACCCATCAGTCACAAAAATTATGTCCGATAGAGGACATTTCCAAATTTGACGCATCAGTGACAAAAATGATGTCCGATGCAATTCTCTATTTTGACCTGTACCATATGATCCCATGTTTTTTTTCAGGTGAACAGTTGACTTGCCTTTGCATGTGTTTGTTACGAGTGCCACCGGTGGGGCAGTATACGCTCACCCTTTCACGAACACCTGGTATCATTACTATTTGATTCTTTTGGACATGGAAAGGGTTTTGTCGCTTTATTTATATTCAACAGAAATCCCTCCTATACAATGCCAATCAGGAAATAGTAGCTAGGTAGTGGGCTATGTTAAATAGTTTTAAGGTTAAGAAAAAAATATACACATACATAATGATTGCTTAGCCTACCACATGTCATTGGTGTCTACATTTCACAACTTTGAATAATAATCGAGCATGCGCTTTCTATAAAGAGTTCAAAAAGCGTCATACGACTCTCACTACAAAAATGTTTTATCAGGGTAGGAACAATCAAGGCTCGTAACAGTTCAATAAATTTTTCCAAACGTTTTTATGGCAGAAATATGGAGGAATTTCCGAATTCGAGGCATTAGTGATAAAAATGATATCCGATGCAACTCCCTTTTTTGACTTGTATTATGTTCTCGTGTTTCTGTAGGAAAACACTTGACTTGCCTTTGCATGCGTTTGTGACGGTATGTCAACGGTAGGGGATTATAGTATTACGTTCACCTTTTTAAGAACACCTGGTATCATAACTATAGGAGAGTGATTCCTAAAGACATGCTCATGATATAGTCGAAATCGTGCAATCCGCTCTACATTTAACATTTATTTCTTATGATAATGGAATGGATGTTTCACATGTAATTGAACATAGTAACATGCTGCCAGTCCAGCTGGTGAATGGTTCGTGGAACATACCATGACACCCAGTTACTGTATTAAGTGTCAGATACAGCTGTCTTTGTTTCCGCTGAAATGAATTTGGCCATAGAGTGTATTCGTTGCATATGAAGGGTTTGAATGACGTAGTCACAAAAAGATATAATAAACCTGATTTTTTATTCCAAACTTTCCGTAACATATACCTATATATGTACACGATAATTTACAGTCTTTCTGAAAATTTAACTTAATTTTAAATCTGATTTTGATGGGTTCTCGTTTCTCATTGACACTACAAAGAACCGCATGCCTCTAAAATAGGGTTAAGTTAATAAGAAAACAGAAAAAATAGTTCATGTCATCATTTATTACTGAAAAGAAGGAAAAAAACCCCCATCTAATTAACCTTTTTATCGAAATTTGTTCTTTTCTTTAAGCAGTATGTTATACTCAAATTGTTTCTGAGACACGATGTATACATTTTTCTCAGGGTTTTGTCTTCAAATGTTATTTATTGTCACGCAAAGTAGTAATACATCAATCTAATTTCTATCTATATGTAATAAGTGTGATCGATCCGGGATTTGATCTCAGAGGAGTTAAAAGAACATGCATCTGGTGTACTTTCGGAGTTGTCACACGATGAATTTGCGGAACCGTAAATTGCCAATTCTTTAACTTTCCAAAAGTCAACTGTTCCTTTATGTAGAGCAATAGTGCAGCAGCTCCCGCGTTTAGTGTCTACATTTCACAACTATAGAGGTACAATACAAAATATACTCTATAACGTGCAGGAAAACACACTTATAGTAAGTCCCTTTCTGGGCGATTACACCAAACTGTATCTTGTAACATATGTTATATTTGGGATTCCACTTTCTTATTAAGATACAAATTCTAGCACTTTTAAGGATGGAGTCCCATCCGGGATTCGAACCCACACACTCAGAGCGAGGCACTTTATCGCACTAACAACGATGTAGACAAAGTATATTTGAAACTAACAACATTGTAGGCAAAGTACATTGGAAACTAACAACATTGTAGGCAAAGGACATTGGAAACTAACAACTATGTAGACAAAGCATATTTGAAACTAATAGTATTGAAGGCAAAGTACACTGGAAACTAACAACATTGTAGCCACAGTACACTAGAAACTAACAACATTGTAGCCAAAGTACACTAGAAACTAACAACATTGTAGCCAAAGTACACTAGAAACTAACAACATTGTAGCCAAAGTACACTGGAAACTAACAACATTGTAGCCAAAGTACATTGTTGAAAGTAAAAGATTGAATCTCTGGTTGCCGGTGTCACATTGTATTTATGGTTGAACATTATTTACGGAGAGGGTTTCGTTGTCATTATGTATTCATTCTAAAAGAAATAAAAATCAAACTCGATCACGCTAATACTAACGTCATGACAGGTTTTGGGAGGAAGTCGTGTTTATAATTTTCATAAAATCGTGATCATTATGTTACTTTAGGTCAGGTTGCAATAAAATGTGTAGTGGGAAGAGCCTTTGACCGGAGAGGGCATACGTAAAGACTTTGAAAGATGGTATGTGTTACCCTGCTTGGTGCTCAGCACCTTCCTGAGGCAAGGGCGTTAACTGACTATAAAAGTCCAGTTTCCACCCTTGCCGAATTAGGCAGCAAATATGGATTTACATTTTGGCTGGACTAACGAGTCTATGCACTGTCCAATCAAAATCCCGTTACGAACTGGACACCTGGTAGACACACAACATGGATTTCAACGTGCAGAATTTCGTCGACAGCAGGATTTGCAAAGCATGTGTACCGCCAACAGGGCTTCGACAGATATTTCGCAAATTCTTTCATGTTTTTTATCATAGCGCTCACGTGATTGGATGCACTTCGCGAGGTAAGACCCGTTGTATTACATTACAGATCTTGATTATCGATCAGATGGTCCTGACTGGGCGCCGCCATTTTGTTTGAAGCCGATGCAAGTGATATGAAAAATGGAATCTGATTAGTCAACAGGAGGAACATAGAAGGGACATAACTCGCAATAGCCACTGGTGGCGCTACGATCGAGCCTGGAAATTCCAGCCTAGTTCGGCAAGGGTGGAAAGTGGATTTTTATAGCCAGTTAACTCCCTTGCCTCGGGAAGATGGGTTACTCAGCATTTAGGGGATAAAACAAAGAGTCAGTATATTGTACTTGAGTATGGTATCTCAATGTTAAACTGCGGCATGGTATCTCGGTGCTAGCACTATAAAATCGGCATTAGTCGACAAGTTCAAGCTGACGCACACACACATACACACACACAGACACACACACAGACACACACACAGACACACACACACACACACACACACACACACACACACAAGCACGCACGCACGCACGCACGCACGCACGCACGCGCGCGCGCTTAGCTACATATTATTAGAACTAATCCGACAATGCACCTTCTGCCCGTACAAACAAAAATACAAACTTATGTAAGTGTGTAATAATCTGGTGCGCGATGTGAAACCCCCCATAACCACACCTCACAATGTAAATTACATGTTCCCAAGGCTGAGATGTTTCAGCGGGAGCCTTACTGGTAACTCTGCGTCCCAAATCTAATGTTCTAAATCATTGAAACTCCAATCAAATCTCAGTGTTACTTCATCTCTGTCGAGACGCGGGGAGTGCAAAATCTAAATCTAATTACTCGCCGTAGTTCATCTATCACATCATAAAAAAGACATTTGTAACACAGTAGAAGAGACGTGCTGCCCTCAATGCCGTGTTTCAAACCACAACACAAACGTTGCAGTCTTTTGCGTAGCGTTTTCATGCAAAGGTCAACCGTCTGGCTTCCAAAGCCGAGCAGGCTCCAAGGCAAAGCCGAAGCGTCTCCTCTCTTTGTACCAAACGTCGGAGGCGTGGTCAGTTGAAATGGTATTTTGAATGTTTTTTTTCTGACGTCAATAAATCTTTGGCAAACATAGAAACGTTCCAGATCTTGAATTATTCAAAATGAAAGAATGATAATATCATCAGGTGATTTGCATTTATTGATTATTTGGTTTATCTATTAATCATTCTAAGTGCATACACTGTTATTGTCAAAGCACTGGGATAGGTCATGATGGAGGATGTAACGTCGGGGTACATGCAGGGTGTAACGTCGGTGTATATGGAGTGTGTAACATCGGGGTACATGGAAGGTGTAACGTCGGCGAACATGGAAGGGGTAACGTCGGCGTACATGCAGGGTGTAACGTCGGGGTACATGTATGGTATAACATCGGTGTACATGCTGGTTGTAACGTCGGCGTACATGGAGGGTGTAACGTCGGGGTACATGGAGGGTGTAACGTCGGGTTACATGCAGGGTGTAACGTCGGCGTGCATGGAGTGTGTGACGTCGGGGTACATGTATGGTATAACATCGGTGTACATGCTGGTTGTAACGTCGGGGTACATGGAGGGTGTAACGTCGGGGTACATGGAGGGTGTAACGTCGGGGTACATGGAGGGTGTACCGTCGGCGTACATGTCGGGTATAACGTCGGGTTACATGCAGTGTGTAACGTCGGGGTACATGTAGTGTGTAACGTCGGGTTACATGCAGTGTGTAACGTCGGGGTACATGCAGTGTGTAACGTCGGGGTACATGGAGGGTGTAACGTCGGGTTACATGCAGTGTGTAACGTCGGGGTACATGGAGGGTGTAACGTCGGGGTACATGGAGGGTGTAACGTCGGGGTACATGGAGGGTGTACCGTCGGCGTACATGTCGGGTATAACGTCGGGTTACATGCAGTGTGTAACGTCGGGGTACATGTAGTGTGTAACGTCGGGTTACATGCAGTGTGTAACGTCGGGGTACATGCAGTGTGTAACGTCGGGGTACATGGAGTATCTAACGTCGGCGTACATGGAGGGTGTAACGTCGGGTTACATGCAGGGTGTAACGTCGGGGTACGTGCAGGGTGTAACGTCGGTGTACATGCAAGGGGTAACGTCGGGGTACATGGAATAGGTAACGTCGGGGTACATTGAGAGTTTAACGTCGGGGTACATGGAGTGTGTGACGTCGGGGTACATGCAGGGTATAACATCGGTGTACATGCAGTGTGTAAGGTCGAGGTACATGGAGGGTGTAACGTCGGGGTACATGGAGGGTGTAACGTCGGGGTACATGGAGGATGTAACGTCAGCGTACATGGAGGGTGTAACGTCGGGGTACATGGAGGGTGTAACGTCGAGGTACATGGAGGGTGTAACGTCGGGGTACATGGAGGGTGTAACGTCGGGGTACATGGAGGATGTAACCGCAGCGTACATGGAGGGTGTAAAGTCAGGGTACATGGAGGGTGTAACGTCGAGGTACATGGAGGGTGTAACGTCGGGGTACATGGAGGGTGTAACGTCGGGGTACATGCAGGGTGTAACGTCGGCGTACATGGAGTGTGTGACGTCGGGGTACATGTATGGTATAACATCGGTGTACATGCTGGTTGTAACGTCGGGGTACATGCTGGTTGTAACGTCGGGGTACATGGAGTGTGTAACGTCGGGGTACATGGAGGGTGTAAAGTCGGCGTAAATGCAGGGTGCAACGTTGTGGTTACATGCAAGGTGTACCGTCACGTTCTGAACACGTGAGATGAGACAGCAGGATGTCGGATAAACCATTCCACACATGCCCATTGTCAGCCATGCACTGCACGCTTACAACAGAAATAAGTCATAGGTCATGACCACTTGAGTCCACTAACGTCAACGAATGGATGCTTTAATGCAGGGTGTACCGTCGGCGTACTGGCAGTGTGTAACGTCGGTGTACATACTGGGTGTAACATCGGTGTAGTTGCAAGGTGTAACGTCGGCGTACATGCAGGATGTAAAGTCGATGTACATGGGGTATGTAGCGTCAGGGTACATGGAGGGTGTAACGTCGGCGTATATGCAGGGTGTAACGTCGGCGTACATGTCGGGTATAACGTCGGGTCACATGCAGGGTGTAACGTCGGGGTACATGTAGTGTGTAACGTCGGGGTACATGTCGGGTATAACGTCGGGATACATGCAGTTTGTAACGTCGGGGTACATGGAGGGTGTAACGTCGGGGTACGTGCAGGGTGTAACGTCGGGGTACATGGAGGATATAACATCGGTGTACATGGAGGGTGTAACGTCGGGGTACATGGAGGGTATAACGTCGGGGTACATGGAGGGTGTAACGTCGGGGTACATGGAGGGTGTAACATCGGTGTACATGGAGGGTGTAACGTCGGGGTACATGGAGGGTATAACGTCGGGGTACATGGAGGGTATAACATCGGTGTACATGCTGGTTGTAACGTCGGGGTACATGCTGGTTGTAACGTCGGGGTACATGGAGTGTGTAACGTCGGGGTACATGGAGGGTGTAAAGTCGGCGTAAATGCAGGGTGCAACGTTGTGGTTACATGCAAGGTGTACCGTCACGTTCTGAACACGTGAGATGAGACAGCAGGATGTCGGATAAACCATTCCACACATGCCCATTGTCAGCCATGCACTGCACGCTTACAACAGAAATAAGTCATAGGTCATGACCACTTGAGTCCACTAACGTCAACGAATGGATGCTTTAATGTAGGGTGTACCGTCGGCGTACTGGCAGTGTGTAACGTCGGTGTACATACTGGGTGTAACATCGGTGTAGTTGCAAGGTGTAACGTCGGCGTACATGCAGGATGTAAAGTCGATGTACATGGGGTATGTAGCGTCAGGGTACATGGAGGGTGTAACGTCGGCGTATATGCAGGGTGTAACGTCGGCGTACATGTCGGGTATAACGTCGGGTCACATGCAGGGTGTAACGTCGGGGTACATGTAGTGTGTAACGTCGGGGTACATGTCGGGTATAACGTCGGGATACATGCAGTTTGTAACGTCGGGGTACATGGAGGGTGTAACGTCGGGGTACGTGCAGGGTGTAACGTCGGGGTACATGGAGGATATAACATCGGTGTACATGGAGGGTGTAACGTCGGGGTACATGGAGGGTATAACGTCGGGGTACATGGAGGGTGTAACGTCGGGGTACATGGAGGGTGTAACATCGGTGTACATGGAGGGTGTAACGTCGGGGTACATGGAGGGTATAACGTCGGGGTACATGGAGGGTGTAACGTCGGGGTACATGGAGGGTATAACGTCGGGGTACATGGAGGGTGTAACGTCGGGGTACATGGAGGGTATAACGTCGGGGTACATGGAGGGTGTAACGTCGGGGTACATGGAGGGTATAACGTCGGGGTACATGGAGGGTGTAACGTCGGGGTACATGGAGGGTATAACGTCGGGGTACATGGAGGGTGTAACGTCGGGGTACATGGAGGGTATAACGTCGGGGTACATGGAGGGTGTAACGTCGGTGAACATGGAGGGTGTAACGTCGGGGTACATGCAGGGTATAACATCGGTGTACATGGACGGTGTAACGTCGGGGTACATGGAGGGTGTAACGTCGGGGTACATGGAGGGTATACCGTCGGGGTACATGCAGGGTATAACATCGGTGTACATGGAGGGTATACCGTTGGGGTACATGGAGGGTATAACATCGGTGTACATAGACGGTGTAACGTCGGGGTACATGGAGGGTGTAACGTCGGCGTACATGGAAGGGGTAACGTTGTGGTTACATGCTGGTTGTACCGTCACGTTCTGAACACGTCAGATGAGACAGCAGCTTGTAAGAAACATATCGCGTCGGGGTCCATCTTGAACAAATACCTCCCTTTACACCCGTTACCTGTTTTCATTTTATAACTATACAGTGGACCTCATCAATCAAGACCGTTCTTGCGAGAACACACCTAAACTGACTAAAGTTCCGCATTCATGGATCAGTTCTACAGATAAACGTCGTTTGAATATATATGTCTGGAAAGTCAGTTCGTCGGTTGACGTGATTTCACTGTATATTAATGACTAACAAATGACGTTATTTGTATTTTGTAATAGTATTCACATTATGCCATATCTAATCAATATCATCAGCTAGTGATGTGTTCTGCGCCATCTTTGTTAATTGGTAGTTTCCATCGTCAAATTGGTTGTGAAACTTGAGCTTGAGTTCTTGCTATTCTATCAAGAGGTTCCGTCACTGTGTTTACGTACGTGTTAACTCATACTCCCAAGGATGATTTTAATATTCCTATTGCCAAGTATTCCATCAATATCCGTGATGGGCTGTCAATTTCATTAGTGTTAGTGATAATCTGTCTGCTAACATACAGTAAGTCCTTTCAGTTCCAATACTTGTATCAGCCCATCCGAGTTAATCTTAAGGTAATCACGACTTTCTGTGTACATCACTTGAGGTGTATATTACTGGATTATTTAAGTCGAAACGTTAAGCCTAGAGCGGGGAATCTCTGTACGACACCACCAGGTAATGTGAAGGTAATCACGACTTTCTGAGTGTGTACATCACTTGAGGTGTATATTACTGGATTATTTAAGTCGAAACGTTAAGCCTAGAGCGGGGAATCTCTGTACGACACCACCAGGTAATGTGAAGGTAATCACGACTTTCTGAGTGTGTACATCACTTGAGGTGTATATTACTGGATTATTTAAGTCGAAACGTTAAGCCTAGAGCGGGGAATCTCTGTACGACACCACCAGGTAATGTGAAGGTAATCACGACTTTCTGAGTGTGTACATCACTTGAGGTGTATATTACTGGATTATTTAAGTCGAAACGTTAAGCCTAGAGCGGGGAATCTCTGTACGACACCACCAGGTAATGTGAAGGTAATCACGACTTTCTGAGTGTGTACATCACTTGAGGTGTATATCACTGAATTATTTAAGTCGAAACGTTAAGCCTAGAGCGGGGAATCTCTGTACGACACCACCAGGTAATGTGAAGGTAATCACGACTTTCTGAGTGTGTACATCACTTGAGTAGTATATTACTGGATTATTTAAGTCGAAACGTTAAGCCTAGAGCGGGGAATCTCTGTACGACACCACCAGGTAATGTGAAGGTAATCACGACTTTCTGAGTGTGTACATCACTTGAGGTGTATATTACTGGATTATTTAAGTCGAAACGTTAAGCCTAGAGCGGGGAATCTCTGTACGACACCACCAAACAGTACGTCAGGTAATTTTGGGAGGTAGGTGATTTGTCCGGTATATCTGTAGACCAGTGAAAGGACAGACAGACAGACAGACAGACACACAGACAATAGTTTATTAACGTCTCACTCCTGTACATACATAAAACAGCTTTATACAACTTGACATAGATAAAATGTACAGAACCATTCAATAGAATTGTGAGAGACGAATTATCACAGAATTTATACATAAATGATATAAAGATGGTATAGTAAAAAGTTATCCATATAAAAGATGTTTTCTACGATTAAGAATTAAAAAGCAGACTTTTGCAAGTATAAAACACACACTGGAGTCACTGAAAATAAAACAAAGTTTGTCGATATCAGGCATATCTAAAACATTATAAGATTTAACAATACATTCATTAAAAAGAGTTGCCCTGATATCATCATATAATGCGCAGTGAAACAAAACATGGACCTCGTCTTCTACGCTGTCATTACAGTGAAAACATCTTCTATTATTGACAGGTACACCTTCGTATCGACCGGTTTCCACTCGAATAGGAGCCACACCACATCTAAACTTGGCTAGTGCCGATCTATAGTTTCTGGGCATCTTATTTGAAACATAGTATTCTGTCCCATATACTTGTTTGTAACATCGATACATTCTCAACTTATTAAGCCCATTTCGCCCCTCTTCCTTTCTTAACATATCTCTCCAACGGGTAACATATTCATTTTTACACCATTGTTCCACCTGTGTACAAACAGAAAATTTATCAATAAAACCTGTAGCGTTTAATAGATGTCCTAAATCCATATTACTAAACTTCTTTCTTACCCTACCATTCCAATTTTTACAACCATTTACAGCGTATCTATCAGCACAGTTAAACACATGTTTGTTTAATCTACTAGACATATTCTTAAGGCGACACCATTGTCTTGCTACACTATTCCACTGTCTGACAACAGGTGGTATCCATCCCATGTCCCCATTTATAGCGACGTTAGGGGCGTATTTGCCGGACAGCGTGTTATTGAACTGCGGTACAGGTCGCACACGTTTACAGTTGACGGGGTAACGGTCGGCCTTGGTGTCAAAGTCGCCGAAAATCGCTTTGCAAAATTGCGTCTCTTAGCTGTGTTAGAAACCTATGACCGTGGCTTCGAAACCCGTATCCACCCTGATTGTGTTTCTTGGTTTATCATTACTTCATACCTTTGCCCGTGGGTGTCGTCAAAGTGGAAATACATAAACGTCTAAGATCTGCATCACTTCGGGCTTCCAGTGTAGCATCTTGAACATTGTGGTACTTCGTCTACAGTTGAAACTAACTTTACAGCATCATGCAATGAAACAGTCCATGTAACAGCTGCGGTTTAAGCTTCAGGCTATATATGGAAATGCAATTTAATCAATTTAAAGATAATCCACTTTTTAAGTTTAACTAAACCGTTTAACTAAGCCAAAACACGCACGAAACATGGGAACATAAGATCTATCGCCTGTATAAAAAACACGTAACTTAATCAAACTGTCAATACTGGGTAACAACCTGACCTTGATAATACTCCTCTTCAGAAAACGTTTTAAAGTTGTATTTAAACACTTTTCAATCCGCGGTAACGACAAGAAAAAAATGAAAGCCGTGTTCCACTAATGTTAAGTCAATATTCTTCAAAGAGCATTGTTAGGGATGGTTCACCAAGGTCGATGGCATATTGATCACTTCGTAATGCTTAACTCAACACAGCCTTGACAGTATTGATTTAAACGCCAGGGAAGTTAAATTCTCCTGAAGGGGGAACGTTGCTCTGCTGAAGTTTCACCACCTTCAGTGATCTGCCACCACTTCACTGGAGTTTCTCAAACCAGCAACGGAGAGTCTGCTGTTTAAAAAGACTGGTATATGGGTTGGGTAAATTGATTAAGAAGATGCAAATTGGGATATGTAATTGGGAGGTACGAGGCCATTTAATTACGTTGTTTCTTGAGCGTGTTTCAGTGATATTAAAATCAAAAGAGCAATTTAATGAGGGGCAAAAGAAAATATACCTCTCAGATGATTTTATCATGCGTTTGATTTGTAATTGAAAACATATTAGTTATTATACCCAAACAAAGAACGGTACTGGCGCGTATAGTTAGTAAGCATTAAAAGAATACTTCTAAATGTTAATATTTTTAAAAATATAATTTTATTTAACATTTAAAAAAGGTCATATAATATACAACTGCAGATGGGTTTCTTTGACATCTTATCTTTGAAATAAATAAATTTGTATTTTTCGGCACAAACTTACAACATTTCCAACATGGTAGGGGTCATGTGATTGCAAATTCATATCTTCATTGAACCAATTTACTTTTGCCAGAAAAATATACCTTGTCACAGATTACCTTTTCAGGAATGAGTGATTGTTAATTAATCAATTTTAACAAGATCTCTTTCAGTTTTCAGTTACATAAAAAACTCATAATCATTTCTGATCATTGGAGCACAGGTCCGTGACAATATCACATCCTGTCCTTCCGGATGTGACGAATATAATGTGCAGGGGTTTTCCGCTCCCCGGCGTGTCCCCAGGTGTCTAGGGACGAAGGGGCGGGTGTCTGTGTGGACAATGTCCACCACTCCTTTGTCAAACTTGGAATGAATCATAATGGTCAGGACGGCTGTTTCTTAATTGGTGGCGGCTCTATTCTAAAAACCACGGCAACACACCTGCCAATCCTGACCATCTTCACGGGTACTCCAATGCCTTAACAAAAGAAAAGAAATACAAAGGCTGTCCTAGTATTCAGTTCAAGGTTAGGTTATGGATAATATATTCCTCTATCATGTGTCTCGGGTAAATCCTTCTGATGCCAGACGTGCTGAAGGAACCAAACAGAATTATAATTCAGCACTGTATGTGGATGTAGGACGATAAACAAAAGAGCACACCCAGCACAGGTTCTTGATAAAAATAGACTTATAGAATATATTTAGAAATGCATGTTTTGAAACCTCACAGGCCTCACAGTCTGTATTGGAAATCGGAAGGACTGCAGAGTGGCACAACCCTGGCGCTGTAGGGGCCACATGTTACTCACGCAGGATGTGGAGGGGCAGAAACACGCAAGATATGACGTCATTACTATATTACCATACACCATATGTATCACTAGTTTTGCAGCTTTAGCTGAAAGAATATCTGGTCTCAATACAAAATGCTAACCAATGGGTTTCCAGTTTATCAGGCTCCGAACTAATATGGCTTCCCCCATTCTATTTCACCGTATTAATTCAGATGTGTAAATCATGCACAAGTAAACTTTATATTTATCTGTAATATTGTGTTCTGATATGAAAACGACAGTACAACTTTGTGTATAGCTACTTCTGGTTTAGTAGACAAGTTCTATGGATGAACAACTTCTTTATTACAATTAGTGCGACGTTTCGGTGTAGATCCTTACACCTTTATGTGCGAAATACGCTACAGTCGGAAAGCGCACGTTAGATCTATATCAGTCAGTCAGTCAGTCAGCACTGTCCATCACTTGCTTGATAAAGGTGTTAGGATCTACACCGAAACGTCGCACTAATTGTAATAAAGAAGTTATTCATCCATAGAACTTGTCTTACTTCATCACACCAACTTCTAAATGCCACTTAAAGAAGTTACTTCCGGTTTATTGCATTTAGCGACGTTTGGATACAGATTCTTCCTCGAACCCGGGTCTTCGGCAAGACGAGCGAACGCTTTAACCACCTGGCTACCCCATCACCCCAAGAAGACAAATGTACGATAGGCATAAGGATTAGGAAATTGTAACAAGCTGATTGGATACAAATTATAAAAAATGGCAAAAAAAGTATATTGCATGATTAGTGTCCCCGGGGCGATAACTGGCTTATGTCACAGTCTAGTGACCGCTCTGTTCCCCGGCTTCATTTCCGGCACAACTCAGCAAAGTCCGGCGGTGCCTACAGAGTCAGTTCTGTCTGTGTTAGAGATCTAGTGGCCCGTCTATTTCATTCTCTTCCGTGATCTAATGTCAGTCTCAAACCATGTATTCGATTGATGTATGTTATCTCTTATATGTTCACTTCCGTATTCTTGTGTTAAAAAAGGTTTTTGTAACTATGATTTTCAAACACAAGGAGGATTTATATGTACATTCAGATATTGCTCATGTAGTTATGATGATTTTTTTGCCTCATCCAATTGTACAGAGCTTGTTGTATATCTTTAATGATACCGTTGGATAGCTTATGTTCAGCGTCCTATTTTGATACTTACAACCTCAGAAAAGATATAGTAGTTAGTTTGCTATTTGTTGGCCATGCGCCCCAGTGTGTTGTATATTTAAAGTCTTTCTAGATTTTGTGTCTTTGCCGTCCAGGTTTCTTTAAATCGTTCACGATTGTCTTGCTAATCCGAGGATAACCAACCTTCCCCTGATCGTCTAGGCACTTAGTAACTAGTGTTTGCAATACTCGGTTTTTCTATTAATCCATGGATAACCAACATTCCCGTGATCGTCTAGGCACTTAGTAACTAGTGTTTGCAATACTCGGTTTTTCTATTAATCCATGGATAACCAACCTTCCCGTGATTGTCTAGACACTTAGTAACTAGTGTTTGCAATACTCGGTTTTTCTATTAATCCATGGATAACCAACCTTCCCGTGATTGTCTAGACACTTAGTAACTAGTGTTTACAATACTCGGTTTTTCTATTAATCCATGGATAACCAACATTCCCGTGATCGTCTAGGCACTTAGTAACTAGTGTTTGCAATACTCGGTTTTTCTATTAATCCATGGATAACCAACCTTCCCGTGATTGTCAAGGCACTTAGTAACTAGTGTTTACAATACTCGGTTTTTCTATTAATCCATGGATAACCAACATTCCCCTGATCGTCTAGGCACTTAGTAACTAGTGTTTACAATACTCGGTTTTTCTATTAATCCGTGGATAACCAACCTTCCCGTGAATGTCTAGGCACTTAGTAACTAGTGTTTGCAATACTCGTTCTTTTCTTTTAATCCGTGGATAACCAACCTTCCCGTGATTGTCTAGGCACTTAGTAACTAGTGTTAGCAATACTAGTATTTTTTCCAATAATCCGTGGATAACCAACCTTCACGTGATTGTCTCGCCATTTAGAAATTTTATTATTTCCTTTAGTATCTTTAGTCGATTAAGACTAGTCGATATTCAGACGTACCCAGTCTATTTTGTAATCTAAGTGACTTCTTTTAGGAATAGGCCCTCTGTGTTTATTTCCCGTTATTTAACCCAGCCGAGGTTATTCACTCATTAGCGTGTTGAGGGAATTGACACAGGTGTTAATTGGTTGCAGCCGACTTAATTGGCTGTCCTCGCATCTTGTCTGTATCTTGTCAAAGTGTTGTTTTTGCTATTCATTTAATTACTGTAATACAGATGCTTAGTTACGCCGCTTGTATATCTGTGCTGATGTAATTAATCAGTGATCCTCTGAACCTGTTATCACCTTTTCATTATTACTTTATTCTTATTTTATGACAACTCGGATCATTGCAGCACAGCTCCGTGACATAAGATATTCCTAGGCAGGCGGGATGTAATATCCTTGATCTCTGTTGATCAAAGGTTGTGATGGCGGATTTCTATAGCTTCTGAGAGTTTTCGTTTTGTGAAGTCCTGATGTTTGGTTGAGAGAGTGTGAACTGTGTCCAACTGAATTTGATGGCAAAAGGACTTTTGCTGGTGGTCTGAGAGGGCTAATTTGCTGTCTGCTTTGAATGTTGAATTGTTTACGTTTTGTGACTCGTATGTCGACTGGCCGGCAGGATCACTGATATCCGAGTCACCACAATCATAATCAGTCTTAGTTGGGAGACTGCTCCTTGAAGGGAAGGTTACGCCCATAAACTTGAAGATGGGGACCAAGTGAAGATTGACATCATGAGCATCCGTATATGCCATTGGGATGTGTAGTGATGAAATGCATCAAACAAGACAGCGAGCCTGACAACCCGATCCCTTTAGTCACCTCTTACGACAAAGAATGGGTTGCTGAAGAGCAATTCCAACCCGGATCTTCACGGGTTTAAATGATTACAGAGAGCGGTCCAAAGGCATAGTTTAACAATGGGAATTTTCCCTATTCCAGCCCAAAAATATTTATGTTGTCGTTGAAAATTGGAATCAGGTTCAGCGTGCGTTTGCACTGTACACGAAGCGCCATCTGGTTACTATGCCAACAGCTCATGACATGTGATGAGGCACCAAATCTTCCTGAGACTAAATCCATTTATTTCCTTCTTTTCTGACGGACCCAGCAGTGAAATAAAAAAATGAAAAATGTTATAATATCTGATTTGATGTTTTTTACACCGATTCGTGTTTGCATTTTAATGTGTCTCAGTAGTTTTTACCAATTATGCCGAGTCAACTGCCCAAGAAATATTTGGGCCGAGACATTAAGACGGCAACCCCATCACCAAAACGAACATATTTCTTAGTTTGTTAACTGAGGAAGAAATCTACCTAAACCATAAATCAGTACTGTCAACTTTTGCCTTGACTCTAAAACCTGAAGACATGTCCATTCCTGTCTTTTATACTGGATTCCAAAGCTCCTTAAAAAGCCGTACAAAGAGAGATATATTGCTGGGTCCATATAATGTACCGCCAAATCCCTTTCTCAAAGACAGACCATAATCCTTAATACAATCAAGGAAGGACTTTTTTATACTCAGAAAGTATTTGAGACGATTGGAATGAATATCATGTGGGTTCTCATAAACTCATGGATTTGCTTGACTTTTTGCAAGCTCCGAAAAGAACCAAGTTCCATTCTGTCAAAATATTTGACTTTTCAACTTTGTACACCACTATCCCACATGACAACTTTAGGAAAACTTCATTCCTTGATTCGTGGGGATTTTGTTACAAAACTTGGTGAACACAGATACAGTTACGTATCTATAGTCAGAGGTTCAGGACAATTTGTGCAAAATGAAAGCCAATGCCATCTGAAGTTTACTGAGAAAACAATGTGTGAAATGCGGGACTTCCTCATTGATAACAATCTACATTTAGACATTTAGGCAAGAAGTAGGCCTCCCCATTGACACTATAATACCCCCTACATGCGGATCTGTGTCTTTATGCATATGAATCGGAATTTCTGTTGGAACTAGCAAAACAAGGTAATTTGTCCAAGAACTTTAACGTAAGCTTCAGGCGTATCGATGATCTGACACCGTACAATAACAATCCAATAGCTTATTTCCTTCCAACGATTTACCCACCAGAGCTAGAAATAAAGGAGACCAGTGAGGCCGCCTCATCTGTTTTATATTTACATCTATGCATAAAGATTCAGAGTGACAAAACACTGTCCACGAGAGACTTCAACTTTCCCATAGTCAACTTTCTCTTCCCGTCGAGCAATATTCCAGCAGCTCCAGCCTTTGGTGTCTACATTTCACAACTTTTGAAATACAATCGAGCAGGCTCTTTTTAGCAATATTTCAAAGAGCGTCATACGACTATTGCTCAGGCGTTGTTTGATCAAGGTTACAACATTCAAGGCCTCAGTAAAGCTTTCAAAAAGTTTTATGGTAGACATGTGGAGGACAGTTAAAAATTGGACAAAAATGATGTCAGATGCAATTCCCTATTTTGACTTGTACCCATATGTTCCCGTGTTTTTTTAATTGTTTTTGAATGTGTTTGTGACTGGGGCCATCGGTGGAGCAAGATACCCTCACCTTTTCACGGACACCTGGTATCATCACTATTTGATAGCGATTCATAAACACATGCTCATCATATAGTCGGAATAGTACAATAGACTCTACTTTATACTTTCTATTGGACATGGAAAGGGTTCTGTCGCTTTATTTAAACGTCTCTCTTCACTTGTAAGCATCAGAATCTCTGCACGTGTACAGGGGTGGTCGGGTAGCCTAGTGGTTAAAGCGTTCGCTCGTCACGCCGAAGACCCGGGTTCGATTCCCGACATGGGTAAAATGTGTGAAGCCCATTTCTGGTGTCCCGCGCCGTGATATAGCTGGAATATTGCTAAAAAACGGCGTCAACCCATACTCGCTCCCTGCATGTGTACATAGCAGACGTAAATTAACATATAGTATTTAGTCTCAGGAAAATCAGTAAATGCTATAATTGGACATGTGTTACTGGATTGTCACTTGGTTGTCTGGTTTGTTTACATGCCACGGTCACGTGACAGGAGTTCGGCTGTGCGACGTTAGGCAACAAACACTTACCTTATACAAATTGTGTCAGTGGCGGGTGCGACTGGTAGGACAAGCCAAGCTTACTCTTTCGCGAGCACCTGGTGTGATCACTGATTTTCAGTAATCCGTTCATATAATTTTCACCGCTATTGTGCGTGTAGCCTATTGGAATTTGTTTAGGCAGATAATCGAGGGGGATTATTCTCCGACTTTGACGTTTTGTATTTTCCAGAATGATAATAGGAAATTGACTCCGTTGAACCAACCCTGACATTTTTTTAATTTTGTTTCCTGTCCCCTGGCTAATTTATCAAGAAAGTCTGTGGAAAAAAACACCGTTATTCGTCTGGCTTAAATAAAGAGAAATTAGCATCCTTTTCTTACCACTAATCTAAACAAGATGTACATGCAATATAGAATGTCCAACGGGCAATGAATTCGCTTATAAACAAACGTTCACGATGTTAGCGTGACTTCTGATATTGTGGTTTAAGTGACCTTATTCGGAGTCGGGTTTGCCTGATAAGCCACCGTGTCAAGTGTGCCAGATCTAGTAGAATTTGATAAATGTCATACGGCGTTTGATAAAAAATCAAGTCGACTTGTATCTTTGTGATAAATACTTTATGAAAGCAATTGGCTTTGGGCCAGTGTTGCCAAGAGCCGTTTTTTCTTGATTACGAATGTTGGGTGTTGTGAAACTGAAACACATTAGTTTTAGATGAAGCACATGATAAATGTCAATGTAGTTTCGCATTCGCATTGGCTTATTGCTTGATTAGGGAAAACCTTAATTGCTGACGATAATGTCATAACTATGGCATGTCTTTTCTGTTTAAACTTTTGTTTGTTTGTTGTTTAACACCGCACTCAGCAACATTCCAGCTTTATGACGGCTCTCTGTAAATAGTCGCCTCTTACGACAAGCATGGATTGCTTAACATCACCTCTAACCCGTATCTTCACGGGTACATTCAAGAGATTTCATTAAAATACTTTTTTTACTTCGCATTGTACGCACAGAGACCACTGTCAAAATTTAAATTGTAAAATATTAAGTTAAATTCATTCCTTTTTTGGGGTGGGTGTGTCAGAATCATGTTATCGTGGGTTCGAATCCCACATTAGCCCTGGTTATGTTTCTTGGTCTGTTGGTACCATGCCATTGCTCGTGGTGGCAAACGTCTAAGAATTGCATAACTTCGGACTCTCTTCCCACATCACGATGACACGCCCTGATAAGCCAGCATCACTGTGCAGAGCAGCGTTAAGGAAGCAATGGTTTGGGGAAGGACTCGAAAACCAAATTATTAATTACCCAAATGGGCCTAATTCTTGTGAATCATATGCAGCACACTCGCCTACATGTATAATGATCGTAGATCCTACCCTCATGTCTCAGTTCTTACTTGGTTGTGTTATCATAGAAAACATTATTTTGTACAATGAGTGAGTGGGTGAGTGAGTTGGGTTTAACGCCGCTTTTAACTGTATTCCAGTTATATCACGGCGTGTCAGCTAAATGTGTGAGGAAAGCCCGAAGTGATGCAGGTCTCAGACATTTACCACTTCGGTGAAACCCACGAGCACGGAGATGGTGATGACAATACTAGAAACATAATCGGGGCGAACCGGGATTCGAACCCACAATCATAGATTTCTGACGTACCCAGGGGACTCAACTCTGCACAGCGTATCGCGGCGCGTTAGACGACTGGCCCACCCCCGCCCCCTTGTGCAATGATGCCAAAATGATATTTGCTATTCAGTAAAAATAGCAAGTACTTAATGCACTTTGTTTCAGCTTGACACTGTCGACACTACCACATCTCATCAGACAAAATAAGATCAAGATGTTTATAAAAAACAATGCAGCATATTCTTGAAATATATACACATGTATAAAGATTCAGAAATTAGAAACAACAATCAGAATGCATTATTCCACATTTAAGGGAGTTAGTTGTAGTTACTGAACATAATAAAATAAATTCGTCACCAAATTAATGGTTGTACGTCTCCCTCGTCTAAAAAAATGTTGAGTAGCCCTATCTTAGAAATATTAAAACACGTAGACAACGTGTCAGCTTAATGTAGGAGGAAAACCTATAGTGATGCACGACGTAGACGTGTTACATATTGGTGGATCTAGGAATCGAAACCACGATCAAAGGATTCTTGGAACGAACCTCTGCACGCCAAATTCTAGCGCCTTAGACAACTGAACCAAACTGCGTACCCTAACTCTACGATCTGCATAATCATCTTTAGGAAGCTGAACGGTACCTCAAAGAAACTATATACATTCAATAATTCATTTTTTGCAGTACAGTACAAAGGAAATATTCTGATTCTTATTTGGGATAGTTTTAAAAAATAAATGGGCCCAATCCGTTCCATGTTCATAATATATCGCTACCAAAAGAGTCGACTGGACGATTCCGACCTTCAAGAGCATGTGTTAATGAATCATTATCCACCAGTGACGATACCAGGTGGTCGTGAAAGGTAAGCGCAATCTGTCCCACCCGTGGCACCTGTCACAAACACATGCAAAACCAAGTCAACTGCTTACCCGAAAAAGACACGGGCCCACGTGGCACAAGTCAAAATAGGGAACTGCATCGGACATCACTCCAAGGCCGTGAACCAACCATGTTTTCCAAACCAAGAAATCTGTTGCCACGAAATTATGTTATAAATCAGTGAAACTGCAATCAAATGTCGCCGTTACTTGTGAAATAAAGATCTAATTCCCTGCGGTATTTAATCTTTCAAACTAACCCAAACCCCATTCAGGGCCTCCCATCTATTTGAATATAAAGAAGCATTAATGTAAGTTATATCGTGTGTAAGTTATATCGTATAGCTATAGCTACCAAGTGCGTAGGAATGCAGTAAGTGTCGTCGTAACAGCGGTACACATTGGAAACATCGGCAGCCGAACACATTCGGTTATCTCCGTTAAATTCCGCATTTCACCGAACACATTTCCTGTCGTCACAGCGCGAAACATGGCTGGCAGTAGCGAAGAAGAGATACAGGGAAGTGTTTTAATCAATGCTTGTCCCCAAAGAATATAATTCTAATTAAGAAGTCAATGCGCAATGAACGTAAATTATAATTACCGTTCGATGCAGACTATTCTACTTCGACAAACATGTATTTTGTACGCATTATCGATGTATTTTGATGGGAGTCCAAGGGAAGCTTATCAGTCATAGAGCTAGATAAATGACTTCCCCATAATATAATTCACTGTTTCCTTCTTAAAGGTGGAGCTTAGTATTTGCCCAACTTTGCTTTCATGCATATATTTTATCGCCCGGAGTAAAAACAGATACGTTTTGGACAAGATTTATCTATCTTCAGTGTGTATTAATTTTCTTTTTATTACAATACTTTATATATTTTTAGCATGTTCGCGTGGTTCGTTGCCAGATAATTACACATTTTGTGTGATTTTAAAAAAAAGGCAGACAGACTAGTGTAATTCGCATGCAGACGTTTGCTGCTGTGATCGAGTGTTGTGTTTCAAATTGTTTTACACCGTTTTGTTTTGATAGACGTTAACATCATTAGCACACTTTGTTTAAGAAAGTTGGTGATTTAATTTAATTTAAGAATGTGTTTTATTTCTTGACTTTTCAAGTTTCTTTCATTCGTGAAACGTGCTGTAGTTTCTTTCAGCCATTTCACGCAACAAAAATCAAACCGTCAAGAAGAACTGGTTCAAAAGGAATGATTATATGGGAACTGTTAACACAACATACACTGTTCGATGGAGCTGGGGAACTCCGCCTATTGTTGTAGGTTGTCTGAATGTATAGAATGACTGGACGTGGGTGTATTTATAATTATAGCAAGTTTTATCCAAGCCATTAAACCCACTGTCTGTTCGTTGTGTTGTTTGATAACAATTTAACAGTATTAACTGATCATCTTGTCACACAGCAACATTGTTACTCTTTCTGTTTCATTGACTAGTAGATTGCTATAAATCATACAATTTTAGATGAGGAAATTGTATATTAGGTGAGGAAGATTGTACGATTCCGACTAATTTATATAATGAGCAAATAATGATGATACCAGGTGTTCGTATCCTGCCCAAGCGGTGGCACCCGTCACAAACACATGCAAATGCAAGTCAACTGTTCACCCTTCCACCCCCCCCCCCCCCACAAAAAAACACAAAAAAACACAACAAAAACAAACAAACAAACAAACAAAACAAAAAAACAACAACACGGGAACATATAGCACAAGTCAAAATAGGGAAGAGCATCGGGCATTGTTTTTGTAACTGATGATTCACATTTGGAAATGTCGTCCATACGTCTACCATCACACCTTTTGAAAGCTTTACTGAGGCCTTGGATGTTGTTAACTTCATCAAACAACTTCTGGGTAAGAGTCGTATAACTCTCTTTGAATCTTGCCAGAAAGGGCATGCTCGATTGTACCTCAGAAGTTGTGAAATATAAACACCAAAGGCTGAAGCTGCAGGAATACTGCTTGACATTAATGGAAATGTGACTATGGGAAAGTTGAAGTCGTCTCTCTTCTCATATAAAGACAACGTACAAACTCACTCACTAATCCACACAAACGCCACATCAACTCACTCACATATTCAGTCACTCACCAACCCACCCACCCATCCATGTCACCCACCAAACAACCCACCCAAACCAAGACACTCACCTACGTAAACCACCAAACTACCCAACCCACTCATCCACCCAAGCCAAACACACAACCACGCACCCTTCCACCCACTCACTCACTAATCCACTCACTCACACAGCTACCCTCCCAAACCAACCCACTCATCCACCCAACCCAAACACACAACCACGCACCCTTCCACCCACTCACTCACACAGCTACCCTCCCAAACCAACCCACTCATCCACCCAACCCAAACACCCAACCACGCACCCTTCCACCCACTCACTCACACAGCCACCCTCCCAAACCAACCCACTCATCCACCCAACCCAAACCACGCACCCTTCCATCCACTCACTCACACAGCCACCCTCCCAAACCAACCCACTCATCCATCCAACCCAAACACACAACCACGCACCCTTCCACCCACTCACTCACTAATCCACCCTCCCAAACCAACCCACTCATCCACCCAACCCAAACCACGCACCCTTCCACCCACTCACTCACTAATCCACCGTCCCAAACCAACCCACTCATCCACCCAACCCAAACCACGCACCCTTCCACCCACTCACTCACCACTCCACTCACTCACACAGCTACCAGGGGTTGAAGTATCGTAAAACGATTGTCTCCCTGGAAAGGTACGTAAGTCCGGTATCATTCAACGTATCTCTTCATTTCTCTGTGATATTTATCGTAGTATGTTTGTTGATTTTAACTCTTTGGCTAATCTTCCTGATCATCGCCAGTAACCAGAGGGATGGTGTAAATCCTGATGGGGTACAATGTAGGTAGCAGAAGTACCGTAAGTCCCCATGGTCCCTAGTATGGTGGCCTAACTTTGGTTACTGGCGATCTCCAGCCCGTTTTTATATTGTGTTGTCTGTTTATTTTATTATTCTAAAACTAGTTTTACAATTACAATCTGTGATATTTTGCTAGTTGTTGTACTGTCCTTCGACGACAGGTCTTAATATATTATATAAATACATAACTTGCTCAAGTCACGATATGGCTGAAATAATGCCGATGTGACTTTAAATTTTAACTCACTCACTCACACAGCTACCCTCCCAAACCAACCCACTCATCCACCCAACCCAAACACACAACCACGCACCCTTCCACCAACTCACTCACACAGCTACCCTCCCAAACCAACCCACTCATCCACCTAACCCAAACACACAACCACGCACCCTTCCACCCACTCACTCACTAATCCACTCACTCACACAGCTACCCTCCCAAACCAACCCACTCATCCACCCAACCCAAACACACAACCACGCACCCTTCCACCCACTCACTCACTAATCCACTCACTCACACAGCTACCCTCCCAAACCAACCCACTCATCTACCCAACCCAAACCACGCACCCTTCCACCCACTCACTCACACAGCTACCCTCCCAAACCAACCCACTCATCCACCCAACCCAAACACACAACCACGCGCCTCCCACCCACTCACTCACCAACCCACTCACCGAATTCTGTACCCACCATCAAACCCACTCAGTCACCCATTCACCTCACCGCCCACCCACTCATACAACCGAGATGTACACTTATGCGGGGACAAAGAGAGGACGTTGGCACCTACGAACCCCACGAAATCAGTTTCTGACTCATTCTGAGTTGACTGGTTTTCCTTTCGTATCGCTGATTCTGAAGTACCACATACCAATGATGTGAAATAAGACACAGTAGAAAACACGCACTCACTCCAACAGGTGCCAACGTACATGTATGTTTATAAGTGCACAACATTGCAAATAGACATCCAACACAAATCACCTGCCAGTAGCACCATTTTCACGGGTCGAATAGAGATGACGTTTTTTTCGTATTTTTTCCCAACAGTATGTCAGACATATTTAAGTTGGAGTGGACGGAAATAACTTATTTGATGTGAACTCGACATAAAAACGACGCCCTGTCTACTTAATGTTCCTCGGTGTCAACAACAGATTCTGATTTGTTTTTCTCGAATGACCTCGATGGGCATTCAGCTTTGGTTCAACGATTGCATAACGATGATGAGTTCATCCAGCCTCCTAAAAGGAGCATCCATTGACACTTGGTAGATAAGGCATTGGGACATTGTTTGTTTGTTTGATGTTTAACGCCGCACTCAGCAATATTCCAGGTACATGATGGCGGTCTGTAAATAATTGAGTCTGGACCAGACAATCCATTGATTGACATCATGAGCATCGATCCAGGCAATTGGGATACGATGACTTGCATCAACAAAGTCAGCCAGCCTGACAACCGGATCCCGTTCGTCGCCTCGTACGACAAACATAGTCGGCCTTTTACGGCAAGTATGGGTTGCTGAAGACCTATTCTATCCCGGATCTTCAAGGGTCCATTGTGACATTGAAATGAGGTCCATTCCCACACAGCCTTGCTAACATGCCTGGTGGTGTATTAAGGTTTGCTCTGCAAAGGGTTTGATAAAGGACCAACCATTTGATTTTACGAAGTCTAGCTCCCCCAAGAACATCAAATTGTCGGTCTCCGAGCTGTGTTTGGTCTTTGGAGGAAGAAGAAACCTTTCTGACATATCTTCTGTGTGTGTAGTGTTTGTGAAGGAGGGTTGATTCGGAAAATCTTGTGTGTAAACTTCACCAAACTTTACAATTCTTAGTTGAATATAAGAAGAAATCTAGAGAATGTAAGATAAATCACAACAATCGACTGTAAAAAAATAAAAAAAATAAAGAAACTGAATGTGTTAAAAGTGACAGATAACAGGGAGGAAAAGTAAGGTATATCATATTTTTCAATTGAAAAAAGTATACAACATAACATGACAGTAATGTTCATCAAATACAGTACTATAAAAAAGATAGGGAAATAACCTGATAAAGGAGGCGGCTTGACGAAAGTATAGACTTTAACGAAAAGCATGCTGCAACACACATGTATCTCTTATACCGATGACAGCTGTCGGAGTGTAATTAGTTCTATTCTGTTATGAAAAGTAATAATTGTGGACGATTACTTAACTAATGAATAATCAATCAAACAAACAGAAACGTATTTATTACTTACTTAATAATATCGTTGTGTTTTGAGGGTTGTTCAGTTATTAAAGTTCTGTTCTGAAATTAAGTTAACTAATTCAGTAAGGAAAAAGCAATAAAAAAGACTTACTTATTAATGTAGGTGTAAGTTTGTTTTCTGTTGGAATACGATATTCAACACCGGCCATGAAATAATGTGTGAATTTAAAATGTCGGGGCACTACAGTATGATATTGTACCAGTCTCTGTTTTGAACGTGTGAACTGCTTTCATGACAGGATCGTGTCAACATCGTCGGCTGTGCAAGAGGAAGTCCCAGGATAAATGTCTATGATCACATTCGACAAATAACTGGTTTTTTTTGTCACACATACACACGCACGCACGCACACACGCACGCACGCACGCACATACACACACACGTGCGCGCGCGCACGCACACACACGTACACACACACACAGAGTACAACTGACACGTTTGACGTGTTCATTTGTAACGTATTGATTCATCTGATACATGTTCATTTTTATGCTGTTACTGAATACTTTCGTTTCCTTTTTAGATTTCCTGTTTGCATGTCACTTGCAGAAGAATATTCGATACTGGCGGATGTGAAGTTCGTAATTGGTGCTCTTTGGGGAATATTTCTCTTGCTGGAGGGATTCATCGGAAGATGCCGGAAACTAGATGCCGTTACTATTTCCTTCATCCGCTCATTGTGTAAAGTTGACGTGCTCGTTTCCGAGTCACTGGGTTATTCTGCAGATAACCTCTAACAAGGAGACTAAATCTAGAGGATGATTTCATGAGGTTTCCATTGTAACGTATTCAGGTCACGTGTTACTGTAGGTCAGCCCGCCTTTGGTATCACTCGACAGCTTCCTTAAAAATACATCAGCATGCATCATCGTCGATGTCATAAGAAACTATTATTTGGGTACGTTTGTACATTTTGTTTCTCAATCCACAACCATGATATAATTTTTGTGTATGTGTCTGTGATACCTTTTATCGGGGGTAGAATAGGTCTTCAGCAACCCATGCTTGCCGTGAAAGGCGACTATGCTGTGTCGTACGAGGCGACTAACGGGATCGGGTTGTCAGGCTCGCTGACTTTGTTGATGCAAGTCATCGTATCCCAATTGCGTGGATCGATGCTCATGATGTCAATCAATGGATTGTCTGGTCCAGACTCAATTATTTACAGACCGCCATCATGTACCTGGAATATTGCTGAGTGTGGCGTTAAGCCCCCATCACACCTATTCGGAATCAACAGGAATCCAGCAGAACCAGACGGAATGAAGAAGTTTCAAAATTCGTGCTACATTCGGGGGGAGGGGGGGGGGGGGATTTCAAATTGACCAGGCTTTGTAAGAATGACATTCGAATACTTACAATGCGCTTCGAACCCACTTCACATGATTCTTGCACATTCCAAGGGTATTAGAGTGCGGAGTTAAACAACAAACAAACAAACAAACAAACAAACAAACATTACGTAAATAAGACCAAAGTAGACCAATAGAAGAAGGAAATAAACCTTTTCACTTATCTTTCAAATTATTTAATCGTGTGCATTCCTTCTGTTTCTGTTAGTCATCGATGGGCCTTCCGCCCATGTTCAGCTGACACCGCGGGTGATTCACTCACTCCCATTTAAGACATATTCCATAACAAAAAGGATACAAATTTGCACGTTATTTTGCACAATAAGGCCTAATGGCATATATCATTCAGCAAATATGGTTTTCAGCTATTACCCTCAATCAATATATGTAACGACACTAATGCGCCTTCTCAGACAACGCAAGAATAAGCTTCCATAACAACCCCCCTAAAACTCGATCATAAACCCTTGTATCCTTGTCATGCCATACGTTACGTATAGGCCTGACCTTCTACGATGTGGTCAATAACTCCTTCCCCATGTAAACTGGCTGATCCTCCCTCTTCTACCTTGCCACATTTCAAAAGACACACCAATATCATTTGGAAAGGTGTCGACAATGAGAATCTGTTTTTTAGTGTGGATTCTCTTTTGCAAGATGGTCATCCATGTGAATGAGGTAAGTAAGGGATGTTGGGGGTCTGTGCTGATGATAATCGTCCTCTTTTTCCACTTTGCAAGGCAAACAGCTTAAAGGATTGATTTATTATGTACAGATTAAAATGGAAAATGCAACAAAGAGGGTTTGGGTTTTGACCCTGCAGGAATGCTGATCCTCTCAACACACTGCACATAAACTGGATACACTGTTCGTTCAGATAGCCTCTCCTTGAAAAACTGAGTGATATGGCACTTCGCATGATTGACACTCATTTCAGTACCCTCCAGAAGTACAGAACCATTACCAAAATGAAGATTGACATTGAGATTATGTCCCACATCCTTGGCTCGTTTAAAGAAACTGTGGAATGCCTTGTTTCATCATGAGTCTTGACATGCTTCACTAGAGGATCATCATGCCCTCCCCTCATGATTGGTAAATATAAGCGATTGAGGGAAGAGCGAGGTAGGTGGGATCTATTGCCTGATATGATTCTTCGTGTGAGGGTGTAAATACCCTGAATTAATCAGTATTATTATTATGTCCAGATTAAAATAGAAAATGCAACTAAGAGGGTTTGGGACCTCTGTGTCAAAACCACAAGCATTGTGAAGACGGTAATAAAGTGATCGAGCCACGCCATCATGTCGCTTAAGACTGTGTCAAAGCTGGGCATCCACTGACAGTGTGTTGGACAGTCTAATTTCATAACCTATGTTTCATAATTAAATTTTGATTCAAAATCAAACATTGACGGTTTCGAGTGGGAAGTGACTGGTCCTGATCAGCAAACAGAAAACTTCTTTCGCCAATCGACTTCATCCAGGCGAAGGGCTCTGCAGGGTTGCTGATCCTCTCAACAAACTGCACATAAACTCGATACAGTGGTCGTTCAGATAGCTTCTTCGTGAGGATTATTATTATGATTATGAAATAAATCGATTAGTATACCAAACCATTGCAGGATCTGAAGGCGCAGACTAGGTTTACCAAAATTCAGACTGAACTTGGATTTGTTCTGAACTATGACTTTGAAACATCGTACATTCAGTGGCCCTTCATCCAACAATTATACTGTTTTAAATTACGTCACGGGCACGGACGACCATGTCTGAGGCGCCTTTAAGTTGTGCAGAGTTGCGTCCCTTCATAATTAGTGCCCTTTTCACTGATTATGAGTTCGAATCCCAACTAAAGATGTAATAACATGCTGTATTCTTTGTGAAACCTAAAATATGCCGGTTTAATATCAACAAAACAGTATTAATAACGAGTGTTAGCTCCGCTGATTCGGTAGTCCTCCCAACGCGGGTGGTCGTTTGCTCCGCTATAAGCAGTCGCAAATTTAAAACCAGTACCTAAATTTACGTAAATAAACTATACGTCAACTTATCTTGAGTGATGTTGATGCGAGGATCTGTTTATGAAAGATTTATATAAAACTATTTTATATCTATTGGACCTAGCTGCAGTAGCAAATACGGGAATAGGAAGAGAAAGGAAGGAAAAACTTGATCGTATATATCTTCACGTCAATAGGTCGGACTTGCTCACAAATGGTTCTAGTGTATGCTTAACGATCATATGCGTAATACTGCTTCAAAATATCCAACATCCTATTCCTAAAACTCTTTTAATGAACAATTCTAACAACCCATCACCATCTACGATTTTGTCTTGTCTGCTCCAAAGGACTCCGCCGAAAGGTTGCATCCTCCGAAGCAGTTATAGGTTGATGGGTGTGTCCATTGATATAACTGAACAAAAAATATTCAAGGCGGCGTTGCGCCACTCGAACTCACTTTACCATTACAGCTACACTACAAGCAATGGACGTGGGAGACAGTTTGATGGGTGCAGGTTACAACAACGTGACCCTCGAGCTGCGAATGACTGGTGATAAGCTCTCTGAGGATTTCAAACCAGAAGCTCAAGACGCCATCATGAACGAGTCCGATGATAATGGACTTTGATACGCGTAATGTTCGTCACTGTCAATATCGGCGGGTGCAGAGGACGCAGTCACACACATATGGTCAGCCCTGATAACCCGCCAGCGTATGATCGCTGACAGTGACGTAGCTTACAGGTTATAATTTTGTCCCTTACTAGTAATATCTAGCCTTTTAACGTCGTGGGTGGCCCAAGTGATTGGACCTTCTCAGACAAGTTTGATCTTTTGTAGAAACGTTATTGTTTACGTAATATGTTGATACAAGAAAATCTTTGTGAGTGTACTTATGCATGTGGGTTATGCGTTTGCGTGTGCGTTTTGCGTGTTCTCCACACATAAGAACTATCACGCGGGTGTTCTCATGTAAACAAAACGTTAACCTCGATTATCCAGTGGTATAGTGAGTGAGTGAGTGAGAATGGTTTTTACGCCGCTTTTAGCAATATTCCAGCAATATCACGGCGCGGGACACCAGAAATGGGGCTTCACACATTGTACCCATGTCGGGAATCGACCCCGGGTCTTCGGCGTGACGAGCGAACGCTTTAACCACTCGGCTACCCGACTGCCCCATCCAGTGTTATAAGTCCATTCTATCATAAAAGTACCCTGGACTGATTTTTTGTCATGACTTTGTTTAGGAAGTGACGTCACCTTCTTTATCTCTCTTATCCAACAGTAACTAGCCTAGTGGTTAAAGCGTTCGCTCGTCCCGCCGGATATTTCAGACATGGGTACAATGTGTGAAGCCCATTTCTGGTGTTCCCCGTCGTGATATTGCTGGAATATTGCTAAAAGTGGCGTAAAACCATACACACTCACCCACTCCAACAGTAACCTACTTGGAACATGTACATAAGTGTAGTTTTATTAGACTGCTATTTTAAGTATCGCTTACATCGAAGTACAGGTGACCAATGCCCAGGGTATTTATCATTATAGACAGAAGGCATCATACACATGGTCATCGAGAATGACCCAGTAGTCAATTTGGCTTCAAACGTGCAGCTGTATATCTCTGTAAATAATTTGTCCACAAATTATTGGGCCTTTTGTCAATATTTGTGTGAAATGTGAGGAGCTTGCAAACTAATATTTTCATTATTACTATGACACGAATTCCTCAGTAAATACTGAATGGGTGAGTGTGTATGCAATATGCCAGCAATATCACGGCGGGGGGAACCAGAAATGGGCTTCACACACTGTACCCATGTCGGGAATCGAATCCGGGGCCTCGTCGTAACGAGCGAACGCTTTAACCACTAGGCTATCCGATCGCCCCCAGTACATACTGATAAAAATGAAACTATATCTCTTGGTAAAACTATGCGTCTATAAAGCTATCATCCGAAAATAATTAACAAGTTGAATACAATTCCCATAGAGAAACATTAAGGTTTGGTAGATTTCAATCTTCAGAAACGTAACACGCATTAGCATCCAAAGGAGGAGGAATGAAATGATACTGAGACGTACATCCTTCCCCTTATCTTCAGGACTGCAAAACCATATGCTAAAAAATATACGTGCGATCAGAACAAGACATAACCGATTCATTGTGTCACTTGACAGGCGTTTCTATTCAGATGGTCGCCTTGTTGATAGTACTGCTTCTCGCCATCAATCTTCTTCACATGCATTGTCAGTTATAGGATAGATGAAACATATCAATGGCCGTTTCTGATGGGATAGCGATGTGGCATTCGACATGTAATACATCCAGACCTGTGCTTCTTCATCAGTGAAGTAAGATGTTTCTAGGCGGGGCTTAACAAAAACTCAATCTGGCTTGTGTAGGAAGCACTGGAAACTATCACACCAGTAATTGCTTAAATGTAAAGTGTTTCATGACACATGGAAGAATATAGTAGAGGACAAACAGATACTGACCTGGTAGGGAATTAGACGGGAACGGGAATTGGGTGAGAAGAATGTACACACACACCTCCATTGAAGGCACTCAGAGAGACACCCGGAAAGCTTGGTGTATCTGATCAGCACTTTTCGTCCCGGATGACCCAGGGAAAGTGGCGCAGTACTTCGCTATGTAAAGTTGCGTCCCTTAGCTCTACCAGGGTCCGCTTATCATGGGTTCGAATCCCAGACTTGCCCCGATTGTGATCAATTATCTGTCAGTACCATGCATGTTTTACCAAAATGGTAAAGGTCAAAGACTAGATGATATGCCATAAAATATATTCCCACTAATTTATGATATTACTGAAATTCTTTTGGAGTTGGGTTGAACAAATCCACTTACTCCTCTTCGATATGTCAGTGTTCTTCAGTATGAACCCCATACGGACCCGGATGTGTAAAGGTCACCAGAAGCCTATTTGTGGCCTTAGAAGGCGACTCGGTTGTATCAGGTGGTGAGACTTGAATGGCTGCAGGAAATTTGACCTGACTGCGTGGATCGGTGTGCATGTTCTAGTCACTGGTTCACATCGTCATACAAACATTCTTATCAACGATTTTGTGTTCAGTTAGTGCACGATGGTGCAAGAATCAGAATTTGGACTTTGAACCTCAGAATAACGTAGAATTGTTGTTATAAAAAATGTCTTTTACGACTTTGTAATTCAAAATAAATATAGGTTTCTGTCGATAATTACATTTGTCATTTCGTAAAGAATACAGTGAATTGAATACAGGCAGAACTTGGGTTTTAATGTTATTGTTAACATGTGACGTGTGTATGATTTGTTATGCCATGTGATTCAAAGAGAGGAAATGCTGATCGTGATCGAGATCAGGAACACATGTACGTAGCCTGAGGACAACATTTCAGTTCCTTTATGATGGACCTATTGAAGAGAGTTTGTCCAGTCTGCATTTCTAATTGTGACGGGATAGCATGGTATATTTCATGCTGTATCCATGGGGACTGGGCCGGGAGAGAGTGAGTGAGTGAGTTGGGTTTAACGCCGCTTTTAACATTATTCCAGTTATATCACGGCGTGTCAGCTTAATGTGGGAGGAAAGCCCGAAGTGATGCAGGCCTCAGACGTTTACCACTTCGGTGAAACCCACGAGTACGGGTAAGGTGCTGACAAACCTAGAAACATAATTGGGGCGAACCGGGATTCGCACCCACAATCGTAGGTTTCTGGTGTGTCCAAGGGACGCAACTCTGCACAGCGAATCGCGGCGCCTTAGACGACAGGGCCACCCGTGCCCCCGACTGGGCCGAGAACATGACTCATTGCGTATGGCTGCAGTGTTCAGAACAAATATTGTTTTAGGATAATAGTTGCAGTGATATATAACCATCGCTTATGAGTGAGTGAGTGAGTTTAGATTTAAAGTCACATCGGCAATATTTCAGCCATTGAGTGACTAAATCAAGTTATACAGTAATAATATATTCACATAGATATTAAAATCTGTCAACAAAGGACAGTAAAAGCACTAGTCTATCACAGATATTTTAACTATCGCTTATATCGAAGTACAGGTGACCAATGCCCAGGGTATTTATCATTATAGACAGAAGGCATCATACACAGGGTCATCGAGAATGACCCAGTAGTCAATTTGGCTTCAAACGTGCAGCTGTATATCTCTGTAACTAATTAGGCCACAAATTATTGGGCCTTTTGTCAATATTTGTGTGAAATGTGAGGAGCTTGCAAACTAATATTTTCATTATTACTATGACACGAATTCCTCAGTAAATACTGAGTGGGTGAGTGTGTATGGTTTTACGCCGCTTTGAGCAATATGGACAGTAAAAGCACTAGTCTATCACAGATATAGATTTAAAACTAGCATGTTATCACAAAATGTGACTACTCTGAACAATACATTATAAAAATGGGTACGGTGAGAGATCACCAGCAACCAAAGTTAGGACACCATACTAGGGACCATGGGGACTTACGGTACATCTGTTTCCTGCATGGTACCCCAGCAGGATTTACACCATCCCTCTGGCTACTGGTGAGACATTTGAAGCCAAAGTATTTAAAACAACAAGCATACTACGATTAAAATCCAGGATAATGAAACATACTTTGAAGGAAGTGGGACTTACGCACCCATCGCTTATGAAGCAAGTAAACATATTTTTGTGGATCGTGTAATACATAATATCTCCATACTAAAAAGTGACCGCGGTCATGTTATTTTCATCGGAATTGAATTCGGATTTTTATGAAACCAATAACTCAAACTTTGATTAAAGTGTACTGGTGAAGAATTAGTCTGACGATTTACGCCATTTTTGTCAAGTTTCACTTTCTAAAGTTCAAATTTCAATCCTGTCTTGCCATGTCATGCGTTGTTTAATTACACATTCTGATCGAAATATCTGAATGAATATTTTCTTACCCCGTTAGATATGCACAAGTTGGAAACGAAGCGAAAATCGTGGCGTGACTAGCTTGTTATGTGCACAGTTAAAAGAATTATCAATCAAGCCACACAATCCATCTCATCATACTTTTTGTGCGTATATTTCACTTGAGAAATAAGGATGCTATAGAATCCAGCACATCTGAAACTTGAGACTGTTCAAGTTACAAATATATATTTGTATTTTTCCTAACAATGTAGTTACCGATGTCGACTAAAGCCATGATGTGTATATTTCTGCTTTCTAGCGCCATGTCGAAATCCACCTTCAGGGATAGGACCAAATGCATGGAATATCTCACCGACATTTCCAAGATGGTTACGTATGTGTCTTCTAACTATATTAACAGCAAAATGCATAAAATATTTCTGTTGTATTATATCACCAAAATGTAATGACATTGTCGTCACACCAACATTAATTTTAACCCTGCCAATGCCGTACTATGGAAATATTTCTTGATTTGGTCAGATTTGTTTAACTGTCAAGTCGTATATATGACATTCGGATGTAGCAAGCGTTTGGAAATATCTAAGGCAATGTTTATCGCCATTGTGTTAAATTAACCAAAACGATCTGTGAATGTTGGTTAGAACCTGGAAGGTCCTATAGTATTACATATATCCGGAGATGCCTCTATCCTTGATTATACAGTCTTTTATATCTCCATTCTGTTAAGAGAAATGTCCTATAATACCCTGAACAATCAATGGTATTTACTCTTCACTAGGCATGTCATCATTATGGGTTAAATCCAAATATTACAGACAACAACGTCTAAAAAACCTTGTTTGGGCGCAAAGGATGTTCCTCGTGCACACTGACAACCTCGCAGGCCAAAATCAATGAGCAATCAATTTCTTCCTTTAATGAAGTAGATTTGTTCACACATACACATGTTAGTCAATATTGCTTGCTCTCATATCTGATCAAAATTAGCCTCCATTCATAATCGGTTTATTAATCAGATACGGTGCTAATTAACTCGATACGGATGCAAATACAAACACAACTTTATCAATTTTACATAAATCATGTCAATGTCACATATATCATGTCAATTTCCTCACACCTTATAGGTTACTCGTCACCCAGCTGCCTTGTTGATATCACCTCAGTTGTCGTAGGGCACTCGTAGATTGTGGCCTCGTTGCTTTGGACGACCAACTCTCCATTTCCCGACATCGTCGACTCCTGGAAACATGAGCAATAAACACTGTGAAGTGGCCAATATCGGTCAAAGACCGGACTTTAACTTGAGAATTACTGACACCAATAACGTATTCGTTTCTCATTCCAATGAAGTCAGTCTCGTAACAAACTGTTTCTGTGAGCCTATGAATTGGCAATGGCATTTTGACATTTATGCATAACGGAACATATCAGTAGAACATAATTGATCTGAGGCGATCCCAGGCCTAGGGCAGAAAAGGTCCTCAGTACACGTTTGTGATAAGAGCTGTCTCAATAGAGGATATGATGGTCACAATGTGCGAGTTGGGCGATTGTGTGTCATTCGTGCTTAGAAGGCGTGCTCATGTTATCAACCACTGGTTTGCCGTACCCATTCCAAAATTTATAAGACTCCGTGATATATTCGGTGTAAAATAACTTTCAGTCACACTTCTCTATTTCATCGCTGATACCCGGTCATAACGGGAAGCACAACAACAGGATAATAATAAAAACAACAAAACCCTTTCAATATTCATAAAAAAACCTCTCTGCCAATAGAGAGCAGAGTCGATTGTGAAATTCCGACCTTATCATGATCATGTGTTTCTTAATCGCTATCAAATAGTGATGATGCCAGGTGTTGGCGAAAGGGTGAAGGTATCCTGCCCCACTGGTGCCATCCGTCACACACACATGCAAAAGCAAGTCAACTGTTCACCTGAAAACACACGAGACATATGGCACAAGTCAAAGTAGGTAATTGCATATGACATCGATTTTATCATTTCGTCAAAGTTGGACATGTCCTCCACATGCCTACCATAAAACTTTTTGAAAGCTCTACTGAGGCCTTGATTGCTGTAACCTTGATCAAACAACTTTTGAGCAAGAGTTGGATGAAGCGTGTCCATTCTACAAACACCTGTCATTGTGTTTAATGATTTTTTTTAACTTAACTGGAAATCTACTGAACAATTAAGCCAGAATGAATTGTCTTACTGTTCTGTTGTATTGACTAAAGTCTGAGAAAAACCCACCTTTAATTATTTCACAAAGTAAAAATATTTATGTTTTTTAATTAAAAGCGACACAACCCTTCCCAAATTCATAAATATACGTCACAAATTTCCTTTTCGTTTCCCCTTTTTGTATATCTCTAACGGCGGAAGAAACTGATCAGACATTCAGACTTGTTTTCAATCCGAACCTGTTTAATTAATGAAAGCAACAGAACCACTGTACTATTCTGACCAAATCACGATCATGTGTCTATGAAATGCACGCAAAGGCACGTCAATTGTTCACCTTGAAAAAACCCACAGGAACACAATTATAGCGTAGGTCAAAATTGGGAATTTCATGGGAAATAACATTTTTGGAAATGTCAACCACGTGTCAGTTGAAATCTTATTGAAAGTTTATCTAAGGTCTTGAATGTTGTAATCCTGTTCAAACAACTTGTCAAGTGTCAAGAGTCATGCACGTACTGTCAAGAACTTTGTGTTCTAGGGATACTATCTTTCAACAAGGCGTCTCACGCTTACACCCCCTCCTTACCTATACATGAAACGTTCGAGTGTACGGAAACGTTCATTCAAGGCGTTTACCTGTTTTAGTGGACAATTTGTCATTCAAAGTTTAGAAATATCGTGCATTATCCTTTCTATGTATTATCGGTTACGCGCTATTAAAAAACACATACAGATTGAACACATACAATATAAATCAGTGACGGATAAAAACGATATGATAAAACACTCCATGTGTTTTGTCGATTATTCCCAAGAAAGCACATTGGAGCTTCTCGCATTGACGTTCAGGGCACGTTGATAGCATGCTGATCGCTTGTAATGGTATTGTGTAACCAGCCATCAACTCTATTGATCTCAGAGACAAGGGCTTAAATTTCACTTTAGGAACTTTACTTACGCCGCCAGATATAATTTTGGTCAGCTCTGAAAAAAACAACTCTTGCGGAATGTTTTTTATCGATTATTTAAACTCCTATCAGTACTGCGGCAGCCAATGTGAATGGTGAAAGTTGAGCGTTGATGTTTGGCAAATGAATTGCCAATAAGTGAAATGTGTGCTACCTGTTAGCCGGAGGTGCATCTTTGCGGGTTTGAAAGCTGTGCAACGTGGTGGTAGTGAAATTACACATTACAACATTGGACGTTGCATGTGCGTAAAATACTGAATTACTTAAGAAGGTCGTGGCATGATCAATATGTACACCTAATACCGTAGGCCATACATGAGTAAAACCATCCTAATGTCCACTAAAGTAGAGGCATTGAGATTGTGGACGAGGTACTAGTCTTATAGCTGATCGGGTACACTAAGGGTAAGCATATAACTAACTCAGTTCTTGATTTTTCTTCAAACAGATGTATCACGCTTACCGAATACAAGTTAGTTACTTCGAGAATTATATGCGGTCATCGTGGGATGGGGGTGTGGGGTGTGTGTGTGTGGGAAGCCTGAAGTGATGCAGGACGCAGACGAAAACCATATTGGTGAACCGACGAGCAAGTGTATGGTGCTGTCAAACCAACTATCATATTCAGGTTAAATCCGGGATTCGAACCAACGATCAGAGACTTCCCGGGCTGCACAGCGATTTGCGGGGCCTTATACTTCTGAACAAATTGTGCCCTCTTAACGTAAGATACAACATAGCACCAGTAAACATTTTAAACAAACTATTTCTTTCCAACATTGGTAGCAATTTGTATCTGGTCTTTAACGTGTTGTGGTGAATTTTATTCGAAATCTGATTTGTTCATTAACGAAATTGAACACTATGATCAATATATATGTTCAAAAATTTTGTTTTTGCAGTACAGTACAAAAGGAATAATATATATTCTGATTCTTACTGGCGACAGTTTGTATTTGTTTTCCATAGACATGAATAATTCTCCTAAAACGGTAAAAGAAATGTCCTCAAGGCTGTGAACCCACCATGTGTTCCATATCAAGAAAGCTGTTGCCACAAAACAAAGTTATAAATCAGAAAAACGGCAATCAAATCTCGCCGTTACTTGGTATCTGGCGAGACTGCTGAGATAGTACTTCGAAATCTAATTCCAGCGATATTTCATCTTCCAGACAAATGCAAACCACATTCAAAGACACAGAAAAAGAACTATGTTTTTGTGGACATCTTCAATAGCCGGGGAAAAACCCCATACACATTGTAAGGGGTTTTATCTGTAGCATATATGTATATATTCTCCACGTTACAATTATGATTTTTTAATTGTGTTATTGTGTTTCTGTAATTGTTTTTAAGGCAGACGGACCAGTGTCATTCGTATGCAGACATTTGCTGCTTTTACCAGTTTTTGTACCAGTATATTTTGATAGGTGAGGTGAGGTGAGGTGAGGTGAGGTGAGGTGAGGTGAAGTTAGGTGAGGTATGATGAGATGAGGTGAGGTGAGATGAGGTGAGGGTAACTGGATTTTAACGACGCGTTAGTGTGTTAGTGTATGTTAGTGTGTGTGTGTGTGTGTGTGTTAGTGTGTGTTAGTGTTAGTGTGTTAGTGTGTTAGTGTGTGTGTGTGTTAGTGTGTGTGTGTGTGTGTGTGTGTGTGTGTGTGTAAAATCATGGGTCCGTATCCCGGGCTAGGGTACTCGGTCTGTCAGCACCATACCCGTGGGTCACACCAGTGTGGTTGACGTCTACAGACGTGCGGGTCAGTCCAACTCACTCACCCCCAAAACCCTTTTTTCATAACTATTGCACAATCTTGATTCATGTTGTAAATGTACTTCAAACCTGTTATATTTCGCACAACAGAGGGTTTACTTCCAAATCTTGAATGTTGCTGACAAGGCCGCTTTATAACTTGCATTACACATTTTACAAAGTATGAAATGATATCATAATTAGAAATTGTCAGATTTGTCAGGTAAAGAAGACTAAAGTAGGCCAATGGGAGAAGGGACGTAACCTTTCCATTTTTAGTCATGTTTTATATTAATTTTATCCACATATCCTTTCGTTAGCTTCTTTTAACTAATACTGATCAAACTCACCCAGTAACCCATTTTTCTAATGACGAATTAAGCTATCGTTTTGAAAGGAACCGCCAAATTGACTTTGGTTTCTGGATCAGATACAGCACTACCGCCTCAAAGTATACACAGTAAACAATGTGTTCAGATCTTAAGCACAATCCTAAACACGTTCCTTATCAAATAAATTTGACATATTTAGGTCTAAACATCTTTAGATTTTGTTAAAAAGCTAAACATATTTAGTTTACCTGTGCTGCCGAGACTGTCGCCGTCAGAAATGTCAATTTGCCTAGTCCAAACCAAGGTGGGTTTACTTGTACATTTTCATGTTAATATTGTGCAAAGTACATTGTAAGCCCTGGTGGTATATGCGTTATGCAAGTGCCTGTGAATCTGATTTACGCATCTAATTTCAAAATATATTATCCACCTTATCCATATTTTACTTAATGCCCAATGATATGAACTTCATTTAAAAATGCCATTTCTCATTTCCATCTTGTCCGTGTTGTGATACAAATCTTCACCCCATTTTGGATAAAAAAGCCCAAATGGCATTTTCATTCAGTAAATATGGTTTACTCAACACTCAATAAAGTCACTTTCAGCTGGTATCCTTAATCGATATACGTAATGACACTAACGCGACTCCTCAGACAAAAAAGATTAAGCTGCTCATAACAACTCTACTAAAACCTGGTCATACACCTTTGCATCCTTGTAATGCCATACGTTACGTGTAGATATGGGCAGGTTACATATTTTTTTCAGCATAAGCCCTTGCAGTTCCGCTCAACACCGACTGAATATCGATAAAATATATTGATTAGATAATCAAATCATTGCAGGCCTTGAACAGGTTTACCAACTTACGCCGAACCAGACTTTGTTCGTGAGTATGACCTTGAAATATCGTTGTTTCAGTGACTCTTACATTACGTCAAGTGCACGTATGGGTGATTTGAAATCCTCAGACAAGTTTGATCTTCTGTATAAACCTTAACGTTTCTGTAAATTATTGTCAACCAAACGAAGTGCCATATCAATCGGCCCAGATTTATTTGTCTGATGGTCCTCTTGTGAAGCATGTCAAGACTCATTCCACAGTTTACTTAAACGAACCAAGGATGTTGGACATAATCTCATGTGAGTGTTGATTTTGTTGATGGTTCTCAACTGCTGGACGGTACAGAAATGATGTCAGCAAGCGAAGTGCCATATCAAATCGGCCCAGACTCAGCTTTTCAAGGAGAAGTTTTCTGAACGAACACTGCATCGAGTGATCGTGCACTTTGTTAAGAAGATCAGCAACCCTGCAGAGTCCTTCGCTTGGATGAAGGCGGCTGGCCTGAAAAATGAAACAGAACCCACTCGAAACCGTCAATGTGTGATTTTGCATGAAATATAGATTATGAAATGAATGTAATGAGACTGTCCAACCCATTGTCAGTAGATTCCCAGCTTTGGCACAAACACAATATCTTAAGCAACATAATGGAGTGGTTCGATCACTTTATTACCATTTTTGCCATGCTTGTGGTTTTGACACAGAGGTCCATCCATGGTACGACCCAGAATATGTATGACATCATACACAGGATCATCGAGGATAACACAGTTCTTGCTAGTAGTCAATTTGGCTTCAAACGTAAAGCTGTATATCTCTGTAAATAATTAGGACACAACATATTGGATTCTTTGTCGGAATTTTGGTCAAATGTGAAGTGCTTGCTGACAAGAAGTTGTCATTATCACTATGACACGTCTTACTCAGTAAGAAAATAATAAAAATGTAAACCTATCTCTTGGTAAAACTATGCATCTTATAAACTTATCATATGAGAACATACAAGTTGAACAAGTCCCATTGAGAAACATTAAGGTTTGATAGATTTCATTCTTGAGAAACTTAAAAAGTATTATGATCCAAAGTATGAGGCTTACCTGATTCTGAGACGATCTCCCACGCCTCCTGATCCCACACATAAATAAATAGATAAATTTGAAAAACATTACACGTTTGTTTCGTCACTTAAGAAGTTGCTTTAATGTTAAGAGAATAAACTAGAGGACCAACATGCACTGATCTGGTATGGCATTAAACCAGACGGGAAGGAATGTTCACAAACAGCTGCACTGAGCACACGTGCCTGTTGAAAGGTACCAGAAATTGCTATGTTGAGTTGTGTTCCTTAGCTCTCCCAGGGTCCGCTTATCACGGGTTCGAATTCCAGACTGGCACCGATCATGATTCGAGATCTGTCAGCATCATTCATGGTTAACGCTGTTTAACTGGTAAAGGTTTAAGACAAATGCAAAAAAATTGATCTTTCTCTCCTCCGCCCCAGTTTAAGCTGGTATGCCGTAATATATCTAAAAAGGTCACTCACTCACCTTCGATAGGTTGGTGTTCTGCAGTATAAACCCCATGAGGACGGCGTGGACCTTTGTGCATGTTCTCATTACTGGTTCACATCGTCCACGCCCCTGTTTTCACAGACAAAACTGAAATATTGCTGATTCGGGATATAAACAGCATTTACTCACTCACTTGCTAATATTGTGCTTCAGTGTCATACAAACATTCTTATTAACTTCTAAATGTTGTTCTGTCAGCTGTCAATCATTCAATCTTTATTCGTAATACTGTTAAGGTCAAATGCTTACAGCACATAATCCGGTGTTTTACACATTCATACACTTTCTTAGTTTCAAAGCATGATAAATTGACATAGATATATTTGTTAGAGTTTCCGTACAATCACATGTCTTTAAGTTACAAATATATGCTCTTAAATGATTATGCAAGGGATATATACATGAAAAGTGATATTCATCTTCATTACAACATTTTTTTAAAACTTTGAGTTTAAAAATACCTCCAAATCCGCCCTTTTCGATAAAAAAAATCATGTGAGCTATACTCAAATGCAGAAAGAGCTAAACTTTCGCAAAATTGCATTTGAAAGATAAGGTTCTGCTATAATATGCTGAACCGCAAAAGAAACGTCACCCCAAGTAATATAGCATGAAAAGTTGTCATTTAAATATTTGGGTAATTTTTGTCAAAGTTTCTAAAATGTAACATTACCTTGTCCGGGAAATGAAATTTGAGGATAAAAAAACAAAGCAGATAACAATAAAACCGATCGCCCAAACGCATCACGGCACCGGCCATGCTAACCCGATGCACGTGACTTCCGTGCAAATTGAAATGCACATGCGTTCCTCCATTTCCACCCAGATCGGAAAATATTCATTCGTTATAGAATTGCTACCACATGCCAAGATTGACAAGAAATTAGCGACACCAAGCCCTTGGACGATTGCAAGCTGGACAAACCGCCCGGCATGAAGCCATTGCATTTCAAGTCCACGTAGGGACCATATACAGGCTCCAGCAACGGTACCAGAACATCAACACTACAGATGACTGACAACGTAGTGGAAAACCAAGGGTCACCACCCAACGTCAGGATCGTCAGATTGTGTGACAGCATCTTCAAGATCGCTTTATTACTGCTGCGGAAACTGCTCCATAGACCATGGGGACACACCAGCGAAACATTAGTACGGACATCGTGCGTCGAAGATTGACGAGCAGACACCTCCACTGCCACAGGCCACACCGAAAACCTATTCTGACACCACGTCATCGCCAGGACCGTCTTCAGTGGGCAACACAGCACCAGCATTGGCGCCACCAGCAGTGGAGAAGAGTCCTCTTCTCAGACGAGAGCAGTTACTGTATCTCAACAGCAGATGCCAGAGAGAGAGAGAGTCTGACGACGCCGTGGGAAACGTTATTCGGATGCTTGTGTTGTTGAGAGAGACTCATGGGGTGGCATCATGGTGTGGTGTGGAATTGGTCTTGCACAGAGGGTCCAGAACATCGGTCCAGGGAGAGGCAATGGTGTCACAGCAGCTCGGTACATTGATCAAGTCTTGAGACCTCACGCCATACCTCAATTGGCACGTCACCGCAACCACGAGTTTCAGCATGATAACGCCCGTGCCCACACTGCGAGAGCAACAAGAGACTTCCTCCAGCAGAATGTCATTAGAACCATGCAGTGGCCTGCCCTCAGCTGAACTGCGTCAGGCGTTCCTCAGAGTGTGGGCTCAAGTGCCTATGGCCTTTATCAACCGCTTCATCCATTCCATGTATCGACGTTGCACGGTAGTCACCAATGCACATAGCGGACACACGAGATACTGACTTGTAATGCCATTTTCTCATAGACTAGTCTTGTGTTTCACTTTAAGAACATTTGACATTTTAATTTCAACCTTGATGATCATTTTTGGCATGTTTCATATTTTTAAGATGTCTCAAAGTATGTTTACAGTGTTTGGACAAATAAGGTTTATAAAATATCTAACCACGGTGACGTTGTTTTGCGGTTCATAATGATAATCTTGCTTATATATGTGTAATTAGCTGTCCTGGAACTGGACAAGCACCAATACCATTTTCGGAATGTACAATATGTTAAGATCTGTGCCAAACAGCTCAAATACGCATCAGCATGTCTACAGGTTGCTGTAACCAAATGTAAAACTGGCCACATTTGTATATCCTGTATTTTTAATTTTGATGCCCGATTTGGCCATGGCTCTCGCGGAGAAGCGTCAAATCGTAACATTTGCTTGTAGAGTATCTTGTAGATGGCATGTTTAAAAGGTTCACCCAGTATTTAGTAACCTTAAATAACTATAAAGCTACATGGGAAACCTTACAACATTTACCAAATACCCTTGCGTTTTGTGTGATAGATATTACACCCTTATGCAGGGTTTTCGATATTTGTCCTTCAGAAGAAAGGTGTATTGTTGTAATTTTCGAGGTTCGCTTTATGACTTTCATGTAACTCAAATATATGATTTTGATTTCTGTCGATATTATGAGTTGCCATGACAGATTACTGCAACTTAAACATAAACAGATCTGGACAGACAGGGTTTTAATGCCAGATGATTCAAACGAAGAACGAAGAATCTTGATCCATATGTTTTAACTTTCAGATACATCAAGAAGTTAGATCAGAATATTTGAAAAGTTTACGTTCTCAGGATAAGATTTTTCTCTCAAGGCCAATTTGTGAACTTGAGAGAATTCACTGCGGATTCACCATTGATCTGTACATGGCAGAGTTATTTTGACATTGATATGTTAGATAAATCTAGCAATGTGACATTATCAGTAATGAAAGATTGTTCAGCGGCTGCTAATTTGATTTGTGACGGGGTAGCGTGGTATATTTCATGCAGTGGCCATTGGGAATGGACTGAAAACATGACTCATTGCTTTAAACTATTATTTTAAGATAATAGTTGCAGTGATACATGACCATCGGTTATGAATCAGGTAAACAACTCTTTGTGGAACGTGTTATGCATAACATCTACATTGCAAAAAGTCACTGTGATCATAATATTTTCATCGCGTGTTAGATAACAGACGCAATATTTTACATTAAAATGGTTGGTTGGTTTGTTGTCTAACGCCGCACTCAGCAATACTCCAGCTATATTAAGGCGGTCTGGACCAGACAATCCAGTGATACACCGACTTATTTACATGCCCTGCTGTCGGTCACACACACACACACACACACACACACACACACACACACACACACACACACACACACCAATTGAACCAGGAATACGTCACACCATCCATCTTTGATGTTTGTTTGTTTATTTGTTGTTTAACGCCGCCCTCAGCAATATTCCAGCTGTATGAATGTGGTCTGTAAATGATCGAGTCTGGACCAGACATTCCAGTGATTTACATTATAAGCATCGATCCACGCAATTGGGATCGATGACATGCATCAACCAAGTCAGCGAACCTGACCCCCCGATCCCCTTTGTCGCCTCTAACGACAACAAGCATAGTCGCCTTTTTCGGCAAGCATGGGTTGCTGAAGACCTATTCTACATTCTACTATACATAAGGCATTTAATTGTCGACAAAATGTTTTAACAACGTAATTGAACCAACATGTAACTAACATTCACGGATGACATGCCATTTAATTTCACGATTAAATATAAAACGTCAATGCCAGAGAATAACCAATTCGCCTAAACAGATTCCATTGGTTGAAGAAGGCAAGATAGCGGTGAAGTTATATAAATGGATCAATGAAAATCGCGAAAAGGGTCAACATGTCCTGTCCTAACTGTAACACCTGCCACTTACACTGTTTGCATACAAAAGTAATTGTTTGTTGCCTGAGCCGCCACAGCAGTAATCCTGCCATGCGACGGCGGCCTGTTAACAAATCACACCATCCATTGATTGAAGGACCAGAAGAACTGGTCCACGATGATGCATTTACGGCTTTTGTTAAAACTAAAAACAACGTGTTAATTTTGAATGAGTTCTGCTGTGTGCAGAGATTTTGCTGCTTAAAGGTACGTTTACCTTGAACAAGTATAGCAATTCCTTGACGTCAAAGTTTTTGATTAATTTCACCCACACAGGAAGTGCAATGAGGTCTTTAAAAAAACACCATAATATTATTCAAGGGGATTTGAAATGAAATCTGATAAACAACCAGGGTCGAATACCCTTTGGTTGGGGGCAAACATTGTGCCTCGTACAATGTGACATCTCGCAGGTCATAATCAATGCATCAATGAGCAATCAATTTCGTCCCTCAACGAAACAGATCTGTTCTCACACCTGTCTTATGTCACATGCCACTCAATATCGCTTGCTCTCAGATCTCATCAACATTAGCTTCCATTTCCAATCGCTTTTTTAATCAGATACGGTGCTAATTAACTCGTCTAATCACACGATGCAGGTGCAAACACAAACACATCTCAATTTCACAAAAAACATGTGAATTCCATACAGATCATGTCAATTTCACATAAATCGTGTCCATTTCATACAGATCATGTCAATTTCCTCACATGTTATGGGTTACTCGTCACCCAGCTGGCTTGTTGATATCACCTCGTTTGTAGGAGGACGCTCGTAGATTATAGCCATGTTGCCTCGGACGGACAACCTTCCAAACCACCACACCATCGACTCCTGGAAACATGAGCAATACACGCTACAAAATGGGGTATATCGGTCAAAGACCAGACTGTATACTTGGGTATCCCTTACAACAGTTACAGAATCTTTCTGATTCCAATGTAATTTAGTCTTCATAAAACTTACCATGCGCCTGTGAATTTCCAAGCACTGTTTGACAGACAATTATATATAACGGAGCATTTCAGTAGAACATAATTGATCTGTGGCGATCCCAGGCCTAGGGCAGAATAGGTCCTCAGTATACGTTTGTGATAAGGGCTGTCTCAATAGAGGTGATCGTCACAATGTGCGAGGTGGGCGATTGTGTGTCATTTGTACTTGGACGGCCAGTTTGCTTGGCCATGGTCATTATTTACAAGACGCCTTGATATGGTTAGAATATTGTTGGGTGCAGCGTAAAATAATATTCAGTCATACAGCTCTATATCTTCGGTGATTTCCAGTCATTGCGGAAACTACAGGAGGATAATATTATCATTCGGGAAAAACAAGATGAGATTCAGGAAAAACATGGCAAATATGCGGACCTCGCTTTCGAAATGTCAAGCTTCAGTTGCATCGCAAGAACCAAGTCGTCCAACTACCCACTGGATGCCTTAGGTTTGGTACCTTGCACTCTGATGTCTGACACTGGGAGAGTACACGGGTTTGCTACCAGGAATACAATCCTTCTGGGTAATGCAGTAGGCTGCAGTGTTGGGGAGTCTTCACATTTACCCGACAAGTTCTGGGTTGGTTCGACTAGGCAGCGCTTCTTGGAAGAAGTCCCATTCGCTGTCTGGGCTGCGTGTAAAGGGGGCAAGGGCCCTGAGCTGATGATGAGCCTAACCAGCCTGACTGTGCCAGGATCACCCAAACCCTCTTTGCTGCATTTTATATTTTAATCTGTACATAATAAACGCGACAAAACCCTTTCCATATTCATAAGAAATCTCTGCCAAAAACAGAGTAGATTATACAATTCCGACCATATCATTATCATGTGTTTCTGAATCAATATCAAGTAGTGATGATACCACGACTTCGTGAAAAGATGAAAGCATCATGCCCCACTGGTGCCATCCGTCGCAAACACACGCAAAAGCAAGTCCACTGTTCACCTAAAGAAACATATGGCCCAAGTCAAAATAGCAAATTGCATCTGACATCATTTTTGTCACTGAGGCGTCCAATTTTTAACTGTCCTCCACATGTCTACCATAAAACTTTTTGAAAGCTTTACTGAAGCCTTGAATGTTGTAATCTTGATCAAATAACTTTTGAGCAAGAGTCGGATGAAGCTTGTCCATTCTACAAACACCTGTCAAGAGTCATGTGCAGTTAGGAACTTTGTGTTCGATGGATACTATCTTTTAACAAGGCGTCTCACGCGTACACCACCTCCTTAACTTCACATAAAACGTTCTATTCCGCGGAAACGTTTCAAGTCGTACACCTGTCTCAGTGGACAATTTGTCCTTCTAAGTTTAGAAATATCGTGCATTATCCTTTCTATGTATTATCGATAACGGGCTTAAACGGCAATACTCAGTATCGCTAAAACACCCCCCAAACACATATATATTCAACAAGTACAATATAAATCAGTGACGGATAAAATCGATATAATAAAACACTCCATGTGTTTTGTCGATTTTTCCCAAGAAAGCGCAATGGAGCTTCTTGCATTGACGTTCAGGGCATGTTGATAGCATGCTGATCGCTTGTAATGGTATTGTGTAACCAGCCATCAACTCCATTGATCTCAGAGACAAGGGCTTTAATTTCACTTTAGGAACTTTACTAACGCCGCCAGATATAATTTTGGTCAGCTCTGAAAAAAACACTCTTGCGGAATGTTGTTACCGATTATTTAAACTCCTATCAGTACTGCGGCAGCCAATGTGAATGGTGAAAGTTGAGCGTTGATGTTTGTCACATTAATTGTCGATAATTGAAATTAGTGCTACCTGTTAGCCCGAGGTGCATCTTTGCGGGTTTGAAAGCAGTGCAACGTGGTTTATAGTGAAATTACACATTACATCAAAATCGGTGGACGTTGTAGGTGCGTAAAATACTAAATTAGTTCACAAACTTGTAGCACAGGCAATATTCCCATGAGCCTGAAGGCCATGCACGAGAAAGACCATTTTAATGGCCACTGAAGTAGAGGCATGGTGATTGTTGACGTGGTACTAGTTTTATAGCTGATCGGGTACTCTGAAGGGTAAGCGTGCTGGAACACCATATAAATAACTCAGCTCTTTTATCAAACAGAAACAACACGATTACCTAATACAAGTTACTTCGAGAATTATGTGCGTGCTTCTTTTAGTTGTATAATAACTTGTACATCAACCCATCCTTTTCCATAAATCTGTATCCACGCGTGACTTAGACAGAACTCTTACAGAACTGCACCACTGTGTAACTAACTCAGTTGTTGATTTGTTTCCAACGGAAATAACACGTCTATCATACACAATTTTCTTCCACAGTTATTTGCGTGCATCTTGCAGTTGTATGTTAACGTGTGACTGAACCTGAACCAGCCTTTTACATATATGTGTTTCCACGCTTAACTTGGAGCACCTGACAGATCACTCACAGATTGTCATGCGTTGTAAATCATAGCTTCCCAGTACCAATATATCCTCCATTATCCAGACATTTTATCTCCATTGTATTGTGATAACACAGAATGTAGACATAATACACTGGATAATCAAGGCTGCTAAATTAGCAACCACAATAGTAATTGAAGCATATTCGTTAAAACACTTTAGAATAAAATAAAAGCGACAAAAACCTTTCCATACTCATTAGAAATCTCTACAAACTACCGAGTGTCTGTCCTCCAACGTATCAGTCCAACGTTGCCAGGTTTAACCAGAAAGATTTTTCTGAACATTTTATGAGTTTTAGTTTGCTCAAGCGGAAGGAATATATTTGGTATAACGCGTGTTGAACAGAATTTCAGTGACTGAAAATCATGAAATTAATTCGTCACCAACTTAATGATTTGCCGACCCCTCTGTCAAACCATGAATCATAGTCTAATAGCCATGCCCCGTGAAGATTCCGGGGTAGAATAGGTCTTCAGCAACACATGCTTGCCGTAAAAGGTGACTATGCTTGTCGTAAGAGGCGACTAACGGGATCGGGTGGTGAGGCTCGCTGACTTGGTTCATGCATGTCGTCGATCCCAATTGGGATATCAATCACTGGATTGTCTGGTCCACACTCGATTATTTACAGACCTCCGTCATATAGCTGGAATATTGCTGAGTGCGGCGTTAAACAATAAACTAACCATCCATGGCATGGAATATATATCATGTAAGGGTTTTCACGGTGTGAGCATGTCATGATGACAATAATATGTTAAAAGTATGTAATGTGGGATGGACATGATATTTTCCCGGAATATATGTATGTTTTAGATTGTTATACGAGTATACAAATTAACAGAAAATGGTATTTCTTTTCAATAAGACCAATGTCACACAGGGGTTACAAAATCTTTGGTCTCTTGGGACATTGTGATATCTACCCACTTCAGTATGGAGTGTATGAGAACTACAACGATAGCGGGAGAGTGCAGTACGACATTTATCTGTATTTATATTTAGAAGATACGGTTCAGCACAAAAAAATAATTTAAATTCCGAATAGGTACGCATTTTAGGACTACTAACAATATCTGAATGCCATTCTTGTTGATCAAAATATTTAAATCGTGATACAAATTCAAATACAAATAGGGGCACGGGTGGTGGCCCAGTCGTCTAAGGCTACTACACCTACTAATCTAACATCTCCATTGTACCATTTTTCATTTTCAGACAACATTCCTCCCTTATTGAACACACTACTTTAGTTTTATCAAAGCTAACAGTTAATGAATATCTATGGCAATAATATTTAAAAACATCAATGCGTTTCTGTAGGCCAAATAAGTATCAACAATTAAACTTACATCGTCCGCAAACAATTACAAAAACAGTTGAAGACTGCGCCTGGTTCACATTTGGATTCAATTTCTAGAGCCAAGTCATTTATAAACATATTATTTTTGTTTTTTTGTTTGTTTTGTTTTGCCACACTCAGCAATATTCCAGCTATATGACGGCGGTCTGTAAATAATCGAGTCTGGACCAGACAATCCAGTGATTGACATCATGAGCATCCATCCACGCAACTGAAATACAATGACATGCTTCAACCAAGTCAGCGAGCCTGACCTCCCGATCCCGTCAGTCGCCTCTTTCAACAACTCTTGTCGCCATCTAAGGCAAGCATGGGTTGCTGAAGACCTATTCTACCCCGGATCTTCACGGGTTATGAACATATTAAACAGAATGGGGCTTAGTATACAGAATCTGGGATTCGAACCCACAATCAGAGGACTCTCGCATAACACTGAACACTGAACATTGATTTGCGGCGCCTTAGACTACTGAACCAACTGTGTCCCCTAATAACTAAAGTATAGCACACATAAACCATTTCTTTCAAACTGCCACTCATACTAATTTGTATCTTGTCTTTAAAGCATAGAATTTAATTAAAACATGACCATGATTTCTCAGTAATATGATGAACATATATACTTTCATTAATTCAATTTGTACAGTACAATACAAAGGGGATATAGCATATTCTTATTTTTATAGACGACAGAGTGCAGTTGAATTTCCGAAGACATGAATAATTCATATAAAACAGGAAATCTCTTCAAGGCCGTGAACCCACCATGTGTTCCATATCAAGAAATCGTTGCCACGAAGCAAAGTTATAAATCAGCAAAACATCAATCAAATCTCACCGTTACTTGATGTCTGTCGGGACTGTTGAAATAAAAATTCCCAATTTAATCCACATTCAATCTCGAAACCACATTCAACGACACAGATAAAGAGATGTGCTCTCGTGGACATATTCTATGGCCGGTAGTAAAAACAGACATATTGTTTTATCTGCAGTATATATATATATACATCTTTTTGTTACAATGTTTTCTACTGTTTATTGTTTTTCGTTGCCAGATTCTTACACATTCTTTGTGATGTCTTTCAAAAGACAGGCCATTTTTATTCGCATTCAGACATTTACTGCTTTGATCGAATGTTGTTTTTGTTCAAATTGTTTTTAACAATTCTTTCACTGAAGTCTTGAGAGACGCTAACATCATTAGCACACCTTAAATTGTTTGGGAAAGTTGGCGAAACTGAATTGAAAAATATTTTTTTTATACTTTGAGTGTGTGAAAAACCGTCCTTTTCAACATGTTGTTTTTTTCGTGAGACGAATTGGAGCTTCTTTATCTATGTATAAATATAAATTCAACCAAACAAGAACTGCTTCATAAGATTATATGATAATGATTATATGTGAACATTGTAAACACAATATGGTGTTTGATGTAGCTGGAGAATTCCCCCTATTGTTGTATCATGCGTCAACATTGATCGGGTTTAGACATGGGCGGGGGAGCATGGAACAAAGACTCTTATTAAAGACAGACTCCACGGCATGTTGTCCATCTTTCATCTTGGTCCAGACATCGTAATCAATGCGAGAAAGTGGAAAGTAAAGAGGTGTCTAAGTGACTTAATCAAAAAAAATTGGACTTACAATTTGTCAGGGCATAATCCCCCTTTAATATACAGATACGGTAACGAAAAACCACAAGATGACTTTTGTTGACTTGCTGGGCTTGTAAAACACTGATTACAAGCCGTCGAAATACTTTTCTTTGAATTTCTCATCGCCCGGCAGACTATAATTCCAAAAATTCCATAAATATCAAAGTAAGGGAGGCGAGATTGTTTTACGAAGTATTTGCCATATTAGGAATCGAACCCTGATCTCCGCCAAGATCAGCGACTGCTTAAACCACTGTACTTTTCCGCCTTCCCCTTTTATTTCACTTACTAATATGAGAAGGGACCGCCTCCGTGGTCTTGTGGTAGATCGTCCGCCCAGAGAGCGGATGGTCAGGGGTTCGATCCCCAGCCGCATCAAACCAAAAGTCGTTAAAAGATGGTACTTGTCGTTACCCTGTCTGATGTTCGGCATTAAGGGGCTTTAACAGGGACCGGTCGGCTCGGAGTCAGTATACTGTGTCTCAGTGGGGTATTCATGTTAGACGGCGGCATGGTATCTCAGTGGGCTAGCACTATAAAATCGGCATTAGTCCGGATTAGTACAAGCATCCACAGATGATCACAAATATATACGTTGTAAGCGTAAATAACTTCATTTCACCTCAGATGGGAAGGTCAAGTGCCCAGAAGTTTCGAGCTTGTTCGAACCCTACGAAATAGTTTTCTGCCACATACCGACTTTTCCTTTCCTTTTGTGTCGCTGATACTGAAGTAACACATACAAATGATGTGGCATAAGAGGCCGTATAAGACACAGTGTAGAAAACATGCACTCACTGCCTACTTAATGTTCCTCATAGGCAATAACAGGTTCTGGGTTGTAATTCTGGAATGACCTCGACAGACGTGCAACTCCAGTTCGACGATCAATTCATCCAGCCTCGATACTCCAGCATCCATTGACACTTGGTAGATAAGTTATAGTGACGATGAAGTAAGCACCCCCTCCATCCCCCACCCCCCTTGGCATGCACACACTGTGCTTTCTTGAGGCTTGTTGTGCAAAGGGATTCATAAGGGACCAACCAACCAAGTAATATGTTATGAAAAATCCAAGCATCTCCTCCCTTCCCTCCCACACAAGAATATTAAGTGGTCGGTCCCTGATGTGCGTTTACCTGTTTCTAAATGATGCAAACTTTGCCTCATATGAAAGTGCTCATTTGATATACGTTACAAGGTGATTTCCAAAATGAAACACAGAGGTTCGCAAAGACCTTAATTGTGAAATCAGTAAATGACCTCACAATGTCAATGATTAACCAATAGTTGTGGTTATACGAGGGATGGTCAAAAACGTCTTAGCCAAACAAACAAAACAAACAAAACCAATCAATTGTGAAAGTGTTTAAATTTTATTTTTCAAAAAAAATATCCCTACTTTTCAATACACTTCTCATACCGACATCAGGAAGATATTTTCTGAAGCCACCCTAAAACACCCATTCATGGCAGCTTTCAGCTCATCGTTGTCGCCACAGCGCTGTCCACGAAGGGGTCTTTTCAGTTTAGGAAACAGGTGGAAAGCACTTGGTGCCAGGTCTGGCGAGTTATGGAGTGTGAGGAAGCTCTTCGAACCAACATTGTCGTACAAGAGCCTTTTTAAGTCGAAGGGTGTTTGAAGAGGCATTGTCATGAAGTAGTAGAACTCGAGCAGTCAGCATTCCTCATCGCTTTTTTTATAGAATCCCCCAGGCGATAAAGCAAATCAGCATAGTAGGCACCGGCAATCGTCTTTTGACTTTCTAAGTAATCAACAAGGATCCCACCCTTTACACCCCAGAATACAGTGGCCATAACTTTCTTTACTGATCTTGAAGACTTGAATTTCTTTGAGGCAGGAGAAGTGGAATGGTGCCATTCCATGGATTAACGTTTTGACTCGGGATTATAGTGGTAGACCCATGTTTCATAACCGTTACTAATCTCTTTTAACGAAATATGATGAAATCCTCCTCAATTAGCTCAGATCAGATTTTACAAACTTTGGCACCCATCGACCAGATTCATCTGTAAATGTTCATGAATAATAGTTTCAATGGATCCATGGCTTAGGCCTATATCTTCCTCGATTTCAGCAAAGGTATACGTCTATCTAACAGATTACGTTTTTCTATCTCCTTGATTAAACTTCATTGATGGAAGTTGTGGGTCAAGCAGTACTAGGGTCATCATCAAGGCTTGTTCTTCAAGCCTTAAACATAGCTGCCCAACGTTTAACATTTGAATAGCTTAGGCACTTATCCCCATATACTTGTCACATGCGGTCATGCATTTCTTGGGGAGTAAAAAAGTTGCTGGGTACCCGTCCTTTTCCATTTCTGTGTCCATTTAGACCTCTATCACGTTCAACCGGCTGTCACTAATATACAAACGGCCTCAACAGACCACATACACTTGCAATGAACTACCCAAACAATGTATTACATTGACTAGTTCACTTTGTTATGACCCATAGTTGAAAGTTAGTCAGGCTTAGAACATTTTGACAGCCCTCGTACACACTTCCAGCTAAACACTGTGTTGGGTTTACAATCAAAAGACCTTTGAATTAATGTAGGTGCACTCACGAATGTTCAGAATATTGCTACAGCTGAGTGGCTTGAAAGAGCTTGAATCAAATGTAGTGTTGGAAGCTGTCAGGAATTCGGTGCGTCATACGATTATTGCTCAGAAGTTGTTTGATCAACGTTACAACTTTCAAGGCCTCAGTAAAGCTGTTCAAAAGGTTTTATGGTTGACATGTGGAGGACATTTTTACATTTGACGCATCAGTAACAAAATTGATGTCTAATGCTAATCGGGGGCACGGGTGGCCCAATCGTCTAAGGCGCCGTGATTCGCTGTGCAGAGTTGCGTCCCTTGGGCACGCCAGAAACCTATGATTGTGGGTAGAAATCCCGGTTCGCCCGATTATGTTTCTAGGTTTGTCAGCACCATACCCGTGCTCGTGGGTTTCATCGAAGTGGTAAACGTCTGAGACCTGCATCACTTCGGGCTTTCCTCCCACATTAAGCTGACACGTCATGAATACTGAAATACTGTTAAAAGCGGCGTTACACCCAACTCACTGACTCACTCACTCTATTGCTAATCCCTATTTTGACACGTACCATATGTTCCCGTGTTTTTTCAGGTGAACAATTGACTTGCCTTTGCATGTGTTTGTGGCGTTGGGCCACTGGAGGGCAGGACACGCTACCTTTTCGTGAAGACCTAGTATCATCACTGCAGTGATTCATAAACAACACATGCTCAGGATATAGTCGGAATCGTACAATCGATTTTATCTTATGAATATCGAAAGGGCTTTGTTGCTTTTATTCCAATTAGGTTTCCAAAACGTACATGGCGAGTGATTTAGAATTCTGGTCGGACAAAAAGCCCCCTCGCTCTTATATAGGTACTACCAGCCTGAAACTGTCCCATCCAGAAACGTCTCGAACGATCAAGTCTGCCGTGTTCATGTACACAACAAGGACAGTTAACTTTATTTACAGAACAAGCCATTCTGAGAAACTCCATTCGCTGCGGTTAACATCTATCTACGACAGCACTTGTTTTTTACCAGTAATTAAATCCTTTGCTGCAATTGACAATTATCCCAAACATATTTACAACAGTTTCTACTGTCACTTTTGCATTAAATTTTGACATTTATTGATTCATCTGATACGTGCTCGTGTTCTTACTATTACTAAATAGTTTATTTTTGTTTGGGAATTCTTTGTTTGCACGCTATTTGCGTTCATCGTTGACAATAAGTGTTGAAGGAATGATATGACACTGACAAAACATTTGTAAAACCTCTACACATTTACTTAATCATCCCTCTAACACTCCAAATAAGTATCATATATTTTTGTTGATAAAGGTTTTCACTTCGATCTGGTATCTCCACTTTGAACACTCCATGAATTCTTTACCCTCAAAAGACGATAGTGTGTTTTTCTTACAGTGTTACTAACATGACGCATAAAGGTAGCGCTCATTCCACTCGCTACTTCATCCCATAACGAGGCTTTCATTGACCAGGGAGTATAAAGTTTACGTTGACTACTATGCAAAATGTAGAGGATAGTGGGCATCATCAAGACATATCTTCTGATCTATATGTTATTGACAAATGCAAATGATTAGCTTGTGCATTATCATCTTGAAAGATGAAACGTTACCCAACACATGGTGCAAATGGCACCTCGAGTGATGAAATTATTTTGTCCCGATATTATTGACCTGTGGCTCTGCCACTATCAATATGGACCGCAGTTCGACCAGGCACTGTGATACCACCGTTATGGACCCAACTACAAGAAGAACATAATGTACGACATTATAGCTAAAATGGATAGAATTATCATTAAAACGCCCGCATGTTATCAGAAATGAGCGGGCCATTGTAACTTGATAATGCCCTCATATTACTTGACGACGGGCCATTATCACGCCCGTTGTTAGGTGACGTCAAAGGATAGGGATACGTAACGTCACGTTCAATAGTGACGTCATCTGGTTTGTTCTATGACGTTTCCATATTTGTTAAAGTGGGTCAGTGATATTCGTGTTGATTGCAGTAAATGTTTCAAAACCGATATTGTTGTTTCTTTTTATTTGATAACAAATTATATTTTAGCTATAATAACGGTAATGCTATTTTTCAGGGCATTATCATTTGCAGAAGCCCTCGGTCTTTAATGGAAGACCTCGGGCTTCTGCAAATGATAATGCCCTGAAAAAGAGCGTTACCCTTATATTAACGTCCATAAAACGCTCATTAGGACGTCTCCAAACTCGATTCCTTGGGTCATAAGGCCACACTTTGATTATCCCAATGCTGACTCCTACACAAACGACCCCTCTGATTCAAATGACGTACACTAAGTTGTGGGATGAGTCGTAGACCTCGTTCACTCAAATGCCCTCCATGAAGACGATTTCGCGCCATCTTGGCATGTTCACTTACGCCAGTTGCCTGTTGAGACTTATCCCTTATCTGACTGGCAGTTTGCAACCGAATTTTTAATGCCATCGTTCTGAATAATCTGTCCTCGGCTTGAGTTGCTGCCCTTTGGTACCCGGAGCGGCGTCGATCATGTGTTTGTGGGAATCAGGCCCAAAATCTGCTGATGACAGATTGAGAAACATGCAGCTTTTGGGCAACACAATTCTGACGTGTCCCCACCTGCAAGATGCCTATGACACGTAAACGTTCAGCACGTTGCCAACGTCGCATGATCAATGCCGTTGCTTGCTTTATAATTAAATGTTATAAATACATTTTTTTTCAAAAAAAAGATGTGTCTTCTCACAACGAGGCTGAGTGACAATGGTAAATCTACATACCACCCACTTGCACGTGCTGTCCCAGGGCACGTGCTTCATGACTGTCAGAGTGTTGTGTTTGGGAGCTTGTTTTTTTCGGAAATGTTCTTGTCACATAAATAAATTACTTTCCTTGCCAGACATTGGTGTAGTTTCACCTCAAAACATAGTTTTTCCGTGCACCTTTTGCAGACTATAATAGTAGACTGACATTTAACGACGGTTACATAACGGATTCCATTGTAATTTATTAAGGTCATGTGTTACTTCAGGTCAGCCCGCCTTTGGGTATCACTCTATAGCTTCCTTGAATATACGTCAGTATATTAAATCCTTGTTGCTGTCAAAAGAAACTATTATTTGGGGACTGTTTAATATTTGTTTCTCAATCCACAACTAAGATATAATACAACTAAATATGAATAAGTAAATAAAGCGTCTTTGATGCCTTTGTCTTCTGGGGACTTTACACATGATTGTGAACAATAACTTATTTGAGCTACACATGGATCTAATTTTAAATCAAATTGTTATCGAGAATTTTTGGGTTACTTCTAATGTTCTTATTCGTAGTCAGTTTTCCCTGTCAAGAACTCATGATCATTAGCAACCGTGTGAGATATTCCAGGTCAAGTCGAATTTAATACCTTAAAAGAATTCATAAAGAAAATCAAGTCGACATGTATCTGTGTGATAAATACTTTAGAACACGATTTGCCTGGGAGTCAATTTTGTCAAGAACCGTTTTTGTTCCTTCTAGATTATGGCTGTTGTAAGTTGCCCTGATCTAGGGACATTGGTTTCATGATTTCATGGAGTGTTTACCTGCAGTTCTAGAAAACCTTAATAATTGAAAATTGCCATTAGTATGACATGCATGAGGCATTTGTCCTTTCTTGAGAAACCACTTTTGCAAAATCTAAGTGATTTCATAAATCAAATAAGTTTGTATTTCTGTGTGTACGCGCAGATGGTGCATTGTAGGTTTAGTTCGAATAATATAAATCTCTCTCTCACTCTCACTCTCACTACATTTTTTTCAAGTCAACGGTAAAGGTCTAAGGCCAACGTCACTTTCATCTTTCTGTCCGCCAGTTGAAGCTCATGTGACATAACATGGCTTGTAATGACAAAATAAAAGACGTTTGCTGTCCTTCTATCCAACAAACTGCCAACGTCGATGTATTGACTCTGTTTCTGGCATCTGAAAGACGTCGACTTAGCCATGATCACAAGAAAGGAAGGAGGCCAAATAATACCATTCATTTAAATTTGGAAGATCTATTGCCTCTCCTTCAAGAACCATTGGGACAGCGCAAGGTAAGAGCAAGACTACACTCTGTGTCACTGACAGAAATGAAACGACCACAGTATCGACTAGAGTACAGTTCTTGATATTGCTTTGAAATGTTTGAAACCGGAAACAGACTTCACTCAATCAGACAAAGTCAGCAAGTTCTTGAATTTGAAATTTGCAACCATGGTATTTGATGCCTTAAATTTCAGTTACATTCTCGGACAAATTCAGTTTCCCAAAACGATCCATGAATTCAAATTTCAGGAACCATTAACAATTTAATTTTACCTATATTAAAGGAACGTGTTGCAGAACGTGGACGCGGCAGTTCATGGTGTACATTCCACTACTTTTGGCTGCCAATTCTCATCAAACTGCCACCAACCTGTACGTCACATAATCACAGGTGACGTCTCTATTGTTGATAATAACAACCTTCGTCAGATATTCAAATATGGACCAAAATATCGTGATCAGCCTCCTACCAACTGGATCACAACATTAAAATCATTGGAAGCTGTCAAAACAAATGCCAACAAATTGGCCAAAAGAAAAGAGGAACATGTTAATGTCTTTCAGAGTGGGTTACGTCAGTGCGTGATGTCAATTGGAGAGCATGAGAACATTTCATATGTCCAGTGAAATATCAAGTTTCTCTCATCGAGTGACGGTGGAAAGGAGATATTTTCACGAGTGGCGTAGCGCACAGACACATGGGATATCCTATTCACTATTTACTTTTTGTGTAGTTGTGTACTGGGATATTAAATGATTTCATTACAAAAGTAAACATCTTTAAAGGTAAATTCTACCTGACACGCAGGGACCTTTCGCCACTCCTCCTAATTGCAACTAAAAAGTAGTTCCGTGTAAGCAAAATCTTTTAAAAAATAAACAAAAGTAAGAAAAACTGTTTAGGTCACGGAAATCCTATAACATACAATATAATTTGGATCAACTGCACCACATCATCATTGACCACTCCAATCAGTGAACTGTTGTTGGTTCAGTTATTTCATTGCCTTTGAACTTTGGTCACTAAGGGCACGAAGCCAGTCAACAGAAAAAACATATAAACTGTGTGTTGTTTTTAGGAAAACACTGTTTATTGTTATTACGGAAGTGCTTTACTCAATGCTAATAAGCGGTACTATTTGCTGTTGGATTGGATTAAGGTAAGGATATGTATCATTCCACTGAGGATGGAGTGGGGGAGTCGCATTAATCTTGAGTCGCATTTTTGGTAATGGATCAGCAGTCGTATTAATTTGGAGACGCATTAATTTCAAGATTTCCAGTATCATATAATGCCACCTATGAGGCCAGTATGTCAACTGCAACTATGAAATCTGCAAAAAGCATGCATCAGTACTTTGACATGTTCCTTCACCTTTTGTACTGGATTCCAAATGTCAGGGTCCAGCAAATGTACCACCAAATTCCTGTAAATCGTTAACCACAATCCGTAATACAATTCTTGGATGGACTTTCTTTAGAATCACAGAAGTATTTGAGACAAATAGATTAAATACCACGAGGATTCTCAAAAACACCAATGATTTGCTTGACATTTTGCGATGTAAAAAAAAAGTTCAATTCTTTCGAAACGTTTCATCTTTGAACTTTGCACACAACAAGATGAAGGAAAACTTTGATTCCTTGATTCATGGGGGCGTTTGTCATAGTGACCATAGATATTGTTTATATAATGTATCTTCAGGGATTCAGGACAATTTGTCAAAGATGAAAGCAACGTTAACGCCGTCTGAAATTGACTGAGAATACAATATGTGAAATGTTGCACTTCCTCATTGATAACTATTAGGTGCGATAGAGCATGCTCTTTCTACGAAAATTTCAAAGAGCATCATACGACTCTTGCTCAAAAGTTGTTTGATCATGGTTACACCATTCAAGGCCTCAGAAAAGCTTTCAAAATGTTTTATGGAAGACATGGAAAAGACAAACACAAATTTGTGAGAAAAATCATGCCCGAAGCAATTCCCTATTTTGACAAAATGTGTCCTTGTTTTTTAGGGTACAATTGACTTGCTCTTGCATGTGTTTGTGACGGGTACCACCGGAGGGGCAGGATGCTTTTTCCTCTTTGCCTAGTAACGGCTGGTATCATCACTATTTGACAGTGATTTATAAACACAGGTCATGCTTATGACAAGGTCGGAGATTTCTTATGAATATGGAATGTGTTTTGTCACTATTATTTTGTACAAAATCGTGTGTGGGGTCAAACCGGACTCACTCACTCCACTTAGACATGTTGGCGTTCTTTAGTATCAGTCAGCACCATTCTATCGGTCGAGGCGAAAGTCAAATACTTTTGATTTGAAATGACAAATGATTCAAACGGAGAAATATATTTTGGCTGATCGTAATCATTAAAACTTTAGAAAGATGTATTTCATGAATACATGTATATAGCTTGGGGACAACATTTCAATTTGTCCGTAGTGACATTTTGAAGAGAGTATATTCAGCCTTCCTTGGTAATTGCCCTGTAAATATACATGCTATTTTGAGTGGAATGTGATTCACGGCCTCAGCAAAGCTTTTAAAACGTTTTATGGTGGACATGTGGAACATATTTCCAGATTTGACTCAGAATTGATGCAATCCACGACTATTTTAGTTTGTACCAAGTGTTCCTGTGTGAACAATTGCCTTGCATTTGGATTTGTGGCACCGATGGGGCAGGATACGCTTACCTTTTCGCGGACACCTGGTTTCATTACTATTTGATAGTGATTCATAAACACATGCTCATGAAATCGCATCATGGACACTGCTTTTAGCAGATATTTTTTTAATGATTGTGGAATGGGTTTCGTCGTTTTTATTCTCTTGACAATTAAATTAAGCTGAAAATAGATACTATAACGTTTCAATACTTATTCATACTTTCTTGTGACACGTGAGTTTAGATGGAAATTAAAAAAAAGAAATTCCAATGAATGTGAAGTTGTAAAATATTTTTTATGAACGTGAAAGAAATCTCTAGAGATTCACTATGAATCAATTCATGACAAAGAATACATTCCCTTTTGACACTGGTATGTTAAATAAATATAGCAATGTGACATTAGTGATACATTATAGTTAATTTTATTTGTGACGTGGTAGCGTGGTATATTTCACGTTGTACCTTGGGAACTGGACGGAGACCATATGAAGATCGCAGTAAGGAGAACTTTAGGATATTGGTTGCAGTGACCGGTGTCTTACGTGTAGAACATAACTTCTCCACATTGAGAAGTAACTGCGGATATATGCATGCTGTTAGTTTCACCATTCTCTTTTGACTTTTCTGACGTGTTACGTGTTGACTCCAAAATTTAAATGCAAAGGTGGACCTTTAAATCCGTACATACAGAACTAAATTGTGAAATATATTTTGGCTGATTGAGAAATATATTTTGGCTGATCGTAATCATTAAAACTTTAGAAAGATGTATTTCATGAATACATGTATATAGCTTGGGGACAACATTTCAATTCGTCCGTAGTGACATTTTGAAGAGAGTATATTCAGCCTTCCTTGGTAATTGCCCTGTAAATATACATGCTATTTTGAGTGGAATGTGATTCACGGCCTCAGCAAAGCTTTTAAAACGTTTTATGGTGGACATGTGGAACATATTTCCAGATTTGACTCAGAATTGATGCAATCCACGACTATTTTAGTTTGTACCAAGTGTTCCTGTGTGAACAATTGCCTTGCATTTGGATTTGTGGCACCGATGGGGCAGGATACGCTTACCTTTTCGCGGACACCTGGTTTCATTACTATTTGATAGTGATTCATAAACACATGCTCATAAAATCGCATCATGGACACTGCTTTTAGCAGATATTTTTTTAATGATTGTGGAATGGGTTTCGTCGTTTTTATTCTCTTGACAATTAAATTAAGCTGAAAATAGATACTATAACGTTTCAATACTTATTCATACTTTCTTGTGACACGTGAGTTTAGATGAAAATTAAAAAAAAGAAATTCCAATGAATGTGAAGTTGTAAAATATTTTTTATGAACGTGAAAGAAATCTCTAGAGATTCACTATGAATCAATTCATGACAAAGAATACATTCCCTTTTGACACTGGTATGTTAAATAAATATAGCAATGTGACATTAGTGATACATTATAGTTAATTTTATTTGTGACGTGGTAGCGTGGTATATTTCACGTTGAACCTTGGGAACTGGACGGAGACCATATGAAGATCGCAGTAAGGAGAACTTTAGGATATTGGTTGCAGTGACCGGTGTCTTACGTGTAGAACATAACTTCTCCACATTGAGAAGTAACTGCGGATATATGCATGCTGTTAGTTTCACCATTCTCTTTTGACTTTTCTGACGTGTTACGTGTTGACTCCAAAATTTAAATGCAAAGGTGGACCTTTAAATCCGTACATACAGAACTAAATTGTGAAATGACCGCACACGTTCAATGAACAATCAACACATTATATTGAGATACACATGATTAGGTTCACAATAATAACAGGTAATAATCCGGCTCATATATGTGGCATCAGCATTAAATAATAGGCCCTGTTACAAAGATCTTTACATTCACCAATGTCCAGTATATGTCACAGTTGAATGTCTTGAATAAGAATTGTGCTCTGTCCCTGAGTCCAGGAAACAGTGGTGGAAGCAGGCAGTGGGTTCTTTCAGATAGGTATCCAATCTACACTCAGCAAGTAGATAGGTCAATAAAAAAGGTGTACACACTGTATAAGGCGTAGCAAAGATCAAACCTAGCTTTATATAGGTGTAGCCAGCCTTCTAGAAAGCCACTCGTTTTTCGATTTTGAGCAAGTCCTGTCGGCCTCGAAACGGGTCCCCTAACCCCCGGAGAAAAAAGATGCAAAAGGTCAAGGTCGACTGCCAAGGTGTTCGGAGGGTCAAGGCCTTGTGACAATTTTGAAATTTCGGCTCCATAACAAAGGATTGAGATTTTATGAGCTCTTAATAGTGCTGCCACTAACAATGACTAGAAATAAATGTACAGTCAACATATACTGTCCCTCTTGTTATTTGAATGTCGAAAGTGAACTGGTGTTTGACGACAATCTCTAAAGTGTGTGTGCGTGTGTGTCCTTTGAATGATAGACAAACAAGGATGCGACAGAATCCACTACATGAGAACTGTTTTGTATTTTGATGCTGACTAAAGTCATGCTCGTGTATATTTCCGCTTTCACGATGCTTAGACATTTTTATTGTTGATGTTCACGGATCAGGATTTTGTTGTTGTTGTACTGTATAATCATAAAGAAAACGTCATCTACACAATCACATTTACGTCACAACATTTATTTCGCAATATCATACTATGAACATTTTTCTTGATTCTGTCGGTACGTGATACCGTCAAGTCGTATACAAGAAACTCGGATGTCTCGAACCTTTGGAATATCTCAGACAATGCTTTTCACCATTAAATTGACCCGAAAGATCTGTGAATGTTGGTTAAAACACATGTAAAGATCCTATAGTATGACACATATACGGAAATGCCTGAATTTACACATCCTCGATTACCCAGTGTATGACATCTCCATTCTATTATGATGAATACCCCGGACACATTCACTGCAATAGTTTTGATTCCGATTCAAAATACGTGACGCTAAATATAGCCATCCGGTGAAATTGCGCCCACGAGCAAGGGGATGCAAGTGATGGTTGAGTGATAATGAAAACTGATGTGATTGGATGTAGAATATTTGTCATGATATAATTAGGAGATAAACATACCGTGTTTTCAATTTAGAGCTGGGTTACGTGTAGATTTAACCTCGCTAAATTGAATTTGGAACCGAACGCGCAGCGTGAGGTTTCAAATGTTAAATTTAGCGCGGTTTATCTCCATTCTATTACTAAATAAAACGCGAACTCTTTTGGTGTTAGCAAATATACTGAGTGAAGCGGCATGGGTTGAGTCCAGTGTTTTGAGTGGGTTATCGATCTGAATTACACAATCACGGAACAAAATATGGCGCTGTATATACTCAAGCAGTTTGTTGACACCGTTATACTCCACTCGAACATATGACAGGCATTGAAAGCATATACACGTTAGCACGTCAGCTTGGTAAGCTAACATGAGGTTGGCATCCCTAAAGAAAACAAAGCAAGCTTATCAAGGCTTTCGCTCTACATCGCACGTCACCATTATGACGTCATATCGCTCGTTGTGTCGCAAAAGATATGACGTCACAGTCGTATACAGAAAAGCGCCAAAATTCCAAGCTCTCCGTTGTCTCCAAAACGTAAATACATTCCATTTGTAGATTTCTATCTTGTTTTCTCCACGAAATGTTTTGCCACCTTTCCTTTGAATATTGTAGTAACCGCATCTGTGCATTTTGTAACCTGTAATTGTAGATATAATTATTTATATATGCCTACCGACAATGACTGAAAATAGTACTATTCTATGAATATTAGCTTCCGCGGTGATGCGGCCGTCAGACCACCTGTTTCAATCAGAGGGGGTGTATTGTGATTTAATAGCCTCTGATTGACCAATCAGAATCGAGTAAATTCCAAATTCATGGTAGAATGAACACATAATACACTGGTTAATCGAGAATGGTATTCAAACTACACCAGGCATTCGATCATCAACAACTTATTTTAACACCTTAATAGAACCAACATATAACGGATATTCTCAGTTGACCCGACATTGATTAAATCACATTTCATTTAGCTTTAATACTGTTAAAAGTGGCGTAAAACCCAACTCACTCACTCATTTAGCTTTAACCAATAAAACAAGTCCTTGATGTCGAAATTTCCGATAAATTTCATCGTTAGATGCACAGGAAGTTCAATCAGTGCTGTTTCAAACGAAAAGCCCACCATAATATTATTTCAGGGGTTTTGAAATCAAAACCAAATCTCTTGTGAACAATAACGGTTAAAAACTCTCTGGTTGCCTCTGGCAGCCTCTCAAGCCGTACTCAATGAGCAATCAATTTCTGCCCGTAATAAAGTAGATCTGTTCACACGACCGCCATAAGTCACATGCCACTCAATATCGCTTGCTCTCATATCTGATCAGTATTAGCCTCCATTGACAATCGGTTTATTAATCAGACATGTTGATAATTAACTCGTCTAATCACACCATACGGGTGCAAATACAAACACAACTCATGTCAATTTCACATAAATCATGTCCAATTCATACACATCATGTCAATTTCCCCACACGTTAAAGGTTACTCTTCACCCAGCTGGCTTGTTAATGTCACCTCGTGTATCGTAAGACACTCGTAAATTAAAGCCATGTTGCCACGGACGGACAGCCCTCCAAACCTCGACATCGTCAACTCAAACACAGTCATAAACACTGTGAAATAGCCAATATTGGTCAAAGGCCGGACTGTAATACTTGAATATTTCTAACCCCAGCTACTGATTTGTTTCTCATTCCAATGTAGTTTAGTCTCTAACAGGGGCAGGGGAGAATACAATACGTCCTTAATACACGTTTGTCTTAATATTTGTCTCAATAGAGGATATGATGGTCACAATTTTGTGATTTGGGCAATTGTGTCATTGTACCCGGACGGCATTGGTCTGTGCTCATGTTATCACCCATTGGTTTGGTAGACACACATACAATGCTATATAACATGAATCGTCTTTTGCATAAATGTGTATCCCCTCTTGACTTGACAGAGGACAGACAGATCACCACCGGAACATTGCAGATGTATGTTGACTTGTGCATGAATCGCCCTTTGCATAAATGTGTATCCCCGCTTGACTTGACAGAGGACAGACAGATCACCACCGGAACATTGCAGATGTATGTTGACTTGTGCATGAATCGTCCTTTGCATAAATATATATCCCCGCTTGACTTGAAGGAGGACAGACAGATCACCACCAACACATTGTTGATGTATGTTGACTTGTGCATGAATCGTCCTTTGCATAAATGTATATCCCCGCTTGGCTTGACAGCGGACAGACAGATCACCACCATAACATTGCAGATGTATGTTGACTTGTGCACGAATCGTCCTTTGCATAAATGTATATCCCTGCTTGGCTTGATAGAGGACAGACAGATCACCACCGGAACATGGCAGATGTATGTTGACTTGTGCACGAATCGCCCTTTGCATAAATGTATATCCCCCCTTGGCTTGACAGAGGACAGACAGATCACCACCGGAACATGGCAGATGTATGTTGACTTGTGCATGAATCGTCCTTTGCATAAATGCATATTCCCGCTTGGCTTGACAGCGGACAGACAGATCACCACCGGAACATTGCAGATGTATGTTGACTTGTGCATGAATCGTCCTTTGCATAAATGTATATCCCCGCTTGACTTGACAGAGGACAGACAGATCACATGGTGGTCCCACAGATGCTCATGTGTTGTGAATCATCGCTGTCAAGTACTAACGCATCCAGGGCTTTATTTAAGAATTGACCGCAAGCTCCGACGTTCATACAGTTTGGCCCTCACTCTATGAAGGTTCATACTCCAATGAATTCACACAAAATGAAAGTCAATTCTTATAATTTTTTTATCACAATTTCTTACCTCAAAGGATGTAGGCCAAGATCTAAACACAAATTTATTTAGTACGTGTGACTTCATGTTTACACTGACAGCCATACAACAACCAGCTATATCGCGGAGCAAAATAGTTCCTCAAAAAGAGAGGTGACATGGGCGTATGGAGGCACAACTTGCTCTTCAGAAACATCTTAAGCAGCACATGTGTTCAAATCATATCCTCATTAGATGAGAAAGGTCTGTAAAGAACTACCTCAGTCAGCCAGTCACAATGACAGCGCGTCGTACTACATTTACATCAAGTACAAGACGTCAAAATGGCCGACACGATAAACGTGACGGGAGAGATTTCCGAAGTTCTTAATGAACGTGTGGCGGTTACATGTGTTAGTCATCATTTATCAACTGGCCGATCATTGAAAGGTGAATAAAGATGCGTCAAACAGACACTAAGGTAAATTCATAGATTGCTGGAGACCAAGAGATTGCTGAGACCAAGAATAAAGGTTCTAAATGATCAGAAAGAACGCTTTTGTGTGTTTTCGTGCTAGGGATTTCCCAGGGATTTTCCCAGGAATGTGGAAGTAGTCCGTCAGTGTTTACGTCATTTCAAGAACACCGTCTCGTGAAAAACGTATGAACGTCAAATTGTGTCGTTCATACACTTATGAACGTCAATTTCGCGGTCATGTGACCGCTCTCTAGTCCAATGGAAAAGCCGTATATCGTGTAAACTTCAAATAAAAACATTATATCTCCTTCTAGTATGATACACATGGAAATACATGTTATACACTGGATACATCGAGGCTGCCCGGGAAGCTAAACTAGCTCCCAGATCAGAAGATTTCAAAATACAGAAAATAACTCAACAACCGGAACGCAATGCCAGCATTCCGACGTTACTGATCTCACCACGAAAGGTGTTTTTGAATATTGGTTGAATTTTGATTTGAATGAATACGTTTGATACGTACAACACCGCTTTTAACCGAATTTCAGTTGCCAAATTTTTGAAATCAATTCAAGTCCTAAAAATCCTTTTATATATTTTATTAGACATCTGAATTGTACATCACGAAAATGAACAACATCATCAAGAGGAATAAATCCAATAATTTAATTTGTGCAGAACATTAGAAAGGGATATATTCTGATTTATGTTTCTTACTGCCAAAATAAGCATGAATAATTCACAAAAAAACAGTAAAAGAAATCTCAAGGCCGTGAATCCACCATGTGTTCCATATCAAGAAATCTGTTGTCACGAAGCAAAGCTATAAATCAGTAAAACCACAATCAAATCTGGCCGTTACTTGATATCTGGCGAGACTGCTGAAATAAAATTTCGAAATCTAATACATCTTTCAAACAAACTTAAACCACATCCTAAGACGCAGAGAACGGAGCGTGCTTTCGTGGACATGACGTGAACGCAAACATATACGACAGACAGGATGTTTTTAGTTTCATTACATACGTCTCTTCTTTTTGTAACAATGCTTTATACTTTCACATCGTGTTATCGTGTTCCGCTGGAGACATACCAAACGGCAGGCATACCAAACGGAGGACATACCAAACGGCAGGCATACCAGTGTAATTCGAATGCAGACATTGTCTGATGTGATCGAATGTTTCATTATCAAATAATTTTGTTTTTTAACCATTTTCATGCTAGTATGTTTTGATAGACGTTTATATAATCAGCACACATTGTTCAGGAAAGTTGGTGAAACGTAATTAAAGTATATTATTATATTTTATTTCATGACTTTGAGTGAGGGAAAACCGTCGTTTCAAGATATGTATATTCATGAGAGCTTCTTTCTGGCATTTATATTTAAACAAAATTCATCCAAACAAACACTTGTTAATAAGCAATGACAAAACATGTATGTGAATGTTGTTATCAACATATAGTTTCCAATGTAGCTGGTTAATTTCGCCTAGTGTTGTACTTGGTCTGAATGTACAGAGAGAATAGGCTCAGGCGTATTTGTAACCGTAGCATGTTTCACCCATATCATTAATCTCAATCCGTGTGGTAATTAAAGTGTTGGTCTGTAACATTCTAACCGTACTTGATTTTCTTTTCCAACAGAAAACGTCTTTCAACTTTACATCATGTTTAGATAACAAATACGTATTAAATTACGTCCAGATTGAACTAAACTATCAATATGAGTATCGCACACGGTCTCATTTTTTGACAGACCAAGCTCCACAGAATGTTGCCCGCCTTCAGTCCAGGCCGAACTAAGACATCGTGTGTGTGTAATTACTGCCTTGTGTTAAACTAAGACATCGTGTGTGTGTGTAATTACTGCCTTGTGTTAAACTAAGACATCGTGTGTGTGTGTAAGTACTGCCTTGTGTTAAACTAAGACATCGCGTGTGTGTAATTACTACCTTGTGTTAAACTAAGACACCGTGTGTGTGTAATTACTGCCTTGTGTTAAACTAAGACATCGTGTGTGTGTAATTACTGCCTTGTGTTAAACTAAGACATCGCGTGTGTGTAAGTACTGCCTTGTGTTAAACTAAGACATCGTGTGTGTGTAAGTACTGCCTTGTGTTAAACTAAGACACCGTGTGTGTGTAATTACTACCTTGTGTTAAACTAAGACACCGTGTGTGTGTAATTACTGCCTTGTGTTAAACTAAGACATCGTGTGTGTGTAATTACTGCCTTGTGTTAAACTAAGACACCGTGTGTGTGTAATTACTGCCTTGTGTTAAACTAAGACACCGTGTGTGTGTAATTACTACCTTGTGTTAAACTAAGACACCGTGTGTGTGTAATTACTGCCTTGTGTTAAACTAAGACATCGTGTGTGTGTAATTACTGCCTTGTGTTAAACTAAGACACCGTGTGTGTGTAATTACTGCCTTGTGTTAAACTAAGACATCGTGTGTGTGTAAGTACTGCCTTGTGTTAAACTAAGACATCGCGTGTGTGTAAGTACTGCCTTGTGTTAAACTAAGACATCGTGTGTGTGTAATTACTGCCTCGTGTTAAACTAAGACATCGCGTGTGTGTAAGTACTGCCTTGTGTTAAACTAAGACATCGCGTGTGTGTAAGTACTGCCTTGTGTTAAACTAAGACATCGCGTGTGTGTAAGTACTGCCTTGTGTTAAACTAAGACATCGTGTGTGTGTAAGTACTGCCTTGTGTTAAACTAAGACATCGTGTGTGTGTAAGTACTGCCTTGTGTTAAACTAAGACATCGCGTGTGTGTGTAATTACTGCCTTGTGTTAAACTAAGACATCGTGTGTGTGTGTAATTACTACCTTGTGTTAAACTAAGACACCGTGTGTGTGTAATTACTGCCTTGTGTTAAACTAAGACATCGTGTGTGTGTAATTACTGCCTTGTGTTAAACTAAGACATCACGTGTGTGTAATTACTGCCTTGTGTTAAACTAAGACATCGTGTGTGTGTAATTACTGCCTCGTGTTAAACTAAGACATCGCGTGTGTGTAATTACTGCCTTGTGTTAAACTAAGACATCTCGTGTGTGTAATTACTGCCTTGTGTTAAACTAAGACATCGCGTGTGTGTAATTACTGCCTTTTGTTAAACTAAGACATCGTGTGTGTGTAATTACTGCCTTGTGTTAAACTAAGACATCGTGTGTGTGGAATTACTGCCTTGTGTTAAACTAAGACATCGTTTATGTGTAATTACTGCCTTGTGTTGTACTAAGACTTCGTGTATTTGTTGTCATTTGTAGTCAACTCCTTGTGTTAAACTATGACATCGTTTATGTGTAATTACTGCCTTGTGTTGTACTAAGACTTCGTGTATTTGTTGTCATTTGTAGTCAACTCCTTGTGTTAAACTAAGACATCGTTTATGTGTAATTACTGCCTTGTGTTGTACTAAGACTTCGTGTATTTGTTGTCATTTGTAGTCAATTCCTTGTGTTAAACTAAGAAATCGTTTATGTGTAATTAGTGCTTAGTGTTAAGTTTTTAAGTTCACTGGTACATTGCTCTAAATCATACAATCTTAGAAAATAAAGAAATACAGTGACTTTAATCAAATTTACTGGGCTATTTCCTCCCTTGTGTGGAAATCAAGGGTCAATGTCGTGTTGTATAATAACCCGAGCAGCTTTTTTCACGGTCTTTTGGACAGCCATTTTTTCTGATGACAATCCACCATTAATATACAGGTATAGAAACGAACAAACGCAAATTATTTAAGTTCATCCTATTGACATGACAACAGAAGTGTATTTTATTGCTAACAGCGGGGTGGTGTAGCCTTTTGGTTAAAGCATTGTAAACACCACAACAAAACACAACTTTGTGTCTGAAGTAAGGGAGACGGGATTGGTTTTGGCTATATGTGGGTCTCACTCACTCATTCACTCACTCATCCCTTCACCCACTCATCCAACCACCATACACACCCACTCACTCACTCTCACCTACCCGCCCACATAAAAAACCCACCCACATACCCACTTACTAACTCACTCACTCACCCACCTATCACCTACCCACCCACTCAGTCACTTTCACTTACTCACCCATCCACTCACTTTCTCCCACCCAGTCATACTCATCAACCCACTCGCTTTCACTCCACCCACAACCCCCTTACTCAATAGATATATACATGTATAAGTTCACATGAACAGATGAGACGGACACCAAGCCGAGATGGTTCGCACTGGTTCAAACCCGATCAAATAAATTTCTGCACAATCCGACCATCCTATCACTCGTCCACCAACTCACGCACCCACCCATACTCATTCACTCACTCACACTCACCCCCAAATAAATTTCTGCCATAATCCGCCTCGGCTTGATGGAGTTTCATTACGTGCACATGCTCACATGAACATCTACATTTATGTTTAAAAATGCACAAAATTGCAAAATAAATCCAACCACAAATATCTGCTAAGAGCGCCATGTTCACATCAACGTGTCGAACAAAAAATGCGTTTCTTGATATTTTTATCTCAACTGTGGGGCAGACATAGTTAGGCTTATTTGGTGTGAACTCGACATGGAAACGACGCCCTGCTATCGTAATGGTCCTCAATGGCAATAACAGCTTCTAAATCTGTTTTTCCCGAATGACCCTGAGAGAACTATGAATTCAACGATTACAACGACTAAGATGAGCAATGCATCCGGCCTTTAAACCCAAGCCCTCGCTGACACTTGACAGATAAGTGACAGTGAAATGAGGTTAACATCCCACCGGGCCGTGATAAACATGCCTGGTGTTTTCTTAAAATAATTTGAAAAACCATTTCCATAAAGATAAGGAACCTCTTAAAAAAGTAGAGTCCATTGTACGACTTCGACTTAATCATAAGCATGTGTTCGGTCCGGTAAAGGACTAAAAGTGACAAAACCATTTCTATAGTCACCAGAAGCTACTTTGTACGATGACGAATATATCATAAGCACGTGTTTATAAATCACTATCAAATAGTGATGATTCCAGGTATTGGCAAGAAAGGTGAGCGTATCCTGCCCCACCGGGGGCACCACCACAAACACATGCAAAGGCAAGTCAAGTATTCATCGCACGGCAACATACGTGTATGGTACAAAATAAAATAGGGAATTACATCGGACGTTCGTCACATAAACGTTAAGTTTGGAAATGTCAACATGTGTCTATCTTAAACATACTGAGAGCTTTACTTAAGCCTTGAATGCTGTTACCCCGATGAAAAACGTTTTGATCAAAAGTCATGTGGTGTTAGAAATTCTGTGTTCTATTGAGAAGAAAGTCGAAACGGACATCGGACAATATTTGATGGCAAAGATGCGTCAAATATGGAAATGTCTTCCACATGTCTACCAAGAAACGTTTTGAGGAAGTCGAACGACGCTCTTGGGGAAAAGTTGACTATTGGAAAGCTGAAGTCAAACATTCCTGTGGAGAGTTTCGTGAGTCACTGTGAATATTTATGCACATAACTAAATATGAAAGAAATGAGGCAGTATCACTGGTTTCTTATATTTCTAGTTCAGGTGGGTAAATCAGCAGAAGGGAATTGGCTACATGTCCGTTATTGCACGACATAAGAACACCGATATATCTAAAGCATAAGTTAAAATCCTTGGGCCAATTCGTTGTTTCAATTTTGCCAATTCGATCTACACGCACAGAAGAACAGATCAGTCAGACGGGGAGCACAATTGGTGCACATGGGGGATGCCCACTTCTTGCCTAAATGTCTCACATTTTACATAGATGTTAGTCACCGAGGAAGTCCAGTTTTCTTTGTCAACTTCAGATAACATTTGTTTTAATTTTTGACAAATTATCCTGAACGTCTGAAGACAAATATATAATTGTGCCTATGGTCCCACGCTTAGTTACAAATGCCCGAATGAATCAAGGAATGAAACGTTTTCCTTATGATTGTTGTGGAAGAAAGTGGCGTACAAAGTTGAAAAATCAAATTTTTGACACAATTGATCACAAATTCAATCAAATCATTGGAGCTTTTGGGAATCTTCATGGTGTTATTTCCATGTGTCTCAAATACTTTATGCGAATATGAAGAAAGTCCTTCCTTGATTGTATTCAGGATTATGGTTAATCTTTTGCAGGGATTTGGTGGTGAATTTGCTGGACTCAGCAATTATTATATCTCTCTCTTTGTACTGATTTCATTGAGGTTTTGAATCCAGTACAAAGGAGGAATGGGCATGTCTTCAGGTTTTAGAGTCAAGTCAAAAATGGTGGTAACGATGCATACTTATTGTAGATTTTACCTCAGTTCCTCACCTGTGACATTGTTTGATATGTCACTTATTCAAATTCTTTGATCAAACAGTGAGTGAGCTGGGTTTAACGCCGCTTTTAACAGTATTCCAGTTATATCAAAGCGTGTCAGCTTAATGTGGGAGGAAAGCCCGAAGTTATGCAGGTCTCAGACGTTTACCACTTCGGTGAAACCCATGAGCACGGGTATGGTGCTGACAAACCTAGAAACATAATCGGGGCGAACAGGGATTCGAACCCACAATCATAGGTTTCTGGCGCGTCTGAAAGGACGCAACTTTGCACGGCGAATCGCGGCGCCTTAGACGACTGGGCCACCCGTGCCCACCTTTGATCAAACAATTGATGTAGTGATGCAGTGGTAACAAACTACAATCGGTTCATCTATGTCAGCCAGACCTTGGATGACAGCTGGCTTGGACTGTATGGATTTATTGCAATTCTATTTCCTGAAATGCTAAACAGAGGCATCCATGTATCTCTTGTAGCGCTGACAGTGGAGCTAGTTGTGTGGATAATGAGTGAATTGAAAATGTCGGAACAAGGGATGAGACAACATCCGGGACAGTACAGTATGATGGGGCCTGTCTCCGCCGTGTGCTGCCTTCAAGACAGGAGCGTGTCAACGTCGTCCGCCGTGCAGGAGGAAGTCTCTGGGAAAATGTCTATGATCAAAGTCAACAAATTACGTTTTTTTTGTAGCATGCAAAAAACATCACAGCTGATACACGATTGACGTGTTCATTTGTAAGGTATTGATTCATCTGACACATGCTCATGTTCACACTGTTACGGAATCGTTTCGTTTCAGTTTCAGATTTCCTGTTTGCACGTCACTTGTGGAAGAATATTTGATGCTGGCGGTTCTGAAGTTAGTAATTGCAGCTCTTTTGGACATGTTTGAGTGAGTGAGTATGGTTTTACGCCGCTTTTGGCAATATTCCAGCAATATCACGGCGGGGAACAATAGAAATGGGCTTCACACATTGTACCCATGTCGGGAATCGAACCCGGGTCTTTTGCGTGACGAGCGAACGCTTTAACCACCAGGCTACCCAGAGAGCCCATGGACTTGCTGGAGGGATTAATCGGAAGATAGTGGAAACTAGATACCATTACTGTTTCCTTCATACGCTCAATGTTTATAATAAATGAGTGAGTGAGTGAGTTGGGTTTAACGCCGCTTTTAACAGCTTAATGTGGAAGGAAACCCGAAGTGATACAGGTCTCAGACGTTTACCACTTCGGTGAAACCCATGAGCACGGGTATGGTGCTGACAAACCTAGAAACATAATTGGGGCGAACCGGGATTCGAACCCACAATCATAGGTTGGCCCAAGGGACGCAACTCTGCACAGCAAATCGCGGCGCGTTAGACGACTGGGCCACCCGTGCCCCCTCATAATAAATAAATTATGTCAATGTGACACGTCAACGCCAGAGAAAAAGTCTCGATCATCCATCGAAATGGATTCCATTGAACATGAGGCAAAATAGCAGTGAATAGTACATGAATGCCTCACTATTAATCAGTAATGACGCCAGTTGTAAAAAACCCGACAAAAACCTTTTCATATCCAATAAAAATATCTGCATTAAGCAGAGTCGATTGTACCATTCCGACTATATCATTATCATGTGTTTATGAATCACAAGGTTAAGCATCTTCTGCCGTAAGCTACGCATGGATATACTTTATAATAAGATTGGTAACCCTAAGATATCGGAATAACTGAAAATATTCGATTAAAGATTCATAGCAATAGAGTTTATGGTATGACATGATAGAAGTTACACTTAATAAGAATGAAAGGATGAATCTTCTTAAATCCGACACATGGCGTGAATTGTTACATAATTATAAATGCATTAATCTTTATCTGAGTTTCCTCAGTGTAAATCGAGCGAATATCAATTTCCTCGACAGACATTTTTCAGTAGCCACTTTCACTGTGTGTTCGATAGTACCTATTTGCCTGTGATGTGTTTCGCCTGTCAGTTTCTTGAAGGAGATCAAATTACACGGAAATCCCCATTGAATCCGTCATTTGACCAATCACAGATGCGAAATAAGCACAGAGCCGAAAAGATAATTACGAAAAGAGTACATACGTTACCTGAAGCTTTAATCTCGAACTCCATCCGAACAATTTGTATGGACTTTCATAGAATCCCCAGCCTATGACCAATCCCAAAAAAGTTCTTTTGAGGTTGAACAGACAAGGATTAATGACATTAGCCTTTGGAATTGGCGTAGACAAAGTGAAAGAAACATTCGTGTGGACATTGGTTATATCAAGAGGAAGACGACCATTGGAGCTGCTTAATGCCATCACAAGATTTGTTCACTCTAAAGCAACCGTTACGTCAGTCAACTGAATAATTGTATTTTTGAAGTAGCATTAAATTATATCCCACTTGTCTGTTGGGTCATTGTGTTAATAAAACGTGTATAGGTATGTAATTTGCAGTTTCTACAAAGGGATGTAATTATTACCATTAGTCATTTGATGGCGACTGTTTGATGTAAGGGGCGATGTGGGTTTTACAAAATGATTTTAATGGATAATATGAGGTGAGGTGAGGTGAATGGTGCTTCAAGCCGCGTTTAAGATTAATCTACTTATAAAGAATGTGTGGCTGCGTGGACTAGTTCAGTTCTTATGCAGGTTTTACAACACCGCAGTTTAATATAGATTCCAAACTCAGACACAGTATACTGACTCCGAGCCGATCAGGCTTGTTTTATGTTTTTTTAATGCCAAGCGCCAGGCAGGGTAACAACAATTGCCATCTTTGTACGTCTTTCGGCATGATGCGCCCAGGGAATCGATCAAGGACCTTTTCGCTCAGGAGTTTTGATGTTAAATCTGTATTATTTGGCAATGTAAATGTATCGAGTTAACTATGATAGTGGTTGAATCTGTCCATAACTTTATTACCATTACATCACGTTTTGATAAGCCATACATACTTGAAGTCGTTAAACTGTTCGACGCACGTATTTTATTGGCCATATACATATAAGCTGTTCTTAAAACTATCTTTGTACACAAACGTTTTTTACTTTATTTCGCAAAACTCCCGCGGAGTATCCGAAACGCAAACACGACACAGATTTATGGTGGTACTTTAGCGTTGCTAGGCAAACACGACATAAGTTTATATAATTGGTGTGTCTACGTTGCTAGCAAAAACCCACTCAGACTTATGGTGGTAAATGTATACGTAGCTACGCAAACACGACACAGATTTAATTGGTGTTTCTACGTTGCTACGCAAACACTACGCAGAACCACCTGAATATTTGCCAAACTGATTGCCCCTTTTATGGGACCAATATCTTATATGGCCCCCGGACGTCGGCACATTAGCGTTTAAACATGGACTATCATTTAGCAGTTAATGTATTTCTCTCTATATTTTTATAAGTGTATTCATAATGCCACAGCATTCTTCTTTAAACTAGAACGAATAATGAATTCCATATAAATTATATTTATGATTGTCAGTTTATTAGCCACTATGTTTGTATTGTCCAGGGAATACTTTTCGTGGTCATCTTGCAGATTCTTGCAGACATGATGCCGAATACGGCCTCGGCCGATTTATGAAAGATAATTATGTTGATTATTTTGAAAAGTATACAGATAATACTTGACATGTACATATACACTGTGATATTCATGTGTTTCACTTACACACATGGACCCGTGAACATCCGGGGTAGAATAGGTCTTCAGCAACCCATGCTTGCGGTAATAGGCAACTATGCTTGTTGTAAGAGGTGACTAACTGGATCAGGTGGTCAGGCTCGCTGACTTGGTTGATGCATGTCATCGTATCCAAACTGTGTAGATCGATGCTCATGATGTCAATCACTGGATTGTCTGGTCCAGTCTCGATTATTTACAGACCACCGTCATATAGCGGGAATATTGCTGAGTGCGACGTTAAACAAACAAACAACAAACAATAAAACATACTGACAGAGTAGATAAGTGTATTCACCTCAACGTAACATATACGATCTTCAAAAGCTTTGTTTACCCATAACCTCATTCCTTGAACAATATGAATTGTCTATTTGTAATAAGTCAATACAGCTAAATCCGGTTTTCTCTGTGTTTATAACAAGTTCATAATTTACAAAAAAATATTATTATAATAATTATTATTATTATTCCTTTCATTCAAACTGTCTTCGGAAATTAAATTCATTGGTAATATGCTTGTGAAGTTGAACCGATTTTCACGCCAGCAGAGACTACTCACAAACAGTTGCACCGATTATAGCTCTTTTGTTCATGAAGGATTATTCGCAAGTTTACTCTATACAAGGATATTAAACGTTTGCGCTGTAGTGTACACGTAAATCGGTGTACTGATATACCTATAAATGCTCCAAGTATTTCGTAATGGAACTGGCTTCATATAAGCAATTTGTCCGTTGCCCAATGCATATTCAATATTTCATAATATAAATTATTGTTTAAATTATATTCAAAATGGCGATTTATACCTACATGTAGACTTACAATGCCTGTATGTACAAATCAGTGGGTGTCTGGATGGCGGGTTAAGTAACTTGTGTGCATGCTGTTCTCTTTCACCCGTGGTCATTTTTCAACTTAAGTAAGAGAGTGAGTGAGTTTTGTTCTACGACGCTTTGAACATTATTTTGATAATATTACGGCGTGTCAGTTTGATGTGGGAGGAACGCCCGACGTTTATCGTATACTACAGCAACTTTGTCTTTTTCTCTTTCTCCTTTTCTCTCTTACTTATCAACTTTTCCATTCGCCCTTATTCACCAATCCATTCACTCACCAACCCACTCACCCACGCCAAACTTCATCTCTATTCAGGGGCGGTCGGATAGCCTTGTGGTTAAAGCGTTCATTCGTCACGCCGAAGACCCGAGTTCGATTCCTGACATGGGTACTATGTTTGAAGCTCATTTCTGGTGTCCCCCGCCGTGATATTGCTGGAATATTGGTAAAAGCTACTCACTTATAAAATTCATCTCCATTCAAGCGTGATTTATTTGTGCTATCATCATCACATATGTTCCCTTTAGCAAATTCAATTCTCTCCACATGTCAAAGTAACACGCTTCTATCTTAATATGATTAACTATCTTAAACTACCCGCATATGTGTTATTCTCTGAGGGAAACATTCACCGCTCCTTGTAATCAATATCTCGCATCAAGCCATAAAACAAAAACTCCACTAATCTTCTAAACTTTCATGCATATTCATGTCTTTAGGGACATCGGTCTTTAGCGAAACGACGTTACTGTCTGAGAAATGGAGACCGCTGTTAATATTTCACTACAACTATATCTAATTACAGCATATGACACGTCCAACCAAAAACACAGCCCTGAACTGGTGTTCGACAATTAATGTAAATAAGAGCAACGAGCCCTTTCCATATTCATAAGAAACCTCTACCAAAAGCAAAGTGATGTCCCGTGCAGTTCCTTATTTTGACCATATGCTCCCGTGTATGTTCTGGTGAACACTTGCCTTGCCTTTGCATGTGTTTGTTACGGGTGTCACCAGTGACGAAGGATACGCTCATCTTTTCGCGACCACCTGGTGTCATCATATTTAAACGTAGGATAGAAAAAAACATCCCAGAAATTAAAACTGTTGATAATTGAGGACTTAATTCTAAGAACTTAACTGTACATGTAAGTGTCCTTTCACATTAATGTTTTAATGCCAATACAAATTTCGTACTGCTGTAGCGGATATACACGTTATACCGGTGACCGCCTCTGTGGTCTAGTGGATAGAGCGTTTACCCGGAGAGTGGAATTTCGGTGGTTCGATTACCGCCCGCGTCATACCAAAAGACCAAAGATGGTACTTGATGTTACCCTGCCTCATGCTCGTCAGTATGATGTGTGTGAGTGAGGAAGCCATGTTAAAATTGCGGCATGGTAACTCAGTGAGCAAGCACTATAAAAACTGCATTAGTACAAGCAACCATACACACATATACACGTGCATGTACGTCGCTATATAAGTGCAAATAATCTTGAACGCGAATATATAAAAATCAGTCTCGTTTATTCGCCGAAACATTATTTCCATCATCTTAAGTCCGTTTCCGACTTTTTCATGAGCTCATGTTTATGAATCACCATCAAAAAGTGATGATACCAGTGATATTCTGCATATTCTGTCCAAGCGGTGGCTGCTGTCACAAACACACGCAAAGGCAAGTCAACTGTTCACCTGAAAAGCAGGGGAATATTTAAAGCGAATATTTATAACGCGCCAAATCCACGCCTTAGAGCATCCTCAAAGCGTAAAGGAAATCAAAATAGGGAATTGTATCGGACATAATTTTTGTCACTGAAAACTTCCACTGATCTACTAGTTTGTTTATTCCCACTGATTTACCCATCTCAGCTAGAAATAAAAGAGACCAGTGAGACTGTTTCATATTTTGATATATGCATAAAGATACAATGTGCCAAAAAGGTCCATAAAGCAGTATGCCAATAGGAGGGACCTTAATTTTCCCTGTGTATCGAGCATTATTCAAGCAGGTCAAGCCTTAGGTGTCTAGAGACTCCGTGGTCTAGAGGTAGAGCGACCCCCGGAGAACGGAAGGTTCGGGGTTCGATCCCAAGCTGAGCCATACCAAGAGACGTTAACAGGTGGTACTTGTTGTTACCCTGTCATTAAGGGGCTAAACAGGCACTGGTCGGCTTGGAATCAGTGTACTGTGTCTGAGTGGTGTACTCATGTTAAACTGCGGCATGGTATCTCGGTGAGCTAGCACTATAAATCGTCATCAGTCCGGACTAGTACAAGCAGCCACAAACACACACACGTACATGCACGTCGCTATAAAAGTGCAATAATCATGGACGCGACGTTAAACCCAATTTCACCTCATCTCACCTTAGGCGTCTACATGTCACTTTTACTTAATACTGTTTTACCATACAATTCCGTGTTTATGTTTTGGAAAATAACAAAATTCCCAAGTCATAAAGAATTCAACGCTGTATCTTAACGTAAGGATATTGCACCTTTAAGCACTCAACAACAATACAGTCAATGTGGGAGAAACACCCGAAGTGACACAGGTCACATGCTATTATCACTTTGATGAATCCCAAAAGCATTGGCATGGTACTGAGGCATCGCTAATGATACCGGGACTTATCTGGGATTCGAACCGTTGATCAGCGGATCCTGCCACGGATAAGGTACGTTATTCTGCACATGCGTTTCAACTAGCCACGGCAATGCTAACGCAATGGGTTCTCCATACGTACATGTATCAAGATAACTATGGTGCTCCCATCAGCCAAGGTGAGTGTACCATGTCTGATGTTCACAAGCGTTTGTGTTTATTCCACGAAGTAAGTGTTCAATGTCGTCGATTATAAGCTCTGTCATATTAGAGACACATGTACAATGATGCATGTGATTGCGAAACACATTTCATTTATTTGTGGGAGCCATTTGCTGGTCTGCGGCTGGCGCTTTATTTCGCCCATTTCCGATATGATACGGCTGATTAACGGTTTTTCTTTATGTGTCTGGATGATAAAAGGTTGTGCGGGCTTTATATATGTATATGAGGGTAAACTGGCATCACTGCTGTAGATTATTGCCATATGTAATACCTAAATTGATTTACAACAAATGCATTAGGATATAACAACCTGTTTGTGAGATCTATGAACGATCATCTGCAATGATATATAAGCTCTGTGGTAATTTGAAGTCACAGAACCTTCCACTTGGCGTATGCTCCGACTGAAATGGAAATGAAGTGGTAGACTTGACATCCTCGATTATCCAGGGGAAAATATCTCAATTCCATTGTGACAAATATCCAAGTCCCATTCGCCAAATCTTCGTCTTAAGTCTAGTTCAAATGAAACGCACCCCTGAAGATCTGGGTCAGAACAAAACCCTTGTTGTAAGAGGCGACTGACGGGATCGGGTGGTCAAGCTCGCTAACCCGGTTGATGCATGTCATCATATCCAAATTGCGTGGATCGATGCTCATGATATCAATCAATTGATTGTCTGGTACAGATTCGATTCTTTACAGACCTCCGTCATATAGCTGGACTATTGCTGAGTGCGTCGTAACAAACGATCGATTGAAACGGTGGAGCGGTCGGGTAGCCCGCCGGGTAGTCATGCCGAAGACCAGGTTCGATTCTCGACATGGGTACAATGTGTGAAGCCCATTTCTGGTGTCCCCCGCCGTGATATTGCTGGAATATTGCTAAAAGCGGCGTAAAACCAAACTCACTCACTCACTCACTCGAATGAAACGACACTAAAAATAGCCATCCAATCAAATTAAGCATACCGGTTACAGTAGTTCCGTATAGGGAAACGATCGATATCACAGGTTATCGACTCGTGGTGTTGTGTACCATCTCAGATACCACTGGCAACGACGGGTAGCATGAGAACATCATTTTCAGCCAGAAGCGTATTCTGAATCGTGCTGAAAACCTTTATTTGAAATATGTCGAGGGCTGTTGATTTTGATTGGTTGTTGAATTCACTCTTCAGACCGACAGACATTTTGTGGCTTGGTTAACGATATGGGAGATCGTGACGACATTTCCGCATGAAGTTTTGGTGGCGTATGGGTCCGGGGTATGTGTATCATAATGAGTGAGTGAGTGAGTGAGTGAGTGAGTGAGTGCGGTTTTACGATGTTTTAGCAACATTCCAGCAACATCACAACGGGGAGACACCAGAAATGGGTTTCACTCATTGTACCCGTGTCGGGAATCGAACCCGGTTCTTCGGAGTGACGAGCGAACGCTTTAACCACAAGACTATAACCCCGTGTATCATAATGGATAATCGTTGCTCATCCAATCAGTCAGTCAATTGGTTGTCTGGAATTTGTAAATACAGCCGTGATGTCAACTGAGGGGCAACTGGGTTGATTTTATCATATGTTTGTTTATATGTATATAAGACCCGTGAAGATTCGGGGTAAAATAGATCTTCAGCAACCCATGCTTGTCGTAAGAGGCGACTAACGGGATCGGGTGGTCAGACTCGCTGACTTGGTTCATGCATGTCATCGTGTCCCAGTTGCATGGATTATTTACAGACCGCCGTCATACACCTGGAAGATTGCTTAGTGCGGCGTTAAACAACAAACAAACAAACACATCATGTTTATAAAATAAATGAACTGTACTGACGCTAAGTACATGGCTTTCATTTTATAAATATAATTTTATTTCAAACAACAAAAATCGCCTGATACACAACTGCTGGTGGGTATTATAGAATCTTTTTTGAAAATCAATAATTTTGCCTTTTTCGCCACATATTTACATTTCAAACATGGTAGGGGTTATGTGGTTTCAAATTAATTATTTAATCCAATCTTAGCTGAACCAGTTTGTTTGTTACACAAAATTACACTACACAGCCACAAGTAATTCTACAAACTGTTGCAGGAATGAGTGATGGTTAAATATATATTGATAATATATTTAACGCCAATTCTTTCATTTTTCAAACACATGAAAAACAATCTCGGTATAGTTTCGTTTTTCCCTCAGTTTTAGCTGGACGTTTTCTGACTTCGGCGTGAAATAACATTCATCCACTCACTACACGGTACTTTAAATATATATAACATTTGAAACATATAACACCACACGTTTGTCTAGTGGTAGAGCGTCTGCCCGGAGAAAGGAAGGTCGGTGGTTCGAGGCCCCGGTCACGTCATTCCAGAAGATGGAATATTCCAACAATACCCCGGCGGGGGACACCAGAAATCCATGTCGGGTTCCGAACCCGGATCTTCGGCGTGACGAGCGAACGCTTTAACCACTAGACTGCCCGGGAAGAAGGTGTACATTGAGTCTGAGGTACAGAAGTTGTGCACTGGGCCAGAAGACTTCTGGAATTTTTGGACGCAGTTGGCCATTTGCTACAGCTGAGTTGAGCAATGATATGTTGGTTCTCTGTCATTTGTGCGTTGTTTCACTTCACACTTACATAAGCAGGTAACAATTTCTAGTGCAAATTATCTGACCTAATCCCGGTATAAGCCATCTGACAATTTGGAGCTTACCCTGTCATAAAAACTGTAAGAAGATCTTGGCCTGTTCACATGAAACAATCTATTCAAAAAAATATAAATGCTATTTTATCAAGTTACGTAAATGTATTGCATATATGGTCGCAAAAGAGCTCGACATTTACCAACTGATAGATAAATCTAATGTAGTCGACTCCAGTCTTTATTCCTGAAGTGATAGCAATTAGTTTGAAAAAAGATATTAATAAAATATTATCAAAACTTTTTGCGGTAATAAAAGCAAACTGGGAGCTCCTGTACAACATTAAGGTGTCAGATCGCAAGACAAGCGGCAGTAAAGACCTTCCCTTGGGTAACGTCGAAATCGTTGTAAACGCTGCATGACGATTTCCATGCATGTTAATTCACTTTTCCTTGGTATTATCCGATTCTGAAAAAATACACAAATATCATTTCACTGATAAAGACGTAAATCATGTCTAAACGATGACTTTACTGTCCTTGAAATATCCCCTGGGAACAAAAATGTTAAATCCCCTAAGTAATAAATAGTGATTCGGAAAGCAAGAAAAACAAAATGATTGGTTTCTGAATTTGAATCAATTGAATCACGCTGATACGGTTTAAACGATTTTCGCTACCGGTGAGTGATTTGTGAAACGGGACCTGGTCATTAACATCTAGCTGCAGTCGTTAGTCTGGTATCGAGCAGAACTTCTTTAGTTTGTGCCTCGTTATACCGAAAACTTCGTATTCCGGACATAGGTAACGCTAACACATTATCTAAAAGTTAAACGAGACTTACCTGTAAGTTGAAGGTTGACTGTGGTTCTATCAGCTAATCTTAAATAATGGAGGGATTACATGAGATTGCAATGCGCATGCGCGAGTCAGACTTTAAAGTACGAGTGTATAAAAGAAAATATTACTTATACCCAGAAAAAAGTGTGGGAATCCATGTGAGGGCATGCTTTTTCAGATCTTTTAGTTTCTGTGCGATGACAGTCATCAAACTTGTTAGTGAATACCCGATGAACCAATTCAGCCAGGGTCAACTGGGTGCCCATCAGCCGTAGTAATCGGCAGAGTATCTCTGATGAGGTTTACAACTTCTAACCCGGAAGAATCGGCACTGATATCGTCATGCGCATGCACGACTTCCTCCACACTGAGTAGTTCTGTTGCTATGTCAACAGTTTCCATATTTCGTAGATTTTCGCAGTATGTGCCTAACTTGGCGGAATATAATCCTCATCATCATCCTCATAAATAAAATTCTCATCATCATCGAAAGCGTAATTTTGTGTAAGGGTGTCAATTCTGCCTTCTCTTTTCCATGCGTTCGTTCAGCTTGCGAAATTCGGCAAGCATGCGCAGTGCCCCAGAAACATCCGCATGATCATGAGAAGTGGCAGAAGCCGTCGATGTTGCCGGTTTAGGGGATTTAGTGGCCTTTTGTTTCCTTTTAGATGACTTAGACACACCCGCGTCGACAGGACAGGGACTTTTCAACACGGCCTCAGCCATTGAATCTCAATTTGTTTTGAATTGTGGAAAGTGTCGAGCGTAATTGTACGCTTACGTAGTAGCAAGTTGATAATGATAACTGTACTCTGTCAGATATTATGACAGTACTACAGTGTATTTATACACTGTTTTATGAGTTGAAAATTGTCTCTAAACTCCAAAACGCGCCTGCACTCGCTAAAAGCGCGGTTTCCACTGACTTGCGCATGCGCATTGCAATCTCATGGAATCTCGAACATTACGTGATTAGCTGATAGAATATTTAGTTACTCTGCAGTGTATTAAAACAAAAGGTCTTGATACACTACGTGAATGGTATGGGCTTTAAAACAATATTCCAGTTATAGAAAAAACGTAAAGCTTAGTGAGTGAGTGAGTTACATTTTACGCCGCTTATAGTAATATTCTAGCATTTTCCCGGCGGGGCACACAGGAAAAGGGTTTCACACATTATAACCATGTGGAGAATCGAACCTGGTCTTCGGCATGACTACCCGGCGGGCTACCCGACCGCTCCAATCGATCGTTTGTTACGACGCACTCAGCAATAGTCCAGCTATATGACGGAGGTCTGTAAAGACGGGCCATTTGACGTGAAGAGCAAACGCTTTAACCTCGAGGCTACCCCACCGCACACCTGTAAACCTTAAACCCAATATGGAAAGTCATTTACAAGATTAGAGAAACCCATCTGCATACTACCTGGAACTTATTTGAGGTGAATCTAGGATTCCAACCGTATCTTTTGCCACCAAGAATCCATAAAAAATGTGTGCCTATCTCCACAAAGCGATAAACATTAGATCTCGGGAAGATTCCAGGTTAGAATTGGTCTTCAGCAACCCATGAGTAACGGGATCGGGTGGCCAGACTCGATGACTTGGTTGATGTATGTCATGGTATCCAAGTTGCGAAGATTAATTTTCATGATATTTGCTTCTATTGATCAACAGTCACTGCCCTACCTTGTAAACTTTAGCATTTAAGGGATTCGAATTCAACGTGTTGATTCTGGCATCAAGGGATCTAACTCAGAGACCTCAACTCACAAAAGATCTCCGGACATTGCAATCGGATCCCACAATAGACTCGCCAGCTTATTATTTTCTATTCTGTCTGCATCTACTATTTTTCACTTTTTCATTCGCCAAACAAATATTCCAAATACATAAGTACCCTCGTTATTTGACGAAAGGAATCTAATCTTTCCTGGGATCACAGAAATATATTGTTCAGCTGGCAGAGGATCAATAATGGTCAGAAGAGCATTGCCCCGGCGCCATAAAGCGACTTTCAATTATCGACAAGAAATAAAAAACAAATACGAACCCGATGTTTTGATTTATTGGTCTTAGACTTCTTTTTCACGTTCTCTGCCTGGTTACCAAGGATGGGAAAATAGAAAAATCCATTATACAACATGTGATAAGCCGACACAGGAAGAGAACACTGGGCGATTAGTTCGGTGGTGTTTTAGTTTCTGTGTTTGTCTACGAGGGTAAATAGAAAGGCCCGTGGCCTCAGAGATATTGCTTTCTGGAATGTGAGGTTTCATCATGTGTTTAACGAATACCATCACGGAAATTCAAAAGGCTAACGCCAGAGACTAATCAGTCTCGGTGATCTGCCGAAACAGATTCCATTGGGCGTCAAAGACGAAATGGTGATGAAAATTATATTAACTGAAAATTAAATCAATGACACCGAGCGGAAATGGCAAGCGTCATGCTCTAACGGTACCCCAATAATCACACACTTTCATGAAAGGTACTAAGTGTTGGTTTGTTGCCTAATGCGGCACCCAGTCATACCTGTAATCAATCGAGTCTGGAACAGATAATCCAGTGATTAGTATGATGAGCAGTGATGCACGTCGGTGTGGTAAAACTGGTACGGTGTGGTAGTCTAGTGGTTAAAAACGTTCGCTCGTCACGCCGAAGTTCGATTCCCCACATGAGAACAAGAAGCTAATTTCTGGTGTCCCCCTCTGTGATATTGCTGGAATATTGCTATTTATATTACAAAAGCGGCGTAAAACCATACTAACTCACCCAGTGGACGCTGTCAACCACGTCACTAGGTATGGTCAGAGAAGTGGACTCAAAGACTGAAGGGTTAAGGGGGTGAGAGACACTACAAAAATGGAGAAAACAAAGAAAAGAGCTGTTATAAATCCCTGCACAGCACAAGAAATACACGAATATCAAAAAGCACCACTGGAGGCGACTGCTGTTCACAATCAACAGTTATGGAATGGGCGGCTGAATTTAAGCGACGCGGAGTAGCACAGATGGCCATATCCCAATATCGTCCTCAAGAGGGCGCGAATCTGTTGACAGCACTGTGACGTGTGCACAATCAGCATATTGCTGGCTCCATTTGGATCAGTCTTGGTCAGCACAATCCATATTTACTGACACTCTCAAGCTGTGTGCAAGCCGGAATGTCGATACCTGCTGGCTCCCGGCCCATGTCACAAAACCATCTTAGTGCTACGACTATTGTAAGTTATAGTATGGGAGTAACGACCGTTTAAGATCGTTTTGTGTAACCGAGCTCAGACCAAAAGCTGACCAAATTGACATATCAGTTGGTGAAACAATGTTGGTGCGAATTGTAACCGAGGGTGAGGACTGGGTTATTATTATCGAACTCAAATCACACCTGCGTGGGGGCGTTGGTGTAGCCCAGTGGTTAAAGCGTTCTCTTGTCATGCTGAAGACCCTGGTTCGATTCCCTATATGGGTACAATGTGTGAAGCCCATTTCTGGTGTCCCCCGCCGTAATTTTGCTAAGAGCGTCGAGGTGATTGTGGCAGTCCAGGTCCTTTAAGGGGACCAGGATGAAGACTTCTACAAGGCAGAGGTAACAAAGATGAAGCATCGCTTGACCAAGATTAAGAGGAAGGAGTGAGTGAGTGAGTGAGTTGGGTTTAACGCTGCTTTTAACAGTATTCCAGTTAAATCGCGGCGTGTCAGCTTAATGTGGGAGGAAAGCCCGAGGTGATGCAGGTCTCAGACGTTTTTCCACTTCGGTGAAACCCACGAGCACGGGTATGGTGCTGACGAACCTAGAAACATAATCGGGGCGAACAGGGATTCGGGGTAGATGGATAGAATCAGCAAGGTCACACTTTGTGACCACTCAATCCACACTTTAATCTACTCTGACGCCAAACAAATAACTGCCGATGGAAAGAAAAAATGGAAATGACAATGTCATGCATTTGTCACATATGTACATGCAAATCAAATAAAAAATATCAATACTATTGACACTAAATCGGCAAATGGCTGTTACATTTAAAGCAAACAGACACATTCTCATCAGGTGGTGGCAAACAGTTTATATGCCCTAACTGTACCTAATGCGCATGCACAGCCGTGAAAGAAGCAATGTGGGTGTTCCTATCGCCGTGTTGCTAGGTAACGCACTCGACCGTCCTATTGTAATTGATTTACTGCACAAAAACTTAGCAGTCTGTGTATTTTCTTTTACCAAAGTCAATTACCTTACATTCAAATCTTCAGTCAACGAGACGCCTAAATGTTGAATGTTATTTAAAACGTGTTGTACCTAAATTTAGTTAGCAAAGATAGTCGGCGATTAAGATCTGACAACGTGTGAGAATAATTCTGTTGACGAATTGAATCTCTCGGCTTCTCTGAAAGGGAAAACATCAGTTTGTCGGATCCTGTTAGTGTTGATTTAGCGTCAACGTCTTCAGATATATGTAACATCTCACTGACATATATCATTCTAACCTATGTCGACGAACCAAAGATATTGAAAAGAAATGCTTGTGTTGTTCTGTTTGTCGGCTAATATAACGTGTCAGAACACGCGACGATACATTTACATGTCACACTAATCAATCAGCGACCGCCATCACCACGTGCCGCACGTGCACCACGAGCATCAGGTGGATTTCGACAGGAGGGTTGTGACACCTGGTACCGATTGACAGTTCTTGACAAGCAAATACAGCTGTTTGCTTCAACGCGTATGGTATTCTTATTCTGGTCTGTGTCGCAACATTAATTAGGTTGTAGAAAATAAAAGTCATGTTTCTCATTATATGCCCGTCACTTCAATTGCATCTGTTCCGTTTTTCTAACAAACAATTTGAAGCACTGTTACGAAAATTTATTTAACTCCCATTTCGTTCTTGCGTTTCCAGCGTTTTGCTGAGCGTTTATCCAATTTCCCTCTTCTATTTAAAAAAATGCAACTCACAAAACATATAAAATATAAAAAAATAAATTCCTCTCTCCTTAATCAGACAGTTTTGAAAAAAGTTAAGATTATTTTTCAAATCTACCTTACGAATCGTTTCAACTTTTAATCTTAAATATAATATTAACAACGTTTTTAATTCGCGTTTTTTAGGCTCAGTCGTCTTGGGCATCGGTGCCGTGTAGAGCTGCGTCCCCTGTGGGTGCCAGAATGTGGATTATAGTGGATATCCTAAATTCGTCCTTGTTATTATTCTTGGTTTGGAACCGCCGAACCCGCTTCGGCGTTTTCATCGTCTCGTAGGTTTCATTAAAGTTGTGAACGTCTTTATTTAACTGAAATATTGTTCGGTGTTATATTCCACTCGCTCATTCAGACAACCTCCGTGGTGGAGCCGAAAGACCGTCTGCGCGGAAGTTTGGGTTGGATCCCTGGTCGCGTCATACCAAAATGTATTAAAAGGCGTAACCCTGCCTGGCGCTCGGCTTTAAGGAGATACAACAAGGACTGGTCGGCGTGGATGCTGTGTGTGAGTTGGGTATTCGTGTTAAACTGTAGCCTGGTATCTCAGAGGGCTAGGATCCGGTAACACACACACACACACACGCACGCACGCACGCACGCACACACACACATGTAAGTCGCTATATACGTGGGATAATCTTGAACACGACGTTAAAACCCCATTCTGATTATCATGTATACAAGATGAAACATTTTCTGTGCCTTATGACGCTCTTTGAAATCATGGTAGAGTGATGGTTAATGCAGCATTCAGCAATATTTCAGCAATATCACGGGCCGACCACAAATGGGCTTCACACATGGTACCCATGTGCGGAATCGAACAAGGGCCTTCGGCGTGAAGAGCGATCGTTTCAACCACCAGGCTACCGCACCGCCCAAATCATTGAAGAAAGAATGCTTGTTCGTAATAGTGAGTCGTATCCCTGTGATATGTAAATACCAAGGCCGTAGTTAACTTTTTTTACAAGGGGGGGGGGGGGGGGGGGGGGGGGGTATACAAAAAGCGCTCGCATAAAGAGGTATTTCACATGACCCGGGCCGACGGACCACCAGTTGTGGAGATCTTCGGGCAAAGTTTGACAAGCTGGCGACCTGTCAATTGACGACTTTACAGGGTATGTAATTCTGACGTCACCGTATCTTCGCATGGTGCCCACTACCTTTGGTACAGAACGTTCGATCATAATACCCACAATTCCTGCGTATCTTTCGTTGTAACCGACCCGTGAAGATGCGGGATGGAATAGGTCTTCAGCAACCCATGCTAGTCGTGAAATGCAACTATGCTTGTCGTAAGACGCGACAAACGGGATTGGGTGGTCATGCTCGCTGACTTGGTTGATGCATGTCGTCGTATCCAATTGTGTAGATCGATGCTCATGATGTCAATCACTGGATTGTCTAGTCCAGACTCGATTATTTACAGACCCCCGTCATATAGCTGGAATATTGCTGAGTGCAGCGTAAAACAACCAACAAACAATGTTTGTAACCGCTGCAAAGACAGTTTAATCTCCTTGTCCGGAACACGAAAACTTCGAACGACCCCAGCAGAAGAGAATGATGGTAATTCATTTTAGTAACATTAAATCTGGAATATCGCCAGACTGTGCTGATGCATTCCAGATTTCGCGATTAGTCTGTATAAAGTATTAGTCGTTGTTCGTGTGACAAGACAGGCTATCAAAAGCAATATATTTCAAGATATTGAGACAGTTGTATTTATTCTTCATCAACTTAAACGCAATAACACCGACTTTTACACAGCGGTGCCTCTTTAATCGGAGGAGAAATATCATTTTCTAGTCACTTGTCTAATTTCATGGTTGCAGTACTTACGGTTATTGATGATAAACGAACTGTCCGTGCAGGATAGTGACAACCCTGTATTTGATATGCCATACAGCGGTTACCTCCCTTCGACTGATTTATCGTAAGCGGCGTATGGCTGGAGTTTTTCGAGTCGTGAAACTGATCGGCTTTTGTTGTTATCGAGTTCCGGGGTATGAGTGTCAAACCAAGATCTGTGGGCAGTGAAATAAGTGGCGAATTAGTAGACAATTAGTCACGGAGAATTACACGTTGTCGTGTTTTGCAGTGACAAAGAATTATTGGCGATAACGTTTGACTCGACGGTGCTTGTTGGACAGCGTTGATGGATTACATTATAGGAGAACGGTGACGACACCACATCAGTGAGGTAAGGAAAGCGCCAATGTTGTAGTTACTTTTTTTCAGGAAGGAATTATGTTTTTTATCCTATATTTTACCCTAATGATAGTATTTTTATGCACATATGATATTTCAACAAAAAAAATGTTATCACCGGCATATTAATACTTTCGTAAGAGAAATTAAACGTTTTACATTTGGATTTTATCAAAGGGGCTAATGTATCATTTGTGTCAAAAACTTTTGACGCTATGAAAGATTCAAGTTGACTTTACTGCTTTATGGAAAGTTTAATAATTATTACTGTCTGAAATGACAGTGTGAATCTTTATAACAAATTATTATGAATGAAAAACATAATTTATTTAATAACAGTGAGTTTAAGTTATCTGATATAAATTCCAATAAAAAGAGCTCATTGATAAGGGACAGCAGTGCAAGTGCTGTACTTCGACTAAAAGTGTCATATTGTCAACACATCTTATTCAGCTAAATATCGTACAATGTGACAGGCGATGTGATTATGCTCACTGATCAAAGAAATCATACATCTCATATGTTCAGTCCCGTTTGATTTAATGCCATCTCTCTAATAAAATAGCCGTATATAGCATTTTATACCCTTTTTCCGAGAGTCATTTACAGATGCACTCCCTCGCACACTCTGTTTTATTTCCAATTAATTGTTCTGCGAATGATTGGATACTATTGATCACGTGGTCAAGGACAATATCGCCATCTGTTCCAGTGTTGTTGATTTCCACGTGCTGGTGGTTAATTACACGTGTGAATGGCTATCCCACATCAGTGCCATCCAATTGATTTTAATCAGAATCGTGTTGATTTCATTGAGGCAAAGAGGAAAATTTCTGACCGTGTGAAGGACTTCGTGTCGAAATGGGAACAACAAAAAATAAATTTACTTCGCAACAATTCTTCATTTGGAAATTAAGCTAATATTGCTCACATTTCATTTTCTCTTTTCAAATTACAGTCCCGAAAATGCAGACCTCCTGGGCGTTGATTTAAAAATCCTGGCCCTTTTTCATATCTTCATTTTAAAATGTTGAAAGTTCAATAGAAATGCATGTCGTTATCTTAAGTGAACTTGCGCAAGAGATATAAGTCGTTATTTTCAATAGCTTCCTCTGATCGCCCAAATGGAAATACCGTGATTCCCCTTGCTATGGTTTTAAAAAAGCGACTTGATGACATTAACTTCGCTCCACAGAAACGTTCTTTCATGAATTTCCGGCACATTGTGCTCAATTTAGGATGCTGGCTTTAGCTGCATCTTCGATAACTCACATCGTTCAAACTTTCAAACACTGTTTGCTGATAACTGTGTGTAAAGCCCATTTCTGATGTTTCCCGTCGTGATAGTGCTGGAATATTGGTAAAAGCAGCGTTAAAAAGCAGCTCTCACCAAACCCACCCACACACTCACTTACTCATTCATGTAGGTTACTCAACAGTGTATGTTTGAGACATAATATAGATGTGTATGCATGATTGTTGTGCAGTATATCTTTTCAAAAGTAGTCATTCGTGACCATTCGTGATTTGTGACAAGTTGCTTTTTCCCAGGGTATTGGAAAATGCCAATTGTACTGGCGAAAGAGAGGCTGGGGATGCAGGTTATTTTTTTAGCATCCTCTTTTGACAGACACCTTATGTGTCAACCTGCAGCTGTCAATGCTTTGTCCCCTTCGCTTCTTGGGTATAAACCCCCCCCCCCCCCCCCCAAAAAAAAAAACACCAAAAAACCAAACCAAACCTCATCTCCTTGTTCAAAATCCAGGATCCGCCCCTGTCTCTGTTTTGAATGTATTGACATCTCATTTGCATATGGACGTAAATCACTCAGAAGAAATGGAATTCGTCAAAGACCTCTGCAGCTGCCCCTTGCGTACTAAGCTCATCCCAGCGACCTCTAGTTTTTGTGATAGTTTTCAGCTTCATAGACACCATTAAACATATTACGCATTCTGCTTCTTTAACAGAATATTTGAATATCCACCGAAAATATGCAGTAATGATTCTATTCTCAATGATGTTAACGCCAATGAGGCCTACTTGGTTGAATTTGTCCTGAATTAATGTGTTTTCAAACGCCCACCTGTTGCCATTTTTTAGGCCATCTCAGCATATTTAACTTTAAAACGAATGCTGTCTTGCGTATGACTGACGACGGTCATGTAGTTTAAAGGCAATAAATTGTCACAACAAACATTAAATGGCCTAACTTCGACGCCACAATTCCTGGTTTCCGAGGCATAGATGCTGGGGATCAATCTTTTCTTACCAACGCATTGTCTTGACTACAAAACATCGGTAGTGCACACAGTGTTGTCGTTTCATCTTTCGGGAAATCTCGCACCATTCCGTAAGAAATAGGAGCGGGAAATTGCTAAAGGCGGACTGTCCACATTTTCCATATTTTGTAGTCAGCTGCGAACAATCTCTCACAATTAACGCCGTTAGGCGCTAAACATTGGAAATAATGCTCTATTTTGTTGCCAAAGCAAGAAAACTATGTCGTTTATTAAATAGAAATATGTATATTTTCCTGTGTAAAAACTCACCAAACTGGCACAATGAGATTTATGAATGCATGCACCATAATTATCCTTGCAATGAAGACAGTAACTGCTTTCCGTGATCTGTATTCATTTACATATATGTGTGGATGTGTGTCTCGAGACCTGTCAATACCGCATGAATGTGACATGTCGACATCGATGACCGACGTGACCTTAAAATGACCTTGAAGTCAATCTGGAAGAAGTTATCAATCTCTATTGTTTGTTCACGTAGAGTAAATATAGCAATATTGGCACTTGGTGTGTGACAGGTAAACATTACATGGGAGAGATATTTAATAGCAATGATGTAGATATATCGATGATTCAGAAGCTATTCTTCGCATCCTTTCATACGCTCAATGGTGTACACAGAGAAAGCTTTGCGCGGACAGTTAATTTTGCCTTTTATAAGGCGATTATCTGTTTAATTTGCTCCCTGTCCTGCTTGTAAGATGACATGTTGGTAATTTTGAAAGTGTTTAACAAATATCAGTATATTTTCCATCTTTTAATTGCCATACCTTACGTTATTATGATGAGGAATTTTATTGTGACTCGATTAGAATGCTTCATTCATAAATGGGAATTTCTTTTAGAAATTGTTATCAAAGTGAACAGATAAACTCCCTGAGAACAATGTGCAACAATGTCAACACTATGAATGAGTAAGTTTGGTTAACGCTGCTTTTAAAAAACACATTTTACTTATATAACGGCGTGTCTGCCTACTGTGGGGGGAGATATGAAACGTCAACGACAGAGAATAACCAGTCTCGATTATCTGCCGAAACAGATACCACTAGGCGTAAAAGGCGAAAAAGCGGCGAAGATCATATAAATGGATCACTGAAAGTCATTGATGACACCAGGTGTTAACGAAAAGCCCAAAAGCCCGATGTGATATTAAATGCGTAACGGGAAAAAGTGTCGACAAATCTAGAGACATTATTAGGACGAATCTAGGATTGTAACTCACGATCATATGTTCCTGGCACGCTTAAGGGAAGTAACTCTGCACACTGGTCCCAAGGGGGCCATATAATATCTCACCATTAACAAACATAACTCATGTGGTTTGTGAAACTGTCAGTGCTTTCCATATCTTTTAGCTGACAATGACGAAACACAGCGAATAAAAACACGTAATACAGTGCTTCGTGTTCGTAGAGACGGGGCCACGCTTTCTTATGAGCGCTATAAAGATTACTCGCATTTTTATTCAGTTTGTCCAATAGTGGGACTATGTGTCTCTATAACGGCATCCCATCATTTGTGACATGTTTTCAATCAAGATAATCGTTCGTTGAATAGACTTTACAAATTAGATACCGACCTTCAAAAGAGTCTGTTACCAGTACTTACCAGAAATAACCAGTGTATGTATTTAATAACCCGATTTCTCTAAATACAACTAGTAATCAGGAGGCTTGACGCGGGAACGTTGCGATCCTGATTATCGGTGAGCTTCACTTCTACTACTACTACTACTACTACTACTACTACTACTACTACTACTATTACTACTACTACTGGGGGCACGGGTGGCCCAGTCGTCCAAGGCGCCGCGATTCGCTGTGCAGAGTTGCGTCCCTTGGGCACGCCAGATACCGATGATTGTGGGTTCGAATCCCGGTTCACCCCGATTATGTTTCTAGGTTTGTCAGCACCATACCCGTGCTCGTGGGTTTCACCAAAGTGGTTTACGTCTGAGACTTGCATCACTTCGGGCTTTCCTCCCACATTAAGCTGACACGCCGTGATATAACTGGAATACTGTTAAAAGCGGCGTTAAACCCAACTCACTCACTCACTCACTACTACTGCTACTGCTATTGATGCTGCTACTACTGCTGCTGCAGCTACTCTTCTGCTACTATTAATACTGATGCTGCTACTACTGCTGCTGCAGCTTCTCTTCTACTACTATTAATACTGCTGCTGCTACTACTGTTGCTACAGCTACTACTAATACTACTGCTACTGTTGCTGCTACAACTGCTGCTGCAGTAGCTACTACTACTACTACCAGCACTACTACTACTACTACTGCTCTCACTACTTCTACTACTACCACTACTATTACTTCTATTGCCATACTGCCACCACATCATCACTACTACTACTACTACTACTACTACTATTACTACTACTACTACTACTGAAACTAATTAAGAACACGTCTTCCTCTACTATGTTCCTATTAATACAGAACCTACAATGGCCACTACAACTGGACGTCTATAGCTACACCATGCTATTGCTTCAACCGCAGCCATGAGTGGCAAACGTGTTTTTTTGCGATGGACACGTGTCTTCTTGGACGTTCACGAGAAAGAAAATGAATTCTCAGAAGTAGAAAATTTTAAACAAAATCCTTAAATGTGTGTAGTAATCGAAATCGTGCTGGAACCTGTCTTTTCTTATTGCTTAGCATAAAATCAAACCAAATCTTGATGTTAAGTTTTGATCATGGAGTTGAGAAACGTGACATATCGGATGAACAGTGAGTGTGAGTGAGTTTGGATTTACAGCGCTTTAAATTCTATTCCAGCCATATAATAAACAACCTTGGTCATATACAAAAATCTTCTTTTGAATAGTAAACTTAAATGCCTTCTTGAATGGACCCGCTCATCGCCCTTGTTCTCGACCCAAGTACAAACGTCCACTGCGTGTATTTGTATGCATAGAAAAAACTTGTAAGTTAACAAAAACACAAGTAAATAGTACAAAAAAGCTGAAACAAACCGCTGTCACACTACGGGATATAGTGTTATTTTAATTTGAAAGCGTCTTACGATGCTGTAATGGATCTATTTCACTGTGCATAGACTGAATAAAATTACACAGTTTATCAAAACAGTTAGAATATCCCATTAGAAGACTGTGATACGGTTTAACACGTGAACGCTGCCACAAAGTAGGAAACCGTTCTGAGCTCGTATCAAGATCGCTTCCAATATTCTCTTTCGCACTTCAAGAGACCTACAAGTTGAACGTTGTTGATGTCTGAGGCGTTGTGCTGTAATTCTAGAAGACGTCCAAGGCGGTGTCGGTCGCCGAACTGCACGCATCCATTCTACGTCTATTATGTTTCCTCTGTGTAATCGAAATCACATTTTGTCCGACCAACTCTTTACTGCGCCACACGTTTTTAATTATGGGTTATCTAACAGATGTGGCAATCAATGTCTGATGCTGTGGCTATTATGGCCCGAAATGACTCTAACAATATCAACGGGGCATTGACCGGCTAGGTTCCATTGAAGCACATCGGATGGACATGTGAGACCAATTGGATTTGCGTCGAATGTAGTCTTTGACGTCTTTTTCGAAGGCTTGCAAAACACAGTGCCACGAGTGTTAAACTTCCCACGGCATTGAACTGTGTGATGTGGTGTGGTGTGGTGTGGTGTGGTGTGGTGTTTATATGCATTTGCGTACATCGAGGCCCATGATGTCAATCACTGGATTGTCTAGCCCAGACTCGATTATTTACAGACCGCCTTCATATAGCTGGAATATTGCTGAGTGCGGCGTGAAACATCAAACAAACAATGTTTGTAACCGCTGCAAAGACAGTTTAATCTCCTTGTCTGAAACGCGAAAACTTTGAACTAGCGCGGCCTTCAACAAAAAAACACACAAAACAAAGTTAATCAAATATGGACCAAAATATCATAAAGAATGCAAATAATTGGGATCACAACTAAATTGTAAAATAAAATGCGACACTATGGATCAATAGAGAAGGTAAACCTGTCTTTCAGAGTTGCTTAAGTCAGTCCGTGATGTTGTTATTGGTAGAATGTGCACAAACGTCTGACTGCCCAAAATTTTGAACTTGTTCCCACTGACAAGACTTCAAATAACACAACCATTATATGTATTACAAAGCATCACAACATTAATTGTTTGATCAAACAACCTTGAACGAGGGACATATCAAAGAGTGCCACAAATGCGGCCAGTATGTAAACTTAGGAAGAAAGCTGCCCAAACCACAATCAGCACTATCTACGTTTGGCTTGACTCTAAATCCTGAAGACGCCTCCATGCCTCTTGGACTGGGCTCCAAAGCTCCATATACGACCAAAGACATATGTAGGTTCCAGCACATGTTCCACCAAATGTCTAATCCAATTTGTACTCACAGACAGTATTTGAGACAACTTTAATTAATAACATGTGGATTCTCAAAAACTTTGCATATCATTATCCCACCTAACAAAGATGGGGCATTTGTCACTCAATGGTAACCATAGATACATCTTTATGGTCAAAGGTTTATGACAATTTGTCAAAAATGAACCATCTGAACTTTACTGACAAAACAATATGTGAAATGCTGGACGTCATCATAGATATCATTTTTGTGGAATTTGTAGATAGGACATTTAGGGAAGAAAACCCCATGTCTTCCTGATCTGTTTCTTTATGCACATGCATCGGAATTTCGCCTCTGATTGGAAAAATCAAACAGGGGAATTTGGCCAAGAAGTGAAACTTAAGCTCCAGGAATATCGATGATCTGATATCCCTCAGTAATTGCCAAATATCCAGTTCCATTCCACTGTTTTACCCACCGGAACTAGATAGAAATGAGGATGACTTCAACTTTCCAATAGTCAACTTCCCATTATGCCAAGCAATATTCCAGCTGCTCCAGCCTTTGGTCTCTACATCTCACAACTTTTGAGGTACAATCAAGCATGCTATTTCTTCAAAGGTTTCAAAGAGCGTTATACGGCTCTTGCTCAAATAGTCGATGCGTTAGTAAAGCGTTCATAAAGTTTTATGGTCGAGAAAGTGAAGACAGAGACAAAAATGATATCTGAAGCAATTCTCTAATTTTAACTAGTATGTTCCCTGTTCTCTTTTCAGGTGAACATATAACTTGCCTTTGTATGTGCTCGTGACGGTGTCACGCCAACCTGTTATCATCAGTATGTGATAGTGATTGTACATTCATTGTATTCTGCTTTCAGCTGACATTTTGTATGATGATGCAAAGCGTTTATGTCCTTACCCTGGTGTACATTGTATGTGATGCTACGGCCCATGTGAGAAATGTTAAACGCCACTTTGATTCCAGTTAAATGACATCTTCCCGTGGCAAGGAGTTAACTGACTGTAAAAGTCCAGTTCCCACCCTAACCGAACTAGGCTGAAATTCCGGAGTTACATTTTGGCTGGACTATCGAGTCTATATATCGTCCAATCAAAATCGCGCAACGAACCTGACATCCGGTTCGTAAACAACATGAATTTCGACGTGCAAATGTCGAGCGACTGCAAGATTTGCAATGGATGTGTACCGAAAACTGGGTGTCGACAGATATATTCCAAAACATTTAATGTGTTTAATCAAGGTATTCAATGAATTGATTTACTTCGCGAGGTAAAACCCGTATATACAAAATATAGATCTTGATTATCGATCAGATCGTCTTGACTGGAAACTGGACTTTATAGTCTGTTAACGCCCTTGCCACGGGACGATGGTTACATCATGGCGTGTCAGCTGATATATGTAACTCAAAGTACATCCACGTAGAAAAAAATGAGTTAACGTTTTGAAAATACCCAATCAATTTTAATTTTGACTGTTTTTATGGTTACTAAAACATACAAATGCATTATTCATGTAGTCGAGATGAGATGAGATATTCACATTAAACTAGACAGTGTTCATGAAATTCATGATTGATGGAATATCACGCAGAAATGCCACTGCTTTAGCGCTAAAACATCTGAGGATCCTGCGTTATGTCAAATTGGTGCCACAAGGTAAAATCAGATCCAAGATTTCATCACATATTACCCCTGGATACGATAACATACACACCTAACCGTCTGGTCTTTCGCTGGGCGTAAATATGTATATATTGGTTGAGAACGGTGTATTGTCTGACGCCAGCTATCGAGACATCGGTACTGATCTTATCTGAAAGGTGAGCCATTATTCGGGAAAAACAAATGGGATATGACTTCAATCGACATACGTCCAAACTCTTCATGCAAATAAGGGAATAATGCATTTGTAAGATGATAATGTTGTTGACTTGAGCGTCATATATCACAACAGTCCGGTATAAGCTGCACTGCGAAGGGACAGATCGTATGAAATAACTGTGTATCTTGAAGCAGTGACCTAAACATTATTCTGACAATAACCTTACACCCAACACATCTCCCCAAGATTACAAATTGACGATTCCTAAAGTTCCAACGTCAACCCCTGAGAATAATCAGCCTCCAATAATTTGTGGTTTGTTTTAGGTCAGCGAGCCTGACCACTCGATCCCGTCAGTCACCTCTCACGACAAGCATTGGGTTGCTGAAGGCCAATTCAAACCTATATCTTCACGAGGGTCTCTTCCGAAACAAGTTCCACTGTGCGTAGAGTGTAAAATAGTGATGAAAATCACACGGATAATTGAAAATAACAGATAACACTACATGTTCAACTGACGTCATATATATGTAGCTTCAATATTAGGGAGTGAGTCGTTAAAAAGTTACTATTCTGATTGCGTGAAAACATAGCGATACTATTGACAATGATGTTTTTGTAATTTTGCTCTTTTTCTGATTTTTAAAGTTTGATATAGTTCAGCGTCCTTAGATCCGTTACATCCTCGATAATCCAGTGTATTATATCTCCATTCTATTATAATAATTACCCTGGACCCTGGACACATTCGCAACTATACAGGAAGTGACGTCATCGTCTCCATCTCTAACTCAGCCCATGCTTTCTCGCGGGGGTAATGTGACTTGACGGCTACCGTAATATCAGTCTTGCGCTTCTGACTCAAAGCGAGGCTCTGGTGGCGAATGTGTCCAGGATACAGGGTACATATATAGAGAGGGTGTAACCAGATCGTCTGTGTGTCATATTGTCTTTCCCGGGCACAGTTGACCGTTTGTTCCCTCGCATCAACGAAATGATCAATAGATCAATTTTTAACCATTTTCGTTTTGGTATGAGCAGGGAGAAAACGCACAAAAAAGAATGTTTGTCGTTGAATTTTATCCAAGAAAACCCATGAAACTAATCATACAGAACAACCAAACAAGCTAACGTGGTGCATTTTAATTTGCTTCTAATATTATTAAAATCATTTGAAACTGTTTAATACACATACTCTGGCTTAAAGCTGAAATGAGCCGTGCGGTTTTTCAGAATTTGTTTTAATTAATGTAATTATGGAGATAAAATATTAAATATGTTATATAATTTAATAACACGGATTATAATTCTATACCTCATTAAAAAATATTTCATATTTTGCGAAACCAAGTGCAATCATTTCATGCTGCGGCCCTTTACCATAATTAGTTAGTTTGCATCTTGCATGAATTTGGTTCTCATCTTCTGGGACAAGATGAGCACGCGGTTGTATAAATGGTAATTTGAACCACTTACACACTGCATGAACTATATATAGTGCTCTTGGTCAAACGCTCCATACAAACATTTCTGAAGCTTCGGGATATAAGTCATAAGTTTCCTTTTCTAATCACCATTACTGAAAAGAAATCAAGGAATATTGAATAATGTAGGTTCCGGGGAGGGAGTCTTATAAATAAGTCTTTGCTTGTAGAACGTGACGACTCGATGCGTTAGGGCCGAGGTGTCCTGATTGATTGCGTATCAGGACGGCGTGGAACGTTCCTCGCAATACCAAACACTGGTTTGACAAACAAACAAACAATTGATGACGGTAACTTGTTACCTAAAACATAGTAACGCCCTTCATTTCTTTTCTTAGAATAATTCTGAATTAAATCCATCAGTAATGCTCATTTTACTGTAAGATAAATAAAAACAAGAAAACGAGGATGCATGACGTCACCGAACGAACGATAAATTATCTAATGTTATAGGTCAGACCGTTATTAACATATTTTTGAAAATACTAAAGTGACAAACCTTAAATGTTGTAAAGAAACCCGTTAATGGTTTGCTTTGGGATGGTCTATTGTAAAACTGTACTCCCAACATGAATATTTATTGCCCCATTAGAACCGAGATAAACCTCGTGACAACTGTGCAAGTCTCACAAAAAGGTAGAATTCCTAACATACATTATCTCAGCAGGAAGTGCTGGAAATCTGCGACAGACTACTTGGGTTTGGTTCAGATTTGAAAGGGCTGTAGGGTGGAATGAAGTGGAGGTTCTAACTTAATGTATATGTTGTACTACATAGGACAGGGGGCCCCTGAAGATCCGGGGCAGAATAGGTCTTTAGCAACCCATGGTTGCCGTAAAAGCCGACTATGCTTGTCGTAAGAGGCGACTAACGGGACCGGGTGGTCAGGCTCGCTGACTTGGTTAATGCATGTCATCGTATCCCAGTTGAGTGGATCGATGCTCGTGATGTCAATCACTTGATTTTTTTATTTAAACATATTTTATTCAGATTGAAATGGATTGGGAACAAGTTATCCAACTTAGGACTCCCTCTCCATGGTATTTACAAAGCTTGTACAGTAAATCATATACAGGGAAAACAGCAAAGAAGATGAGTGTAAAGATAACAAGAAATGTACAAGAGAGAGACTAGTATATGTACATTAAAGTGTTACCCAAATCTCTTTGTATGACTTATAAACATTTGCACTGCTTTAAAGATGTGTTGATTTTCGATAATGGACAAACATTCATTTCCGTTTAACCTCAAATTTAAATCTAATTTAGCATTTTTGTTCACGGCGTTCTGTAAAATGTCCCGAATTATTATTAACATAGTTTTTCTTTGGTGGACGTACAATGGACACTTTAATAAATAATGATATGCGTTTTCACATGGATCGCCACATTGACATATTGGATCACATTTTACCTCTATTCTGTATAAATCATAATTTAATTGGCTTTTCATGTATCTTAATCGAGTATGATAAATATTCAACTTTCTAACACCATAGGAAAAATATGGAGGTGCAATGACTTGCTCTTTTTGTATGTATGTCTTGAATTGGGATGTAGATGTACAATTTCTACCTGCTGCAGGAATAGTGTTCCATAACCTTAGAGTTGATTGAATAAAAGAACACGTTGAGTGTTTTAATCTAGTATATGGAATCTCAATATTGTCTGAATTTCTTAAATTATATGATATATTTGAACCTACAGTGGTTGGTACAATGTCTTTAAGGTAAGTTGGGAAAATATTACTTTGTATTTTGTAGAACAAACATAGCTTGCGTTTCCTTCTTCGTTCTATTAACGTTTCCCATCCTGTTTCATAATACAGATGTGTGTGCGAAGTATACTTTGGGAGCCCAGTAACTACTCTGGCAGCTTCTAGTTGGAGATTTTCTAATCACTTGATTGTCTGGTCCAGACTCGATTATTAAGAGACCCAGTCATATAGCTGGAATATTGCTGAGTACGGCGTTACATCAAACAAATAAACAAACAAAACAGTGAGGTGAAGGAAGCCCCTGATGCTTGGTGGTACATGTGATTACCTATACATGCGGCTTGTCGTATTTCGATATGAGCGAGTGAGTTAGGTTGAACACGACTTCGGAGAGTTTGTCATGGTAGCATCTTAATTGGAGGAAGGCAAATTTACACCCAAAATTGAATGACATTGAAGGAATATTTGTGTTCTGTTGGGGTTTTCTTTTGTTAAGATTGTACTGTCAGAATCGAGGTGGTTATAAATCAAGCAGAATTGTTTTAGGTAGCTGACACCTGTTTGGAACAATAATCCACTCTACCTTTATTTAGCTGGGCGGTTAATGTTCGATTAGGCTCAGACCTCCTTCTATGGAGGTGATGCAAATTGACGTTCAATCTCATGTTCAAACATGTTCGTTCAATCTCTCTCTCTCACTGTGTGTGTGTTAAACTTATGAATCAAGTGAGTGAGTATGCCTTTTCCAGGAATATCACGACAGGAGGGGACACCAGAAATGGGCTTCACACTTTGTACCCATGTGTGGAATCAAACCCGGGCCTTCGGCGTGACGAGCGAACGCTTTAACCACTAGGCTACACCACCGTGTGAATGAATCAAGAGATTGTTAGGCGATAGTTCACAATGTATATACGTGACATCCGGACTATCCTTATGTTTTTTGCACTTATTTGGGTTTAATTTGTCAATAATGTGAGCTGAAATGAGAGGTATTTGAAAGTTTGGTCATCACACATCCCTTTATCAGAGTGTTACTTTAACTCACCGAGACATCAAAGAACATCAAATACAAAATGCACAATCCTTGCATAAATCACAGTCTAGGGAACAAGAAACAGAACTAATTAGTAACTGAGGGTCGTGACAATCATTCCGAAAATATGCCAGTATTTCAGTTACAGTGGCATTTACGTAAATGTTTCATCGTCCTGTACAGTTTTACAAGCCAAAGCTAACCATACTATACGCGAAAGATGATATAATTTGCGTAATGAAGATCCTGCAGACTGTCAGCTACCGTAATAGTAGACACTGGTGAGAATCATCTTAGTCATACAATAATTGCCGTACCCAAGTGGGATATGCTATATTCAGACAAGACTTGGAGAACTTCTTCATGTCTCATTCGAAAAAGACAAGCCAAAATGTCTCTGATCAGTTTTCAAAATGAACAGATCACCAGGCTGTCAGTTTGCAAAGAATAATTTCGTTTGAGCCATGGCGCAAGGAAGGATAACTCTAGATCTCTTCTTAAAATCCGGACAATGTGGACATTCACTGAAATAATTTTAAAACCGCGTTTTATCCGGCAAAATCCAGAAGCTGTTTATGGCCCTGGACATCAATCAGTAACCAAGCAATGGTGATAAGAAACAGAATTTTCATAAACAGTCAGAGTGAATAGAGTACTTACATACATACATTCATAGACATTATCATATGAGCACGTGGACCCGTGAAGATCCGGGGTAGAATAGGTCTTCAGCAACCCATGGAGATGACTATGCTTGTCGTAGGAGGCGACAAACGGGATCGGATGGTCAGGCTCGCTGACTTGGTTGATGCATGTCCTCGTATCCTAATTGCGTGGATCGATGCTCATGATGTCAATCACTGGATAGTCTGGTCCAGGCTCGATTATTAAGAGACCGCCGTGATATGGCTGGAATATTGCTGAGCGCGGGCTGCTGATATACTTATGAAGATGGTTGTGAAATGTCCGAGATGTCCGAGCTTCAAATCCCATTTAACATAGTGTTTCAACCAATCAGTTTGCAGCACACGTTCGCATCGTTTTTAAATGATATATCTGCGTTCCTTGAGTGAGTGAGTATGGTTTTACGCCGCTTTTAGCAATATTCCAGCAATATCACGGCGGGGGACACCAGAAATGGGCTTCACACATTGTACCCATGTCGGGAATCGAACACGGGTCTTCGGCGTGACGAGCGAACGCTTAAACCACTAGGCTACCCGACCGCCCCCGTTCCTTGAGAATGTAATCTCATTCCTATCTCAGATGACAGCAGTTAACGTGGTGATGTATGTGTGGCGACTATCTCAGCCGTCGCATTGCCGAAACGCCTTCCACATCTATTAACAGCCAAAACTTGCAATGCTGTATCGCTTGGCAATGTTTATTTTCGTTTCTTCACGGTTGCTTTCGTTTCGCAGAGGATTTGAAACATCGGCACTATGTACGTATGGCATGTAAACATTTGTTAACATATGGTTCACATATATGTACTTGGTATGTAAGTTTCGCAACGTAAGGTGGAATATAGTGCTCACATCTTAATGCTTAATTGTCTGTACACATTTTAGTGATGTCGGATTGCCATCCCCTGCAAGGCGACGCTATTTACATTGCGAATCATGCGCCGTATGTAACGGAGGAATATAAATAGATTATGTTTCCAAGCTAAATATTTTCTCGTCGATCAAGGAGACTGGGAGACTATTGCTAGTACAGTCGACCTGACATTGGGGAATATTTAATAACAAAAGTAAAGTCAAATGTCAATTGTGAAGCGGTCCTGCATTCATGGTCTTTGACACGTTTGAAGATGAATTACCCAGTTCAAACCGATTCGTTCAAACCGTTAAAGGACAACTTAATTCCGGATAACTTCAAAAAAAGACTTTCAAGTCTCCCAGGGCGTGAAGCGATAATGGTTGTATCACCTCAAGTGCGTTTTGTTAAATATTTAACACTTTCTAGGACGTAGTTATTAGAAAACTGGAGATAAAACACAACACTTTGAAAATTTCTTCTTGTTGAATGTCCCTGAAGTTTCAGTTATGCATGGCTAATTAATATATTCATTAAGTGGAAACGTTTGAAGCTATATGGAGAGAAAGGACTCATCGTTCTTTGCCGGTTATGAATAATGTTATGATAGATGCCTTGGTACGATCAGCTTCCATTGTGTTCACAGGGTACATGTTACAAAAATCATGTGTGTAAAAAAACGAAACAAATGAAATATTTAAGAACTATTAATTACATACCAATGAACAGCCTTCCGAAAAAAAAGAAGGTTTTCAGCAACCCATGCCAGGCGACTAAAGAGATCGGGTGTTCAGGCTCGCTTACTTGGTTGATGCATGTCATCGATCCCAAATACGTGGATCGATGCCCATGATATCACTGGATTGTCTGGTCCAGACTCGATTATTTACAGATCGCCGTCATATAGCTGGAATGTTGCTGAGTGCGAGGTTAAACAACAAACAAATAAACAAACAAACAAACCAGATACTTATGACAATATGATGCATTCAGATACCGCTTGATTCATTAATAACCGATATTATTGTTTCAGAAAAGGGTCTATGTTTCAAGTGAGAATATTTTATATTGTTTAAGGGAGGGGGCGATTTATATGTTAGAGCTCACTGTAGCCTCAGTACACATAGGATATTGAATACAAAACGTCAGAGAACAACCATTCACGCTCATCCGCCGAAATAGATTCGTTTGAGTTCAAAAGGCAAAACAGTGGTGAAAACAATATGAATGGATCACTGATTATATGAATGGATCACTGGTTATATGAATGGATCACTGATTATATGAATGGACCACTGAAAGTTCGTGATGACACCAGGTGTTCGCAGTAGGTTAATTATGAACTAAAATGCTATTTGAGTGTCTTATCCTACAGAGATTTAATAATTTCCTTATCAATGAAGAGCGTTCACTTTAATACAGGGTTTTGATCTTTCTAACAATTAGATTGCTGGCATTTTTAGAATATGTACGGTTTTCAATCCACACCGCCTCAGCTTGCGACCTTGAACAAGACCAGACTATGCAATCAATGTGCGAATACCACTATTTCTGATTCCGACTTGTTATATTATTAATTGACAGTATCTTGAGATCCGCATTGTAGATTATGTGTTATTTCCCATATGTCTAATGACATTCAATTACAATCTGATAACAATGCCTTTAATTATATAGATTGGAAAACCTGCAAACAAAGTTCTGTTAAATCAATAAGGTGCTTATTGCTCTTTGATTGATCCGTTCTGTCTTCTACAGGGATCAGAAGCACAGATTGCATTAAAAAGCATTGATGCCACAACTTTATTCACGAGTAAACAGAGGGTTACTCTTGTGCTTTGTGACCTCCTTTATACCCAGGTTTCGGGTACAGCTCCCCCTAAAATGTTCAATGTCAAATCATGTATGGCCTATCACCCTTATGGTAGGCAATTCCTGCGTTTTGCTGACAATGGCCTAAAGCATTCACTCACTTACATTGCACATTATATATCTTCCTATCAGAAAGTACCACTGAAAAATACATATAGGTGAACATTTTGAATCTTAAAATTCTATTTCGAATTCATTGTTTTTCGGGAACAATGACCTTTCTTCAACATACCATACTGACAACACAAATGTTACCCCGTACTGGATAACAAGTGGTCGTTAATGTAAATTGTGTTATATATGTAGAAAATAGCTATGTATACTTTCTAAGTAAATGCGGATGAAAGACATCAAGACGTCTACTTAATTTACTGTACCCGCTTGCTGCGAAGATGGAACCAAGTTAAGGGGCATTAATGTCTGTATTTCTGATGCTGTAATGTCAAGCCGGATGGAGCCACACTAATTGTTTAATGATAATAATGACTACTTATTAATAATAATTTGCGAACCTTCCGGTTTATCAATCTTTCGATGGCCTTGCACTTACGTCAAACTAAGTGGTCATCTCAAATAGCTGAACAGTTTCAAGCATATCAAATTTATATTGGTTGCTTATTGTCATAGATATACTGAAATATACCCTAGTGGTGGAACTCCCTCATCAATCGTGTGTGCACAATGATATTACTGTGCCATTATTTGATCAATCAGTACTCCATTTAGGACGTTTTGTCTGTGACACGAATAACCCTGCTTTGATGTGGGCTTTTAATGCCACCGAACATTTTAATAGCATCTTTTCTTAATACACGTTTACGATCATTCGTTGCAAATGCATTCACAAGATCCATTATGAAGTCTTAGAAAGGGTTTGACGGGTCTTTTAGCACATCATGAACCAGGGACTACTTTTAGAATTCAGCACCACAAAGTTTACAAATACCGTCACAATAACCTTTGACGTAATTAGTACAAAAAACATTGCCCTCAGACGCCCTTAAGCAGAGTCCATTGTGCGAATCCGACCATACAAAGGCATGTTTGTGGGGCTGACATATTTTGTATTGAGACCAGATATTTTTAGCTACAGCTGCAAAACAGTTATTCGTTAACATTTCTAACAATATATAAATATATTGATATTCCAGCATACTTACTTTTTTCAAGAATTTTCGGGGTCATCTTATTTTTTCGATAAAAATCCCAGGCCCCCAAAATATCATTGTTTCGGCCCCATTAATCTTCCAATGTCTTTTTTAAAAAACATTTCGCAATTTTACAGTTGAAAAATGATATTTTAAGTGGGATTGGTCAAGTTTGAGTAAATATAGCTGATATTTCTCTTTACTATCGTCCTCACAACTGTGACCGGCTAAGAAATACAGTCACGTGTGTGACTGTGATCCGCGGGGATCTATATTTCATATTTCTTAAACTCAAAAGATTCGTCCTCTTTTACAGTAAATAAATATGTGCGTGATGAGGGCTGGAATGTCAATTGTCATTACTTAAGTAAGTTTATATGTTCGGGCATTAACAAGATGATTCTACGCGTGTTGTTAGTGACTCTAGATTTTCTTTTGTTTTGATAATGATGAAAGTGATACAATGTATGTAACAGATGTACTAAGATCATGAAGATGTGTACTGAGATATGTTCATGTAATAGATAGACTTACATCAAGTAAGAGTAGTGGTTACTGTAATTTTTTGTGGATTATTTTAGTAAATTAGCTAACCCGGTTAATGTCCCACTTGTTCAAGACGGAGTGTCCTCTGAAATCCATGATTTTGAGTCTTTTGTTGAGGAGCTAGATAGAGAAATATATCTGGAGTAGGTCAAATTAGCGGTCCAAGGTCTAAAGTCTAATAATGCCGCAGGTGTTGACAGTTTAATAAATTAATTCTTTAAAATAGCATGCGAGACATTGTTACCTATATTAGTAAATGAATTAATTCTTTAAATTAGCATGCGTGACATTGTTACCTATATTAGTAAATAAATTAATTCTTTAAATTAGCATGCGAGACATTGTTAGCTATATTAGTAAATAAATTAATTCTTTAAATTAGCATGCGAGACATTGTTAAATATATTAGTAAATAAATTAATTCTTTAAACTGGTATGCGAGACATTGTTACCTACATTAGTAAATAAATTATTTTTTAAAATTAGCATGTGGAACATTGTTAGCTATATTAGTGAATAAATTAATTCTTTAAATTAGCATGCGAGACATTGTTACCTATATTAGTAACTAAATTAATTCTTTAAATTAGCATGCGAGACATTGTTACCTACATTAGTAACTTTATTTAATGCTATTTTGAAAACAGCGTGTTTCCCCACTGAGCGGACCAAGGAAGTTATTTTCTATTTCACAAGAAGGGAAGTAAATCTGTGCCAGATTTATATGGGTATCACACTTTTGTCTTGTTTTGGTAAACTATTTACCGGTATTCTGAACGCACGAGTCAAATTATGGTGCGGTAAATATAATGTTATTATATAGATACAGGCAGGTTTCAGGGGCAGCTATAGTACTATTGATTGTATGTTTGAATAACATTGTTTGATACATATTTTATTAACAGGAGATGTCAAATTTAACAGTGCATTCGAAGATTTCCCAAAGACTTTCGATGATGTAAACAGACAGGCTCTTTGGTATAAACTTAATTCATCAGGGCTAAGTTCCAATATGTTGAACTTATTATGCAGTATGTAAACTAGTGTCCAAAAGAAACGATACCAACTTATTTTCAAAATTGTTTTTTACTAAGTGAATTGTCTAGTATGAAAACAAGCCAATTCGTATTGCACATCCCAAACACAGCATAGTCGATAAAAAATACCGGGAACACGTGATCACTTCCGGGAAAAAACGTAAATTTCGTGAAAGTGACATTTCCCTCTCTAGCATGTTCTGCACGTGCATAAAAACTGTATAAAACGGCTGATCAGACACGTTGATATCACAGCAACAAAAAGAACACAAGATATGCCACGTTTGACAGCCATCGAGAGAGAGAGAGCCGTTGGAATGGTCCAACAAGGAGCGTCACACGTCGACGTCGCCAGAAGGTTGGGCTGCGCACGCATCGCTATTACCAGGTTGATGCAGCAGTTACGTCAGACAGGTCAGACGTCAGACAGGCCCAGGAGTGGAAGACCACGAGTAACCAAGCCCCGTGACGATCGTTACATCCGGGTATTACACCTGAGGAACCGCACCGTAACAGCGACGTCCACGGCGGCTACAGCACTGGGACACAGGATCAGTCGACAGACCGTCTACAGGAGACTACGGCAGTATGGTATCCGGCCACATCATCCCTACCGCGGACCGCTCCTGACGCCTCGACACCCAAACAACATACTGATCTGGGCCAGGCGAGTTCGACGTTGGCAACGGCGGGACTGGGCACGTGTTATGTTCTCTGATGAGAGCAGATTCCTCATTTTCAGAAACGATGGACGGCAGCTTGTATAACGACGATTTGGTGAACGTTTGGCGACTAACTGTACGTGTATCCAACAGGACCGGCCGTTTGGAGGTGGAGGGTTAATGGTTTGGGGTGGCATATGTGGTGACGTCAAAACGATGCTTGTTGTAATTCGTGGAAACCTGAATGCACAGCGTTATCTTGATGACATCCTACGGCCTGTTGTGGTGCCCTTTATTCAGCAACAGCCTCGTGGACTCCTTTTCCAACATGACAATGCAAGGCTACACACAGCAGGATTGACACAGAACTTCCTTGCCAACGCCAACGTACAGGTTTTGCCATGGCCCGCATGTTCACCGGACATGAATCCCATCGAGCACTTATGGGACCACCTCGATCGGCAAATCCGACGTCGCCGTGTGCCTCCAGTCAACGTCCAGGACTTGGAACGATGTCTCCTTGGAATGTCAACGCATCACTCACAACGTCATCAGACGTTTGACGTCATCAGTCCGTAGGCGTGTTCTGGCATGTATTGATGCTCACGGTGGACATACCCGCTACTGACGTGACTTTGAGACGTGTGGTGTGACATTTCCCGTTGTTTCTGTGATCAGTGCTCTAACGAAATGTTCATTTTTCGACCCCACCCATCTTTAAAGGCTTGTCATATTGGTTGTACAGATTTTATTGAAATGAAATTTATGTACAGATGTTGTGAAAGGATTTCTCAAAAGCATAACACCAATCCTAAACTTCTGCATTGTTTAGTTTCTTTTATGTCGTTGCAAACAGTTGGTATCGTTTCTTTTGGACACTAGTTTAGTTTGAAGTTAAGTCATGTGTTAAAATGGCGAATGAATCGCATTCGGATTATTTCAGTTCTGGTATCGGAGCAAGGCAGGATGAGAGCCTGTCGCCAATATTGTTTGCGGACATGGTTTTGATCGCGAAACTGATAATCATGACCTGTTTTACCGGCATTGCCCTCCACTAAAACAATTTGCATACAAAAGTAAGTGTCAGTATTTTCAAGAAAATCCACAGAAAATATTGTTTACGTGCATTAACGACGATTTTTTTATTTACATTTATGGATACTAGTTCCATATTGGAAAACACTATTTTCTATTCCTAGATCACATGGACACCTTTCGGTATCTATTACAGTAATTGACTCTTCAATATCGATGCCAGGAACCAAACACACTACATTTTAATATATGTACGCCATTACCTCTCTTGTCATGCGGTCTAACTAGCCTTGTCAGGCTAAATTTCCGAAAGAGAAAAACCCCATTTCCCCTTGTTTAAATCAAGCAAATTATTTAAAAAACCTCATATATCCATTTGGCATTACATCGTGGTAGAATCTGCGATAACTGTCTCATTAGATGCGTCACAAAAAGACGGATCGTGAAACTGAATATATCATTTTGGGAGTGACGACAAAGGGATACTTATGTTCTTCCTTGAAGGCCGTAGTGCAATATAGAGCAATTTCCACTCTATAAGAGATGGGACGGGACTGTAACAGTCTTAACCAAGATCACTTTCCATTTGTGAAAAAGTCGGTACTGTGTGAAATGCAGCAATTAGGCGGTTCAGTTTCAGCTTCAGAAACACCGTCAAAGTTAACCAAGAGGAATACTAGAATAAGTATGTTGGGAATTTCAAAGGAGGCGTACAGGAGAAAGAAGCCGTTATCTCTTCATCGACATTAATCAGGCGAACCGTCACGTCTAGGGTGATTTCGAATATCGTTGCATATTGAGAAATAAAAGAGAATCGTAACGTGCAGATTGTATAAAAGGATTTGAATAAATTTTTCACGAACGTTGATTGTTCTTCACATAAAGCTGCTACCTAGATTTTCTCATATACATGTATAATCAAACTTCTATATAAATTATTCAAAGTCACAGCTCTACGATATATGAAATCGAGGGATTACATATCCTGGGGCTATACAATATGATATAATCATTATCGTGAGATGCTTTATGCCATCTTTACCTTTATGTCGAGGACTATTCCAGCAGCTCCTTCCTTTGGTGTCGATGCTACCGCCACTTTTGAGGTACAATCCCACATGCGCTTTCTACGATTTCAAAAAGCATCATACGCCTCTTGTACAAAAGTTGTTTGATCGGAGTTACATCAATCAAGGCCTAAGTGAAGCTTTCAAAAAGATGTATGGGTTACATGTGGTGGACATGTGTAATTTGACGCATCGATTGCCCAAATGATGTCCAAAATATTTCCCTAGTTTCACTTGTACAGTGCATGTATGTTCCTGGCAGGTTAACACATAACTTGACATGAATTTGTTTGTGACGTGTGCCGCCGATGGGGAAGGATACGACCTCCTTTACGCGAACACCTGGCATCATCACTATTTGATAGTGATTCATAAACACATGCTTCTGATATTCATGTCGTCGTACTCGTACAATGGACAGTCAGATATTTCTCATGATAATGTAAAAGGATTTGTTTGTATTTGACACCAAGTGCCATGACAATATTTGTTTGTTTGTTTGTTTGTTTGTTGTTTAACGCCATACTTTACACGACGTTCAGTTAATAACCCGAGTCTGGGCAGACGATTCCGTGACTGAGCATCGTTCTACGCAAATGGGATACGTTGAAATGTATCAACTGAGTCAGTGAGCCTGAATACCCGCTCCTGTTAGGCGCCTCTCACCACAAGCAGTGGTTGCTGAAGACCCGGATTCTCAAGGGTTGGTAGATGACAAAGAATGGATATTTAGAGGTCATACATGTTAATTTCCATAAACAAATTTGCCGAATGCATAGTTACATATTTCTGCAGCAATCAAGAAGAACAGGGGGATTGGTGTTATTTACCACACTGTGCGGTCGTGTTTCTGCAATTTATGTTATAAACAAGTATTGTTTAATAAGGACACGCAGAATAAAGTTTTTGAGCAAACACAATATTGCATCTTTATGCCGACTGTATGTGTTAGTCTTTGACCGTAATAAGAAGTCCCTACACGTAATCTACTTCAAGGTTGGGGATAATCTGATTGTCCAAACTAAACCTCTCCATACACAGTCGGGGGGCACAGGTCGCCCAGTGGTCTAAGGCATCGCGATTCTCTGTGCAGAGTTGCGTCCCTTGCGCAAGCCAGAAACCTATGATTTTGGGTTCGAGTCCCGGTTCGCCCCGATTATGTTTCTAGGTTTTTCAGCACCATACCCGTGGGTTTCACTGAAGTGGTATACGTCTGAGACCTGCATCACTTCTTGCTTTCCTCCCTCATTAAGCCGACAATACTGTAATACTGTTAAAAACGGCGTTAAGCCCAACTCACTCATTTACTCACCATACAAAGTCCATGGCACTGAAGGTAAGTTTGTAAGTCTCTGAAATGTGTAACCGTTTTCCAAGTAATGATAACGCAAAATTTGGAGGTACTTCAAATTAACATACAAACACACTCAAAGTAAAAAGATTAAGTTTACATTTGTGTAATTCATGAAACAAAAATGAGCTGACAGATTTATACCAGCTGTGAATCTAAGACGTGTGTTATCAAATCTGCTACATTGATATAAATTTACACAACACGCTGATAACAGGAACTCGATATATTGTAAATTGTGTAATCGTGGTGTAGGATGAAACATATTTACTTCTGAAGCCATCAATTAGACTGTATTGTCGTAAATTATCCACGCATCATCATACTTGTCTATCTATGTATATTTCCAGCATATACTATCAATGTTAGGATTACATTAGAGAAATATGGATATAAACATGCACTGTAATCATTCCTGGCTGTTTACGTCGACTTGCATATAAAACTGCAGTTATCATGATGAAATCACGAATGTGTGTTCAGCAAGGCGTTTACATTGAACCAGGCCTAATTCCTAGTTCCGTCAGCTACGCCCAAGTGCCAAATTATACACGTGAATAAGGCTGCCCATGGGTTGCAGTGTATATGTCAATAAAAGAGACACAAATACTACCTTTTATATCTGAAGATGCTGGTGAGGGTAATTGAACTTGTCCACACTCGTTGGTAGCTTAGACTTTGGAGTTCCAGATAACATGATTTATTGTCTTGCAGGAAAGGTTCATTCGCGTTCAACTGAAGTACTCAAAGCGGTGTTAAACCAACCTTACTTGCCCGCAATGATATTCTATTACAAAAGAGGGCGATCAGCGGTATCGTCGTCTTAATATGTTACTCATCTGACACAGCGCTGTGTTTCCGGGTAAGTATGGAGTAAGTTGTTCCCTTGGCAATCCAACAATGTTTCATCATGTGCAGCATTTTGGTGTCCAGTGTCTTTGAGACGATTACGCTTTTACAGAACACAAAGAATATCAAGATACGTTTTTTAACATGTGAAAACCTCATTTACATGAAAACATTAAGTGAATGTTTAATTTGATGAAATAGTTGGGGATATAAGCGGAATATACTTGCATAAAGACAGCTATCTTGAATGGTAAAAGTATTATTATTACATCTAGTGATTTGGCACGAGTGGTGTACGGAGCTGTAACATGTGCACGCTGGTTACTGATTTGAACCAAGACTCTTCCTGATAATAAACCTTGGTTCGTAAGCACCATATTCTGTTATATGACTGTAGGTTTTGTTCAAAGCTCTAAAAGTTGCCTATTTATTTATCGTCGTGAAATAGTATCGACATTGTCTCGAGCATTGATGGTAACCTTTCTGTAGGGACATGGGAGTTCACGCAAGAAACATGTTATTATTACGATTTGTGCACATTATTCCTGGTTATGGGTGAAGAGTATGACCCTTTGCCATCTCATTTCATATTGATAATCAGACACGGCGCCTGTTAATACAAACAATGTGACTAAACGCGGACCAGAACGCAATTTCTCTGCGAAAGGCCACTTAAAACCCGATTGTATCTTTTTTATTACCTACATACAATGAAGATGGTTTGACGGAAATGAACAGTCATAGGCACAGTCAAACATTTAAATCCAGACAGGGACCCGTCTTAATGGTCCCAAAATGGTTTCTACACGGCCCATCCCTTTGCCTATTGTGCCAATGGGCCTGCAGTCTAATTTCACGGTTGAAGAAGGAAATCAGACCTTCAGGATTACTGATCACATAAGATCTATATGGACACGTCCTTTTTCCCTTCCCGGGAGAAGTCGTTTTCTCTAACACTATGCCATCGACATTTATATAATTGCCAAATTCCGATGATGCGCCCAGTGTCTGGCTATTACTCTTGGAAACCGTGTTGTATTGCGGTTCAAATCAAGCTGTCATGTATTGTAGTTATATTTGTATCCCTTGAAACCTGATTACTTACTGTATGGGTACAATGTGTGAAGCCCATTTCTGGTGTCCCCCGCCGTGATATTGCTGGAATATTGCTAAAAGCGGCGTAAAACCATACTCACACACACTTACTGTAGGTTGTACACTACTCATCCGGGTAACAGTAGGTCATTTATGGATCTTTCCAGATGTAAGTAATAAAAGCTCTTGTATATTTAGGCGTACCTTGTCAGAACTGATTCGTTCAAATGTTTAATGTTTCGTAGGAATACACTGACGTTCTATTTGAAACAGCTTACCCTTTATGTGTTTTAACGAAAAGAATACAGTGATGTTGTATTGGAAACAGCTTACTCTTTATGTATTTTAACGTAAGGATTACACTGGTGTTACATTGGAAATAGCTTACTGTTCATGTGTTTTAATGTAAGGCTTACACTTGTGTTGCATTGGAAACAGCTTACTCTTCATGTGTTTTAATGTAATGATTACACTTGTGTTGCATTTGAAACACCCTAACCTTTATGTGTTTTAACGTAAGGATTACACTTGTTTTGTATTGTGAAGAAATTACTCTTTATGTGTTTTAAGTAAGGAGTACACTGATGTTGCATTGGAAACTGTTTCTCTTAACTGAAAATATATATAGCTTCAGGTTTTCCAGCAGCAATTACAATAGCAAATGGCAACTGAACCCATAATCTGCCGAAAGGTACTTTCTGGACAATTTGCTGTGTACATGTATTTCCCCATTGGTGATTACGGGGCAGGTATCGGTCTCTGGTATCCCCCGTTTGCCGTAAATGCCGAATTCAGTGAAGATCACGTAGTTACAGTGTGTGACGTGATTGTGTGTTGTATCCAGACTTAGCGGATCGTAACTCATGCTGTCAGGTTCTGGTTGTTCAGGACGCCAAGATATAGCTGGAAGGTATTGCTAATCAAATCTGATTTGTTCACTTTATCAAACATCTGACAGATCACGGCAGTTATTAAAGGTGAGGTGAGGTGAAATTGGGTTTAACGTCGCGTCCAAGATTATTGCACTTATATAGCGACGTGCATGCATGTGTGTGTGTGTGGCTGCTTGTACTAGTCCAGACTGATGCCGATTTACAGTGCAAGCACACTTAGATACCATGCCGCAGTTTAACATGAATACCCAACTCAGACACAGTATACTGACTCCGAGCCGACCAGTCCTTGTTTTAGCCCCTTAATGCCGAGCGCCAGACAGGGTAACAACAAGTACCATCTTTTAACGTCTTTTGGTATGACGCGGTCGGGGATCGAACCCCGGACCTTCCGCTCTTCGGGTGGACGCTCTACCACATGACCACGCAGACGGTCGGCAGTTATTAAAAGTAGGATATGGCTACCCTATGGCTTCAGTATATAATTACAGTGATGAGACATATTCCCCTCTGTCTTAGAAGTAGACTTCCAAATATGATATCTGTACAGGTATTACAAAACGAATAATCTAATTCAGTTCTTCTAATGGGAAAAAACCTAACTCGCTTCTTATACCATTCATTTTGTTCATTTATTCTCAAAAGAGAAATTCTTACAGACCTTTATAGAGCCCTATCAAGTGACCAGTGTCTCCAGACAGAGAATATTCAAGTGATATAAGAGCAGAATAAAAATCATAAAGAGTTTAAATCTCGTCAGATGTCAAACGCGACTTCTGAAACCAGAGAAGTTTCTAAGTGAATGTGATATGCCGTTCTGACTTTAATTACAATTCTGGTTTTACGACAATCGAGCCACGCAAAAAAGATAAATTCAATTAATTTCCAAGGTGAAAGTACTCGGAGTATTATAAAACATTGGCAAATATACTGGCATGTGCAAATGGGTTTCTTATTAAATCATGCATTTGCCCATAAAAAAAATTATCAATGTATAATTCAAACTTGGGATCTGAGGTGACGCGATTCTCCTTGTAGAATGTTAATCATGACGGATCCTCTGATCGTGAATAGGGTCTGTCACCATCATGCCAGCGTTTCTATGGTCACGGAATCGGTGGTCCGATTATGATCCTTGGTCTACCAGCAGCATATCTGTGCTCGTGTGCTTTACCGGTGTGATGCAGGCTTTCCTTCCACATCAAGCTGACAGGACGTGATATGACACAAATGCCCTCCAAACGGCCTGAAACCCAACACATTCACCTTTCGATTAAACACGAGTTACTGCTAGTCGTATATTGTTTCAAGTTAAGGGGATTAATTAAAATGTTCTGGAAATCGAGATACTTAATTTATATAAAATGGGAACGTGGCATCGAAATGAAACAGTTTCAAGTCCTCAATGCTGAAGCTACATTTAGTTATTCTACTTAAAAAAAAACACTCCTGTTTGCTGGGAAGTTTTATAGGGTAATAGCATGGACACCTTCCGGGAGGTTGTGCCTTGTAAATCCAAACGCTCAGGTATTAACAGTCTGGCTCAAATAGTTATTGTTTCGTTAAGATAAAAGGAAACATTGCGATGTCGTGGGGTGAGTGTTGTAGAAGGTGACGATAAGTGCCGTTGCTAAAACATGTCGTCCATGTATTTGAAATTAGCAGCACTGTAGTTGGGAAGATCCTGGATTTACAGCCACTGAACGTTTCAAACTGGGTGGTCCAATTAGTCATTAAGTGCAGTGTAAGGCATTGTCCTTAGACATCATACCCGTGCTCGTGGGTTTCACCAAAGTGGTAAACGTCTGAGACCTGCATCACTTCGGGCTTTCCTCCCACATTAAGCTGACACGCCGTGATATGACTGGAATAATGTTAAAAGCGGCGTTAAACCCAACTCACTCACTCATTGTCCTTAGACAGACGACACAAACAATCTTTATTGCCTCAAGCCATAGGCTGGCTTCTGGCCATTACACAGCCAACATAACGCTGGCGGAGAACATGTTTCTCTGCCTTAATAATAGAGTAACCCAGTGCAAAAATATATTACTATTAACTAATGTAGTCGTGAGATATAACTGTATCAATTCTGTAGGCAAATAGTTAATAATAATATTAAATCTATTGTAATTGTAATTGTCCATGAAGACATATTTCAGAACTAAAGTGTAACGTGTACTAATTGTTTAATGCAACACATATGTTTTTGAAAATATTTCGGTAACCTAAGTGTGTGTACAGAGGACAGAGTAACAGTCAATGAAATTCATTATCTATTTACCCACTATCACAATCATTACGCAATTTTTCTCCTCTATTTAATCTGTTGCTGCCATGTCTACCAGTTTCTACAAGCAATGAATGGGATGGATTGGTTGGTTGGTTGGTTGTTTAACGCCGCACTCAGCAATATTCCAGCTATATGACGTCAGTCTGTACATAATCGAGTCTGGACCAGACAATCCAGTCATTGATATCATGAGCATCGATCCACGCAACTGGGATCGATGACATATATCAACTAAGTCAGAGAGCCTTACCACCCGACCCCGTTAGTCGCCTTTTACGACAAGCATAGTCGCATTTTACGGCAAGCATTGGTTGCTGAAGACCTATTCTACCCCGGAATCTTCACGGGGCTAAATGGAAGTCTATGTTTGGTAAGGGTTGTTCAGTTGAAATCTGCAGGTGTCCAGTCGTCCAGTATGCCGCAAATCTGCTTTCTGCATAGTTGCGTCCCTTGGCTTAACATGATCGAATGCCATATTCGCCCTGATTATGATCCCTGGGTTTGAAGCACTATAATGCACGGTTTTCACATGGTAAGTAATCATCAAAGATCTACATCACAACGGACTTTCCTCCCACCTGAAGCCATCGGGTCCTGTTACAGCTGAATTACTCTTAAAGGCGATGTTAAACCAAAGAGGAAGGATGATGGTGATGTGTGTGTGTGTGTATGTGAGTTGGGTTTAACGCCACTTTTAACAGTATTCCAGTTATATCGCGGCGTGTCAGCTTAATGTGGGAGGAAAGCCCGAAATGATGCAGGTCTCAGACGTTTACCACTTCGGTGAAACCCACGAGCACTGGTATGGTGCTGACAAACCTAGAAACATAATCGGGGCGAACCGGGATTCGAACCTACAATCACAGGTGTCTGGCGTGCCCAAAGGACGCAACTCTGCACAGCGAATCGCGGCGCCTTAGACAACTGGGCCACCCGTGCCCCGGATGATGGTGTAGTCACTCACTCTTGTATAAAACACACAACACAGTCTTGTGCGTTTAAAACAAACTGGTAAGACCTTCAAATTCTAAACTTGATCAAGTTGGAGAGTATTTATGTTTGGCAATACGATTCAGAAGACAGATTACTTGTGATGCATATATTGTAAGCAAGGAAAACTTATCCAAACTCGTTAATTTTAGAGCCCAATTACAGCGTACCATTAGCACTGGGTCATGATAGTGCAACCACCGCCATGTTCTGGTTCCATTTCAAGTGGCTGTCATTACATGCAGTGTCAAATGTAACATTGTCTCTGAAACCAATCAGGGTTATTAACCGCTCGCTTGATAAACACAATGCAATTAACACAGATATCAGCCGTGTAGATGACGACCTTATCATTATTACTTACATAATCAGGTTAAAAAACGTTTTCGAGTCTGACTTGTAAATGCACATATCTACACTGTCAAGTGCCTTCAAGTTGGTTATGGCTATTCAAATATGTTCAATGAATAAATTCAGTTTATTTGTAAAACGCCTAAAATCGGAGCCACGTCACAAATTTCCTGGTCATTTCAGTCATTTATCAAATTGCAAAAACATTTTGGTTGATTCTACAAGAAAGTAAAAGACAAATTGATATTAAGTTGCTTTAATGGTTAAGAAGACAGTATAACATTAAGTTAGACTTCAGATGTCGTTTCGTTATATTATTGTATGGTATACCAAAAATAACCGTTACAAAAGTTCATATGAGATCACATTAAGTTATATGACACCTGTTATATGTAACACTTAATATCCGTCCTTTCAAAATTCTAGCCCGAACAGCTAATTTCAGTTAATCTATAAGCAAATCCTCCTCTTTTTCAGTCCGTTTGTGTTTTGACCCATCGAATGGCTCATTTCAAGGACGAATCAATATGGAATGCGATGAAGCATTTATTCAACATGTGTGAACGCACTTCATACCCGGGCCTGCTCATTTATAGCTGGAATTTCATTACAAAAGTTCGACAATTTGGAAAGGCGTTATTCCACCCTCGGCGAAATATTGCTGTGAACTCTAGCCTTAAAGACGAACGAGTTCATATATGGTTAACAAGAGGGACATGTGCTTTTGACAAGATGTCCCCTTATAAGACAACAACCTTTGGACTGTGGTCCGTTCAGACAATAGATAAAGAATATATATATCCTTGGAAGGGAGTCCACACAATAGGTAAAGAACATATTTCCTTGGAAGGTAGTCCACACAATAGATAAATAAAAATATATCCTTGGAAGGGAGTGCACACAATAGACAAAGAAAATTCTTCCTTGGAAGGGAGTGCACACAATAGATATAGAACATTCTTAATTGGAAGGGAGTCCACACAATAGAAAAAGAAAATATTTCCTTGGAAGGGAGTGCACACAATAGATAAAGAAAATATTTCCTTGGAAAGTAGTCCACACAATAGATAAAGAAAATATATCCTTGGAAGGGAGTGCACACAATAGATAAAGAAAATGTTTCCTTGGAAGGGAGTGCACACAATAGATAAAAAAGATAATTTCCTTGGAAGGAAGTCCACACAATAGAAAAAGAAACTATTTCCTTGGAAGGGAGTGCTCACAATAGATAAAGAAAATTCTTAATTGGAAGGGAGTGCACACAATAGATAAAGAAAATAATTCCTTGGAAGGTAGTCCACACAATAGAAAAAGAAAATATTTGCTTGGAAGGGAGTGCACACAATAGATAAAGAGAATATTTCCTTGGAAGGGAGTGCACACAATAGATAAAGAAAATATTTCCTTGGAAGGGAGTGCACACAATAGATAAAGAAAATAATTCCTTGAAGGTAGTCCACACAATAGAAAAAGAAAATATTTCCTTGGAAGGGAGTGCACACAATAGATAAAGAAAATATATCCTTGGAAGGGAGTGCACACAATAGATAAAGAAAATATTTCCTTGTAAAGAAATGCACACAATAGACAAAGAAAATATTACCTTGGAAGGGACTCCTCACAATAGATAAAGAACATATTTCCACACAATAGATAAAGAAAATATTTCCTTGGAAGGGAGTGCACACAATAGATAAAGAAAATTCTAAATTGGAAGGGCGTCCGCACAATAGATAAAGAAATTACTTCCCATGAAGCTGGGACATTATTGTGCAGTGTTCACCATATTATAAGTAAAGACTTGTTGATGTCGTGATCTGTTACACATGGAATGATTACATTATTGACAAACGATACTTGAATGGTAATTTTGTGGCAATCCGGCTGAAGAGAACTGCTGATAAATGCTATGGATTGCCAGATGAAGTTAGAAACACCCATACATGTACTACTTTTCGGAAGCTCGTTAGATTTATTGATTTGAACATGCGAACATTCATAACATACACAGAATTCAATATCCACACACACGTTTGAGGAAATGAGTCCGCCTTGTGCAGCATATGCGAAACTGGAAGGTCCGACAATGGTAATCGCTAGGGAAGTAAGTAAATGGAGAAATCTGGTTAAACACTTAACAATATCCAAGCTATAATACTCGAGTTAGAGAAAACATTGGTTAATATTATGAGCAACGTTGCACCGATAACCTAATCACCGAGCCTGACCACCCTATCCAATCTAGTGGGCGTGCTGTGGACCTATTCTTACCCTGGTCTTGTGATTGCTGTGAGAATACAGTTCCATCGTGTTTCTTTGTACATAACTTATGATCAGTGTAAATAAAAGCGACCAAACCATTTCCATAATCATAAGAATCTCTGCTCAAAGCAGGCTCTCTTGTACGAAATTACAAGCAAGTGTTCATGAATCACTATCATCTTTATATTTGGTTTCGATTTGGGGAACCAATTATAACAATAATCTATGATATGATGAGAAAAAAACCCCATTAAACAGAACACCAATGGTGAGTCCTGCAACGTAAATATTTTTTTGGACGAAATGAGACGACGATAATACCAGGAATACTGCTATCTCTTGTACAATGCAAAATATCGGGCTTGAATAACTGGCATTAAGACACTGATTTCGACATGATGGTTTTCATTTTCAAATACATTGTCCAGTCACGGGATACTTTCATTATAAAATGATACAAATTGAACATGATAAAGAATGAGAAAACATTAGTATTTCTTTGCAAATGATAATAAGTTAAAACTCAGTCTTCTATACAGATTGCAGACTAGGAAGTAAGTGATATGTGTCTCTCGAGGACATGTTGCTATCGTATCAGCCACACTCTGTAATCCATGTTTGGCTTTATGTGCACCAATCCTTGAATATATTTTATTCAGTTTTCTTGTCAGACTATACTTATTAGATGACCCCAATATAATACCTCTAGATTTAATATACTTATGTGTATACTGTTTTTTTACGAAACATGTGTGCTGCACGTGTACATGCATAGTGGTAACAAAACTATCGTCGCAATATAGGCGTTTTCAAATTCAACTCCACAAACATCGAATCCTGGCACTCGCAAGGAACAAAACTATGTGTTGTGAACTGACGCGCCTTTTACCACTTCGCCATCCGTACACCTTTAGTTAATTTGTTGATATGCATTCCTGACTGAATGTAAGTGAATATATTCAACATATTAATTCATCAAATAAAAATATATATTGTGAAAACTTTTAAGAAATTAACTCAACCGCTGATAATTTTTTTGAAGCAGCGATCATCCGAAATGGAAATTGGATTATTGAACTTTTATTTAAGAGGACAATCACAGCATGAACGTCGGTCTTGCTCGAAGTGCTACTATGTGTTTTTATGAATATTTTTAATAATAATTTTCTTTAATCAACAAAGAGACAAGTTTTTCGTGATATTCCTTGTATCAAAGTATATCTCCTTCCATCTCATGTATTTTTAAAGCACGAACTAAACGTAACGTTGTAGCTTGAGTAACACATAAGTGTTTATCTTCTTAAATAGAAACAGGCACTGACACGAAGCATGTTTAAGGATTAAGGAAAGCATCCCCCAGCAGCTGCCGTCACATTTAGAAGAAATACTTAGGTAGGCACTCTCGTTTGCCAGGGAATTTAAAAGGGTAATAAAATTACACCTTCTGGGAGGTTGTCACTTGTAAATTCACACGTTCGGGCATTAACTGTGTGGCTTAAATATTTATTACTTGGCTAAAATAAAAGGAGAAATTACAACCGTGTGAGTTCTTAAGCTTTTTGGGGAGTGAAGTGGTTTTGTTTAAACTGTTATATCTGTGGTGGTTGTAGTTAGTGGAGCCCTAATAGGGTTTGTTCTGAATTTATTTCCCGGAGAGGTTTCAATACTGGTGGTCCATGCAGTCATTATCAGGTTGAAACGTGTTGCCTTTTGGAGCTGAGAGCAGTTAGTGTCTATTGTTCGCTGTAATCCACATACTGTTCTATTGACGGCGTTGTTTCAGTGAGTTGGTTTAAAGCAGCTTGTAGCAATGATCAAGCAATATCACGGCGGGTACACCAGGAGAGGGTTTCACATATTGCACCATGCTGGGAGTTGAACCCGGGTCTTCAGCGTAAAGAACAAGCGCTTTATCCATTACCTTACCCTTCCCCCCCTATTGGACAGCTTTGGGAAAGACGCCGCACATATCATTACATGTGTGAGCATTTTATTTACATGAAACAGTTTGACATACACATTCATATTTTGTAAAATAATATCAAACCCAGATTGCAGAGATGACGACGGTATAAGTTAAAGTTACAGTAATAATGCATGATAAATTAGTAAGTGAGTTACATGCTACCTAGGGCGTGATTGTGCGTGCGTGTGTGTGTGCGTGCGTGCGTGCGTGCGTGCGCGTGTGTGTGTGTGTGTGTGAAGCGATCTCCATCATGATAAAATCTGTGAAATTCGAATCCAGTACCAGCAAAATCTGTCACAGCAAAGGGACACAACTCTGCACAGCGCCTCTGACCACTGGGGTTCCACACTGTCAATGACAATCAAAAGACATTCTGCCATAACATTGAAGAATGCTTGATTCTGATTAGTCATAAGAGGTATCCTTGTTCCAACTGCTACCGCTTTTAAAAATTAAGCCTTCTCACACAGACACAGTGCGCATGAAAACGTCGATATATCGACAGCATACGCATCGACGAAAATATCAAAGGCTGCCGGTAACCCATTTGAATAGTGTATACCTTCGGTGTCAGAACAACAGCTTACTAAATCTATTTCTGAACAAACAGAATTAAGTAAAACTAATTCTAAGTAGAGTCATAAGATATCTTTTGTGGGAAATTTGACATCTTCTTTCTGAAAAACTATATGTTTTGAACCGTTATTTTGAACTAGTCAAGGCTATAAGTATCTAAATCTTGAACTTTATTAATATTTAGTACATATACCTACGATCCGAGTTAGAATAGGTCTTCAGCAACCCATGATTGCCGTAAAAGGCGACTCACGAGATCGGGTGGTCAGGCTCGCTGACTTGGTTGATGCATGTCAACGAACCAAATGGCGTGGATCGACGCTGATGATGTCAATCACTGGATTGTCTGGTCCATACTTGAATATTTACAGACCACCGTCATATAGCTGGAATATTGCTGAGTGCGGTGGTAAACAACCAACTCACTCACTCACTCACTACACATACCTGCGACATCTTTTCGGACTACTCTGAGAGAGGGGTCCTTTGTACTCATCAAGAGAAAACCATTTTAAAAGCGTTCTTGTCGTCATTGCAGAATAGAGATAAACCTACAGCTTTCGCTGATCTCGGTTCCAAATTAAATTAATCAAATCTACATCAAATTTCAAAATATAAAGGTTTATCTCTTAAATCGTTTTAAAATAAATAACGTCATCGTTCTTATCCGACCAGGTTAATATTAGCTATAATATACGTTCTCATTAACTAGTACTGTCACGCATATTGGGATCTAAATATAACTTATCCCAACGAAATATTTATTGTAATTCCTGGAACATCGTCACACAATTTCGTCTAAAAAGAATGTTGTGGATTTAGCCTCACGGGATTTACACGAACCATATCGCTGTTTAAACTCTTTTTAATCTGTTTAACCATCTGGACGAAGATACTTCATTCCGAAAGTTAAATCTAAACGATCCAGGACCTCTTTCCCTGTTAGCATATCACTTTTAAACAAATGTTAAATCGTAGTGAGTGGATGGGTGAGTTAAAATTTTGAGTCACATCGGCAATATTTCAGCCAAATCGTGACTATCAAGGGTTAAATATAATAAATACAATTAAACTTATATAAAACCTGCCAACGAAGGACATTTACATAACTAGACTTATCAGAGAAAAAGATATTAAAACTAGTATGGAATCATAAAAAGGATAGCACTTATACATAACAATAACATGATGATAAAAACGGGCTATAGATCGCAAGACTCTGAAGGGAGATAACCATCCTAGGGACCATGGGGACTTACAGTACCTTTGCTACCTGCATGAACCCCAGCACGATTTACATCATCCCTTCAAGTGTCGGCGATTATTGGCAAAGTTAGCCAAACATCTTCAAATGACACATATTCTACGATTAAAAACGTCGTAGTTCTAAATTTACCTTGAAAGGTGTGGAACTTTTTAAATCCTAGAGTTTTAAGACTTTTTTGACCGAATATCTACATCACTTGAATCGTTTAGGGGCTGTCGGGTAGCATTGTGCTTAAAGCGTTCGCGTGTCACGCCGAAGACCCGGGTTCTATTCCCGACATGGGTACAATGTGTGAAGCCCATTTCTTGTGTCCCCCGCAGTGATATTGCTGGAATATTGCTGAAAGCAAATATTACCAAAAGCGTAAAACTATATACACTCACTCACTCATTTGAATCGTTTACCTTTAAAACTTTTAATGCTCCAAATGTTGTGTGTTCCATGCTACGTCTATGTTTTAAATGTGTTTCTGTATCCCCCTTATGTATGATTTTCTTGTGTAAGATTTGTGACATTCTGGTGTCCATAGAATTCCTTACGGTAATAAAGCATTATAAAGTATTATCATTCGGTCAGTGTTAAATTCATGTATCTTAGTGGTTTCACTGTCGCCGCTCTGAAGAGACGGTTTTGAGTCCTAACATGGTAAAAGTGTCCGAAGCCCATTCCTTATGATATGCCTCGAATCCTGCTCAAAGTGGTAAAACACCCGCGCTCGCTCACTCACTCACGTGTTGGTAGATATCACTGGCTCTTATGAATCAACTAAGGACAGCTCCATACACCGACTTATTTACATGCCCTGCACACGTCATACACACACACACACACACACACGTCATACCAATTGAACCAGGAATACGTCACACCATCCATCTTTGATGTTTGTTTGTTTATTTGTTGTTTAACGCCGCCCTCAGCAATATTCCAGCTGTATGAATGTGGTCTGTAAAGAATCGAGTCTAGACCAGACATTCCAGTGATTTACATTATAAGCATCGATCCACGCAACTGTGTTACGATGACATGCATCAACCAAGTTAGCGAACATGACCACCGAACCCGTTAGTCGACTCTTACGACAAGCATAGTCGCCTTTTACAGCATGCATGGATTGCTGAAGACCTATTCTACCCCGGATCTTCACGGGTCCCATCTTTGATGAATAACATAACCACAGTAACTGAAATACACTGAGATAAAATTAAAATGACACCCAGAGAGAATGGTACATTTTCCTTATTTTCTGCAAAGAACTGAAGACATTTTTCAAACATATGCATATCTACTCGACCGCGTTTCATAAGAACATTCAACACTGGGTAATACGCATATGTGATAAACGCAAAGCTAGAATTATACATAACTGTTCAGAATCCCAGTTATGTTTCTAGGTTGTCAGCACCCTACCCGTCCTCGTGGATTTAGCCAAGCGGTAGGAGGCAATGTTTTAAGAGTAATATAAGTAGATATTGTTATATTGGAGTAGAGAAGCCTGTTATGTATACACAAGGGTAGTGATGACAATCATCGGTGAAGTCAGTGACCAAAACAAAGAATGAAGCCAGTAATATAAACAGCAGGATTATGTTCTTTAAGTGGCATTTAGAAGTTGGTGTGATGAAGTAAGACAAGTTCTATGGATGAACAACTTCTTGATAAAGGTGTTAGTATCTACACCGAAACGTCGCACTAATTGTAATAAAGAAGTTGTTCATAAAGAAGTTGTTCATCCAAAGAACTTGTCTTACTTCAACAGGATTATGGCTCATAAGGGTCTTTGACGAGTTAATTGTACGCCGGGGGTATGTAATAGCCTTGGTCACGGTTGATTGACGGCTGGAGTCTCTTGATGTTGATGGCTTATTGTAGTTTTCTGATTTTGAAGTCTTTGAGGTTGGTGGTGAGGGCTTTGACTTTCTCTCACTGAATGCTGTGGCTTGGGTTGTCACGGATGTGGTCTGATAGAGCTGATTTAGAGTCATCTTTGGAGATTTTGGAGACTGAGCTTTGATACATATCCCCGGCGTACCATCAACTCATCAATGACCCTAATCAGCCATAATCCTTGCAAACGGTGCTAGAACCTATACCGAAACGTTGCTCTTAATCGTATTAAAGAAGTTGTTTTTCCATAAATTCTTATCCTTACTTAGTACTCCAACTTCTAAATGCCTATGAAAGAAGTTACCATGAGCATCGGTCCATGTAATTGGGATACGATGACATGCATCAACCAAGTCAGCGAGCCTGACCACCCGATCCCGTTTGTCGCCTTAAACGACAAGCTTAGTCGCCTTGCACGGCAAGCATGCGTTGCTGAAGACCTATTCTACCCCGGATCTTCGCGGGTCGCCTTCGACGTGATCGATGGGTGAACACTTTAATCACTAGACTGCCCAACCGTCCTATGACCTATGTACAAGAGGCGAACCAGTATGACAGTGCGCGCACATGTATGATGACGACCTTTTGAATACAGACGTTCGACGGTAATGATATAATTTGGGAAAACACTGACAGTCAGTTCTGGAAATTCCTAAGGGAGTTCGTACACGCCTACACGCCAATGCGTTTTTTTCAATATAGTAATCATTCCATGTGTAACAGAGCACGACATCAAGAAGTTTATATTTCAAATATGATTAATGCTGCACAATAACGTCAACGCTTCAAGGGAATATTTTTGTTTTTTTCCCGCACTCCCCTCCTCTCCGTCTTAGTTATTAATACAAGTATTAATGAACCGCAATCTAACGGTTCTTATTGTTGTTTTATAAGGGGAACATCTTGTCAAGATCATAGAGTTCACAGCAATATAACGCCGATGGTGGAATAACGCTTTTCCAAATTGTGGAACTTGTTAATGAAATTCCGGCTATAAATGAGCAGGCCCGGGTATAAAGTACATTTACACATGTTGAATAAATGCTTTATCTCATTCACTATCGATTCGTCCTTGACGTGATCCATTGGATGGAGACAGAGCACCAATGCTGTGTTTCTTCCACGTGATTAATAGACGTTTGTGCGCTGTATGGGTGTTCTTGTTTTCTTCATGTGTTTGTTGTTTTACGCCGCATTAAGTGGTATTACAGCTGAATGTCGGCAGCCTATATAGAATCGAGTCTGGAACACATAATCATGACTCCGGACTGTGAAGTGTGAAGAAATGAGATCATTTTCCATGTTTTGGCTCGTGGAATGAAGGGTTAGGTCAGATTTCATTTAATGGTCAACACGTGCTTGCCACGTTCTTACGACGATTTAGGCACCATTCTTCTTTTTCCATTTGACCGCCTCCGTGGTCTTGTGGTGGAGAGCGGAAGGTCCTGGATTCGATCCCCAGCCGCGTCATAGCAAAAGACGTTAAAAGATGGTACTTGTTGTTACTCTGTCTGGCGATCGGCATTAATGAGCTAAAATAAGGACTGGTCGGCTCGGAGTCAGTATACTGTGTCTGAGTGGGGTATTCATGTTAAACTGCGGCATGGTATCTCAGTGTGCTTGCACTATAAATCGGCATCAGTCCGGACTAGTACAAGCACACACACACACACACACACACACACACACACACACACACACACATGCACGTCGCTATATAAGTGCAATAATTTTGGACGCGACGTTAAACCCCATTTCATCTCACCTCACCTTTTCCGACTTTCGAAAATATTTGATTCTGATTGGAAAATCAGGGGTTTAAATGACAGCACCACTTCTGATTGGAACAGTTCACATGACGGCTTGAACGATATCACCTCAATAGATACTACATTTGTACATTTATATAAAAGTATATGTGACCATACAGTTTATGCATAAAACACAGCAGAAATCGACCTCGAAAATTATTTAAAGTTTTATTTAGAAGAATATCGCGCTTCTTCTTCACCGAATGTGACGTCTGTTGCGTTAGTGGTGTAGCGTTTGTCATTGTTGAACTATATCTTGTAAATGTTTGCTTCAATTTCTTCATCGGTGTCTTCTGTTTGCTTTTGAAACAGTTGTGCTACACGCATTCAATGTCTCGCATATGTGTGGGTAAAGAGTAATGATGTAAAAACACTGAGTATAAACAGCAACATACTTTGTTTATAAAGGCGATTGACCTCAGAACATGACGCCTCACTCAACGCGTTCGCGTTCACGTTTGTCATGGCAGAATGGAGATAAACATTTAGAACTCTCATACAATTGGCACTGTACGTTCGGTTCCAGATTAAATTTAGTGCCGTCATATTGAAGTATTATGCATGTAGCTGAAAACAGTATTTTTATCTTCTGAAAAATATAAGATGACTATTTCATGTTTCAAACTTATTTTATCGCCTTCAAACTGGAGACCTTGAGACGGCAAGACACAACGATGGTCATACCTCAAGGACTGTTTAGTTACACAATTAATGTACACTGTCAACTTTGAAAGCAATTCTATTTCTTCAACAAGTTAGAGGAGAAATCATTTTTGAAAAACATGATTTCAATCCTACATGTATTAAATGGTAAATAATACACGCACAGAAACAACATATTACTTTTGATCTGATACCTTTTACAAGCATTGGTATTAGGTTTGTCTGGAATATAAAAAAAGTTAACTGAAAAACAGTTCCTATCCTCACTTTAATTGAATTATGTAGTATCCCAGAGTAAAAACACCAACGCCTACACATTCTGTGCATTCATATTGTTTAGATTTACCCTATGGGGAAACAGAGACTATAGACACACGGAATCACGTATTCAGTGCCGTGTGTCAGCCATCTTTACAACCGGTAAGCTTGATTCAATGGAATATGATCTCATTGTAGCCTTAATCCTAATACTACCGAGAGCTGCGAAGCTGGTGGTCTCCAATTAAATTTGTTAAAACCCTGAATTTGAGATAAATGTCAAGAAAGAGCAAGTTGCTACCAATTATTGCACATTTCATATGGAATTTTCATGCCATTTCGGTTAACAAGAGTTATGAAGCTTCTATGCACCATGGATGCTATTCAAGTCGTACACTTAATGTGCTGTAAAAGATGTGAATGTGTTTACTTAATTATAGAGCAAATTACCAAGATGTTCAACCTTAGTTACGGATAAACAGCCAGGCAGAAGAAAGTATGCACCCATTTTTAAAGATGGCCGAAAATGAAAGAAACAAGAACTGGTAATTTGATGATGATGTGTTTGATAGGGTATCAAAGTTGTGTTTTGGACCTGCGTGTGGAGTGCTTCGGCGGCTGTTTCAACCAAGTAACGTATTGATAACGTTTGTAATGCTTTGGTCAAATCCAATTTTCAAGTGTATTCGAGCTTTTGTCCAGCAGTTATGTTTTAACAATGCCAAGATAAATGACCTCATCTGTCCACCAGAGTTGGAAATCAAAGAAACAATATTGAAACCATCCTCAGTGACCTCTAGCATCCTATCTGTGCATAGAAATTAAACGTAATGGAAACCTCTTTATCAAACAGTATGATAGGAGGCATGATTTCGATTTTCTCATGGTGAGTGTCTCCTTCATATCGAGCAACATACTCAAATTGAGCTCCAGCTTATTGCGTCTTCATTTCCCAGTTGCTTGGGTATTTAAGAGCATGTACACATTATTCAAAATTCATGGAAAGGCACATTTTGCTTGCAGCTAAGATTGGCAATCAATGTTTAACCGTCTAAGGTCTGGTCAAGTCATTGCAGAAACGGAAATCACACGCCTAATCATACTGTTTGATAAAGAGGTTTCCATTCCGCTTAATTTCTATGCACAATCAATCGACTAACAGGATCGGGTGGTCGGGCTCTCTGACTTGGTTGATGCATGTCATCGTGTCCCAATTGCGTGAATCGATGCTTAAGATATCAATCACTGGATTGTCTGGTCCAGACTCGATTATTTACAGACCGCCGTCATATAGCTGGAATATTGCTGAGTGCGGCGTTAAACAACAGACCAACCAACCAACTATCTCTGTTAATCCTACATCATATCAAACACTGTATGGGACCGACGGATGCTTGGAACACATAAATAACGATTTGCGACACCACATTATGTACGTTTTTCCTTCACATCTCAAATTTACATAATTCCAAGTAAATGTGAAACAGCATTGTGATAATCGTTAACAGGCTTCTGGTTGGAAAGAAGTTGTCTCTTCTCCCTCTCATAAAATTCTTCTTTTTCTTCTTAAGTGGCATCAAACTGACTGGATTGTGATCGCAGTATTATTCTGCTTAACCTGCAGTATCTCAATGAATTTCTACAGAATTGGATGCCACGCCTGACATGATTTGTTGGCGTCGACCCACTGCTCAGTGACATTATTGTGCTTCGTGACAAAGTCACCTTCGGTGTTAATAGCGGTTGGGACTTCTCTTTGGGAACATGTCCAAAGTTTGACCTCCGCATTTGCCACAATTGAATACCGTTTCTTGTCCGTAAATCCTTTTATAGCCCAAATCGTAAAATTGATATAAATTGATATACAGTAAACTACGGTTATAACGAACTCGAAGGGATCACTAACTTTAGTTTGTTATAACCGTAGTTCGTTATAAGCATCTATACAGCATAACTATAGCAAATGGTCGGGATAAAAAACGAGTTCGTTATATCCGTCAGTTCGTTATAAGCGTGTTCGTTATAAACGTACTTTACTGTATATTTAAAAGATAAATAAAATGAATAAATGAAGTTCACCATTTAGTTGTGTCATTAGAGTTTGATGGTATTCACCAATTGGTTGTGTCATAAGTCAGATGCCCCCTTAATCAGCTATTGTCCTACAAATTACCACACTCGGATGAATGAGTGCTGGAGAAGTGAGAAGACCTCTAACAAACCCCCATGTGCAGACCAATTGTTGAAATTGCGCAACGCTTCAAACACCGGAATACCGTTTAACTCCAGTACGGGGGATCCCCTCAGTGGCGGCATTTTTCGTTTGGGGGACGATTTCGCCTGTCGTTCCTAGCGTCTGATTTACACTGTTTCCGTTTATCAAATCTATGATAAAGTATGCCCTAAAGTATTAAAATCTGCAAAGTTGCTAGGTTGACGGTATTTGCTCTTTAAGCTGGCATGCCGTGATATAACGGTAATACTGTTAAAGGCGGCGTTAAACCCACTTCACTTACTCATTCCAGACATTTTATGGAAGAAATTCAGAGAAATTTGCTTAGCATGACACGCTACTTGTCAACATGATCAGGCATGGTTCCCTTTACTATGACCTGTACAGGGACTCCTGGCACTTACTTTGAGGGATAGCCTTGTCATGCTTGGTTACCGAGGAGACAGCGTGGCGTCGTACCCCATTGCCCAGACTCGATTGTTTACAGACCCTCAGACAGGCATGATAATTGATGGGTGAGGCAACAAACATGTTTGAAAATGTTTAAGTGTTGGGTGCCGGCATGCTTTACCCTTTTCGCGAACACCTGTCATCACTAATTTTCAGTGATCCATTCATATAATTTACATCACTAATTTGCCTTTCACGTCCAATGGAATCTTTTTCGGCGGATGATCGAGTCTGATCTTTATGTGGCGTTGACATTTGAAATGTATAAAGTATTATGTGCTTGGATGATTGTGCAGTCTTGAATGAACTTCTCATTCGTGTATTGTTTTGGTATATACGACCTATTGTAAAACATCTGTGATCGGGTATGGCAAATAAAATCCTGGATTGGGATCAAGACCCTCAAGAGTAAACGATAAGTATGTGGTATTTCAATTTTGAACTTGAAATGCGGTATTCCTCATGGGAGCATGACTATTATATTCATGGTTTCTTCAGTTGGTTGGTTTGTTATTTAACGCCGCACTCAAAATATTCCAGCTATATGACGGCGGTCTGTAAATAATCGAGTCTGGACCAGACAATCTAGTGATTGGCCAAGTCAGCAAGCCTGACCACCCGATTCTGTTAGTCACCTCTCATGACAGGCATTGTCGCCTTTTACGGCAAGCATGGGACAATGAAGACCTATTCTACCCCGGATCTTCAAGGGTCTGGTATATTCAGATTCAATAATACATTCATTACGTAATGATGTCAATACTTTCCAGACTGACATAATGTTCGCTTCGCAAGTAAAACTGATGATAAACGGCATGCGTTTTCGAGAATTTGGTTGTCAGTACATTTTAACCTCGAAATTGTGACTAACCACAGTCATTTTAAAATAATATGTTAGGGCGTTACAATTCAATATTTGATAATAGAATTGGTCATGGAAATTGGAAAATGAGATTCATTACAAAAAAGTGATCTTTGGCATGTGTATTTGTTGTTGAATACACAACCTGCTTATCGTCACTAATTGTGCAGGGTATGTACACATTCCACCAAATCTGCCCGATATATTTCTTCTGACGCGCAAGCTTCGTGAAGATCCGGCTTAGAATGGGTCTTCAGCAACCTTTGCTGGTCGAAAGTGGCGACGAAATAAATCTGGTGGTCTGGCTTAGTGGCTTGATTGGCGGTGTGGATCGTTGGTCTCAATATGAATCACTGGATTGTCTGGTCCAGACTCGATTATTCAAAGCCGCCGTCATATAGCTGGAATATTGCAGATTGCGGCGTTAAACAACAAACACCCCTGATAGAATATTGATTATGAACCTGTCTTTATTATTCATTTAACCACTCTAATGATCGTGCTCTTGTTTTTTTCCTTTGACGTCGTGACGAATGTCTCCTCCAACGTAGGTGGTTTGGTTCAAACAGCACTCCCCCGGAAATGAAGATGGATTTAAGTGTTTTTGTTCTTAACAAGCGGTAATAAATTGCATGCTGTACCCGATCACTCCAAACATTTTCCATGAATTTGTTGTGGCTGATATAAACAGTCGCTGTTTCGTTTCATACGAAGGCGATGCATTGAAAGGCTGTGAGTAAGACAGATACAGCGAGTAAGAAGGATTGGTTGCATGCTACAGAGGTTGAAATTGTTGAGTAGGCGGAATACAAAGTTAAGCGAGAGATGAGGCAAAGAGCGTTTTACAGTGATGTGATTACAGTGCGTAGGTTTTGTAGATTAATCGCGCGTGTGATAGACACGGCAAATGGCATCCGGCTTAATAATCATACACCTTGGGAGAGTAATGGAATTGCTCTTGACTATTGACATAAGAAAACAAGGTTAGAACATGTTGCAAGCTTGAGTATGATCAAAACACCCACTGACAGTATCCTTAGATTTAAAATATAATTATACTTGTGGAAAATATAAGGGTTGCAAGAATTTAAAAATTAAATCAATGTTTATTACTTATGTGCTTAACAGTTATGTAAAGTCAGATATGTGATATTGGGTTGGTTGTTTTGTTGTTTAACGCAGCACTCCGGGATAGAATAGGTCTTAAGCAACCCAAGCATGCCGTAAAAGGCGACTTTGCTTGCCCAAAGAGGCGACTAAGGGGATCGGGTGGTCAGGCTTGCTGACTTGGTTTGAGCATGTCATCGTGTCCCGATTGCCTGGATCGATGCTTATGATGTCAATCGCTGGATTGTCTTGTCCAGACTCGAATTTTTTACAGACCCCCGTCATATAGCTGGAATATCCAACCAATCCTTACTTTTCGAGAACAATGTTAAGTTCTGAACGCGTTAGGTCATGAATATGTTTAGATTTGGGGATGTTGTGGGTAACTATGTAGTGAGATATTTGATGTGATTTGATTCTGAATGCGCAAGTCCATATTCTTTTTAAGATCTAAACCCACCCACAAACACCTTCAGAACGAAACATTTCTAGCACCACTCGACTACGAAAAATGTGCATCTTCAAGGGTACCTGTATAGCAATTGGCATTTGACTGTGTGACATAAATATTTGTTACTTGAGAATTATTCTGAAATCTGGTTGATAGTCCCTTCACTTTGTAATTAGCTCCACGCAGAAACACCAGAAATGGGATCCTAGAGGTAGAACGTCCGCCCGGAGAGCGGAAGGTCTAGGGTTCGATCCCCGGCCGCGTCATACCAAAAGACGTTAAAAGATTGTACTTGTTGTTACCCTGTCTGGCGCTCGGAATTATGGGGCTAAAACAAGGACTGGTCGGCTCGGAGTTAGTATACTGTGTCTGAGTGGGGTATTCATGTTAAACTGCGAAATGGTATCTCAGCACTAGTGCATAAACGTCGCTATATACGTGCGATAATCTTGGACGCGACGTTAAACCCCATTTCACTTCAACAGGAATGGCTTCACACGTTGTACCCGTGTTTGAAACAACCCGGGCCTTCGGTATGACGAGAGAACGCTTTAACCACTGGGGGACTTATCACCCCACTATAGTAGCGTCGTCCCAGGCTATGATGCTTCACATGTATCATGTTGGTTTGTTGGTTTGTTGCTTAACGCCGCACTCAGCAATATTCCAGCTATATGACGGCGGTCTGTAAATAATCGAGTCTGGACCAGGCAATCCAATGATTGATATCATGAGCATCGATCCACATAATTGGAATCAATGACATGCATCAACCAGGTCACCGAGCCTGTCCACCCGATCCCGTTAGTCGCCTCTTTCGACAAGCATAGTCGCCTTTTATGGCAAGCGTGGGATGCTGAAGACCTACCTGTATATTGCAAACAAGGGCTCTTTGAAGTTAGTAAACAATGAATGTATGGCAGGGAATTTGTTATAAATTTTATCTACTTGTTGGAAATCAAAATAACGTTCTAGAAACTAATAACAATCTGTACAGAACAACAAGTGCAAAGTTTAATACGAGTGTTAGAAATATATACTCAGCTGGTTCAATTATTAAGATTACAATGTAATTGAAAAAAATGATCTTTGACAATCAGCGTTACCTCCAAATGATGTAATCACATATATGTTTATGGAACCATTGTTTGGTTACTTTTTGAAAATGTTTTTTTATTAAGTTTTATTTGAAAAATATCCAATTGTAAAAATCATGAACTCCTATTCAAGTTTTGCGGCCGTTTATTCAGATCGAATACTGTGTCCAACTACAGCCACACCATTTGTTTGATTAAGTTTTCGCAATTCTGTGAATAAAACCCATTTCTCCTGAATCTAGTTTCCACGAAAACATTCCAAAATGTAAATAAAGTACTTCAAGGTTAAAAAACCCCTTTATAACATCAATTACATTCTCCCATAACAGCGGCACGTTGCTTTCCCAGGCTCTCTTTAATGTCGCGGTGACCTGACCTCGTGACCTGACCTGAATAGAAGATCACATTTTTTTCAAGGAATTGCATCACAATCTCAATCCGTTATTTTTCTGGACAACTTCTACAGAAATTCAAGGTGAACGCCGCACTCAGCATCATCCCAAATATATGACGTCAGTCTGTAAATAATCTAGTCCTTACAGGACAATCCAGTGATTGAAATCATGAGCATCTATCTACGCAATTGGGATACGAGGGATGACATGCATCAACCAGCGAGCCTGACCACCCAGTCCCGTTAGTAGCATCTTACGGAATGTATGGGTCGCTGAAGACCAATTCTAACCCGATTCTTCACGGAGGCAACGGCAGTAATGCGATAGAGAGTTACCGACTTGAATGACCAGGGTTTTACTATATGGACAGTCGTTAATCTGAGTACGAATTTTGTAATCCATCCGACAAAACCAACTTATCTGATTTCTTAATGTTTTACATATCAACTGACCCAAGACCGATATTATTTTCATACGTATGCTACTAGGAGTTGTCAATGTTACATCCAGTTTTCCCACAAGGTAGGTTTTTTTTCATCGCCGGCAATAGTCCATCTTGTGCTGTGCGTAATATATGATGACAGATTTGACCTATAAAAACGCTACAAATGATTGTCAGCACCTAGTAAATAAACTTCATTCAACACACAGTAAAAACAGAATGCTTGACAAAAAAAGGCCACTAACCTCGTTAATTCAACATTTTCAAAATTTTTAATTTTGCGGGGTAGAGGTTATGTCTCAAGACTTAAGGAATAACGTTTTTTATTCGACATTGAACTTTTGAACTGGTCCCTTAGTGCATTCGCTCGTCACTGGGTCGATTCCCTGCAAGACTTTCCAAACATGAAGGCCCTTCCTGTGTCCTTACCTTCTCCTGGTTGTGGACACGGACTCCTTCTGAGGCCAAGCAGATTAAGGCACACACATGTAATGTTGCCCAGCTGATTGTGATCATAAAACTTTGTTCAATACCATATCCACGTCCGCCAACATTTTCCCGAACACCTGGAGTTATCACTGATTTTTAGGGATCCATTTATACAATTTTTATCACTTTTTCCTTTGCACCCAAATTAAATGGAATCTGTTTCGGCACATATTCGTGACTGGTTATTCTCAGGCGTTGACGTTATATATTTAAATAATTTTCAGATCGGATTTAAACTCACTCACTCACATAAAGATAAGTACACAATGTACAACCACACTCGCATATTGCATTCTATGGACCCGTGAAGATCCGGGGTAGAACCCATGCTTGCCGTAAAAGGCGACGATGCTTGTCATTTAAGGCGACTAACGGAATCGGGTGGTCAGGCTCGCCATCTTGGCCAATCACTGGATTGTCTGGTCCAGACTCGATCACTTACAGACCACCGTCAGACAGCTGGAATGTTGCCGAGTGCGGCGTTAAACAAACAAACAAACAAACAAACATTGCATCTTATGCTGCTGTAATAAGTATAGCGTCTGACCATCGGCTCTTACTAAAATCTGATACACATTTCATCGTAAAATATGTACATACATATCTCTTCTGAATTCAATTGCCTTATTGTCGCTAGTTCTTTTGTTGTTCCTTACTTTGATATTATGGCTTATATCTAGTATACCTAGTGTACACACAAGTGAACCCCTATTCCAAAGCGCCAAATTCCCTGGGTCGTAAACCACTGATCGTGGGTTCGAATCTCAAATTCACTCTGACTACGTTTCTTGGTTTGTCGGCCCCATATACTCATGTTCGTGGTACTAGCTTAAGACCTGCATCACGTCGGGCGTCCCTGCCACATCAAGCTGACACGCCGTGAAATAACTGAAATGAATTTCAAAGCGACGTGAAATTGAAAAGATAATACGTAGGTTCAGTGAAAATATGATAATTATGTGTGATTAGAAGTAAAGAACGTCTAGCTGTGATGTTCGGCTTCTAGAAGTTCCGAGAATATTATATCAGCCGTGGTAATGTGATGCTACCAATTATTCCACTATTAAAATGGGATACAGCTTTTCCCCGTGTCAAATGCATGACAGTGTGATTACGTCAAGGCGTTGGGTACACAAATGTCCTCAACTGACCCCACCCCAGACCCTACTGCACAAACATTGTGAATAACAGTTTTCTTCAAACAAGATCAAAGAATGTATTTGGGCAATGTGTTTCTAATTACACTTTTCCTTTTTAGAATTAATTTTCTTCGTCGAAAGGTTATTAATTCAACGTGGATCAAACAGAATTTAGAATTGTTAAAATAAAGTAGATTCTTTTAGTTCAATGATTTGGTTTTAATGCAAGACCATTTAGAGTTTTTGTTGGTTAGATTTTATTCCATGTCACGGTATTAACGGCTTATGGCACGTTTCTCCACAATCTCATTAAAATCAGATCTAGTTCTCGCCTCCGCTAAACAAAGATCTGAGGACATCCCATTACGTATACGGGTCACTTTTGAACAGCCAGATCAGGAAAGTGACAATCGGACTGTTACGGAAGCCTTTTAGGGCCATTTGTTTTTTTAATTTTCTTTCGATACTATCTTGAAATTTCAAGAAACTAAGTAGAAATTTCAAGATACCATCTTGAAATTTCAAGATACCATCTTGAAATTTCAAGATACTAAATTGAAATTTCAAGATACTAAGTTGAAATTTCAAGATAGTATCTTGAAATTTCAACTTAGTATCTTGAAATTTCAACTTCTGTATCTTGAAATTTCAAGATACTATCGAAAAAAAGAAAAGAAAACAAATGGCCTCAAAAAGCTTCCGTAGAATGTGTTTTCCAATCTCGAAATATTTAACACGGAGTATTCCGAACGACAGTTACGGGCGTTACGACTGATTCCATAGAATCATCTGTTGCAAATCCAGAATGTCCTTTTGTGCAGTTTTCACATTTTCAATCGAGAATTTGTCAACTTATGTTGTCGTAGTCGCTTTCTCCCCAGCATCCCATGCTTTTGGAATAACAGACAACAATATGGATCGGTTGGTTCCACTGTGTGACCTAACTGAAGGTCATTGTGACCCGACGGTGTTGGTCAACAACTGGTTTGCTTGACCCAGAGTCGATCAATTACAGACTGCATTGAAGGAGCTTGAATATGGCTGACTGCAGCGTAAATCAATATTCAATCACGCACTGTCTGCAAACAGTCCGCGTCTTGACTCCCTTCTGCCCCCCAACATCATATCCTCGAGTTATCTGTTCTCGCGCACTTCACAACCTCCGGCCGTTACTGTATCATGTCAAGTATGCACATAAAGTGATGACGTCACACACACACACACACACACACATACACACCTCGAAGCAACTAGTGGGCAGTTTTTGCTTGGTGTCAAAATGTGAAAAAATTGAGACAGAAAAATGGAATAGTGTTTCGTTCACTATTGATATTTCTACAATTTTCACTGTCGTGAAGACATCGGGGTAATGGATGAGCTTATAAAAAATACGATGTAAAAAGTGTGCATTAAACCGTATATATCCAATATCCAATGAAGATAAAAGCACGTGATGAAGATTTTCGAAAAGGAAATAACAGAGCTCTATTTGGCAGTGTCCTTTACGTATCTTAAATTTCACATCGATTTACTAACTTAAGTAGTTTTAAGTGTTCAGGCTGTGTTCATATTTTTTTAAATGTCCATGTTATTTGTTCCAGAAACATTTTTATCATGTGTTGCAATCATGAAAACAGTATGAGAATATAACAAATTCAATACAGTAGAACTATAAGACAATCGGTCCGAATTTTTTACGTGTATCTTTCGTTGAAGATGATTTTTGCACGCATTGACAATCAAATAAAGGTAATTTGGCCAAGAAGTTTAACTTAAGCTTCATGGAAAACCGTCGGTCTGTTCCATAACCATGAAACAGCCAATTTCCTTCAACTGATTTACCTACCTATACTAGAAATAAAGGAGACCAGTGAGACCACCTCATCTGTTTCATATTCAGATCTATGCATAAAGATTCAGGGTGACAAAAAATCTCTCCACAAGGTTGTATGACAAGAGGGAAGACTTTAGCATTCCAATTGTCAACGTCTCCTCTATGTCGAGCAATATTTCAGCAGCTCATGCCTTTGGTGTCTACATTTAAGGCCTTTTGAGGTACAATCGAGGATGCTCTTTCTAAGAAGATTTCAAAGAGCGTCATACGAGTTGTTTGATCAAGGTGACAACATGCAAGGCCTCAGTAAAACTTCCAAAAAGCTTTACGGAAGACATATGGAGGACATTTCCAAATTTGACGCATCGATGACAAAATTAACGTCCGATGCAATTTTCTATTTTGACCAAATGTTCCCGTGTTTTTTAATGTGAACAATTGACTTGCCTTTGCATGTGTTTGTGGCGGATGCCATCGGTGAGGTAGGATACGCTCACCGTTTCGCGAACATCTGGTAGCCTCACTATGACCCGTAAAGATCCGGGATAGAATAGGTCTGCAACAACCCATGCTTGCCGTAACAGGTGACTATGTCGTAAGAGACGACTGACGGGATCGGTTGGTCAGGCTATCTGACTTGGTTGATGCATGTCATTGTATCCCAACTGCGTGGATCGATGCTCATGATACCAATCTCTAGTTTATTTGGTCCAGACTTGATTATTTACAGATCAACGTCATATATCTGAAATAGTGCTGAGTGCAGCATTAAACAAAAAACAGACAAATGCACCCTATATCTAGTCTTAGTAGTATTGATAAAAAGTAAAATATATGAGGACCGCTGCCTAGATAAGACAAGAATCTTGCTATGATCGTACTCAAGAACTGATGTATGATTTGAACTGACAAAACGTCAACTTCATAAACTGATCCAGTCATTGGCAATTGTCGTTACGATTTACATATCAACGCCTATGAATGTTTTTAATAGAATATATAAGAATCAAATACCATTTATTTAACTCCTCAATACGCCGGCTTCTAAACTAGTCATGATAAGGGATTGTTGAAGTAATACCAAATTGATGGAAGACCTAGAATAACACGCCACTTTAATACATCACGACGGAATTCCATTTAAACTATAGCGTCATGACTACCAGATATCCTTCTCAGGATAGGACAGCATATCCCATGATGCAAATTAATAGTATGATAACGAGAACCTTCTTGTGGAATAAGCAGCGCTTACTATGAAGGCTCGATGGATACACTTAAGGTACAAGTAACCCCTCTGTAGAGTGGACGAATAAGATGACCATTAAGATCACATTTGCGAGAATCAAAGTTTATCCAGTACTCTAGACACTCCAATTATGGACAACCTTCGATCCATCTTATACGACATATGTTCTAAGTAATCGGGTTTCGGAGAACATTAAGCCAGTTCTAGATTGTTGTAATCGATTTATGTTAAGTCCCAATATATAAGTTAGGTCCTTAATATGTAGGGCACATACAAAACTCGATGTCGGTTCAAAGTATTAGTAAGACATTTTTCCAAACGGCTTAAAGCATCACGTTTTTAATTACATGTGGTTTGTTTTGAAGAAGAATGAGATCACGCTTTGATGTTTCTCTTTAAATATTTCCGATACCAGTTTTTCCAGCTCTATTAATGAACGTGTCCGATCAGGCTGACAAATCCCAGACTTAACTTTCAGGTAGTTTTCCACCCTTTTTGTCAAATAGTTGTAATCGCCTCAAGGCATTGGGATAAAACGTATTTCTCACAATTGAAGGGCTCATCTTTGATGTGGCAGAATAATGAATAGGTTGAGTTGTGTTGTTTTCAAGGTACCGACCATCAATGATAGTTGGTTTATTCTGGTTTTTTAATTCTGTTGAAACAAGATGTTTGTTTAAGGTTGGATGTGAATTGTAAACTTGATGCATATAAAGCGATACTGTACAAACGTTTGTATACAACCGTGTATGACATGTTGGGTATGTGCACACATCGATGACATACATGAACTGTGGCAGGAACAATGCTTATAATTAAAATTAACTTCAGACGTAAAAAAAAGGATTAATTTAACAATAACAGACGCAAGTTGTTTTTCATTGGCTGAGTAGTTAATTTTGGTAAAGATGATCTTACAGATCTTCCATAACAGAGAGAACAATTTGTTAAAGACAAACGACAGCCATCATAATAATTATGTAAACTACGGTTATAACGAACTCAAAGGAACCACTATCTTTAGTTCGTTATAACCATAATTCGTTATAAACATATATACAGCATTTATACAACAAATTGCTGGGACCAGTTCATTATAAGCGTGTTCGTTATAAACGTAGTTTACTGAATATCTTATCAGGTTTACCCACAAATACGACGTCCTGATACAATCTTCTATATTGCACTGATTAATGTGCATCTGAGAAGCCGTTAACTTCTTTAAAGTTGTTCTTGTTTTTATTTTGCTCGCTTACGATTTTCTTAGAACTTTGCCACTTGCATAGCTGTCCCATTTTGCCAAAAGCACAGACAGCCCCTAAGCTTTTACTTTCGTCAAAATGCATAAAAAGTAAAGAGTTTCCAACACGACGTCATACTTGAAAAGTTAGCGTATAAGTTTGAACGAATCTGTTTATGTGATACTGGCAAGGTGGTCGTAAAGATGCAAGAGCGTTTATTGCTTACAACTGGAAACCTACTTATATGACTTACTGTAACCTGGACGAGTACTGAACTTAATCTCGGTTGAAGCGATACCAATATAAAATGCATTAAATTTTGATTTGAAACGTAATACTACACGGACCTCAAGAGTAATAGTCAGACACTGGACGCATTGATCAATGGAATTTGGCAAGTTTATAAATGTCGATACATAGAGTTAGAGAATGGACTGCAATGTATATCACAACGACTTATCCCGCGAGGAAATAAAAGGACGTGTCCATATAAATCCTATCTGATAGGTAATGGAAGGCCCGATTTCCTTCTTCAACCGTGAAATTAGACTACAGGTCCCGAGGTACAATAGGCAGTTGAAAACCAAAGGGTTGGCAGTGTTAAAAAACCAATTTGGGACCAACAAGATGAGCTCTCGTCTGGATTTAAATGTTTGACAGTGTTTTTGGCTGTACATGTCCTTAAAACCCTCTATGTAGGTGATAATAAAGATTCAATCGGGTTTTATGAGACCATTCGAAGTCAAATGACGTTCTTGCACGGATTCACAGGCGCCGAGTCTGACTATCAATATTCCATTTTGTATAGTAAGTTTCCATGACAATATCGTCAACATTTTCACCAAGTGAGTTTGAACTTATGCGGCTTAGAACAGTGTTTCAGTCATGTCACTGATCTGGTACTGGCAAGGCAAGGTTCATAATCAGGTCGAAACTGTGCAATTCCAGAACCAGCACACCTGGCAGGTCAGACACTGCTCTAGTTGCAGCTCCATACATCAAAGGTAAATTCAAAGTCTAAACTGTTTGAAATAATTTCCGTTCTTCTTCACGATTACTTTCTTATTATAAACAACCAGTTCATGTGTTGATATAAAAAGGCTGTTAAATTTTGTTAAATTCTGCAAAAAAAGACACCGAAATATTGCCCAACATGAAATCATTGGATTCCCTGTGATATATCAAAGTCCGAAATGATTCGGAAATACAATTTTTTTTTACATTCATCAGATGCGAACATTCAGATTATGGCGGCGACGCTGCTAATACAATTAAATCTCAGGGTGTCAGCTTGATGCAGTATGGAAGCTTGAAGTGATGCAGGTCTGCCACGTATATCATACGCTACTGATAAACCTAACCAGGGTGAGTCTGGGATTCGATCATATTTTTCTGGAACGCCCAAGGGACGCAAATCTGCAAAGGGAAATTGCAGCGCCCCATATGACTGGGCCAACATTGCCAAATAACATAACAATACCCAGCCAGGCAGAATCTTCTTATGGAGATTGGAAGGCTCAGAAACCTCTTTAGTCATGACGTTGAACTAAAGTGTATATAAACAGAGCCTTATTATTGTTATTGTCGATGGCACTAACCAGACCATTAACGAGAATTACGGAGAACTGGTGTGACGATGTTCCAATGGTGGTTTCACCTTCAAAGATTTGCTTGAAGTTTTTCTCAGAAACAGGACAAATTCAAAAGAATTCTGTCTAAACATTCAACTTTGTACAACACTATCCCGCATAAAAAACAAAGGAAAAACTAATTCCTTGATCCATTGGGCATTTGTCCCTACACATGGTGACTATCCATCTAGTTCACATATCTGTCTTCAGAAGTGTTGCACAATTTGTCAAAATTATAAGCAAATTCCATCTGAAGTTTACTTGAGAAATTGATGACGTCCATTGATAACATCTTTGTAAATTTTTGGGAAAGACATTTGGGCAAGAAGTAGGCATCGCCATGGGCGCCCGTGGAATTTCTGCTCAAATTGGTAAAGTCATAACAAGTTAGTTTGGCCAAGAATTTCAACTTCAGCTTCAGGTAGATCGATGATCGAATGTAGTTACATAATGAAAAAATAGCAAATTCCCTTCCACTGTTGTACCCACCGGTTCCTGAACTAGAAATAATGGAGACGAGTAAGACTGCATCGTCTATTTCATATTTAGATCTATGCATAAAGATTTTGAATGACCAAAAAACTCTCCACAAGTCTGTTTGACAAGTGTATGATTTCTTCAACTTTCCAGTAATCAACTTTCCCTTTTTGTCGAGCAATGTGCCAGCAGCTCCAGCTCACAACTTTTGAGGTACAATCGAGCATGCTATTTCTTCGAAGATTTCAAAAAGCGTCGTACATTTTGGTTATGAGTAAGAAGAGGAAGAGAATAACCAATTCGAAACTCGTAATATTACGGGTTACCTTTCCCTTGGGAATCATTGTCATAGCTCTATGACAATATTTCTCTTGAGAATGATAAAAGGCAATTCCTCGGGGCACGTTAGTTGTTCCCATAATATAACATCAGGAGAAATATCGAGGAGAGAGTAAATCTATAGAGTAAATACATCTGTGCTTTCCATATTCTAGAATACTGTAATGCTGAATTTTCGATTTGTTTCACATCATTATATGCAGCAGTATGGAACGTTTTAAGTGACGACTCTTTTGTCATGGACGGCAAACGTGATTTTAGTCAGGAATAGGGTGGCACGGGTGGCCCCGATTCGCTGTGCAGAGTTGGGTCCCTTGAGCAGGCCAGACCTATAATTGTGGGTTCGAATCCCGGTTCGCCCTGATTATGTTTCTAGGTTTGTAAGCACCATACCCGTGCTCTTGGGTTTCACCGAAGTGGTAAACGTCTGAGACCTGCATCACTTCGGGCTTTTTGGTTGATGCATGTCATCGATCCCAACTGCGTGGATCGATGCTCATGATGTCAATCACTGGATTGTCTGGTCCAGACTCGATTATTTACAGACCGCCGTCATATAGCTGGAATATTGCTGAGTGCGGCGTTAAACAAGCAAACCATCCAACCAAATCATATGAAAAAAATATGAAATAACCAGTCCAACTAGTTTATCTGAGCATTCTATTTAATTTGATGTCAATCCATACGACTACAGTGGCAACATGATAACATTTACCACAAAGCCTTGATTTAGGGAACATTAATAAAGGAATGCGAGTGTGGTTTGTCCAGTGAACATTGAACTTGTAACAGGAATGATGATTTTCGACATATGTTACACAAACCTTCAAGTTACAATCATAATAGCACAAAACAACAGGTATTATAAACACTGAAAAATTATTTTTACTGTAGTATTTTGTCAACTATAACGTATAATGCAGGTTTATATCACATAAAATACTGAACTGCAATTACTACATTTTCAGATTTTATTTTCTCATTACACATATTCCTTTTCAGACCAGTGTTGTAAACATAAACTTAAAAACATAAAACTTACCAAACTTTGTCTACTTACCAAATGTTGACAGTGTTGAAGTAAAAATGATGATTGGCATCTAAATTGATCTTCTCTGTCATTCGATGTGACGTCACATGTGCACATACATACGTCAGATTCCTTGTTTTAACATTCATTAGGTCAAGCGCTATTTTTGGACATTTCCCCCACATACATACCTGCATAACGTACATGTATAAGACAATTACGTAAATACCATAACGTATTGTACACTACATGGGGGTATTCATTTTCTAACGGCTCTTTCCAAACAGACGAAGTACGGGAGAAGAAATATGGGAAGCCTCATTGGGAGAGACCTGAGTGATTTTTTAGTCCTTTAGTCATCCAAATAATAGAAATGTAATATACATGCTTAACCATATGGTCACAAAATCCATACACTATGGCTGAGTGAGTATGGTTTTACGCCGCTTTTACGACAGGGGACACCAGAAATGGGCTTCACACATTGTACCCATGTTGGAAATCGAACCCGGGTCTTCGGCGTGACTAGCGAACGCTTTAACCAATAGGCTACGTGACAGGGAATATGAAAATATTATAGCAAAATGTTTTCAACAGAAACAAGCATGATTGCCCTCAATACCCTTGACACCGTTCACCAATATATAATTAACAGAAAACGATGGTATAATATTTAAATTATTAATCGCACGGATCCGAATACAGTTCGTGATGTTTTGCGACACGATGTTAGTCTAGGCCACATGTCAGAGGATGAATCTTTTTACACATAATACATTTACAAACGCAGTCTTCTGGTTACATTGTGCTGGATTTTCACAATTAAAGTCAACTGAAAAATAGCAACACAAATACATTCCATATAGTTGAAGATTTATTATAGAAACACCATTCTTGTACATTTGTGCACTTTGATTGAGGATGAGTGTTTTATGGTGTTTCGGAAGCTCAAACTGAGCCCCTGATTCCTCCAATTAACACGGTGTTTTAACAAATTGAAAGTGATGTTGGATAAGACTGTTACACTTACTAACTTGCTGTTGTCCATAAAGCCCCTTCAAAGGCGAACTGAAACTTTCAAATTTCACGATCCATCTTTTCATGACGCATCTGACCGCCTCCGTGGTCTATTGGTAGAACGTCCGCCCGAAAAGCGGAAGGTCCGGGGTCCGATCCCCGGCCGCGTCATACCAAAAGACGTTAAAAGATGGTACTTGTTGTTACCCTGTCTGGCACTCGGCATTAAGGGACTAAAACAAAGACTGGTCGGCTCGGAGTCAGTATACTGTGTCTGAGTGGGGTATTCATGTTAAACTGCGGCATGGTATCTCAGTGAAGTAGCACTATAAATCGGCATCAGTACTGACTAGCACAAGCAGCCACAGACACACGTGCATGCACGTCGTTATTTAAGTGTAATAATCTTGGACGCGACGTTAAGCCCAATTTCACCTTACCTCACACAACGCATCTCATGAGACAGTCAATGATTCGACAAAGATGCAGTGCGAAATTGATATATCAGCTTTTTAAAAAAGCTTTTTGTTTATTTAAAGAGGGAAAATATAGTGTTTTTTCGTAATTCAATCTTCATGATGTAAGTACGATCACGAAGCAGTATTAATTTGCATATTTGGGATTTTTAGAATAGTTTGCTTGATTGAAAGAGAGCGGTTTTTTTTTGTTTCGAAAAGTTTGCCTGACAAGGACATTATAAAGCATTTAAAGACCATTGTCATTTAGGTAATGATGTACATGTATAGGTATTAAGATATTGTGTCATTGGTACCTGGTAAAAAATTTCACTTGCTGTTATAGATACTAGAATTATATATTTATATGACACTTTCTAAGATGTCCAAGTAATTTAACATAGTTTCATTTCGCCAAGCATTTAGTTTCATGGATATATTTCGTATACGTACAGTGAAAACTGATTAATCTATACGTTCAAAGTAAAAACGTCTGGAAAAGCAATCTTCCGGATAATTGATACAGGAGAATATTAAATTTTCTTTGAATATATATAGACGTTCCAAACAGGATTGTCAGGAGGGCATGTTTTTCGGACTATTGGGCCCTGACTAATGACGAGGTCCCTGTTCATAAAGTGTCTCTATCTATGGATTCTAGTATCGCAGTGATAAAGTGCAATAATTATTGTACCTCAATATAATATACACCCTTCCTCTTAATACGTTTCTCGGGTAAAATTATTCTTTCTGCAGCACCCCCCCCCCCCCCCCCCCCCCCACACACACACACACACACACTCCCCTTTAAAAAGAAAAGAAATGCGCAAAAAAGCATCAGTGACATTAAACTATAACTCAAAACAAGTTAAGGAACACCTACAATTGGAAGGCTTTGAGTTGCAATACCCACCAGCCAAGATGGATTAACTGTAGTCATCTGAAAATATTGGGTGCTCTTTAACTTTATTTGAGTAGTATATTACTTCCAAGAGGTATTGTAAGCCTGCTTGAATCAGGCAAGGCAGATACCCATCACTTAGGTATCCTGTGACATCGGGTTATGAAAGAGAAAGGTACTTCTTGCAGCAGCAATTAATATTGCCTGCTTGTCAACCCCCATCGATTGAGTTGCCAGCCACTTACGGTGTAATAGAGTGACATCTCTTAAGTAAGTTTTGTCCTCTTCACGATAAAAGTGTTGGAAGAATGACTTTTGAAGAGCCATTATTTATCATCTGATTCCAATTGATGTTGTTGAGAACCTAAATTAATACTAGTCGCGACGAATAAAATGTTACAAATTGGTTGGAATGTAAGCCTAGTTGCGAAATGCTTTAATTTAGTGTTGCCAACCCAATTTGCAACCCCGCGTTTGCACTCCAGTGGTTAACATACTGCTGTTCAGAATGAACCGCATTATATTATTGAAAATGTTTTGAAAGGTATCAGAAGGGCAATAGTGATCTTTTCAAAGAAATGAAATGTTCACCCATAGTCCTGTTAAAGTCGAAATCTTTAAATAAAAAGACTGCGCACAACAGACCCCGACAGCTTGGATCGTTGCTCATTATATCAATCACTAGTTTATCTTGTCCAAGCTCGATTATTTACAGACAAACGTCATATATCTGAAATACGGCTGAGCGCGGCATTAACCAACAAACAGACAAACAAGCAAAGGCACCCTAAATCCAATGAAAGTATCATCTAGACAAAGGAAAAATACAGCCCATGACCATGATGATCAGACAAGAATATTGTTAGATTGGTTTGTTGTTTAATGCCGCACTCAGCAATATTCCAGCTATATGACGGCGGTCTGTAAATAATCGAGTCTGGACCAGACAATCCAGTATTTGATATCATGAGCATCGATCCACGCATTTGGGATCAATGACATGCATCATCCTTTTACGGCAAGCATGGGTTGCTGAAGACCTTTTCTAACCCGGATCTTCACGGGTCAATCTTGTTAGAAGTGAAGCAAACCACGTCATGCAAATAAAAAGCAACACTTACAGTGAACACTCGATGGCGACCTTTAATTAATGTATATGTAATGAATGCCTTGGACGCTTTGATGCCGAAGGTAAATCCTACGACCAATCGTATACGACATATGTTCTAAGTAATCAGGCTTCTGAGAACATTAATCAGTTTTAGATTGCTATGATCTTTTTATATGTTGAAACCCAATATATGCCTTAGCAACTAAATAATATGTAGGACATTTACCGTTAAACGTACGGGAAGATATTTTTAAACTGTCCAAACGGCTTAAAGCATCAAGTTTTAATGATTCTGATTACAAGTAATTTGTTTTGAAGAAAAATGACATCACACCTTGATATTTCTCAAGTATTTTCCGAATACCGATCCAGATTGACAAATCCCTGACATAAAAGATTACATTCAGGTGGTTTTCCACTTTTGTCATATGAATGTAATCGCCTCAAGGCATTGAGATAAAACGTAATTCTCACAATTGTAGAGCTCATCTTTGATGTGACACAATAATAAAAAGGTTGTCTTGTGTAGTTTTCTAGTTAATACTATCAATGATAACTGATAGTTGATTCTGGTTTTGAAATTCTGATGAAACAAGATGTTTGTTTAAGGTTGAATATAAACTGTAACCTTGCAAATGCAACTACTTTGAACATGTGATTTCTCGTTTAAATATTTGGAATATTACTCTTGTGAAAGGTTTACTTTCCAATGAATTACTTTCCGAAAAAGTCATTGAGCAGTTTGTTTGAATAGTGTCTATTTTCAATCATGACAATGAGCTGCAGTTCTTGTAAAACCAAACTCTCGTTAACATTCATATTAATACCAAATGATTATATTCTACAGGCTATATTTGATGTTACTCCTCTCAGCTTATTGGATAATACAGTAACATGTAAAATAAACCTAATTGTGTACTTGGTGTTTGCGAAAAGGTGAGCGTATCCTGCTTCAGATTTGGCGCCCATCATAAAAAAACATGCAAAGACAAGTCAATTTCTCACTTGAAAATACGGGAATATAAGGTACTAATCAAAATATGCAATGTAATCTGCAAAAAGGTTAGTTTGACATTTGCCTCTGTTCAGTCGTCAGCTAAGGGGTACCCGGTAGTGTGAGATGGAAATATGAATACACAGTGATCCGGCGTAATAATTGGCGTAACCATCGGTGTTAGCGCCATGTGGTGTGCTATAATTCGAAAAGTTTACATTTTCAACCATGTGTGACATGTTCGTTATGTGTACATATTTACTCTGCAATCAAAGACACGCACACGCGATTTAAGATGTATGTATAAATAATCAACAGAGGGTAATCGATCGTTACAAATTGGCACACATCAGTGTCATTAACCCTGGTTCGATATGACACGCATGGAACTGTAGATTTTCAACGTGAATGTCATTTGTTCATCATATCTTGTATGGCCAAATCTGACTGGCATCGTCGTCCCATAGATGTAATCACACCCCGAACCTTGGCCTGGGGAATGTTCACCCACTCTGCCTGCAGTGCTTGTGCCAAATGTCGGAGGTTGTTTCTATGGTTGTTGCAGAGGTGCTCGCAGTCATTGATCCAGTGCATTGTTGGATTGGGTTAAAATCTGGAGACCTGGAGGGCCATTGCGGGAACTCCATGTTGTTCCTGAAAAAAACCTGTTGTCAGTCTTGCCGTGTAGGGTCGGGCGTTGTCATGTTGGGAAATGACCTTCGCTTGTTGCATAATGGGAAGGACGTGTTTGCCGAAGCATCTCATCCGTGTAACGTCCCAAGGCGTTGCACTACCACTACCAAATCTGTCCACCTCCGATATGCAGTTTTGTGCATAACGTTCCCCGCAACGCCGTTTCCCGCAACGCATGTAAACACGACGTCTACCATCTGCACGGTGAAGCATAAAACGTGACTCGTCACTGGAAAAACCTGTCTCCATCGACACTGACACCATTCCAACGCAGCCGACGATGTAGGTCCGTCAAAATGAATACCAGCAGGAATACCTTCAGCGCGTAAACGGTTTCTCACTGTCTAGGCTTATATCTTACGCATAGTTGCCGTAGTTGTAGAGGTGACCGTGGTGGTTCTTCCACTAATTTACCTACTTGTCTAGAAATACAGGAGACCAGCGAGACCGCCTCATCTGTTTCATATTTAGATCAATGCATAAAGATTCTGAGTGACAAAACACTCTCCACAAGACTGTATGACAAGAGGGGTGACTCTAATGGCCAACTTTCACTTCATGTCGAAAACTCTTCCAGAAGCCGTTGGTGTTTACATTTCACAACTTTTGAGATATAATCGAGCCTGCTCTTTTTACCTAGATTTCAAAGAACGTCATGCGACTCTAGCTGAGAAGTTGTTTGATTAAGGTTACGACATTCAAGGTCTCAGTAAAGCTGGTGGTAGCTATGTGGAGGATTTTCCAAATGTGATGCATCAGTGACAAAAATGATGTCCGATGCAATTCCCTATTTTGACTTGTGCCATATGTTGCCGTGTTGTTTCATGTGAACAATTGACTTGCCTTTGCATATGTTTGTGACGTGTGCCACCGGTGGGTCAGGAAACGCTCTCGTTTTCGCGAACACCTGGTATCATCACTATCCGAAAGTGACTCATAAACACATGCTCATGATATAGTCTGAATCGTACAAAGAGATTTCTTATGAATATTGAAAGGGTTTTGTCTCTTATATTTTCACATAAGTGACGCAGCCGTATGAATCTGTCCTGTGCTTTCGTAGTGAAATATGGTCGACCGGATCTGGGAAGGTCACGTTTTGTCCCATGTGTCTGATAACGGATCCACAGTCTTTTAATGGTGCTTGGTGAAAAACCCCGGCTTCAGCTGAAGATGAAGATGTTTGGAGTCAGTTGATGACTTTGTTGCGTTGGGATTCCGTCACTCGTGGCATGGGTTCGCTGTTCACTTGCTGTAAGATTCTGTTAGCATGCACATTAAAACCCAACGTTTTTGTAGACAAACAATTGATGTTCCACGTGCATGTCATGTTGGTATGTTTCGGCGCAAGGCTCTCGCGTGGTTGTGTTTTTGAGATTTTTCAATCTTTTCACCAACTTCATTCTTACTTCATTCTTTTCATACAATTCAATCCCAATCCATGCAGTACTGATCAATTGAGGGTGGTATTAATTTTGTAAGGATGTCGGCAACACTCACTCAGATATTTACGGTTTCACTACTTTTGCGTTTCTTTTTTTGCAGTATATTAGTAATTTACAGTCTTGAGAACATGTATTTTATGACTGATATGAACTCTGTCAAGAACAATGCTTATCGTGATGGAGAGCTACAATTTAAAAATATCAGACCCAAATTGTTTTCTGTTTGGCTAATGAGGTCATTGATGTATAGATAATCTAACAGATCTTTCAGACCGGAAAGAACAATTTGTTAAAGATTTATGAAAAACGACAGTCATCAGATTTACCTAAAATACGATGCCTGATAGATCCTTCAATTTGAAATTGATTAATGTACATCTAAGATTAAAATATTCTCAGTGTCTCTTCAAACTGTACTCACGACAGTTGATTCATTGTTTCTTTGCTGTATCGTTTCGTCCTATGTTCGAACAAAAGAATTGCTCTTTTTGATTCTATTCGGACTCACTGGCACAAGCATCAGCAACCTACATAAGTTTAGATATCGTCGATCATATAAAAAAATGACGTTTAAAGACATGTTTTTCTTTCCCGTGAAAAATCTGAACTGACAGAGATGACGTGTAGGCTTGCGCAAATACACTCAGTCATCAGAGAATGTTAATCGAACTGTTTGATGTTAATGTTGTATTTTCCTGTAAGTTTATAAAAGCATATGAAGCGTGGTACGAATGACAGTCCTAACAGTACTAGGGTTGATATGCACATGCATATGTAGACCTCTCCTTGTTCTGAAATAACTTCAAAGGGAATAATGTTGATGCAATCTTGGTCTGTCAGTACATTAGAGTGCAGCCTATATTCCAAACGATGTTCCACAAATAGAAATTGTGTGTATATGCGTATTCGTTATGACATGCCTCTTGCACAGCTGTCACACTTTGGAAAACACACACGGAGCTGAAGACTAATAGCCAGAGACTGGACGCATAGTTGGAATTTGGTAAGTTTTTGTATGTCGATGGCATTGAGTTAGAGAATTGGCTTCTATGCAAATGGCTGTACCCTTCCTTTAATGAGACCATTCGAGGAGATAGTATGGATTCGCCTGCGCCGAGTCTGATTATCAATATTGTTATACAGTGAGTGAGTGAGTGGGTTGGATTTTACGCCGCTTGTAGCAATATTCCAGCAATATCACGGCGGGGGACACCAGAAATGGGCTTCACACATTGTACCCATGTTGGGAATCGAATCCGGGTCTTCGGCGTGACGAGCGAACGCTTTAACCACTAGGCTACCCGACCGCCCCTGTTATACAGAATATGAATTTGACTGTCAATTGTCTCAAGCAGCTTAAACAAACTTAGTAACATACTTAAGTTCAAAATCATGTGGAATCATGTGGCTCAAATCCATAACGGGGTGGTCGGGTAGCCTAGTGGTTAAAGCGTTCGATCGTCACGCCGAAGACCCGGGTTCGATTCCCGACATGGGTAAAATGTGTGAAGCCCATTTCTGGTGTCCCCCGCCGTGATATTGCTAGAATATTGCTAAAAGCGGGGTAAAACCATACTCACTCACTAAATCAAATCCATAACCAGCCTACCTTGCAGGCCAAACACTGCTCGAGTTGCAGTAAACGTCACTTGCGAAATACGATAGTTTCAAACATTATTTGGCATGTTTAATGTGACGAATTGTTGATACATTTGTATAGGATGAGATAGTAAATAAACATTAGTGTGTAGTGTGTGTGTGTGTGTGTGTGTGTGTGTGTGTGTGTGTGTGTGTGTGTGTGTGTGTGTGTGTGTTCACGCATTGAGCCTTTTTGGGTAACAGTGTGTGAGCGTCACTTGCGAAATACGATAGTGTGAAACAGAATTTAGTGTGTTAAATTTGACGAATTGTTGATGCTATTTTAAGAGAAATCTTCCGAGATCGAACATAGATATGAATTGGCATTTTATGTGTGCTTAACGCGCATTGACCCCTTTTTGGTTAACAGTGAGTGGGTGAGTGAGTGAATGATGCATTAGTACAGTCATTAGTATTACATATAACGACAGCATGATAGAAAGCAAGTTTAAACCAGACAAACAAGTCATTGTCAGCACACGCAATGGTTCGCTCCGTCGGGGTACGATCCAAAGGCAGTTAGGTCACACACTGTGACCACCCGATCATCATTTTCGGGATAGTATGATTTGGAATCCCAAAATAGGTTGTGTGCTGAACGCGAACTGGTCTTTCCTGAAAGAATTCTAAAGGGTGGAGTCTTCCGAAGTCCTAGCTATCCCTGAATCTGAACTGTTCAGTTGCACTCGCCATGTCTATGGATATGAAAGGGGGTATTTGTGTCTTTGACTGTCAGATACATAACATCGCAGGGATAGCCATATTCACATGTATAATTTCAAACTCGTGGAGATGGTGGAAGCTTACTGAACTAGGCGTAAGACTTGGCTGAATGAAAACGCCTTGCCTAACTACATTAATTAATGCAACAGCCATCAATCAAAGTGAAAGTTTGAATACGTTCTCCTCATGTGCAATCCAAACATTGATTGTATATACTTGAAATACTCATGGATAGACAAGTATGATAACGCCAATACAGTCTGAGTAATGGATTCAAAGTAAGCATTTTGCAGCCGACACCACTATTACATCACATTCAGTTCCAGTTAGCAGCTTGTTTTGTACGTCGATATCAACGCAGCATATTTGTAAGCAAGTGTCTGAGAGTTCCAGCTGGTATACATAGGTCAGATCATTTTTGTACCAGTTAGTACATAAATGTGAACTGAATCTTTTTAAAAAGAATCTGTTGGTATTCTAATGTGTAATCCTTCCAGAACATGGTAATAACATGACTCGCAAAACGTTCACACATTTCCTTCAGGGAGAACTTATTTTATCAGTCTTAAAATCCCCAAGCTACAGGACTCGTTAAATTAGTATACATGAATACTTGTGTACTTAGCAGTACCGTTTAGTGTAAAACACGCATAACATGAAACGAAAGGAGACATAGAGAGTACAGAACCAGGCCTGACGGGGCAACTAAACCTGTGATTTTCATATTCTAGAATATCTATGGACATCGTTGTATGCAACAGTGTGTACCGGTGTGACCAATGCATTAAAAGAACACGTTTAGAGACGTTTTGTACTTGTGGCGACTAAAGGTGCAATATCCGAATAACACCGGGAGATACTTTATTTTAGTCTTTTGGGTTGAACACTGTCGATCATGATCAAGGCACTAGGTTGAAAGAAAACACTTCACAGTGTGTTCAATTTGATACCAATCCCCATATTCTTCATGATTGCTGAAGAATTATGTATGCCTCTGTGGTTGCAACTATTTCTCAAATACCGATATTGTATTGGTGAACAGACAGTAAACATATGAACTTATTTGCCCAGGGTGCAGGTTGGAAAATGGCACCAGAAAAAGTCACCTTAGCGCGAAGTCTATTGACATCATTACTACAAGTTTACATGAAACGAATATTAATTTCATGGTTCGTAGCACTAGGAATACTAATATGTGTTTTGTAATGGCAGGGGAGACATAGTGTCCTAGGACCTGTTCCGTAAAACGATTGGCAAATTAGGACGACCGTAAATCCCATACATTAATGTAGACTTTATGGCTGTCTGTTGTTGACACACTTCGTGGGACAGGGCCCTATTCCAAGCCGATAAAGCCAAAGCTTATCTCAGCCAATGTCTGTGTGAAAGTAACATCTTAGCGCTAAGATCGCTTTGTGAAAAGGGCCCTGGGCATGTCATACTATTGATTATACGCTTGTGAGTGAGTGAGTGAGTGAGTGAGTTTGATTTTACGCCGCTTTTAGCAATATTCCAGCAATATCTCGTTGGGGAACACCAGAAATGGGCCTCACACATTGTACCCATGTCAGGAATCGAACCCGGGTCTTCGACGTGACGAACAAACGCAAACGCTTTAACCACGACAAGTCTGCCCCACCCCATCCATTGTACATGTAGTAGCACATGGTATGAAAGGCATCTCATGATGATGATTGTGACTGTGATATTTGAATATACATGTGCACATGGAAACTACTCTACGTTTAAGCTTGGAAAATGTTCCTCTTTTTTAGTGACGATTAGATCATCTTGTAAAATCTGCACGATGCGTTTGATTTGTATCTACTGATTGCAACTGTTTTGCAATCTTCATTGATGTTAGAGTTCACCTGATCAATTCCGATATAATGAATACAGATAATGTTTGTTTATGTCTTATCTTCGCCTTCTTTAAAATTCCCAACAGAGTAATTCGAACTTCTTTGATGGGCATTTAGAAGTTGGGAGTACTAAGTAAGGATAAGAATGTATGGATGAACAACTTCTTTATTACAATTAAGAGCGACGTTTCGGTGTAGGTTCTAACACCGTTATCAAACAAGTATCGAGAAGGGATTACAACAACTGGCCCCAGGAGGTAATGTTGACTTCCTACGACACCAGATTGCCAACATCCTGAACAAAGATCAGCCCCAGAAACCCAACCTAACTCTTTATGAAAGGAAAAGTCTAAACAACCTAAAATCATCATCACCATCGCTGCAGCAGACAAGGGCAAAGCGACTTGCTTGATAACGGTGTTAGAACCTACACCGAAACGTCGCTCTTAATTGTAATAAATTCCATAAATTCTTATCCTTACAGAGTTATTCTAGTATTCCTTTTGGTTAACGTTTATGGTGTTTCTGATGCTTCCACTGAACCGCCAAATTCCTCCATTTCACACATTACCAGCGTTTTCACAAATTAAAAGTGATGTTGGATAAAACTGTTATAGGTCCGTCCCTTGTCCATAATCTAAAGCTATATGAGATGGAAATTTCTCATCGCCACAGTTTACCGATCCATGTTTTTTATTATGCATTTAATGAGACAGTTAATGTAAGTTCGACCACGAACCAGAAGCGCCAAATGCATATTTGAGGTTTTTAAAATACTTTTGCTTGATTTAATAAGAAAGAAGAGATAGCTACTTTTCCTTTAGGTAATTTAGCCCGATTTAGATCGCACGACAAGACCATTGTCATATAGGTCACGACGTATATGTATCTAGATATTGTTATTAGGTGCCTGGCTTTATTTAACAATTACTGTAATTGATACTAAAATAGATTTATATGTTACTTTCTGACATCACAATGAAAATGAACATACGTTTTTTTTCAACAAATATATATTTTTTGTACACGTACAGTGAAAACGTGTTAATTCGAACGTTAACGTTCAATGTGAAAGCGTCAGGTAATTAAACCAATCGATCGTATTTAAGAAACATTGATAGAGGAGGATATTCCTTTGAATATGTATAGACGTTCCAAACAAGATTGTCAGGAGGGCGGGGTTTTCGGACTATTTGGTCCTGACTAACGTGAGGGTCACTATACATAGAGTGTCTATATTTGAAATTGTCTCCGAATATTGCGGTGATAAAATGCAATTATAATTATTATGAATCAATGTCATATGAGATAAACATAGTTTCTCTGAATACGTTTCTCATGTACGGTCAGTCATTTGTCTGCAGCACCTCCCACTTTCCTCTTTAAAAAGAAAAGAAATATGAAAAATGGAAAAAGCATTAGTGACATTAAACTTTGACTTCGAAGAGCTATTGTAAGCCTGCTTGAACCAGCAAGGTAGACATACATCACTAAGTAACCATTTGACATCGGCTTATAAAAGAGAAAGGCACTTCTTGCAGCAGCAATTAATATTGCCTGCTTGTCAACCCCCTATCGATTGACTTGCCAGCCTCTCTGGTTGTAATAGAGTGACATCTCTAAAGTAAGTTTTGTTCTCTTCACGATGAAAAAGTTGGAAGAATGACTACTGAAACGCCATCATTTTACATCCGATTCTAATTGATGTTGAAAACCTTGAATAATAAACACATCACGACGGATAAAATGTTACAAAATAAAATTGGTTGGAATGTAACTAGTTGCCAAATGCTTTAATTTAATATTGCGGTCACGCGAATGCTCTCCAGGGGTTAACGCACTGCTGATTAGCCCAAGTCAGAATGAAACTGACCCGTGAAGATCCGGGGTAGAAACGATCTTTTGCCAACGATGCTATCCGTAAAAGGCGACTATGGTTGTCGAAAGAGGCGACTGATCATGGGATCGGGTGGTCAGGCTCGCTGACTTGGTTTGTGCATGCCATTGTATCCCCTTTGCATAGATCGATGCTCATGCCAATCACTGGATTGTCTCGATTGTCATGACTCGATTATTTACACTTGGTTGATGCATACCATCGTATCCCAATTGCATAAATCGATTCTCATGCCAATCACTGGATTGTCTCGATTGTCTAGACTCGATTATTTACAGATTGCTGAATGCAGCGTTAAACAACAAACAAACAAACATTATTTACAGACAACAATACTATTGATAAAATATTGCTGACTGCTGCGTTTCACACCTTTCTCTAACCCACGAGCTAAAGGTTGTTTAAACCCGACAACTCAGGAACATGTACTTCTATGAATGCTGCTTTAAGTCTTCCCGATCAGATGTCTGATCACACGTGGGCCATGTAGATTAGAAATGGTCCCCACCAACCCCATTCAAGCCTAAGCTTTTCGTCACCCCAGCCTAAGCTTGTCGTGTAAGGCCACACAGTGGATGGGGTGATTGATGGGGTCACCACAAGCTGACCATATTTGGTGGTGATAGAAAGTGTTTTAGGCGCACACTTACATCAAGAACGTTGTTTACGACATGATGTATACATCATCAACTTCAGAGAACAAACAATTTTCGATTATCCGACGAAACAGATTCCATTGGGTAAGATAGCTGTGAAAACTACTAACTCATACGCTCCAGTGATCAGGAATCGTTTATAACGTGTCAACGTACCCCGACAGCGTGGATAATTTCTTACCGTATCAATCACTGGTGTGTCTGGTCCAGACTCGATTGCTTACAGACAGACGCCATGTAGTTTGAATACAACAAACAGACAAAAGAAATGCAGAAGTCTAGTGAAAGTGTCATCTGAAAAAGGCAAGTACTTCGTTTGGTCGTATTCAAGAACTGATTTATTGCTTGAAAAAAGGCTGTTTTACATGCTGATCCAGTTATTGGCAATACCTGATAAGAATAACCTATTGAAGTGTATGAAATAAACTATTTTGTCGAATATTTAAAGAATCAAATACCATTCAATTAACTGTTCCAAACCACCCCATTCTAAGGAAACCTGCGAGGGATATCAAATGGCTGGAAGAAAATAACACATGACGTAAATAACTCAAAATGTAAATTTTCTGAACACCACCACTAGCAAGATGTGAAGCAAACCCCGTGCTAAAAATAAATAACAGCGCTTATTATGAATGCTCGATGACTACCTTTTATGTATATGTAAATCCTTTCTAGATCGGACGAGTTAGATGACCAAGGACAATCCTGCGATCCAGTTTGTACGACATAAACGTATGTTCTAGCATTCAGGGTTCTGAGAACATAAAGCCAGTTATAGAATGCTATGATCTTTTTTATATGTTAAAATCCAATAGATCCAGCTGATTTATTACTTGAAACAACAAAAAGGCTGTTTTACATACTTATAGTAGTACGATTTACCTATTAAAGCCCACGTAATATACCTCTTTGTCGAATATATACACATGCACAAAAGTTAAGAGCCACCATATTCATAGTCTCTTGATTTTACGTGTTGGAATCAGAAATACGAAATATGATGATGTATGACTGAATTAGGCTTCCATAGTTTCATGAACCCAAATTTGTCCAGATACCACAAGGAAAGCGTGCTTTACGTGTTGCTGCAGTTCCCCTACTCTATAAATAGTGAAATTCAAGTTTCAGACACGTGGTTGCATTTTGCTCCTGTGTGAGATTCCCCTTCCAATAGAGATTTAAAATCAGCCATGGTGAGGAGAAAGTTAACGAACGCTGAAAGATGGAAAGTAATAGGCATGAAAAATGCTGGCATGTCATGCAGGGCCATTGCAAGACAAATGGGTCGTCATCACAGTGTTATCACTCGTTTGATTGTCAAACATGGTGAAACCAATGATGTCAAGGACAGGCATAGGTCTGGTAGGCCAAGAAAGACAGAGAGAATAGACGTCTTTTCAGGATAGTCAGACAAAATCCATTTGCCACTTCAACACTCGTTTTGCACCAAGGAACACCCAGAAGACCTTAGCATGTGGCGGGGGGTCTGTCATGATATGGGGTTGTGTTTCCTTTGGCTGCAAACTTCCGCTGGTGACAATTTGTGGAAACCTGAATGGCCAACAATACCAAGATGCCGTTCTTCGTTCAGTGGTAGTCCCTCATTTTGACAACCATCCTTTTCAGACAAGACCTGTTTACATGGACGACAATGCTAGACCACACAGATCTCGGTCAGTTTTGGCTTATTTGCGCGAAAAAGCTATTGCCACTCTTCCTGGGACATTCTTGGCCGGAAAATCAGACATCGTGATCCCCCAGTTCAAAATCTCGCTGGACTTGAAGCCGCACTTCATGAAGAATGGATCCGTTTGCCTCAGAAAAGCATTGAACGACTTGAAATGAGTATAAGGCGTAGGGTTGAAACTTTTGTGCATGTGCATATAAGGTTGGTTGGTTGGTTTGTTGTTTATAACGCCGCACCCAGCATTATTCACACTATATGACGGCGGTCTGTAAATAATCGAGTCTGGACCAGACAATCAAGTGATTGACAGCATAAACATCAATTCGCGCAATTGTGATACGATGGCATGCATCAACCAAGCCAGCGAGCCTGACCACCTGATCCCGTTAGTCGCCTCTTACGACAAGCATAGTCGCCTTTTACGGCAAGCATGGGTCGAATAAATAAGGAATTAAATACAATACAATCAAGTGCTCAGTACACCGCCTGTTCCAGACCACCCATTCTAAGGAAGCCTGCGAGCGATATCAAATGGCTGGAAGACAGAAACAACATGTGACCTAAATACCTCACAATGTAATTCCATTTATGCGCTACTTGTGAGAAGTGAAGTAATCCACGTGATGCAAATAAGTAGCAACGCTTACAGTGAACACTCGATGGCAACCTTTGATGTATATATTATGCTTTTATACACTGGACGCATCGATGGCCAAGATAAATCCTCCGACCAATTTTATACGACTTTTGTTCTAAGTAATCAGGTTTCTGAGAACATTAACCAGTTTTAGATTGCTATGAGCTTGTTCATATCTTTGTCATAAAACCTAATGTATGTCACGGCACCTAATTAATATGTAGGACATCTACCGTTAAACATACCCTGAAGACATTGTCATGGTATCCAAGCGGCTTAAAGGATTAAGTTATACAGATTCTGAGTACAGATAGTTTGTTTTCAAGAAAAATGAGATCACGCTTTGATGTTTCTCAAGTTTTTTCCGATACTGTTTTTCCAGCTCTGATAATGAACGTGTCCGATCAGGCTTACAAATCAGAGACATTACATTCAGGTACTTGTCCACTTTTGTCAGATGATTGTAATTACCTCAGGGCATTTCGATGAAACGAAATTTTCAAATTGTAGGTCCGTCCCATCTTTGATGTGACACAATAATGAATAGGTCGAGTTGTGTAGTTTTCTAGATATCGATCATCAATGATAATTTATAGCTGATTCTGGTTTTATAATTCTGTTGAAACAAGATGTTTGTTTAAGGTTGGATGTGAATTGTGAACTTGATGCATACCCACCTTCTTTGATCTATGTCTTCTCGTTTAAACTCTGTTTTGGATATACGTCTTATAGAAAAGTTAAATTTCTAATCGATTAGATTTCGAAAATGTCATTGAGCCGTTTGTTACAATGTCTTGTTTTACTCATAACATTGCACAGTCCTTAAATTCCTTTAAGGTAGCTGTTTTGTTCCTCAAGATCCTTTGATCTTGGGTTCGAGTCCCAGATCCGTCCAGATTATGTTCCTTGGTGTGTTACCACAAGACACACTAGGCTTATATTGTATATTTGATGTAACTTGAGAATTATTCTCTCAGCTTATTTGATAATACAGTGACGTATAAGATATACCTAATTAGACACGACATGAGTTGCTTTGAATTCTTTGAACTTCATGCGTTCCTGCTTGGGGGCGTTGCCTCAAACATAAAAAAACAACAGATTATTAATAAAAAGCAAGAAATTTCTTTCCAGAATCATAAGAAATCTATCGCAATAGTCGAGTTCATTGTACGACTCTGACTATATCATTAGCAAGAGTGTTCATGAATAAAAAACAGTGATGATATCAGATGTTCAGGGTATCGTTCCCACATGTGGCAGCCATCACAAAACCATACAAAGCCAAGTAAATATTTATTCACCTGAAAAAATGGAACGTATAGTACAAATCAAAATAGGAAATTGTATCGGACACCAGAGCGAACGCTTTAACCACTAGGCTACCCGACCGCTCCACATGATTCAGGGGGCGGTCGGGTAGCCTAGTGGTTAAAGCGTTCGCTGGTCACGCCGAAGACCCGGGTTCGATTCCCGATATGGGTACAATGTGTGAAGCCCATTTCTGGTGTCCCCCGCCGTGATATTGCTGGGATATTGCTAAAAGCGGCGTAAAACCATACTCAGTCAGTCAGTCAGTCACATGATTCACGTTGAGATACACGTTGAAAATAACAGACGCAAATTGTTTTCTGTTTGGCTTATGAGGTAATGGTGGTATTTTTTTATTCAGACCAGAAAGAACAATTTGTTGAAGGCTTTAGAAAAACGACAGTCATCATTATATATTTATACCTTATTAGATTTACCTACAAATACGATGTCCTCACAGATACTTCCATTTGGTACTGATAAATGTACATTTTAGATTAAAGATTCTTAGTGGGTCTTCAAACTGTATTCATGACAGTTGATTTATAACAGTTTCTTTGCAGTGTTCGTTTTTTTCTGTATGCATATAAAAGATCTCCTGTTTTTGATCCTACTCGGACTCATTGTCGCCAGAAACAACCATAAGTGGAGATATCTACGATTATATAAAACATTCGTCGTTTTCAGATATGTTTTTCATTTCTGTGAAAAATCGGAATTGACAGAGATGACATTTAGGTCATCAGAGAATGTTAATCATATTAATGTTATTTGATGTTGTCTGCTTCATGTCTGTTGATAAAAGCATATGGAATGTGGTTGATAATGACATACGTAATACCATAGAGGTTGCATATGTAGAGCTGGGGAGTTCGGCAATAGCTTGAAAGGGAATCATGTTGATGTAGTCTGAATCCCTCAGTAAATGAGAGTACTACCTTTATTTGACATGACAACTACAAAAGGAAATGCCTATGTAATACTATTAACTTCTTAAAACTTCTTTTTTTACCTCTCAAATTTAGATCTTTGCCTCTTCCATAGCTGTCACATTTTGCAAACACACAGAGCGTCTTCCTAACGCTAAAATACATAAAGAGAAAGTTGTGTCAAATACAACCTCATGCTTCAAGAGTTTGCGTATAAGTTTGCACAAATCAGTAAATTTAATTCTGGGAAGGGTGTCCGTAAAGATGCAAGAGCATGTCATTCTTACAGCTGGAAAGATACCTAAATGACTTACTTTAACCAGGACGGGTAGAGAGCAATCTACTGAACGTAATATGTCGATCGCATAGAGTTAGAAAATTGACTTTTTTAAAGTAGAACAACACTTAATGAAAGCACTATGTGGAAAGAAAACGCGACCGCACAGTGTATTTAATGCAACGTCAATCCCCCAATTCTTCATGATTGCTGCAGAATTATGTATGCATGCGTCAATTTCTGTCTCTGGAATATCTGGAATATCCATTGTAATAGCACATGGTGTGAAAGACATCTCGTGGTGCTGATTGTAACTACATGTGACGTTATGACTTTCATATGTGTATGATTCGGACTTGTCACAGAGTAAAGTTCGGGTAAATAGAATTTCTAATATACATGTACGCAGATGAGGTCTACGTTCTAAGTTACAGTGTGTTGGAAAATGTTTTTATATTTTAATGACGCTTTTAATGAGGCAATCAAATAATACAGATTCGGTCACGAAGCAGTGCCAAATGGATATTTCTGGTTTTCAAAATTGATTTAAAGAGGACAAACTGATTGTTTTCCTTTTAGAACATTTAGCCTGATAAGGTTATTTAGACCGTACAAGACCATTGACATAGGGGTAATGGTGTACATGTATTTAGATATTGTGTCTTTGGCCTCTGGCTCAATAGGACATTTACTGTATAAGATACTAAAAGATATTTCAATATTGCTTTCGAAGATGTCAAGGTAATGGAGCTCAATTTGTTTTCCACTACAAAGGGATTAGTTTCATGTATATATTTTGTTCGCGTACAGTCAAAACTTGTCGGTGGAAATGACTTCAGATATTGCAGTGTTAAAGCTAATACTTCAATGAAATGTGACATAAACACCGTTTCTCTGAATACGTTTGTCATGTAAAATCATTCATTTGTCTAAAGCACCTCTCATTCCCCCTTTAAAACGAAAACAATTACATATAAAATGGAAGAAAGCATAAGTAAAACTACTACTTCCATGAGCTATTCTGTGCCTGCTTAAACCAGCCAGGCGGCTATCCATCACTAACGTATCCTGTGGCATCGGCTTATGAAATAGAGAGGCAGATCTTGCAGCAGCAATTAATTTTGCCTGCTTGTCAACCCCCTATCGATTGAGTTGCCAGCCTCTTTCGGTGTAATAGTGCCATCTCTAAAGTAAATTTTGTCCTCTTCACGATGAAAGAGTTGGAAGAATGACTACTGAAAAGCCATCAGTTATCATCCGACTTCAGCTGATGTTGTTGAGAACCCTTATAACAGTAAACGCGACAAATAAAAGTTCGAAATTGGCTGGATTTTAACTGAATATGTTTGTATTGTCCCCTATTCCTAAACCTAGTGTACACCTTGTTGCGAAATGCTTTAATGCTTTAATTGCCAAACCAATTTGCAGCCAGTGGTTAAATGCTCAGCGATGATAATGAGATCTCTAAAGTGGTCCTCATGAAGTGTTTTAAGTATGAGAAGGGCAATTGGGGTTGCACTCACACCCTCAGGCGTGTTATGGTATTAGGTCTGTCATTCTCACCACACTCCATATTCTTTTATAAATTTACATGAAGCAGACAACATCAAACAACATTCAATATGATTAACATTCTCTCTGAAGATCGAATGTGTTTGCGCAAGGCGAAGCAGCATCTGTGTCAATTCCGTTTTCTCACTGAAATGAAACACAAATCTGAAAGCGTTGACGAGTTTGTATGGTCGACGGTGTCTCCACTTATGAATGTCTTCAATGCAAGTGACAGTGAGTTCGAGTTGTATAAAAAAAATGAATAATTTTCTTTGAACATAGAATAATGAAACAACGCAGCAAAGACACTGTTGTGATACATCAATTATTGTGAGGACATCTTAAATAGACACGGAGAATCTTCTATCTTAGATTGTCAGCAGTGCCAAGTTGAAGAATATATAAGGATTTCGACATGTCTGATTAGATATAATTTTACTGATGAATGTCAATGTTCTCATGCCTTTAACAAACTGTTCTGGAAGATCTGTTACCTTGAAGTGATTACAATCATTTTGGGAAAAAGTTGCCGAATGCAATGTCGCGGATTTGTCAGCCTCATCGTGAATAGATGAGCGCATCCTGCCCCACCGCCGGCACCCGTTACAAATTATGAAAACTCACTTATTAACTCATTCATTCATGTATTTATTATGGGAAATACAAAAATGCATTTAGTAATTCGACAATGCGAAGGTATTAATTATATTTAGGATCATAATTATATTTCTCTTTGTATGTTTTTTAATACAAAAAGGTGTCTGTGGTGGCTAAGGACGTTTTTAAAAAACTTTCCTCCACATGTCTACCATAAAAACATTTGTACTATGACCTTGAATGGTGTAACCCTCACCAAACAACTTTTGAGCAAGAGTCGTGTTACGCTGTTTAACATTTTCGCAGAAAGAACATGCTCGATTGTAGCTCAAATGTAGAAATGTAGACACAAAAGACTGGAGCTGTAGGAATAGCGCACAACGTAAAGGGGAAGTTGACGTTTGGAAAGTTGACCTTCTGATGACATATACTTTCATTTTGACAAAATTGGTCCGAACCTCTTGATTATAGTTTGTTAGTTGGATGGTTGTTTAACACCGTACCCTGCAATATTCCAGCTGTTTGGAGGAGGTCTGTAAATGGACAAGACACTCAAGTGACATATGTCATGAGCATCGATCTTCGCATCCAAGTCATGTCCAGCTTGTCAAGCAAGACTGAATTGCCGATCCCGTTGGTCGCCTCTAACTACATGCATGGGTTGCAGAGGGCGATCTATCCGGATCGTCATGGCGTGGGGATCTGAACATAGAGATGTATCTATATATAGTATTAATTCTACATCTTCTCAAATACTTTTCCTTATATATAGAAAACACTTCCCTGGTTGTGTTAAGGTTTATGATTAATCTTTGAGACGGGGATTTGGGGATACATTTACCGTGCCCAGTAATATATATCTCTGAACACACAATGCCATTTAGAAATTCTCGTACTTTATGTATATATATATATATATATATGTACGTAATTTTATGGAGCTTTGGAAACCAGTACAAAAGAGGAATTGACATGTCTTTAGTTTAAACGTTGATAGTACCAATTCGTGGTTCAGATTTTTCTCTCAGTTAACATACTGGCCTATTTGATATGTCAGTTATACACAGTTCTTTGATCCAACAATTAATGTAGTGATGCTTACATATAATGGCTACGTTATTTTGGGTAGAATTGAAATAACACGTAAAATGTTTTTCGTTTAGCTAAAGAGATCATTTTGGTGCAGATAATCTAACAGATCTTCTTCCAAAACAGAAAGAACAAGTTGTTAAAAACATATGAAAAACGAGAGCCAGATCTCTCCTGCAAACACTTTATCCTAATAGAAACTTTCATTTGGCACTGATTATTGTGTTATAGGATTAAAAGATTTTCAAAGTCTCTTCAAAGTGTACTCATGACAGTTGATTCAAAACAGTTTCTTTGCTGTGTCGTATTTTTCTGTATTCGTATAAAAGAAACGTGTTTTTGTTTCGACTCGGTCTCACTGTCACCAGCATTAATGACAACAATAATTGGAGATATATTCGATCATGTAACAAAATCGCCGCTTTCAGGTATGTTTTTCATTTCTGTGAAAAATCGAAATTGACATACACTCAGTCATCATCGATTGTTAATCATATTGAATGTTTAATGTAAGTATATATAAGCATATGGAGTGTGATAAGAATGACAGACCTAACAGCAATAGGGTTGATATACACATGCACTTCACTTAGTTCCGCAGTAGCTTCAAACGGAATCATCCTGATCATGATGCAACCTTGGTCTCTCGGTAATTGAGGGGGCAACCTTTATTAAAAGAGACACTCTACAAATAGAAAGGCATATATGTGTATTTGTAATGTAATGTATCATGCATAGCTGTCGTATTTTGCAAACACACAGAAAGCTACTCAGAGTATTCCTTACTTTAAATACATAAAGTGTAAGCTGTTTCTAATACAACGTCGAGCTTCAAAAGATAGCGAAGTTTGAACGAATCGGTTAATGTAATACTGGAAATATACTTAAAATGACTGTAACCTGTACGACTATTGACCAATCTACTAACGGTAACAATGACTGCAGCAATGCAAATATGATATGCATAAAAACTTTTTTCTTTTTTTAAAATAAAAAACGGAATTCAAAAGTAATAGCCCGGGACTGGATGGATCGGAATTTAGAAAAAACATTTATGTAGATGGCATAGAGTTTGAGAATTGGCGTCCATGTAAATGCCTGTACCCTTCCTTTAAAACATCTACGTAGGCTTAAATATAGATTCACTCGGGTTTTGTGAGACAATTCGAAGAGATATGGCGTTCTTGTCAGAAATTGTATTTATTCACAGGCGCCGTGTCCGATTATCAATATTCCTACATGTATACAGAATATATGTGCTTGTCAATTTCAATGACATTGTCGTTAACATTTTCTCCATCTTATATAAGTGAGTTTGATCTCAAGCAGCTTAAAGAAACTTAGGACAGTGCAAATGTACCACCAAATCCCTGTCTCAAAGACAAACCATAATCATCAATACAATCAAGGAAGGACGTTCTGTATATTCACAAAAAGCATTTGAGACAAGTGGAATTAATACCGTGTTGATTCTTAAACATTCAAAGGATTTGCTTGACTTTTTGCAGTCTCAGAAAAGAACAAAGTTGCATTATTTCATTTTATTTGATTTTTCAACTTTGGACACCGCTATCCCAGGAAAAACTTAATTCCTTGATCCATGGGGCTTTTGTTACAAAACGTGGTGAACATAGATGCATTTTCGTATATTAGAAGGTTCAGGACAATCTGTAAAAAATGAAAGCAAATGCCATCTGAAGTTTACTGAGAAATGCTGAACTTCCACATTGATACCATCTACGTAAATTATAAGGGTAAGATATTTAGGCAAGAAGTAGGCAACCCTATGGGCATCAATTGTGTCCCCCTTCTTGCGGATCTGTTTCTTTATGAATAATTATGAATCGGAATTTCTGTTCGTGTTGGCAAAGTCAAAACAAGGTAATGTGGCCACGAAGTGTAACTTAAGCTTCAGGTATATCGATGATCTGATATCGTTCAATAACAATCAAAAAGCTAATATCCCTGAAACCAAAAACTGACTCTACCCACCTGAACTAGAAATGAAGGAGACCAGTGAGACCGCCTCGTCTGTTTCATATTTAGATCTATGCATAAACATTCAGAGTGACAAACCACTCTCCACAAGACTATGACAAGAGGGATGACTACAACTTTCCCTTTATGTCGAGCAATATTCCACGATCTCAAGCCTTTGGTGTTTACATTTCACAACTTTTCATATACAATCGAGCATGTTCTTTCTATCTAGATTTCAAAGAGAATAATACGACTCTTGCTCAGGAGTTATTTGATCAAGGTTACAATATTCAAGGTCTCAGTAAAGCTGGTGTTAGATATGTGGAGGACATTTCAGTGACAAAAATGATATCCGATCCGCGATGCAATTCCCTGTTTTGACTTGTACGAGTTTTTTTTTCAGGTGAACAATTGACTTCTTTTTACATGTGTTTGTGACCGGTGCCATCGATGGGGCAGGATACGCCCACCTTTTCGCAAACATCTGGTATCATTGCTATTTGATAATGATTCTTCAACACATGCTCATGATATAGTCAGAATGGTACAATGGTCTCTGCTTTATGCAGATATAAAAACGGTTTTTTCGCTTTAATTATATTCAGTCATATCACTGAATATGCTGCTAATAAAGCAAGGTTCATAGTCATTTCGAAATCTGTGTTCAAATCCAGAATCTTTGCACTTTGAAGGCCAAATTCAGATCAACTGTCTGCACCATTCGCCGCATGCGCCAAATCACTGCGCTGAAATAATAGAAATATTTTTCTTATCATAACTCAAAACAAGTATTTGTCACAGAGTGACGAAATATCCCCCGCCTGTACACCATAGTACCAAATATGAAGACAATCCAGCGATTAGTTCTTGAGATATTGTGGCAACACCGTTTTCCAACTCCAAAAACAGATTTGCCTGCTGTGACCTTGAAAATGGGGTCAAGGTCACCAAATCTGACAGGTGTATGCGGTGTCTGTATATACACTATAGTTCCAAATATGAAGACAATCCAGCGATTAGTTCTTGAGATATCGCGGCAACACTGTTTTCTAACTCCAAAAGCAGATTTGCCTGCTGTGACCTTGAAAATGGGATCAAGGTGACCAAAACCGACTGGTGTCTGCGGAGTCTGTATATACACCATAGTTCCAAATATGAAGACAATCCAGTGTTTAGTTCTTGAGATATCGCGGCAACACCGTTTTCCAACTCTAAAAGCAGATTTGTCTGCTGTGACCTTGAAAATGGGATCAAGGTGACCAAAACCGACTGGTGTCTGCGGAGTCTGTATATACACCATAGTTCCAAATATGAAGACAATCCAGTGTTTAGTTCTTGAGATATCGCGGCAACACCGTTTTCCAACTCCAAAAGCAGATATGCCTGCTGTGACCTTGAAAATGGGGTCAAGGTCACCAAAACCGACTGGTGTCTGCGGAGTCTGTATATACACCATAGTTCCAAATATGAAGACAATCCAGCGATTAGTTCTTGAGATATTGTGGCAACACCGTTTTCCAACTCCAAAAACAGATTTGCCTGCTGTGACCTTGAAAATGGGGTCAAGGTCACCAAATCTGACAGGTGTATGCGGTGTCTGTATATACACTATAGTTCCAAATATGAAGACAATCCAGCGATTAGTTCTTGAGATATCGCGGCAACACTGTTTTCTAACTCCAAAAGCAGATTTGCCTGCTGTGACCTTGAAAATGGGATCAAGGTGACCAAAACCGACTGGTGTCTGCGGAGTCTGTATATACACCATAGTTCCAAATATGAAGACAATCCAGTGTTTAGTTCTTGAGATATCGCGGCAACACCGTTTTCCAACTCTAAAAGCAGATTTGTCTGCTGTGACCTTGAAAATGGGATCAAGGTGACCAAAACCGACTGGTGTCTGCGGAGTCTGTATATACACCATAGTTCCAAATATGAAGACAATCCAGTGTTTAGTTCTTGAGATATCGCGGCAACACCGTTTTCCAACTCCAAAAGCAGATATGCCTGCTGTGACCTTGAAAATGGGGTCAAGGTCACCAAAACCGACTGGTGTCTGCGGAGTCTGTATATACACCATAGTTCCAAATATGAAGACATTCCAGAGATTAGTTCTTGAGATATTGCGGCAACACCGTTTTCCAACTCCAAAAGCAGATATGCCTGCTGTGACCTTGAAAATGGGGTCAAGGTCACCAAAACCGACTGGTGTCTGCGGAGTCTGTATATACACCATAGTTCCAAATATGAAGACAATCCAGTGTTTAGTTCTTGAGATATCGCGGCAACAAACAGGTGGGACGTACGGACGGACGGACGGACGGACGTACGGACGTACGGACGGACGTACGGACGGTCGTGAATACTATATCCCCCGCTTCGCGCTTTCGCGCGGCGGGGGATAAAAATAAATTTCCGTTCTTATACACGAATAGTTCTGTCATAATAAACATTCACGTCATGTGATAAGATGAAAGAGGCTATTAATGTATGTCCAATTCTTAAAAAAAACTGTGTAACTTGAAATCCCTCTGAACAAAACTGGACACTGAAATAGAGCTCATAATGAAATTTCGTTGGATTCCCAGTGATATTTCATGTTCCGAAATGATTCAGAAATACAGTTTTTATGTGTAACAGATGCGAATGTTCGGATGTTCCAGTTATATCCCGGTGTGCGGTGTGAAATGTCGAAGTAATGCAGGGCCCCATTCCACAAAGTGATCTTAGCGCTAAGTCGATCGTAACTCCCATTCTTTAACACTGACTTATGACAATCGTAGCGCTAAGATGGCTTTGTGGAACGGTTCAGGTCTTTAATGAACAATGAACCATAGACAGGGCGAATCTGGGAGTCGACCACATGTTTCCAGTAAGCCAAAGGGACGCAAATCTGCATAGGGAATTGCGGCGCCTCAGACGACTGCGCCACCATTGCCCCACTAGAATAACAATACTCAGCCAGACACAATCCTCTTATAGAGATAGTAAGCTTGGAAACCTCTTAATTCATGACGTTGATCTGAAGTGTATATAAACGGGGTCTTGTTGTTGTTTGAAGTCGATCGCAACTGACCAGGCCATTAACGGGGATATGAAGGATTACGGAGAACTGGTTTGACGATGTTCAAATGGTGGTTTTAAGAGATGAAATCTTTATCATATGAATGATTGGAATTGTTTGCTGTTTGAAAACTGTGGGATTGCTATGTGGGTCTAGAGTGAGTGAGTGTGTGAGTTGGGATCACCTCTGCCTTGAACAAGAAAACTTAAGTTATGTCACAACGGGTCAGTTTGACGTTGGAGTGGTTTATGACTCTCGTGACTTTTACCACTTCAGTGAAACCACAAGGTACGGGTATGGTGCTGACAAACCAAAAATCATATTATTGGAGAGCTTTAAAATGGGACAATGATCCTCGGATTCTGAGGGAGGCAACCCTGCACAGCAAATTGCGGTATCGCAGGCTATTGGACTACATGTGTCTCACAGATCTAAAAATCACTCGAGAAAAACAATAATCAAAAACATTAAATGGCATATATTTTGAATATAACGAATTGTTGATACACGTTCTGGGTTACGGTGAGTGAGTGAGTGAATGTAATGTCATACCAAGTCATAGCTGAAGGAAGAGGGAATTAGGTCCAGCTCGATACAAACGTCTTGCTGAACACGTGTACATGATTTCATCATGATAACTGGAATTTTATATACACGAGAACGTAAACTGCCAGAATTTCAGTGCGTGTATAAATCCATATTCCTCAAATAAAAACCATAAAATTGATTGTGTATGCTGGAAATATACACAGATAGACAAGTGTGATAACATGTGCATGATTTACGTCAATACAGTCTAATTGGTGGCTTCAGAAGTAAACATTTGTCATCCTACACCACGAATATTTACAAAATATCCAGTTCATTTTATCAACTTGTTGTGCAAATCGATATCAATGCAGCAGATTTGTAAAAGAAGCGTCTGAGATTCCCAGCTGGTACAGATAAGTCAGCTCATTTTTATTTCAGTAACTTAATCTTTTTAATTTGGCTGTGTTGGTCTTTTAATGTAGAGTCCGTCCACAACCGAGTATTACCAGGGCTCGAAAAGGAGTCCCACATTTCGTTCGATCAGGACTAACTCTTGATTATCAGTTTCAGAATCCCAAAGGTACACGACTAAAATTGTACATATAACTAATAGTGTTATAAAACATCAATAGAAAGACGAATTACTGACAGAGAGTAGAGCCCCAGGCTTGACACTGCAACTATGTATTCATATTCCAGATTACCCTTGTACTGAAGTTTCCATTCGTATGCAACAGTGTACAACGTTTTGACCGATCAGTAAAGAGAACACGTCACAATAACGCTTGTGACTTGTGACGTTGCGAAGTTTGAATGTACCTGTACAAATAGAAGGTTTACGTTTTAGCTTAAAGTACTCTGGAAAATGATAGTGGTAGGGCGTCTGTCTGTGAACGGATGGTACTTATTCTTACCATGGTCGGCTCGGAGCCAGTATACTGTTTCTGAGTAGGGTATTCATGTTAAACTCTGGGAGCTAGCACTGTAAAATCTTTCCGGACTAGTACAAGCAGCCGCACACACACACACACACACACACACACACGCAAAATAAGTGCAATAATCTTGAACGCGACGTTAAACCCATGTTTCACTTCACTTCACCTCGCCTCTAGAAAATGTTCCTACATTCTTGTAAAATTCAGTTAGGATCAACGTGTACAACCATCATGTTGCGTTTTATTTTGATATTTTTCAAAACTATTCTCAAGCCGCCTAGATTTGAGGGTTCGCCTGACTGATGCCTATGTAAAATAATAAACATAAGTGGCGATATTCATAATAATTCATAAAAGCGACAAAATCCTTTTCATATCCATCAGAAATCTCTGCCAAAAGCAGAATCGATAGTACCATTCCGACAAGGAAATCTATAAATCATGTCTTTTTTACTCAATGACATGTACCTCCCTTGGAATTCCTAACATACTTACTCTAGTATTCCTCTTTTCCTCAACTTTCATGATGTTTCGAAAGCCTTAACTGAACCGCCTAATGCTTCCATTTCACACATTACCGGCTTCTTCACATTTGAAAATTGAATAAAGCTGTTACAGATTGGACCTCCTTAATCTAAAGCTTTCCGCGATGGAAATCTCTTTGCTCTCACTACGAAAATGATATATTCCGTTTCACGACTCATCTTTTTATGACGCGTCTAACGAGACAGTTAATGTAAGTTCGATCACGAACTAGAAGAGCCAAATGCATATTTGAGGTTTTCAAAATAGTTTCCGTCATTAAAAGACACTTAAAAGAAAAAAATTCTTTTCGTTTTGGAAGTTTTGCCTGAGGTCATTAGGACTGCATGACATGACCATTGTCATAAAGACAATGCCGTATATGTATCTAGATATTGCTTCCTTGGTACTTGGCTACTGTAATCGGTACTGAAAGAGATTTATAAACTGACGACCACCAGAAACTTTACGACTTAAAAAAATGTAATTTAAAAAAAATTAAAAACACAAGTTCAAACTAAATCCATGTAATTATGTGGACCACGGAAGGAATCTGCCCCGCGGAAATATCAGAGTAACCCTCAGAACAAAGGTTATCCCATACGGTCCCTCAGCAAATCGTATAACACTCTAGACGGTGTGTCCCGTCTTCGTACCAGATGGATAGTTCTGACTAGCATCAAGGCGGACAAGTCGTTCGTGCCGCTGACATGTATGTGATTGCGTGTCGCCTTCCGTCCACTAATGCCCTTCACTCTACGTATAGCAAGGCTCTTGGCGAACTTTCTGACTTGCATGTATATGATGAGTTGTGTGTTCAGGGTGACACAATTATACTTGGTTATCTAAACTCGGATATATGTAAGCGTCTTATGTTACCACGCGACAAACTTCTGTCTCACTTTGTGAGTACTCGTTTTGAAGTGAATACCATTCAAGACATTAGCTCATATACTTTCAGGAGCAAGGATAACATTATCAAGTCTCTGATTAATTATATCCTGGTCCCTTCCCATTTGCAGGGCAAAGTTAGTTCAAGTTAAGTGCTATTCACTTGTTAGGATGCTTCGAGCTGCAAGGCGAAGATGGTTATCCGAGGATAAACCAAGGGGGGTAATTTCCATTCTTATACATCATACAAGCGAGCTAAGCGAAAATTACGACGTCGTCACAGGCCTATTCCAAGAAATGTTGTTCGGGATTAAATTTTTTGTGTGAGACTCATGTGAATACGTTTTATAAGTCTGTGAGAAAACTACGTAAGCAGAAGATCTGATCTGATAAACTTACATATGATGACCGTAATGTAACAACCATATGTCAGCTTTGGGGTAGGTACTGTGCGGATCTAACAAAACCATATGACTCCGACCAGTTCGATCAAGACTTTAAAGATGGTAATGACTATGAAATTGAGAAATTAGCCTCCAGTATTGAATCTAATTCAAGTGTTGATAATGTACTGTGTGCTGACATATCCGTTCAGGAAGTCACTAGATATGTACAGACACTGAGGAGAAACACATCGCCTGGCCCTGACTGTATTAATAATGAACATGTGATGTTTGGTGGTGAGCTGCTAGTGCGGAAGTTAGCACTGTTATTTAATGCTATTGCTAGACTTTAGACACACCTTCAACTTATTGACACGGGGTAATTTTACCTACTCATAAGGGTAAAAAAGATAAATCAAACCCTGTCAATTATAGAGGAATCACGCCAACATCTTGCCTTTGTAAGCTTATTGAGAAAATTCTCCTAGAAAGATTAGAAACGTTGACATCCCGAAATGCCTGTAATTTTCCCCGATATGTTGCAGTTTGGCTTTATGAAAGATCACGGTGCTGTCATGTCGCTATTTACCCTCATCGAATGTGTACAAGGTAACGTTTACAGGGGATCGTGTATCTACACAGCATTTCTAGATAACGAGAAAGCTTTCGGTCGAATATAGCACTCACTTCTCTTCGTAAAACTCTATCATCTTGGTATTAGAGGTAAAATGTGGTCTCTGTTACATCACTGTTATACTTCCATGTATGTGTATGTGTATAGGGGCGAACAGTCTGATCTATTTGCTGTAAGACAAGGTATAGGTCAGGGTAGAGTTATCTCAGCTTGGCTTTTTCTTGTGTACATAAATGACCTTATAACTGAGCTTCTGCAGTTAGATACAGGAATATGTATATTTAATGTCTTTTGGTCTAAATAGTAGTGACTTACATCAGTGTGCAAGTATTACGATTTGGAAAAGAATGATTTTAACAACAAGTTTTTATGGATGTGAATTTCTACCTACTCTGTATGGTAAAGAACTTGAATTAGATGACAGCACCCAGCGTTACTTTGCCAGGATTGGACAATGTTTTGACAAACGTTCTCCCACCGATGCCACTATTGCTAATCTAGAAGCATGGTTGGTTATATTAGATAAATGTAAACGTAGCTGATGGGGCGTCTCTGCAACAACTCATGTGTCTCAATTTGTAAAACTGTTTTCTGCGCAATTCACACAACACTTACTCCTCCTGTGTTATACAGCATTGTTATGTTATATCCAGAATTGAGAAAGAAATACAGTATGTAATAAGGACTGGATCAAGAAGCAAAATATCTACGGAATGTACAAAATGTAATACTTTTGCTAATGATTAGTATCATCATGTCATCTTAAACTGTGAATGTCTACTTTCAGAGAGAGATGTATTCTTTTCTACTCGAATTGATAATCTTGATGTTGAAATGAATCTAAGAATAGAGATGCTGGAAGACCATGATGTGTTAGCATTCTTTCTTGCTGCAGATAACAATGACATTGATGAAATAACGTGGCATTTCACTATTATTGAATTCTCAAAGTATTCATATCAAATTAAACATATCCTAAACAATGTTTAGTAATCTTACCAATATTTCTCACTGTTTATAGCCTGTAAATATGCGGGACATTGATATATATATATACTCTTCAAAAAAAAGAAACTTGACACTGACTTTCAAAATGTAATATAATGCGATTATTTCAAAATAGGACACAGAAACCATATTTGAAACACTGTTTGAAGATTGCACACAGTTTGGGGCGTAACGTTCACCCCGACGTCTGTAGACACGTGCGCGCCCATCAGCACGTGTGAGTAGGAAACGGGACTCGTCAGTAAACAGTACATTTCTCCACCTTGCACGTGTCCATCTAACCCTCTCTTGGCACCAAAGCAGACGGTCCGCCAGATGACGTGGGGTCAATACATGACGTCGAACAGGTCTTCGTGCAAAAAGTCCAGCCTCCCTTTGTCTGTTGCGTACCGTTTGATCTGAAATTCTGCGTACCCCAGGGATCCGTGTGGTTGTAGACGTGCCTGTGGTAGTGCGGTTTCGGAGGTGTCGCAGCCGGATGTATCGATCTTGTGCTTGGGTTGTCACCCTTGGTCTTCCTGACCTTGGTCTGTCGTCAACTCTGTTGGTGTTGTTGTATCGGGTCCAAATTGCGGATCCATAGTCTGTCTGGATACGCCAAAGTGCCTGGCCACTTCTTGCTGAGTTGCTCCAGCTTGTAATCTCCCAATGGCGTTGTTCCGTTGAGCTGCATTCAGTCTTGGCATTCTGTCACCGCCTCTACTGCCGTTATAAGGACTGTATGAACAGCCGTTGATGTGGATTTTTATACCCATTCAGCAGGGGGTCCTGCATGCCTAAATGCAGGATCCTGTGCTGAACGTTTTCTACAGGCGGTTGCGTTTGGATGAAGCCTGTATAATTGATCCCAAAACGCTACGTTTATGTGCTTTGCGTGTGTGTTCGCGAATTATAGACACATCATCTTTCTGTTTGACTTATTTGGTTCTCATTTAATGTAATTATTTTAGATATTTGGCAAAAAGTTGTTTTACATCTATGTCAAGTTTCTTTTTTTGAAGAGTATATATATATATGTTGTTATTTAATTATTTAAATAATTATGTTTTGATGTTTTGAGAATCATCGGATTTATCTGGAGGGAATAATGACATTCATTCATCGTGCTCCATGCAGAAGGCGAAACACGTCTGGGCATTCAATGGAACATAGTTTTTTTCAGATAAGTATTCAGTATTCATATATTTTGTACACGTGCAATGAAGACGTGGTAATCCATATGTTAACGTTAAAGTAAAAGCGTCTGGTATAGGGGGATGTTCCTTTGAATATAAAATCAATACTATTAGACTTTACAAACAAAATTGTCTGGAGGACGTGGTTTTCGGAGTATTGGGACCGGACTACAATATATATTATCACTCAATATAATATGTGCGTAAGCATCGGTGAATGCGGTTCTCGCGTAAAAGCATTAATTTGTCTAGACACACCCTCCCCACTTTAAAACATCCAAACAATAAATGAAGAAATCATCAGTGATATTAAACTTCCACTGCTACTTTAATACTGCTTGAACCAGAAATGCAGATATCCATCACTAAGGTATCATGTGACATCGGCTTATGAAACAGAAAGGCAGTTCTTGTAGGCAATTAATATTGCCTGCTTGTCAACCCCCACGTCGATTGACTTGCCAGACTCTTTCGATGTCATTGAGTGATATTTCTAAAGTAAATGTTGTCCTTTAGCGATAGAAGAAAAACTCTTGAAAAACCATCATTTACCATCCGACTTCAACTAATGTTGTTGATCTGTTATCAACTGACATTGATGGTCGGCGTCTAGACAACTCAGTCAGGTGTTTGCGAAAATCCTGCCCCATTTTATTTATCATGACTTGGGAAATCTTTTGTCAATGTTCACGTAATTCAATAAAACGAAAGTATTTTTTTAAGTTGGAGATCTGAATCATATTTCTTTTAGTTTGTTTATTATTATATTATTTTATTAAGTGTGTGTTTGATGTAGGAAATGGGAAATCTGTAATAAAAGCAGATTCCTATGTTCGATTCTGATAACATAATATGCATACGTTCATGAATCATTGTCAAAGAGGGAGCGAAAGGGAGCATTCTAGATTGTACCTCAAAAGTCGTGAAAAGTACACACCAAAGACTGGAGCTGCTGGAATATTGCTCGACATAACCAAGTCTAAAAATGAAACAGATGAGGCGATTCCACTGGTTTCTTTTATCTCTAACTCAGGTTTTGATTTTGCCAATCTGAGCAAACATTTCCCATCATATGCATAAAGCAATAGATCAGCACAAGTTGGGCACGCATGTTGCCAAGGCAGATGCCTAATACTTGCCTTAATGCCATATACCCAAATTAACATATATATGTTATCAATAAGGAAGTCCGGCATTCCATATGTTGTTTCTCGGTAAACGTCTGATGACATTTGCTTTCATTTTGACAAATTGTCCCTAATCACTGTATATAGTTTATATATATGTTGGGTGGTTGTTTAACGTTGTATGCAGCAATATTCCATCTATATGATGACGGTCTGTAAATAGTCGAGGCTGGACCAGACAATCTAGTGATTGACATCATAAGCATCGATTTACACCAATGGGATACAATGACATGCATCAACCAGGTCAGCGAACCTGAACCATCCGATCCCGTTAGTCCCCCCTTATTACAAGCATGAGTTGCTAAAAACTAATTGTAACCCTAATCTGAACATAGAGATGTAACTGTATTAACGGAAAAAGTAAGTGTGCTTCATATAAAGTGGTTAAATGTTATATCATTGGAAATATCAACATAATAAGTTCTGAAATACATGTAATTAAACTTGGTTCTTTCTGAGATTGTCAAAAACAAGGAAATCCTTTGAGTGTTTGAGAAATCAGATGGTATTAGTTCCAATATCTCAAACTAGATACTTAATACTTCCTGTGAATATAAAGACAACGCTTCCTCGATTGTATGTAGGATCATTGTTAACCTCGGAGACAGAGGTATGGTGGTACATTTGCTGACTCCTGCAATATATCTCTCTTTGTTCGAATTTTAATGGAGCTTTGGAATCCAGTACAAAAAATAATGAACATGCCTTCAGGTTGTAGAAAAGTTAAAAGTTGATGGCACTGATGTATATTTTTGCAGATTTCTTCCTCAGTTGACATACTGGCCTTATATGAAGCGTCACTTGTACAAACAATTAATGCCTAATGCTTATATATAATGGTTATGTTATTTATTGTACAAGGTAAAAATGGAAGAAGTAAACTGTTTTCCGTTTGGCTAATGAGTTCTTTTTGGTGTGGTCTGTAAGACCATGTCATTCAAAGTATATTCATTACTGCCATGGTTTTAATCGTAAAAATCATGTTAATTCGGGTAAATTTGTCAACAATCGCCAATAGCTGAAGGGATGTTGTAAATCCTGCTGAGGTCCATTCAGATAGCAAAGGTACTGGAAGTCGCCATGGTCCTTATGATAGTGATCTAGCTTAAGTTTCTTCATGTATTGTTAGATTTATATGGTACATACTAGTTTTAAACACAATCTGTGTTATTTTACAGCCCGTTGTTTTTGTATTGTCTAAATGTATTTAGTATTACTTCATCACTTTTTAAAGTCACGATATTGCTGAAATACTGCTGAGTTTAACTCACTGTTTTACTCCTTTTGCTGTAGATAAACAGAACTTCCAAAACAGAAAGAACAATTTGTTAAAGACATGAGAACAACAGCCATCATTATAATTATATCTCGTCAGATTTCAACACAAACACGATGTCCGATAGAGTCTTCCATTTGAAACTGCTTTTTGTGATCTACGATTAAATTATTCTCAGTGTCTTTTCAAATAGTACTCAGTTCACTTGATTTATCATAACAGTTTCTTTGCTGTATGTTTTTTAATTCTAAAAGAATTCCTCTTTTTGATCCGACTCACGACATTAGAAACAACATCCATAAATTGAGATATCTTCGATTTTATATGTCCATTTTGAGATAATATCATGTTTTTCTTTTCTGAAAGAAATCGGAATTGGCACAGATGCCGTTTAGCCTTGCGCGAATACACTCATCATCAGAGAAGAGAATGTTTATCTTATTGAATGTTCTCTGCTTAATGTCTGTTATAATAATCGTATGGAACATATATTGAGAATGACATACCTCATACCATTAGGTTTTTTTTATAAACATGCATTTATAGACATCTCCTACTTCACCTGGGATGTTCTGCGATAGCTTCAAAGGGAGTAATGTTTTACGCAATCGTGTTCTCTCAGTAAATGAGAGTGCAAACGTTATTTAAAATGACGTTCAACAACTAGCAACACAAATGTATGTGTTTGTAATAATATTTCGTAAAAGTATTAAAACATGATTTTTTAGTTCTCGTCCTTTGTGTGTGTGTTTTTGAAACTTTACCGCTTGCATAGCTGTCACATTTTGTAATCAAATAAAACGCTTCTCAGAGTTTCCCTTACGTTAAAATACACACAGAGAAAGCTGTTTCCAATGCAACGTCATGCTTCAAAAGAATCAGTTAATGTAATATTGGCAATGTCGTAAAGATACAAGAGCAGATATTAATCACAGCTGGAAGTACACTCAAATGACTTACTGTAACCTGGACGAGTAGTGAACAATCTACTGAACGTAATCAGGATTGAAGCGATACAAATATAATCAAACTGCATTAAATCTTGATTTAAAACGTAACACATCGCCCACGTCAAGAGTAATAGCCATAGACTGGATGCATCATTAGAATTTGGCAAGTTTTTATATGTCAGTGGCACTGAGTTTCCAGGGCTTCCTTGTAAAATGGATCCGTGTCCTATACATCTTACTTGATCAGTAATGGATGGTCTGATTTCCCTCTCCAGCCGTGAAATTGGACTACAGGTCTCGTGGTACAACAGTCAGTTAAAAACCAAAGGAATTGGCAGTGTTAAACAATTTTGGTACCAACAAGAAGACTTCCTGTCTGAATTTAAATGTTTGACTGACTTAAGGGTATACATGTCCATCAAAGCATCCATGTAGGTAATAATATTCAATCGTATTTTATGAGACCACTCGAAGGCAAATGGCTTTCTTCTCCGAGATTGTATGGATTCTATACCTATACAAAATATTGTTCTAGTACGTGAATGTCTATATTTCTATGACAATATCGGTAACATTTTCACCATTTGTATAAGTGACTTTTATCTTATGCGTCCAAGAATATGGTGCTGACAAACACGGTTCATTATGATGTCGAATCCAGATCCAGCGTACCAAGTAGGCCAAACACTAGCCGACTCAAGCAGCTCAATACGCCACGTGTGCCACTGCGCGGAAAAAGAAAAGTATGGGTTTTTTTACCATAAATTCAAAAATTCAAAATCTACATCGTCTTAAATGCATTATCAATGTTATACTCGAAAAATTAAAAAAAATTCGTTGTGTTCATTGAAATTCCTGCATTCTGATTAGCTGAATTGGTCACGTGTTATTGCATTCAATTCCTAATGAATGTGAAAAGTTAAATAAAAATATAAGCCACGCCCACCGAGGCGGACTACTTTTATAACTGCGGAATGTCGGGGAATCCCAATATTTAGAGTCAAGGGAATTCCCTTTCTGCTTAAGTGTATCGTCATGCACAGGATATTTAGCGAAACCAATGCATATTCAGTATCCAAACAACCCTTTGAAACCGAAGGCCGAGAAGGAATGAAACAGGAATTGTGCAGTCTCGCTCGCCTGTTTTCCCGGTCGCCTCCACAACTTTCATGTCTTTCAGGCCGCAGTATGTATTCCTACAACTGGAATGTTTATCAATCTCGTCATTTTTGTCTGCTTAATTATATACAACTGTTTTTGGTTAAGCTATTGTAGATGAAACATGTTTTCGTTGTCGAATTTATTTATAAGCATTGACTGTGTATATCTTTTTCGGTTCATATAGGTATGAATCGAAAAATCGAAGTGCAAACGTTTGTAAGAACCCGCTATGCAGGATTAGACAAAAATAGACTATCAATCCTTAAATATTTTTTCATAAAAATCATTCACTTCAAGTGTTAAGCTAAAAGTCTTTGAGGCTTTCAAGTATTGGTGAGTCCTGCCAAAAACATTAAAATGGTAAAACCCTCTCGACAAATTTGGACACCGAAATAATGTTCATGACGAAGTGAAAAATGAAAATCATACTCAGGATATACAGGATTTTACATGTATCAGATGCGAATACTCAGATTATCTTTTCTTGCCATGTTGATGTGGTTTGAAAGCCACGGGGTTATGAAGGATTGGGGAGAACTGGTGTGAGGATGAATTGTTTGATAGGCATTTTGTAGAAGTTGACACAGTTTATTGATAACAAAGAAGTAATTCAAAAATAACATACCATTTTTTATTAGTCTCAACCAAATCAGTAATGGTACTTTCTTGTCACTGGATTTTCTGGTTTATCGATCACTTGATTGTCTGGTTTGTTTACAGGGTGACGTCGCAAGGTAGGAGTACTGCTGTGCGGGGTCAGGCAATAAATACTTACTTTTCATGCAAATTGTATGAATAGGTAGGACATGCCCTTTTCGCAAACAGATGGTGTCATCACTGGTTTTCAGTCGTCCATTCATGTAATTTCAACAGCTATTTGCCCTACACTCGAAGTGTAATCGGTTTCGGCAGAACATCTGGGCTGGTTATTCTCTTGCATTGACAATTTATATATGATAAATGCAAAAGAATTTGTTATCCATAAATTGTGTCATGATATTAAAGTGGTGGTTTCAAGAGCTGACATCTCTGAATCGTGTGCTGTATGGAGGGGGCTGTATGCTTGTGGTACGTGCTCTGGGGTGAGTGAGGGAATATGCTTAACGCTGCCTTGAACAGTATTACCAGGACTCGGAAAACGGTTTCGTTCAGGAAGAAGTCTTGTTTTAGTGTGCTGTGTTTACCTCGGCTGACATGACATTATTACTGTTGTGGGTATTCACCAAAAATAAACACCGTCTGAAAGTTTTGGGAATACCCGTAAACGACATGATCGACTTAGAAACATGTAGAAAACGTATAGGATGTCACATGAACCAATCTGGGACAAGGTAGACAAGATGGCTACCCGATGGCTACACACACACACACACACACACACACACACTGGCCATTTTGGACAGATCTGAACTTAAGAATGGTAAGCTTACCAACGTTAGCCTGCATTCGTGGTGCCATACATCAGATCGTGTTTTCGGTTCCTGTTTGTAGTATATTCACCGATGGCCACAGCAAGTTCTGTGTTCCTATAGGTCATTCATTAGCTGCAGTGGCAACACGTCCAGTACTTTTCTCGTGTCCTGTGAACCGTAACAACTATCGGTGTCAGCAAACTTACTGTTACTGTGGGCAATGTTGAACTGATCACAGGACCAATAAGTCCACAACAATTTTAAAAACTGAGACTGAAATCATAGAAGAACTTAGAAATATAAAAACAGACATAAATCCTGACATTACTCAATTAAAAGATGAACCTATATATACACGTACAAGGAGATATAGAGAAAGCGACAGACACTGACTATTGTTGAACTAAAAGTGATACTTCCCAAGTGGAAGAACAACACATTACACAACTGGATGTAGACTATGTACACGAATAGCTACAGCAAGGTTCAAAGCATAAAAAAGAAATAAGTGTCATCGAAAACAAGGTTGAGAGACTAGAAATGTTTAGTCGGCGAGATAATGTCATCTAACATAGTGTGCCAGAGAATGGCGACGAATCGTTGGGATCATGTAGGAACAAAGAGTTTTGAACTCCGTGTATGAAGATGGCGACAGCGCGGTTTGAATCAAACGATATTCGACGAACGCATTCACTTGGATGAGCTACAACAAAGAAACCGATACCTATCATATGTGCGTTCTGGGAAACTGAAGTAAATATCTGTGCCTTGAAGAATAGATAATAATTGAAACCCAAACAAATGGGAATTTCGGCCTTACTGCACCACAGCGGAATACAATGAAATCTCCAGCTGAAGATTGGAAGAGGGGTTACTACAAACAATGGGAAACTTGTAGTTGTGGATAAGCCCCTAAACCAAGACTACGCATCTGTCAATAACACAACTCTTGAGGACAACACGACAGATCCCGATTAACGTCCCCATAGGCGGCAATTAAACCTGTCAACACTGGGTCGACTTTGAAATGGAAAATTTCAGGTCTGCGCAATAAAATGAAAGATGATTTTATTTACTATATCAGTGATTTCGACATCATCCACTTGTCAGAAATATGGTCACATGAAAAGGATAACACTGATTTTTCCATTCCAGGATATAATGTTTTTCATTTACCCGATATTAAGCTACCATAGTAAAGGTGCGCCTCGTGTGGCATCATATTGTTTTTAATAGATAACGTCTCAAGATAAATTAAACATGTCTGGTACTTTGCAATGCTATTTTCACTCTGACAATAATTTGTTCTCATGGGAAAAGCATGTATTATATACATCTACCTTTATGTTCAACCAGAAAGATCAAGATGGTAAGACGATAAGCGTTCGAAACATGGAACTGACCTCGTCTTAGATTCTTATATTGATTTGACAGCTAACATTCCACATGTTAAAATTATACTGCTAGAACTGGACGACATGATGATTGCACTGATGATAATTTCATTGAGTGAGTGAGTGAGTGAGTTGGATTTAACGCCGCTTTTAACAGTATTCCAGCTATATCGCGGCGTGTCAGTTAATGTGTGAGGAAAGCCCGAAGTGATGCAGGTCTCAGACGTTTACCACTTCGGTGAAACCCACGAGCACAGGTATGACGCTGACAAACCTAGAAACATAATTGGGGCGATCCGGATTCGAACCCACAATCATAGGTTTCTGGCGTGCCCAAGGGATGATAATTTCAGACATTCAGCAGATGATGATGATGACTTGACGGAACTAGTTTCAGATGATTTTGACAGACCTAGGTATTCCTGCGGTCAGCTAACTAACAAATTTGGAAAATCTGTAAATCGATGATTGAATTGCACATTCGATGTGATACTGTCAAAGAAAAGGGCGACTGTACATTTGTTGGACATAATAGATGCAGTGTCATTGATTATGTCATTGGATAGTTTTGGTTACTTGAAAAAGTTCTGTCTTATTTCAAGAAATGATTCAGAACATCTCCCTATGACATTTAATCTGTCTACGAATATTGATTTTTTTAGAGACTACAACAGAGGTCCGTTCAGGTGACCATTTTATTAGTACTAAGTATGCATGGCTTGAGGATAAGGGGTCTGTTTTCATTGAAATGTTAGCATCCTTAGATGAAAATTTGAGGAGCTGATGAAGACAGTGCCTCATGTGAGCACCCGTCACAAGGACCTGTGTAGTATTTCAGGACCAGACACATCTACTTTTCACGTAGATGATTGAAATACATTGAATACTGAAAGTGTACTAATGGATGAATATACTGGTACTAATTGGCCTAGGTCTGTCACTGATAATATATTTAATGTCCCTACCAGCAGTGAGGAAATACAGGAGAATATTCGAAAATTGAAATGTAATAAAGCACCTGGAACAGATTATGTAATCAGTGAAATGTGGTCTTTGGAGTCAAGACACATGATAAATATCATCTCTGAATGAGCCAGTATAACCATACAAAATATTCGTAATTAGTTTAGATGGAGTTTTATGCTTTATGTTCTTCTTTATTCAGTCTCTATTGACGAGTCTACTCCCTGACACAAGTGTTCCTTGGCTTCATATATATATATCGATACGTTATAAGTATAATCTTAACACTTAAATCATGTACAGATTTGCCAGCATGTCATCCTCCGACATGTGAAATTTTCTGAATGGTCAGAAGCAATTACTGTGTCATTGCATAAAAAGGGTGATAAGAATAATATTGATAACTATTGGGGGACATCTGCGCTGAGCTCTTTTGAGAAATGATGTACCATGGTTCCTTAATGGCAGATGACAGATGAACATTTGGTCTGATGCGGGAGGGGTGTTAGATCATTTGCATGTTTCGTCGATTTGCTGAGGCATTTCATTTCGTTCATCAGAGATGGAAAATCATTTGCAACCATTTACAAGTCAGTGAAAGCTTGAAGTCATTTCTCTGATACGGTAATTGGTCTTCTACGTCAAATCAACATTTTGGAAAATTATTGTGACAAGTGGTCACCGTCCGTCAATCTAAATAAAACTTAAGGTCTTGCTTTACAAAAAAGGTGGAAAATTATCAAAATTAGAGAAATGGATATACAAAGATGCATCTATAGAGGTAGGTTCATCTTATACTTACCTTGTAATACTGTTTACTGGGATTTAGAGTTGTAACAAATATCGATAATCTACTTTTCATAAAGCTAAGAAGGTGCACAGTTTGATCATCTACTCTGTAATTTATACTTTCAATATTTGATACAAAGATAATGTCAAGTTTGGATGGATCAGAAATATGGGGTTATGAAAAATATAATTGCCTCGAAAAAGTGCACCTTTATGCATCCAAACGCCTAATAGGGGTTCGATCCTCCACCCCAAATGACTTTTGAGCAGCGGCAGATACCCATTATATATATTTCTGCTTGAGCTCTGTATACGTTATTGGTTAAAACTAACGACACTTCTATCCCCACGATACCCAGTAACAGCCTATAACAGGTTATTCTATCTCGATCAAAATGCCAGTCACTCACGCCATAAAAATAATTAGGCGATAAATATCAAAATCACCCTTTTCAGTTTCGGCCTTGGATACGCATGGATGGATCAAGGTGTTGGAAATGTCAAATCAACCATTAATATTCGAAGAATTCTGTTACACAAGAAGAGATTCGGGCCTCGCTAGCTGTTCAGAGCAGGGTTTTATGATTTAAAGATCTTTAAAGACATATTTCAAAAGTCTAACAATATATGTACAGCTTGTAACCTTAATGTTGTAAAAAATTAGTATCATTATAGTTAGGAGTGAACTCTGTCTTTAATTAAGAAACAAATATATTCCAAGGTTTACAATATCCAAATATCAGTTTGCTTTGCAAACTCATGTCAACCTCAAAAGTTACATTGAACACGAAGCAGTGCCAAATGCTTATTTGAGGTTTTTAAAATAGTTTACTTGTTCTTAAGAGGAACAAATGAGTGTTTATGTTCGGTCATTTAGCCTGATTAGGTTATTTAGACCGCATGACAAGACCATTTACATGGAGGTAATGATATATATGTATTTGGAGTATGTGCAATTGGCTTTGAAATATCAATTACTGTCAAGGTACTGAAAGAGGACTGGAAAATAATGTATTGGTTACTTGTATAGATGTGAAAATCGTCCAGAAGCAATCACCATGAATCATTGATGCAGGGGATATTCATGTATATAAGTCAATAGCGAATCAGAACGACAAAGTATCTTCAAGTCTGTATGACCAGAGCAATGACTTTACCTTTTCAAATGACAACTTTCCCATTATGTAGAACAATATTCCAGCAGCTCCAGCCTTTGGTAATCCACAACCTTTTAGGTAGTACAATCGAGCAAGCTCTTTCTGCGAAGATTTCAAAGGGCATCATACGACTCTTGCTCAAAAGTATTTTGATCATTCAAGGCCTCAGTAAAGCTTTCAAAAAGTTTCATGGTAGACATATGGGGAACATTTCCAAATATGACGCATCAATGACAATTACATTCGATGCAATTCCCAATTTTGACTTTGGAAGGATGCTCTCACGTTTTCTTTACAAACACCTGGTAACATCACTTTTGATGTTCATGATGTAGTTGGAATCGCACAATGCCGTCTGCTTTAAGCAGAATGATTAAGGAAAGGGTTTTGTCGCTTTTGGTGAATTAAATATGTATAGACTTTCCAAACAAGATTGTCAGGGGGGTGGGATTTCGGACTATTGGCTAACGATAGGTCATTGTTCAAAGAGTGTCTATGGAACTGATTACAAATATTGAAGCGCTAAAATGATATATATTTTATACCTCAACATAATACAGCATAAGCTCTGTTATTTTCTGAATATGTTTCTCATGTAAAAACATTCATTTGTCTGTACTTTTCCTTTAAAGTTAAAAAGTAGAAAACTATCAGCACCCAGCACGAGAGATATCCATCACAATGTATCCTGTGACAAGGCTTATGAAATAGAGAGGCAATCCTTGCAGCAGCAATTAATATTGCCTGCTTGTCAACCCCCTATCGATTGAGTTGCCAGCCTCTTTCGGTGTAATAGAGTGACATCTCTAAAGTAAGTTTTGTCCTCTTCACGATGAAAGAGTTGGAAGAGTGACTCTTGAAAAACCATCAATTGTCATTCGACTTCAACTGATGTTGTTGAGAACTTTTAATAATACTAATCGCGATGAATTAAATGTTCCAAATTGTTTGGAGTTTAACTGAAGTCGTTGGTATTACCCCTTAGTTTTTCAAATAGCGTAAAACGTCTTGCGTCATTCTTTAATTTAATATTGCCAAACTAATCTGCAGCCACGCGTATGCACTTCATAGGCTAATATAATGATCAGTCAGAATGGGATTTCTAAAGTGGTCTGTATTATACTATTGAAATTGTGTCAATAGTGTCCTTGTCTAAGAAATGGACTGTGTTTCATGGTCATGTTAAATTACGTTTTTGACTGGATAGCACCAGAACTCGATCTGAAGGATGACCCTTTGTCATATGCGATACCTTGTAGTATCATCTGCTTTTTCCAATGCCGTAAAAGGCGACTAAAGGGATCGGCTGGTCAGGCTCGCTTACTTGGTGAATGCATATCATCGATCCCAATTGTGTGGATCGATGCTCATGATATCAGTCACTGGATTGTTTGGACTGCCGTCATATAGCTGTAATATTGCGTTAAGCAACAAACCAACCAATGTTTCTCCAGTGTGTTCATAATAACCAAATCTTTGGAAGGAAATGGACAGATATCGATGCATAACAATTGACTTCGTTTCATGCATCGTGTCATCGAACTTATTATCGTTAGCTGTGCACTGATGAATCTTAAGAGACCATGGCATACATGTTCGACTACTTCACTGTGAAAGTCAAGGCGACTACATACGATTTATGTTATTTGTTTTGTTGAAGCAATTTAATAGAATGATTAATGCAGTGATTAGTACGTTAATTTAAAGGTTGTTTTATGATTACACAACACATATATGTTTAAAGTAATTTTTTTGTAGACAAAAATAATTGCTTTGCACGTTTGATAACACATATTACATAATTGTTCGTCAAACATACCCCATGTAACATCAAATCATAAAGATATAATTCTTTAGTCATATATAATCTAATAACTGATCGATATGGGTATAAATTAAGAGTCAATTATGACTAACGACCTGTACATAACTTATAGCTATATAGTCTTCCATGAACGATTTTGGTATTTATGTTACCGCTGGGCATTGATTTTGGCTTTGCTATCCAGACATTGCAGTCAGCCTATACAGAAGATTGTTCCAAGATAACTGCTTGGTGGACATTAATGGCGATCCCCGTCCAGAGATGCCCCATTTTATCTCTCCACTGTCTCAGCTCCATCCTCCTGCCTGAATGACAGCAGTTTGTCAATGTAAGCTGAACAACGAGGCACAGAAACGACCGCCCTGCATATCCCTCTAACTATCACGGCTCTCTTTCTGGTCGATGGTCAAGATGATAGTCATGAGAATAGTGACCGATTGTGAGCTTGTTTATACACTCTCTGCACCCTGATTGACTAGAATGATGTAATTATGATTGGCTGAATGATTCCGCTTTAGCCATTTGATTACACGCTAACCAAGATGTATTAGTCTCGGCATCTAAGATTCGCGCAGGCTGCCAACGGTAATGCGTGCACATCAACTGACAACATAATTCTTGGCCAATAATCCAAAGGAGTCTTACCTTCGTCGGAGATTGGTTACAGGACATGGTTAAATAAATGTACATGCATATGTATGATTGAAGCGGTCATAGTTTAAAAATATTTTGTCGAGGATTACTACGTCCGAGTATATATTTATATACCTAAGTGATTCAAACGCCAATGGTTTATAGCCAGACTGTCTGTCGGAGGATGACATGCTGGCAAATCTGTACATGATTTGAATGTTGAGATTATACTTATAACGTATCGATATATGTGAAGCCAAGAAACACTTGTGTCAGGGGGTAGGCATAATACTCGTCAATAGAGACTGGATAAAGAAGAACATAAAGCATAAAACTCCATCATAACGAATTACGAATATTTTTTATGATCATACTGGCTCATTCAGAGATGATATCTATCATGTGTCTTGACTCCAACTATCACACAACTCATGCTGACACAATACCATCTGTAGAAACATTGAATGACCATGTTATTACTGTAAACAAAATGCTTTTGTGTTCATCAAATTGAACTTGGGGGTGGGGGGGGGGGGGTGGGGGGTGGGGGGGGAATGATTAAGTCAAAGAAACAGTGATACGCTAGCTTGTAAAACGCAAGGAAGAGGTCTATTGAGATGAAAAATGGTTTAACGTCGCGTTCAAGATTATTACACTTATGTAGATACGTGTGTGTGTGTGTGTGTGTGTGTGTGTGTGTGTGTGTGTGTGTGTGTGTGTGCGTGTGTGTGTGTGTGTGTGTGTGTGCGTGTGTGTGTGTCCATGGTTCTGTGTGCCAGCAGACGCTCTATCTACAAGACAACGGAGGCAGTCAGCACCAAATAAACAGTACGTTTGGGTGAATGAATGTAGTTTTACTCCGCCGCATGTACCTATTCGAGTCGCAGCCAAGGGAACCAATGTAAACTACCTACTCCGTCGGGGCAAGGTGACACACAATTAGTTGTCACTCATCGTAACTATCCAATTCTTATTTATAGTTTCTTACAATAATTGTGGTACACCACTTTCACGGACCATATCATGAGCAACACATCGTGTTTATGAATCAGTGTAGAAAAATGATGACACCAGGTGTTCGAAAACATAGAATACGTACATGTGATGGCTTGGACTAGTCTATATCGAGAAAAGCAGAATGTTTTACCAAAAGAATGTCATCATCTTTACACTTCGCAGAGCAGCAAACAGTATCAATAATTGAAGCAGGTGACATCGTACGTGTACTATAGTTGGTATGAAGGCCATTTGATATTTTCATCGCAATACATTGTTCATGCTGTAGAAACGTCTGTTGATGATTTTCCTGTGAATGCGTTTAGCCATGCAAACCAGAGGGATGTACAACGTCAAATTTATGTCTGTCAAACACGTTGTTACGACGACAAGTTATCTTTGTATCGTTACTTATATTACAGCAAGGGTAGATCAAATTGATCAGCGGTGAAGTAGATGAGAGAGTGTGATTTGACATCGTTTTTAAATAAATCCAGTTATGAGCGTCTCTGATAAATGCGGGAGGAATGTCCGAAGTGATGCAGGTATGATACGTTTTCCCACTTGTACCTTTCTGATTATTACAAAATAATACAACAACGTATTCAGTGAGAATCTGTGATCGATCATACCTTTATGGAACAGCGTACTGCAGCTCTTTGGAATACCAGCGCACAAGTGCCCCGATCAGTATTAAAGAGACTCAAATGATATTTTTAGCAATACATGATTATCTTAAATACACCGGGACAATGTCGCCATTTCATACATGAATGTTAATTTAAATATTAATTTATATAATCTTTCATTGATAATGAGGTCCGGGGTAGAATAGGTCTTCAACCCATGCTTGCCGTAAAAGGCGACTATGCTTGTCGTTAAAGGCGACTAACGTGATCGGGTGGTCAGGCTCGCCGACTTGGTTGATGCATGCTATCGTATCCCAAATTGCGTAGATCGATGCTCATGATATCAATCACTGGATTGTCTGGTCTAGACCTGATTATTTACAGACTGCCGTCATATAGCTGGAGTGTGGCGTTAAACAACAAATATACAAAGAAACAAAAAGAAGCCAACTTGGGAGTCTTGTGTCCCCTTTTCAGCCGTTTCAGCAACATAATCACAACAATCAAATTGGAAAATCCCCGTTGTTTAAACGCCACATGCCCGATAACTGACTCAGAGATTCCAAAACATTCCAATTCCCTATCTTTACTGAATATTAAGATTTTCAGCTGATATCATATTTTACAACAGAAAGGCTAAACTGTCAACTCGTCGCAGCTCTACTCGCCTATAAGCAAATAATCAAGAGCAGATAGGACCCCTGTCTGACCCTTAGAGGAGCTGAGATTGTCATGGCAATCTGTTACGTAAATGATGTCAGAAGGGTATTGATGTTGGAAGTTTTACGAAGTTTGTTATCGCCTGCCTTTACACACACCCTGAAGGTGCTTGTTGCAGGGTGCTCGTCAGTAATTCCTGTACGATGAATTCAACAGCGACCTAAGTATCCCCTTGAACATCCGGGTTAGAATTGGTCTTTAGCAACCCATGCTTGTCGTAAGAGGCGACTACCGAGTTCGGATGGTCAGGTTCGCTGAACTATTGCATGTCATCGTATCCCAATTGCGCAGATCGATGTCCTTGATGTCAATAACTGGATTGTCAGATCCGGGCCCGACTATTTACATACCGCCGTTATCTAGATTAAATATTGCTGAACGCGGCGTTAATCGACCTAAGCGTGTGAGGGGGGTTTGGTTTAACGTCTTTTTGAGCACTATTTCAGAAACGTCGGTAAAACCTACGAGCACGGTTACGGTGTTTACAGACTAAGAGACGTAATCAAGGCGACACTGGGGCTCGAACCTACGCTCATGGGTTACGGGATTGTTAAATGAACGCAACTATTGAGAGCGAACTGTGTCGGCTAAGACGACTTATAGTTACAGTGTTCAAGTGTTAAAGAATCATGATATGGACATTTCTCGAATTGTGTGGTACATCAGTGGCAGCTAAATGTGATTTGGACTGTACTACTTTAAGTCAGTGGGCGGTGGTTTATGCCGCTGGCAATAGCATTGGAGTTCTGTGTTGGAGGATAGCCTGATGTGATGCACGCCTTAGAAGTTCGCAAATATTATGAAGTTGTGTGTATTGTATGTGGTGTGTTGCATTGCATGTGTGTGTTGTATGTCTAGAGCTGTGGTGTGTTGCATGTGTGCGTGTGTCGTGTGTTGTCGCGTTGTATGTCTGTCTCGTGTGTTGTATATCTGTGTGTTGCATGCGTGTGTCGTGTGTTGTATGTCTGTTGTGAGTTGCATGTGTGTGTTGTGTTTCATGTATGTGTGTGTTGTGTTTCATGTGTGTTTGTTGTATGTTTGTGTTGTGTGTTACATGTGTGTGTGTGTCGTGTGTTACGTGTTGTATGTCTGTATCGTGTGTTGCATGTGTGTATCGTGTGTTGTATGTCTGTGTTGTGTGTTGCATGTGTGTGATGTGATGTATGTCTGTGTTGTGTGTTGCATGTGTGTTGTTTCATGTATGTGTGTGTTGTGCGATGTATGTGTGTTGTGTGTATTGTGTTACATGTGTGTCTGTGTTGTGTGTTGCATGTGTGTGTCGTTTGTTGTATGTCTGTGTTGTGGGTTGCATGTGTGGGTGTGTCGTGTGTTGTATGTCTGTATTGCATGTCTGTGCCGTGTGTCATTTTACGTATGGTATGTTGCACGTTTCGTGGTTTGTTATGAGTGGTATGTGTGTGTGTGTTGTGTGTGTGATATATGTATGTGTGGTATGTGGTGTATAGGTGTGTTACGTGTGTGTTGTGCGTGTATGTGTGTGATGTGTGTTGAGTGTTGTGCGTGTATATGTGGTGTGAGTGATGTGTGTTGAGTGTTGTGCGTGTGTTATATGTATGATGTGTATTGTGTTGTGTAATGTATGGTTTGTTTATTGTGTGTGATATGTGTGTGTATGTTGTGTGTGATGTAGGTATGTGTGGTCTTTGGTGTATATGTGTTACGTGTGTGTTGTGTTGTATATGTGTGTTGTGTGTGATGTGCGTTGAGTGTTGTGCGTGTATGTGTGTTGTGTGTGTGATGTGTATTGTGTTGTGTGTTGTGTAATGTATGTGATGTGTATTGTGTATGATATGTGTGTGTGGTGTATGTGTGTGTGATGCATAAGTGTTGTATGGTGCATGTGAGTATGTGTGTGTGTGTGTGTGTGTGTGTGTGTGTGTGTGTGTGTGTGGTATTGTGTATATGCGAGTTGCATGCACATATTCATGTAAATCTCAGGCAGATATTGCCTTAATCATCCCTAAATTACGCCATGCAGTCAACATAGGAAAGCTTTATTTCAAAATCAATGAACTGTAAATGTGAAATCCATGCTGCGATCGACGTGCTTTCATTACTCTGACACAAGACGTAAGGTTATACGAATTCCTCCAATGTTGATGAAATAATTTTGTAATAACTAATAAAAAATTGACGACCATCTGCATTTTATAATTATGTAATCAATATCAGTTTGTTGGAATTCCGCAAGAACACGAAAACTGAAATGACAACGTCAATCAAACGTTCAGTTTGATGTACAAGGTATGAATTTTTAATGACTTTTAATACCTTCATCGTAATTGACTTCAAAGAACATTCTTTTTATGTATGGAAAATTAGCAACAAAGCGAACATCGGAGCCTTCAGCAAATGGAATTCATCACTCACAGCCCTCTCGAAGCGGAACCCCTGACGGCAAATGTCATCTGATGTTTGCTGAGAAAATAATGTGTGAAATCTGGAATTCCTCATAGATAACATCTATATGAAGTTTCGGGATAGGACATTTTGGCAAGTAGTAGGCATTCCAGGAGCACCAACTGTATTCACCTTCTTGCGGATCTGTTTCTTTATGCATATGAACCGGAATTTCTGCTCGGATTGGCGGTCAGAAGAAGGTAATTTGGCCACGAAGTTTAACTTATTATATATATTTATATAATAAGCTTCAGATGTATCGATGATCTGGTATCGTTCAATAACCATCAAATATCCAATTGCCTTACACTGATTTACCAACCTGAACTGGAAATTAAGGTGATTAGTGAGACCGACGTCATCTGTTTCATAGTTAGATCTATGCATAAAGATTCAGAGTGACAAAACACTCTCCACTGTATGACAAGAGGGATGACTTCAACTTCCAAATAGTCAGCTTTCCCTTTATGTCGAGCATTATGTCGATTATTAATTTATTAACAGGTTGCTGTATTATGGCTGGCTTTATGTTCATTGAGGCCTAAACAGCATTTAATCTGTCACAAACTTAGACTGATGAAAATATCAGGCCTCCCTAATGCCTTGATAGCATCTAAGTAACTAGAGAATAATGATTCAATGATTCTGAAATTCTGAAGTGTCTGTAGGTAGACGAATCATAGACTGCCTGGAGCGACCACGGGACACATTTGTATTCTGAGAATCCTTCATATAGACTGTGCCATACATACAGACTAGCACAAGAGCTCGTTCGTAATTAATGACACCATCAGATAGTTAGTTCATATCAAAATTTGGTCGTTCATTTCACATTAGAAGTGAAACACAGTCATAAATATAGATGAGGCCAGACCGGTGTGGTGGCATTACCAGGAATGTCCAAGGTTTGTCAGTGTTGATTTCAGCTAACGACAATTTACTTTTGGCAAATTGTGGCAATGGCAGCTCGTTACCGACAGCGTGTTATGTGGAACATCATTATAAGTCGACGGTTATTGCCATGTCTAAGGAACTCCGAAAATAATTTTGTTATGTAAAAAAATCGCGTGGACAACATTTAGTATAATTCATTATTAGTAAGTCCTTGTTTGATTGTTAGACGTATATGTACAGTGAAATTGGGATATACTGAAGTTAATATATCCGGATTAGAGTTTACAAATAATACATGGACATAAACAGTGAAAGAATAAACAATGATATCCTACGTGAAAGTCAATTTCCTTCAAAAGGAGGATCTTCTCAACAAGAAAGATGCAAAACTGTTATAAGTGTTTGAATAGAAACTATAAATATGAGTGGGCAATTATGATCATATTTGAACTGATGATAAAGAGGTCAGTAAACGAATGTATGCTAAGCTAATTTTATATGGCAAGCGAACCTAAACCACAGAGACGCGAGAGTATTTAATCTTATGGCAACATTGATCGTAAATTACCTTTTATTGATTTATCATAACCAAACCTGTGCCTGTGCATGAAGATTTCAGAGCCGCTTTCACACCAAGGTCTTAGATGATACGGACTATGCAAGACATGATCAGTCCGAACACCTGGTACCATCATACAACAAGCTGATGTTATACTTAGGAACAACATTCGTATTTGGTAGGACAGAAGCTCCAACCCTCCAAGACACAACCATGTGTCCAAAGAGTTTCCCTTCGACGTTTCTGATCCTTTAAGAGCAGGTTAGAATTCCATATTCGCCTTGATTAGGGTTCTTGTTTTGTCACCACCAAACCCGTTCTCGTGGGTAATGACTGACTGACTGGCTGACTGACTGACTGAGTGAGTGAGTGAGTGAGTGAGTGAGTGAGTGAGTAAGTGAGTGAGTGAGTTAGTGAGTTAGTGAGTGAGTGAGTGAGTGGGTGAGTGAGTGACTGACTGACTGAGTGACTGAGTGAGTGAATGAGTGACTGACTGACTGACTAACTGAGTGACTGACTGAGTGACTGACTGACTGACTGACTGACTGACTGCGTGAGTGAGTGAGTGAGTGAGTGAGTGAGTGAGTGACTGACTGACTGAGTGAGTGAGTGAGTGAGTGAGTGAGTGAGTGAGTGAGTGACTAACTGAGTGATTGACTGAGTGACTGACTGACTGCGTGAGTGAGTGAGTGAGTGAGTGAGTGACTGACTGACTGACTGACTGAGTGATTGAGTGAGTGAGTGAGTGAGTGAGTGAGTGAGTGAGTGACTGAGTGACTGAGTGAGTGAGTGAGTGAGTGAGTGAGTGACTGACTGACTGAGTGACTGACCGACTGACTGAGCGATCTACATGTGCTGATCACAATCTTCTAAACGTTCAATGCCGGTGTTACAACAAGCCTCTCTACCATCACAAAGTCTTTGGTGATGCTTCAGAGATGTACAAAATCCAAATTTAGAACTCAAGTTCTGACACATGATTAGCAGCAAGGTGAAATATGTCCACAACAGTCTCAATTCCTTATACACACACTCAGACTCGCACAAATGTTCCAGTATTCTAATCTTAAGGATTCTCACAACATCGTTTCATCTTATACCACAGACACATATTTGCATCATACTCTTTAAAATCAGCGATAGGTTGATCTAACATAATCGTTTTCCTAATTCCCGAATTCTTCGTATTGATCATGTCATTTGGTAAGACTCTGATGTCTGGAAGAAAAAGCTTTTTCTCGTTTACGTAACTTTTCTGTTTCGGCAGATAATCGAGACTGATTATTCTGTGGCGTTGACGTTTTATATTTCTTAAACCCCTTTGACCTCTTCAAGACCAGCCTGGTTAATTGTATGCACAGCGTTGGCACTGTCATTTCCCAGTGGTACAAATAGTTGCTGTTTTAGATTTTATTATCTGAAATCCATTTTTTTTTAGATATGGCAAGGTTTCATTGCATATTTGTTTCGACCATATTTCATTCATAACATATTGGGAACCCCTTGTGCGTCTCTCTCCAAAATGTATATTCTACATGTGATGCAAATATTATGCAGTTTTTTTGAGTGGTGTGTGAGTTGTCATTATACTGGCATAATGAAAGGACAGACAGGTTAAAAGCGTTTTATTTCCAATAAGCAAAGTAATATGATCTGGGCAGTATCTGTCACATCAAATATATAATCATAATGTTAATTTCGAGTTGCACGGAAACTTCCGTATGGCGGAAAAGATGTATTGGTATTTTATATATAAATGGAGAAGTTAGTGAATAAATGGTCGTGGCAAGTCAGATTGATGGGGGAGGAACGAATAAAGGGATGCAGATCTTAGACATGTATTGTTTTGATTAAGCCCAAGAACACGGGACGGAGAATGACGAACCTATATACATAATCAGGGAGAACCGGGATTCGAACCCAAGATCATCGGTTCCTGGGACGCCAAAGACACGCAACTCTGCACAGTGAATTGCGGCACCTAAGACGCCAGGGCCACCTGTGACGTCATACAACAGAGACACAAGCGTATAGGGGCGGTCGGGTAGCCTAGTGGTTAAAGCGTCCGCTCGTCACGCCGAAGACCCGTAAAATCAAACTCACTCACTTACTCACAAGCGTATAATCAATAGTATGACATGCCCAGGGCCCGTTTCACAAAGCGATTTTAGCGCTAAGACGTTACTTTCACCCAGACATTGGCTGAGATAAGCTTTGGCTTTATCGGCGTGGAATAGGGCCCTGTTCCACGAAGTGTGTCAACAACAGACAGCCATAAAGTTTATATTAATGTATGGGATTTACGGTCGTCCTAATTTGCCAATCGTTTTACGGAACAGGTCCTAGGACACTATGTCTCCTCTGCCATTACAAAACACATATTAGTATTCCTAGTGCTACGAACCATGAAATTAATATTCGTTTCATGTAAACTTGTAATAATGATGGCAATAGACTTCGCGCTAAGGTGACTTTTCTGGTGCCATTTTCCAACTTGTACCCTGGGCAAATAAGTTCATATGTTTACTGCCTGTTCACCAATACAATATCGGTATTTGAGAAATAGTTGCAACCACATAGATTGTCTTATTCGTTGAATGTCTGATGCGTTGAATGTCTGATTCTTTGAAGCTTTATCGAACAAGGGAATTTACAGACAAACTAGCTCAACTGGATGAGAAAAGAAGTTGAAGTAATTGATTTCAGGCTGTTGCAACAAACACCTTCATCAGTTCATTTATGTTTAAACTGATGCCAAAACTGATTGGCAGTACGTGTGCAAGTGCCTTTGGAGTATAGTCTGTATGTCGAGAAAAACAGATGTGCGTCTTTCATTACTCTCTTACTTCGACATTCTCAAATCGGTTTATCCCGCTGAGTGAGTGAGTATGGTTTTACGCCGCTTTTAGCAATATTCCAGCAATATCACGGCGGGGGACACCAGAAATGGGCTTCACTCATTGTACCCACGTCGGGAATCGAACCCGGGTCTTCGGCGTGACGAGCGAACGCTTTAACCACTAGGCTACCCGACCACCCTTATCCCGCTGAAGGCTTGTATTGAAGAGGGTCATTGTACAAGCATAAGACGTCCATTAGATGATCTAATTGAGTGATTGAGTGATGGAGTGAGTGAGTGAGTGAGTGAGTAGGTATAACAGCCAGAGTCGGAAGCAACTAGTGAGTGAGTATGGTTTTACGCCGCTTTTAGCAATATTCCAGCATTATCACAGCGGGACACACCAGACATGGGCTTCACACACTGTACCCATGTCGGGAATCGACCCTGGGTCTTCGGCGTGTCGAGCGAACACTTTAACCACTAGGCTAGCCAACCGCTCATGGAAGTAACTAACTTCGGCTAGGGAAGAAACATAATGAGGGCGAATCTGGGATTCGAACCGACGTTCTAACTTACGCAACTCATCACAGCAAAATGTGGCTCCCTAGACGACAGACCCCCCACCTCCCAGATAATATGAAGTTGGATTGCTGGGCATTGGTAACTGACGAACACACACTCTGTAGCATTTTAACATCAATTCTCAAGATTCTTATCTTCAGTCTTTTTTTCCATAATGAAATTTATACAGTGCAAAGCTTTGTTTCGGAGGTAGGAACGATCCATTAATGCTACGTATTTTAAATTGCGTAAGTAATTTTGAATTTCTTGTACTTCTAGAGACCGGGTTATACGACCTTCTTGATATCGTTATTGATATGAAGTTTTTTCGTCTTAATAATCTACCTAAAAGGTTACGGTGTCGTTGAGTCATGTGAACCCTGAACATAGATATGTTTTAAAAGTATTCCATTCAGTGTATTACCTGAGGATTGAGACGATGTGTTTTACTAAATAATACTTATTTACAGTCGTAATATCAGTGTCAGTGACACATTTCATATCGATTATAGTATTTTAAGACTGCTAATTTGTGTACTGATGCACAAATCAATGCTTCACTAATTGTTTATGGCATACATCTTAGATTTGTATCTCATTAGAACACGATTCGATTTAATCGCCATCGACTTTGGGGAGGTTTGGTAAGGCAATCAACAAGTTGTTAACCTATTAATGCATCCGACAACATGTTTAAGATGATCGACAAACAGTGAGATCAATTATCAATTTCCATTTACAGGCACAAAGTCACTCAAAATAAGTTGATCCATGTCAATCTCTCTCTGAGAAATCTATGATGAACTCGATGTCCTGTTCGTTCAATGACTCACTGTGGGGAGTCTGGGTCAGAATACATTCCCAGTACGTCATACTTGTCGACTGAAGGGTGAGTGAGTGAGTGAGTGAGTTGGGTTTAACGCCTTTATCAGTATTCCAGCTATATCACGGCGTGTCAGCTTAATGTGGGAGGAAAGCCCGAAGTGATGCAGGTTTCAGACGTTTACCACTTCGGTGAAACCCACGAGCACGGGTATGGTGCTGACAAACCTAGAAACATAATCGGGGCGAACCGGGATTCGAGCCCACAATCATAGGTTTCTGTCGTGCCGAAGGGACGCAACTTGGCACAGCGAATCGCGGCGCCTTAGCGAGGGCCACCCGTGCCCCCTCATAAATATGAAAAAAGTACTTACATGCTGTGGTGTCACCGCTGCATTTGTGCAGCGTGAAACAACATTCATTCCATCCTTGTTCTTTGTCGAAAATTCGCGAAATCTCACCCTGACAGCGTAGGACTTGCTCATAATATCAGTCACTGGCTGTCCTGTCCAGACTCGATTATTTACAGACGGCAGTCTTATAGCTGGAATACTACCAAGTGCCGCGTTAAACAACACACACGCTACCAGTTGACACAAATATTTGCCTGCGAAAGCCTACCTTGCCAAACAAGGATACAAAACCAAATACCATCACTTCATCGTTAATTCAGCGATAATTGAACCGAGCATGCTTGTGTATATTTGGCCATTCTCTTCCGGTAAATCTATAATGATTTGAATGACATAGTAATCCAAACCCTTCTAAGTTAATTAAGTGTTAAACCACTCGTTAGAAGCACCGATCTTCAGAATCCTCTACATCGATGTGCAGATTCGTCGTCCTCTGTGAGAGTACAATGTAGGCTTCCGGAAATGGCATTACCAGTGCCTACTTATGTACGGACCTTGACGCACTAATTCATAGGACTTCGTCACAACCCAATTACTGGGTTAGGACATGAGTGCCCACACAGGATCATAGACATCCAACTATATCATGCATCAGTATGGAGAGTCTTCGGATTACGTGTGTCTGATTTAAGATCTGGTAAATGAGACACATGTATTCGTGACCAACATGTACCAATATTTGGAATAATATTGATGTAAATTGTTACAGATTGGGAGCAGATTTGATCTTGTTCAGTCTGGTAAAAAAAACTCTCAGATAAAGACATGAGACAGCTGGAATCATACATTGGTCTCTGCTTTTAGCAGAGATTTCTTTAGATTATGTACATGTTTTTTCTGTCTTTTTATAATCAGTATATTTTAGTAACGAAGTAACTTCTCGTTAGCTTAGCTGTACTCATATGGTCCTTTGGGACAGATTAGCTCATGCCAGTCGTTGTTGTCGGCGTTTGTGATGAAGTTTCTCCAGATTCGAGCATATCGAGAACTGCAGGTTTTTGAGGAGTGACTGGTCAGAAAGACGGATGTTTGTTCAATACAGTAAACTATGATTTTAACGAACACGTTTATAACGAACTTACGGATATAACGGACTTACTTTTTGTCCCGACTATTTGCTGTAGTTATGCTGTATATATGCTTATAACGAACTACGGTTATTACTAACTACAATAAGCAGTCCCTTTCAGTTCGGTATAACCGTGCAGAAAATGTTTTCACAGTCACAGAAGGGCGGCACAGTATAAATACAGGCTACCGTACAAAGAAACCCGATTTATTTTTCAAATATTTCCCGCAAAAGAATGTTCTGTCAAAGTCTGAAAGTAGAGATGTATTTCAAGATTGAGGTTGTGTTTTAAAGTATGAAGACATACTCGAATGTGAGCGTATGCATCTTCGCATTTAGCATGCAATGCACACAGCTGGACTCATCACCATAAGATATGAAGTGTACTGTTGTTAATTTTGACTTTATTTCCAGTTGGACATCAAAGTGTTCCTAAAGATATTTTAATTTTTGTATTTCCAAACTTCAAATTCTGCCTTTTAATGTTACTTTTGTATCCTTTACAACAAATATATAAAAATGATATTTTTGCCATTTTCAATAAGCAAAGAACAACTCTTTGAAAAGAAAAAAAAATTGTGTTGTAATTGTCGTTTTGATCCTATGTGAATTAAAAAAGTCAACGCCATCGAAAACAGTCTCGATTATAGGCCGAAACAGAGGCAAAAGGCAAAAAATCTTCTCATTAGATTGGTACCGGTGTACAGTGTCCCGCCCCTTATAATTATATGCCGTCGTTTTAAATTAATAACCCACTAAGACACAGTATATTGACTCTTTGTTTTATTCCCTCAATGCCGACCGCCAAGCAGGACAGCAACATGTACAATATCTTTAAACGTATTTTCGCATGACGAGCCGGGGATCGAACTACCGATCTTCCTCTCGCCGCTCTGTCCATCAGACCACGGAAGCAGCGAGCCGTAATAGAGAAACGGGGACATCATTAACAATTCAGTTGAGTTTCAATAGGTGGTCAGTAATGCAAGGCGCCACAAAACCATTTTTCAATGAATGCGGCAAAATTATCTTTTTGCCCCAATACCTTCCAATAAAAGTATAGAAGGGACGACTGAAGCCAAACCCTTAGGCTACACATTCACGACCAGGTAAGAAAGAACGCACTGTTAGTGGTCTTGGTAAGGTAATTACTACCGTCAGTTCTCCAAGAATATTCGTATATCCGTCACCTCAACAGGGGCAGTTTAAACACTGTTGAAAAGATCTGCGCGCTGCTACACTCCCAATTCGTTGTGGGACCGCCTCCGTGGTCTAGTGGTAGAGCGTCTGCCCGGAGAGCGGAAGGTCCGGGGTTCGATCCCAGACGCGTCATACCAAAAGACGTTAAAAGATGGTACTTGTTGTTACCCTGTCTGGCACTCGGCATTAAGGGTCTAAAACAAGGACTGGTCGACTCGGAGTCAGTATAGTGTGTCTGAGTGGGGTATTCATGTTAAACTGCGGCATGGTATCTCAGTGAGCTAGCACTATAAATCGGCATCAGTCCGGACTAGTACAAACAGCCATACAAACACACACACGTACATGCACGTCGCTATATAAGTGCAATAATCTTGGACGCGACGTTAAACCCCATTTCACCTCACCTCTCCCAAGTCTTTCTGAATTAACGTCGGGTGTAAAACTGCAGAAGCATCGGACTGCCCGGTGCCATGCTTTGAAAATCTAAAATCATCTATTCCACCAAAACGGTCGAATGTTACAATCTTTTTTCCTTAATCCTGCTGATTGAAGATATTAGTTTCAGAGAAACCTGAATCCCAATTATACATGATGAATCTTGTTGGGATTGTGGGGTAACCAAGAGCCAAGAGCCGAGCTTAGGCTTGGGAACCTGGTTGGAACATCATTCCCCAGTAGCGTAGGATGTTGTTTCTGATATCAATCACTTGTTTGTCTGGCTCAGAGTTTATTATCTGGATTCACCGTAATATAGCTGAAAAGATTATATCAAATGTTGCTTCATAAACAAACATGTATAAGAAAGGTGTGGACATTTAGTTCGTTCAATCAACGTAACTAACAAGAGTTCATACAGATTTACTTTCTGCAGTTGGTAATTCCTCTATCTTCATACACTGTTTCGTGGATAACCGAAGAAACAACGAAGGACAACACGAGTTAACGTAAATAACGTATCGTATTGTGTCCATATAGGCTTGGGTTATTATTCAGTCTGAATCAGCCATAAGATATCTTAGAAGCTGATTGGGAAAATGTGTTGAGAGTTTTTAGAACAGACGTTTGAGATCTTCAGAGACTAAAACATCAACGCCAGAGAATAATCAGTCTCTTTTATCTTCTGTGTCAGATTCCTCTGGGCGTATAAAGCAATATACTGAAAAATAGACAAAAACAGATATACCAGATTGCCTTGTATATAATTACCAGTGCCGCGTACATGTAAAGTGTACCATATGTATTAGGTAATGAGAGATATGGCGTTTTGATCCTTGATGACAGGTTCGTGACAATATATTTTCTTGAGGTAAAAACGCCAAATTAATTATCTGTCAGCTTCAGCCTCGAGAAGAGGTTTGACAAACTGAGTCATTTTCATTTCATTGGGAATAAATGAGCTCAGATGCGGTTTTTTCACATTTGAGTTGATACTTTTTCTAAACGCTGTTGAACTGTCATCCGCAAATTCATCTACCGGCATTTCATAGTTGTTTAAGTATTATACCAGCGACAGAAATATATCTTCGTGATATTGATTCCATTTCTGAGCAACCGTGCGTTCAATTCGATCAATATCCTAATCATCAAGATAATGGTTTAGTTCGTAGAAATGGAAACAAAAAACAATCACAGAAAAGGTATCAAGTATTTCATACTGAGTTTCAAGGCATCATTGAAGAGACTATAGACAGCATATGTCAAGCAAAGTAATCTACATCATTTAAACTAAAATTAGACAGGAACTGGTTTGAAATTGATGACAGCGGAAAAGAATAATTTCTTTCTTGAAGAGGTAAGGTGAAATGGAGTTTAAAGTCGCGTCAAAGATTTCTGCACTCATTTAGCGACGTGTGTGCAGGTGTGTGTGTGGCTGCTTGTACTTGTCCGGACTAATCCCCGTTAATAGTGCTAGTCCATTGAGGTACCATGCCGCAGTTTAACATGACTACCCCACTCAGACATAGTTTACTGACTCCGAGCCGACGAGTCCTTGTTTTAGTCCCTTAATGCCGAGCGCCAGGCAGGGTAACAACAAGTGCCATATTGTAACGTTTTTTGGTATGACGCAGTGGGATATCGAACCCCGGACCTCCCGCACTCCGGGCGGACGCTCAACCATCAGACCACTGAGGCGGTCTCCTGCACAAAACATGTGATGACTGCAAACAACGCCAGGCACAAAATACAAGTATTCCTACTCTGTAACCTTATACAAAGATAGTTCGTGCCGTGCCTGTGAAACGCCGTACTCTGCAAGTTCGGCGACTGTAATCACTTTCTCCCACTTCAGTGTTAATGCATAATACACAGTGACTGTATACAATGTGATTAGAATTTAAGCACATACAAAACAGGTTTAGAATTATGTTTAAAACCGAAACGGAATACACATTTGGTTGTTCTATCTAAACGGTTTAGATTCTAAACATACGAAACGAGCTCTCTTCTACGGCATAAACAACCACAACATCCCTATAATCTAAAAAGCGTTTACGACAAAATGAATATATTAATGCATATCATCCTAATAATTTAAAGATATTTAAATTTCCACATGATAAAGTGCATATAATTGAGCATTAAGTCAAATATGGATAAGAATACAATATATATGGACATTACATATGTCATCAGATTCACAGGCACTTGCATAACGCATATACCAACGAACTTGGTACAATATAAACATAAAAATGTATAAATAAACCAAGCTATAACATCAACGTCAACGATCTCCTAAGCACAGGTTGTAGCATCAAGGACTACAAATCAAGAGGTCGCAGATTCGTATCCCGCGCAGGTTAAAACATTGTTGTGTTCATGAATGTGTTCTTGCTGACTGCTCGTGGATTTCACCGAAGTGGTAAACATCTGAGACTTGCATCACTTCGGGCTTTCCTCCCAAAGCAAGCTAACACGCCGCGATATAACTGAATACTATTCAAAGCGGCGTTAAACCAAACCCACCCACACGCTAAAACGCAATTCGGTACACTTCGCTTTCTAGATCCATTTGTTCAAGCACGCTATCGATTTTAGACATAAAGTTACAATATTAAGCCTTTGAATAATCAACACAAAGTCATCAACGTCAAATATTATCATTGCATAATTCTAAATTACATTTAAACAACACTCTTGCAGGGACTAGCATATAAGATCTGTTGCACAAAATCAATTGAGAAATTCACACAGAGCAAAGATCAGCTTCATTCCGATTGCCAGTGGGGATTCCACATGTGTGCACTCATAAAGCTCTCAATGACGTCAGAATATCTTGAGACAAAAGATTTGCATCTGTCTTTTTCGGGTGCGCTAGCATCAGTATCAATCTAGATCCTCCAACAGTTTCTTTCAGTAGCGAGTATTGATGGTGTCATTCTGTAAGGCTTCAAAAGTCCAGAGAAAGCGTTTTTTTTTCGATTTTCATACTACACGGCCGTAAGTCTTGGACTAGTCAGACTTATATAGCTTCCCTGCAGTGGAAACTCCGATAAGTCCAGTTCCCATGCGTCCACTGAATTACGGAAGAATTTCGCTATGGTAATGAGATGGAATGGTATTTTGTTTAGTAGGACATGCTCATTCTGGTCCGTTTTCTTCTATGAATACTAATATTGCCTTCATCCAAAGCTAGGTTTTGGTTTGTAACGATTGGGTGTTTAGCAAGTATGATTAATTAAAAGCCGGTGCTGTAATCGCATCACTATCGCGAGACCAGCTTTCCTGATGGCATTCCGGAGTAGAATAGACACCAAGTACCCAAAAGAAGCTAACTAACGAGGAGATCGTGGTCTTGGAATGGTCAAGCTTCATGTCTGTCATTTCACACCGATGACGTGAATAATTAAGCATGTGTCTAGTAACTTCTTTGATATCTCAAAGTAAGGTGTCTAGTAAGGTGGTGAGTTGAAATGGAGTTTAACGTTAAGTCCAAGATTATTACACTTATATAGCGCCGTGCATACACGTGTGTGTGTTTGTGTGTGTGTGTGCGGCTGCTTGTACTAGTTCAGACTGATGCCAATTTATAGTGCTAGCACACTGAGATACCATACCGTGGTTTAACATGAATCCCCCACTCAGACACAGTATACTGAATCCGAGCCGACCAGTTCATGTTTTAGCTCCTTAATGCCGAGCGCCAGACAGGGTAACAACAAGTGCCATCTTTTAATGTCTTTTGGTATGACGCGGCAAGGGATCGAATCCCGGACTTCCGCTCTCCGGATGGAGCTCGTGTCTAGTCCAGACTCGAATATATAATATTATATAGCTTGTATACCAATGACTGAAGATAAAACCCACATTCACTCATATACGTTAATTTGATAAAAATCAAACTCAGACAGACAATTTATTTCAGTAACAGGCCAAAAGCCACAGACCCATAATAAAGGGATATAGCATAACAAATCACGCATTCTGGAGTAAAGTACGTGCACATACCATTTTCATTCATGAAAGAAGATATTAGGTGTTTCGTAATGTGTAGACTTTTGTGAAGAACTCACCATATTATGAAGGATATAATTATAGCCTGTTTGCATTAGCTGTGTGTTTGTTTGTTTGTTGCTTAACGCCGCACTCAGCAATATTCCAGCTTAAAGACTGCGGTCTGTAAATAGTCGAGTCTGGACCAGACAGCCGACTAATTGACATCATGAGCATCGATCCACGCAAATGGGATACGATGACATGCATCAACCAAGTCAGCCTGACCACCCGATCCCGCTAGTCGCCTCTTACGACAAGCATAGGTTGCTGCTGATCTATTTAACCCCGGATCTCTACGGTAATGCCTTAGCTGTGTGAATTTCAGAAGAGAGGGATATTCAGCGATATATGGCGAGAGGTACTTTCTGCTCGCATGGTATTTGATAAAAAAGAAACTCACTGATAATGTTTCATTTTAAATAGCTTTTTCGGGGAGACAGACTCAGGTCAGTTGGTACTATTGGAAAGGTTCATAAAATCGTTAAAAATAATTACTATAAGTACATTTATTAATTCCAATCAGTTAATGATTACCCTATTGACACAGCGACAATGCCCGTTTCACATAGGACACTATTAAAAACATCTTGGCCCGGATAACAAATGAGCAGCACATAATAGAAGAATTAAACTCTCTTAAGAATGTGCTTTGGAAATACGTATGTAACGTTGTAGCGTTGATGATTTTAAAAAACGCTGCCACCACATGAGCTACATACCTATTCATCTACGTGTACAATGTACATGAATGTGAGACGCCTGACTTTGGTTGCAGCACTGTCATCTCGGACCCGAAATGGTGAGGTGAGGTGAAAAGGGGTTTAACGTCGCATCCAAGATTATTGCACTTATATAGCGACGTGTCTGTACGTGTGTGTGTTTGTGTGGCTGCTTGTACTAGTCCGGATTGATGCCGATTTATAGTGCTAGCTCACTGAGATACCATGCTGCAGTTTAACATGAATACCCCAGTCAGACACAGTACACCGACACAGAGTCCGAGTCCTTGTTTTAGCCCCTTAAGTACCATCTTTTAACATCTTTTGGTATGATCGAACTCCGGACCTTCCGCTCTCCGGGCGAACGCTCTACCACTAGACCACGGAGACGGTCTCGGAACCGAAATGAGCGCCATCATATGAATGCCTGATACATACCCATACTCTAAATTGGTAAACGTCTAAGACATGCGACACTTCGTACTTTCTTCAAGCCGTCGCCATGACGTAAGTTCTGTTGAGGTGCATAAAGTTACATCGACATAAAGTTACTTCAAAGCTAGACAAAGCACGCGGATATCAGCACTCGGTCGTAACTGTGTCGCGATCTTAGCCGTGATCACACACCCGTCAATAATCACGATCCCGCCTGATTGGTCTTGTCGTTATCATTGTAATCACTGGTATGGCTGTTGAGTAATCAACTTTCGTCATGCATATCTTCAAACACAGCCGCATAACTGTAAACTGCCGGACTAAAGAAAATAGACAGCCATGTTTGATGGTATGTTTGAAACAAACAAGAAGGGTTATTCGATAGTGATGTATTTGATACTGAACACGTTTTGACCCTTAATGATGGGACACGGATTGCCCTTCGGTTTGTGTTTAGGATCTATCACCTTTTTTTACTGTGTAAACGTGCAAGAAACCTCATGTGTTAGCATTCCGGTTGGTCCTGATTACGTTTCAACACCATACTCGTGTTCGTGGGTTTAACCAAATTGGTAAACGTCTGGGACCTCAATCACTTCGGGCTTTCTTCCTTACACCCTGCTAACATGCCGCAATATAACTGGAATACTGTTCAAAGTTATTAGGCTTTTAGATAATCAACAAATGAACCAAACAAGTAATATTCAACTTTTTTCGATGGTGGTTTATTTGATACTGGTATGACAGCTATGTTTGTTAAACCTTTGTTTAAACCTATGTTTTCGGCGACTGTTCCATGCCCAGTATCATTTTGATAAGGTTTGTAATATTGCGGGCAAATCCAATTTTCAAGTGAACACCTTCTTCTGCCCGGCAGTTTTTTATGACGAAAAAACGACAGAAGACAAATACGATATCGACTTTTATTCCTTATGACCATGTTGCATGTATTTCTTGAACCTCATTGAAACTTCTTGCACAACATGATTGCTTTGGTTCAGACAAGTCGTCCTCAAACAGATTTCAAATTCATGATTTGACCTGCTGGAGCCGTGGTCTACACTTGGTGTCTCAGCGTCTGTATCCGTCAGTGAGCCGACCTTCACGAGAGAACAAGAGATCGATGTCCATTAGAACTGTTATGGCGAAGGTAACAGATTTCTTCACGCACCACTAACCTTTATATTATCTGGAAGAAACAAAATTCTGTGCCTAAGATTGATTGAACACAATCACCAAGTTTCGCTTCTCATCCAAGCGCTGCATCAATGATCATATAAAAATATTTCTTCATCGAAGTATTCGTTTTTGAGTCCTCTTGAACATACATTATACACTGCATAGTTCGGCAATAAGAATAAATACGAGCTGGAACACTGCACAGAAGCCTTGCATCCTCAGTGATGTGCGTTACGAAATGAAGATGGATATGTTTATAGCAGTGAATCAATTACCTGATTTTCTTACTGTACCCAATATTGGCCAACATTGCTCTTTGCTTGTCCGCCTTAACTCTAATGGCCACAATCAGAAGCCCTGTCGTTGCCTTCTCGCACTCTTTCAGCAGCCAAAAATAATTAGGACTCCCATTTTATTTACACCTTACTTCATTTAGATAATGCAGGGTATAAAAATAGGGTTTTGAGTACCAGATATCTACACTTTTCTCCACATAGTTTTGTTTTTGTTTGGCTTCTGGTAGGAGATAAAAAAAATGCTGAATAAATAATTTTTTACTATGTTGAAGGATTTTGCAATTAATATGGTTCATAAAAAAAACTGGATATCTACTTTTGACAACAGTTCAAGATATCACCTTTATAGAGAATTCAAAGGAACCAGAAAGGTGAATATGAATTAAAGAGTCGAGACGTTTTAGTGCAATTTAGATTGGGGGCGAATATGGTTGAGAAATTACAAAGCGTTGCAAGAAAATGATGTAAGTATGAGAAACTGTCATTTATGTGATCGAGGTATGGAGAATGCTTATCACGTTGACTTGTGCATGCTACTTTTGATGCTATCAAAATTAAATATTTACCAACGAGTAATGCAAATATGCATACATTTATAAACATGAACAAATCAAATCATTATTCTGGTTAATTTATCGTGCTCATGAAGGAAGAAATTATTTGGTAAAATATTGTAAAACAATATGTATATTGCCACTGTTGTCCTCGTAAAGTGTTATTTGTATTTGGGCCTTTGGCCTTCATACTGGATTAAGTATTGATTGATTTACACATAGTCGTAGTTCGTATGTATGTATTCGAGGGCACGGGTGGACCAGTCGTCAAAAGCAAGCATCATGTAATTCCCTGTGGAGAGTTGTGTTCCTCGTGCTTGCCAGAATAATGTCACCCAGGCTTCCAGAGTTGGCCTGAGTATGTTTCTGGGTTTACGAGCACCATATACGTGTTAGTGGGTTTAGTGTTATCAAGGTGATAAACATCTACGACCGACCACAATCTGACGCACCATGATATAACTCTAAAACCTTTCAAGGCGTTGCTGAAACCTCACTCACTTTTATGTATATATGTTACATTTTCATTGATCAAATTCTATAACGTATTCTACACATATATAGTTTATATAACATGTTAGCCACAGATCATCTTCAGTGTAACGCTGTATTGAAGGTTAGAAAATACCATTTACACAATTTAGAATGATTTCTTTGGTGATGGAGAATGGAATTTTAAGCAATATTTCAACTATACAAACATTGTACTCGCCCACACACATGGCTGTCTGGACATCGAGACAAATTTTCTCTCGGAATCGGCATGGAATTTTGGTGATGCAGTCAACATGCATGCTAAACGTTTTGCAACAAGTCGCTTTTACTAGCACTCTGGGTGGTTAGTATGGAGGATGGATGGCAAGATTCTGTCATACGCGTCAAACGCGTCAGCAGAAATAGTTCTTGATATCCATTTAATCAGCATTGATATTTACACAACTGCGATAAAGCCAGCAGCGACTGATGTCGACTTCCCATGATCATCAAATGCATTCATCTGATGACTATTAAGATAAACATCAATGCTCTTCTGTAAATGTGATGCACTTGTATTGAATTCATTAATTATACAACGTACCATAAGATTATCGCCATTTTATTGGCTTTGAGATTGATACAACTGCAATGACGTTATGAAGGGTGTTTGTCTTCCCAGGCCATCCCAGTACTTGTTCAAGTGCTCTTTGTGGTAATGTAATTTCTACTTGCGCTTTCTTGTGTTGGGTCCTTTGGGTATACACTGTTTTCACGACTTTTGTGGGCACTGTCATCATGGCGTGTTTCCAGGAAATTCTTTTTATCGCCTACGGATATTTCGATTATTAGGTTTCTGTTTCATCCCGGTGCTTTATTTCTTTTATCAAGTGTTGTGACCCTGTCATTCGGGCATTTATATCTACAAGACACGCTGTACACAATGTAGGACATGTTCACTACAATGTAAGACATGTTCACTACAATTTAAGACATGTTCACTACAATTTAAGACATGTTCACTACAATGTCAGACATGCTCACCACAATGTCAGACATGCTCACCACAATGTCAGACCTGTTCACCACAATGTCAGACATGTTCACTACAATGTAAGACATGTTCACCACAATGTCAGACATGTTCACTACAATGTCAGACATGTTCACTACAATGTAAGACATGTTCACCACAATGTCAGACATGTTCACTACAATGTCAGACATGTTCACTACAATGTCAGACATGTTCACTACAATGTCAGACATGTTCACTACAATGTAAGACATGTTCACTACAATGTCAGACATGTTCACCACAATGTCAGACATAACTTCTGACTTGCTTGATAACGGTGTTAGAACCTACACCGACACGTCGCTCTTAATTGTAATAAAGAAGTTGTTCATCCATAAATTCTTATCCTTACTTAATGTCAGACATGTTCACTACAACTTTAGATATGTTCATTACAATGTCAGACATGTTCACTACAATTTTAAATATGTTTAATACAATGTCAGACATGTTCACTACAATTTCAGATATGTTCACTACAATGTATGACATGCTCACCACATCATTGTAAGATATGTTCACCACAATATAAGACATGATCACCAGAATGTAAGACATTTTCACCGTTATGTAAAACATGTTCACCAAAATGTAAGACATGCCCAACACAATGTAATACATGCTTACCATAAACATTTATCGACTCATGTGAATATATTTAATATCAAAAGCCGCTTGTATGAGATTCTCTATATCTAAACTCCTAAGAAAGTCCCCTCAGGGCAAAAACTTGCTCATGTTCAAACATTGTAGTCTTACCTCTACATCTACTCTGATTGCGCACAACTCTGATTCTTATAGCGCTGACATGAACAAATTCCAATGCGTATGAACAACGTTGATGACTTTCAAAAAATACTTTTATAAAAATTTGTTAATTCTTTAAATTTAGGAGAGCATGTAGGCCTTGAAGGGTCTTTATCATGCCTCATCCTTTCTCACTGCGTGCGTGCGTGCGTGCGTGCGTGCGTGCGTGCGTGCGTGCGTGCGTGCGTGTCAGTGAGCCGTCCGTGGGAATAGTGAGCCAGTTGATGTACAACAGGGAAAGGAGCAAAGGTTTCGTTGTACCCTCGTGAAACTCATAAGTGTTGCTGCACAAATGTACACCTGTTCCTATAAACGTCTAATACCTGCATCACGTAGACTTCTCCACAGTAAAACAGATACGCCGTCATATGACTGAAAACGGCGTTAAACACGCTGACGACTATATGATGCTTGTTCCCATACATTTATGATCATACACTTATGTGTTAAAAACATACAAGTTGTGTTCTTATAAAACGTTAATGCCTCAAGGGCATTCATACAGTAATGTATGACGTAAAAATATGTATGGTGTATTCCAAGGGCCGTATAAACACTTTAACCACGCTGAGTAACTATGTTTTCGAGCATGTTCATAATACTCACGTCAGTATCAGTACTGGAGACGCGAACCCTAAGCCACGGTCAGGGCAATTTTGTTTGAAGAGCTGCTGTCTACTGTGGTGTCGCCTTATTTGATATGAGTGAGTGAATGGGATTGGTTTAACGCCTGTTTTTATTGCTATTACATCACGGCGTGTCAGCTTAATGTGAGAGGAAAGCCCGAAATGATGCAGTGAATCTGGATTGAATCTGAAAGTATTAAATCGACAATTCCAGCAGCATCTTCGGTCTCAACACCACTGACTTCTAGATAGAGGGTGTCGATTCGGTAACGGCTGTACAACACGTGGTCGCCGTGCGTTACCATGGACAATGAAATTCAACAATACTAATGGCTTAGAGCGATTTGACGATCTTTACTGAAGTATCAAGGAATGATACTTGTAGACGTTCCTCCCACAAGCTGAGACCGCCAACGCGGAGAGCAGAAATTCCGGGGTTCGATCCCCGGCCGCGTCATATTAAAAAACGTTACAAGATGGCACTTGTTATTACCCTGCCTAGCGCTTGGCATTAAGGGGCTAAAACAAGGACTGGTCGGCTCGGAGTCAGTATACTGTGTCTGAGTGGGGATTGCCTAAAAGTCGGGCCAAGAAAAGTCGGGCCGGGCCGGGCCGGGTAAGCCGGTAATACTAAAAATGGACTGCAGAATAATATAACGAAACTTGCACATCTAGGCAGATCTCAAATGTCCAGAAACGGATAGTTTTGCTCATTTAATTGAGTTTGAATCAAAATGTATCTTCAGCAATGTAATAAACTGATAATTATAGCTACATACCGAGAGTTCATACCGAAAAGTCAGTGTCTTGACTGTGTCTTTACTTTGATGAGAAGGTTTCTCACCGACCTTAGCGTGCAGGGGTGTGATGTCCTGGGCAGGAATTCGAAATGACAGTGTTTTGACTACTCTTCTTTCATTAATTAACGTGTTTGGCATACCTAATTAACCTTTACTAATTCATGTTAAACCAACACAGGATGTTTTCTGCAAGTGGATATTCGCGAATGTCATAGGACTGACACGACACGTGTTAATAACTGTCAAAGCGCTTCTAAAATTACAACACATACTTTACATCTATAGACTAATTATAATATCATATCTACCTATATAACACTTTAGTGTCTCATATTGCAGTAGCAAACACGGTGCTCAAAAGTGAAGCCCTTTTCCATCTACATTCTCTCTATCAGAAGTGTTTGGCTTGTGTTGGGTCCGACTTGGCCCGGGCGGTCAAAATCAACTTTAAACACACCAGATGTATCTTCAAATGTGTTTACATCTTTGGATTAGTGTTATATCTACCTATATACCACTTTATAATGTCATTGTTTATCGCATTTAAAGAAACAAGGGGCTCAAAGTGTGGTTGATATTGAAAATATTACTAATAATACCGGACAGTATTTTTGCATGTGACAAATATACTTTAAAACTATGTTAATTATGACAACTATATTTGGAGTGTTAGAAATAATTGGCATTTATTCATGTTGACAGCATTTTACATAATAAAGAAATAGAAGAATTCAGAAGACTGTTAGATATATAATACGTCCGCCTACTGTTTACAAATAAGATGATCTATACATACAAGTAGTTCAGAGTAGTTTTAAACAGTGACGGTAAAATAAATTTATCGTGAATAGCGTCAAATATGAATATATACAATTTAATGTATATGTTTCTGTTATGTCATGGTATGTTGATTCTGAATCTAAAATATTGCTTGATATTGTTTGCCAAACAGTTGTATGCACTGTCCATCGTGATACTTCTACTTAAGTATATAAAAAAGGATGTTTGTTTAGACATGCGTTCATTGTTTTCGTTTGCTGGTTAGCTTTTACAGGTCAAAAGCAAAGTTAATCGCATTACTTTCGTGACGCATTTTAGGCTTGTCATACAGTTCCTGAAACAAATATATCCAATACAGCCGATGCAAGTCAATCATATTTGGCAAGACTAGATTACTGCAGTTATATATTTTATCAATATAATCAAACAATTGTTTTTATTTTTGTAAAACATGGTCATTTCAGAAACTAGGTGTTAGTCTAGCCAGCGGTCTAAACTCGCATTAATTTGGTTACACATTTCATGATTTACAGTATTCGTGACAATAAGCCACAATTAGAGCCTTTGGTAGGAGTAGAGGGAATGATAAGCATAGACTTGCTAAGTATTTTATGCTATTCATGATAGCTCAAAAGAAACTTTGATTTATGTTTGTAGTACACCCCAGAAAGAGGGATAACACAAGTGATATATTAAGATGACATACAACTTATACATACTTACGTGTATAAACTACTATCAAACGGTGAGGATAACAGGTTTTTGCATAGAGGTGAGCGTATCATGCACCACTGGTGGAACAAACACACGCAAAGGCAAGTTAGTTGTTAAACCCGATTAGCACAAGTCAAAACAGAATTTTATCGGACATAACTCCATTTGCTACTTCTGTGGTAGTCACCAATCAACCCATTTATACTTAAAAAAATAGCTTTAACCCTTTTAAAGTTTTTGAGAAATTCAACAGTATGGGTTTGGTCTGACAAAGCAAGAAGCACAAATGGGGCATGTTTGGGCCAATGATTAGAGTATTCTTGCAAGTCTAAGGGTCCAACAGGAGTTATTTCTGCGACATGCTATTTCAAAACCCAAAATTCAGAGGGATATATATGAAAAGAAAAATTGAAATAATACAAATATAAATTCCTTCCAGGTGAAGGCTATCACTTGAAATCAAATTAATAAAGCAGATTTTAGTCAATGACACATCTCTTGGGGTAGAAGTTCATCTCTGTCACCATGCTATGGTATTTCTGGAAAGGAAAGTTAATTTACAAAGTTGTAATATACGTGAAAGGCTTAATGTTGCTGATTAAGCGCAAAGATATAAACTCTAACTGAGGGCTCAGTAACCTTCATGTAATATTAGTAATATTCAAATAAGTGTACTTGTTCTAGGTGTGTGTGACGTGGATACATATATCTAAGCGTATAGAAGAAACGTCAACAAACTTGTAACTATGTATAAAATAATGAATAAGCCATGTCCTTCATATGTAACTGATCTTATACCACCAGCTGTGTCACAGAAGGTCAGTTATAATCTCAGAAACCGCCATGATTTTGTAGTTCCATTTGCACGGACATCTACGTTTAAAAGGTCTTATATTATAGATACATTAGGCCAATGGAATAATCTATCATCAGGAATCAGGGATAGTCCGTCAATATCTTATTTTAAAGCTGTCGCATCTGATCAGCCTACATCACCACCTATGCACTATAATTGCGGTGAGAGATCTACAAACATATTGCACACTAGATTGAGACACAATTGTAGCACACTAAATTCAAACCTGTTTCGTGTTAATTATCTGATACTATTTCCTGTAAATGCGGAGCTCCTTGTGAAAATTCATTCCATTTCTTCTTCCAATGTACCTTATATGATGATATTAGGGAGACATAACTGACAGCTATCGATAATCTTGGAGGACAAAAAACTCTAAATAGTATTCTTTTTTGTGATCCAAACTTAGATGTTTTCCTGAATACAAACATATTCTTGTCTGTACACAAATTTATAGAAACGACTAACAGATTCAGTAGCTAGCATATTATTGTTTCCAAACTGTTAATCATTAATATTGTTAAATCTATATACAACACTAACATGTATAATATTAGCATATGTATGAGATGCACACTGTCTTCACTTTCCAGCACATTGTACATATCCTTCATATGAGCACTGTATATAAATTTATATTGCGCAATATGTTTCCACAATGTGATGCTTCAACTGTAAATTGTTAATTTTCATTATGCAATATTATGTATAGCTGTATATATGGAGAAGGTGGTAATAAGTGCTGCACTTGTGCCCAATCCCTTTGTCTTTTTGGACAATACAATATGTTTAATAATAATATTAATAATAATAATAATAATAATAATAATAATAATAATAATAATAATAATAATAATAATAATAAGCAACCAATGTATTATGATCAGGGTCCATTGGTATCAGGTCCTAACACATCTGTTTTGTCATGTATCACGCGCTATACAGTCGAACCTCGCTTATCCGGACAATTGATTTTTCAAAAATGTTGTCCGGATAAACGAGTTTCTGGATATCTGAATACCTTGTTATCTGACCAGAAGTCCCTCCCCTACCTCAATTCTACCGAGGCATATGTGAAATGAATGGCAAAAATATGCATTATTGAAGCGGCTGAAGAAATGCATATGTAGCCTAGTTTAGACTATGCACTTGTTTTGTGTACAGATACGACGGCGAGGTTGGGGCAACCTGACACACATGAGCATCAATAGCCATGTTTACCTGTACTAGTTGAGAGCCAAGGTTGAAGTCATTCATGTGTGAAAAATGTTGTCGAGGCATCTGTACATCTTCTTTGTCGAATTGCATTATTAAAGTACATCAAGATGAGACATCATATACATTCATATATTGAAGTGAAGTGTAGCCAGGACATTTCCAAGAAACTAAGGGTGGCCATGAAGCTTCAATATCTTATAAATTATATCACTGAACAAAGGTCAAGGTGTATTCAGTGAACAAAGATCTGAAGGGCTGTATTTCCTTCATCGAACACACTATGCGTTCATCACAGTTTGTGACGGATTACGGATACGAACGAACTAGCACTCGTTTGGCAGGTAGGTTTTGTTAATATTTGTTATCTTGTTCTCTCTCTACCCTCTACTTCCTTAATCACAATTTAAATCCTAAATAGACTTTCGGGCCTAACACTGTGGCAATTTTAGACCCCCTGTTTCTGTATTTACTTGAGCTCATTTCCCCTAAGGTTTACACATCTCAAAAGACTAAGTCATCATTGACGTCAAAGCTGTCTGACATGTTTCTTATGAAGAGTTCATGAAGCTAAACAATGTCCAAGTGACTGTAGCACAAAAATACGCGAACACTTCTGACATAGAATTTCTTAAGAAAATACAGTAAAAATGCTTCACTTTGAGCACCTTGTTTTCTTTAAATACGATGTACCGTGACATTATAAAGTGGTATATAGGTAGATGTAACAATAATCTATAGATGTAAACACATTTGAAGATACATCTGTGTGTTTAAAATTGATTTTGACCGCCCGGGCCAAGTCGGACCCAACACAAGCAAAACACTTCTGATAGAGACTATGTTGAGAATGTAGAGGGAAAAGGGCGTCACTTTGAGCCCCTTGTTTTCTTTAAGTACAGCGTTCTGAGACACTATAATGTGGTATTTAGGTAGATATAACACTAGTCTATAGGTGTAAAATCATTTAAAGATAGATCTGTGAGGTTTAGGTTGATTTTGACAGCCCGGGCCAAGTCGGACCGAACACTTCTGACATAGATTTTCTTAAGAAAATACAGTAAAAATGCTTCACTTTGAGCACCTTGTTTTCTTTAAATACGATGTACCGTGACATAATAAAGTGGTATTTAGGTAGATATAATACTTATCTAAAGATGTGAATCCATTTGATGATACATCATTGAGGTTTAAGTTGATTTTGACAGCCCGGGCCAAGTCGGACCGAACACTTCTGACATAGATTTTCTTAAGAAAATACAGTGAAAATGCTTCATTTTGAGCACCTTGTTTTCTTTAATTACGATGTACCGTGACATTATAAAGTGTTATATATAGGTAGATATAACACTAATCTATAGATGTTAACACATTTGAAGATACATCTGTGTGTTTAAAGTTGATTTTGACCCCCCGGGCCAAGTCGGACCCAACACAAGACAAACACTTCTGATGGAGACTATGTTGGGAAAAGGGCTTCATTTTCAGCCCCTTGTTTTCTTTAAGTACAGCGTTCTGAGACACTATAAAGTGGTATTTAGGTAGATATAACACTAGTCTATAAGTGTAAACACATTTAAAGATAGATCTGTGAGGTTTAAGTTGATTTTGACAGCCCGGGCCAAGTCGGACCGAACACTTCAGACATAGATTTTCTTAAGAAAATACAGTAAAAATGCTTCACTTTGAGTACCTTGTTTTCTTTAAAAACGATGTACCGTGACATAATAAAGTGGTATTTAGGTAGATGTAATACTTATCTAAAGATCTGAATCCATTTGATGATACATCTGTGAGGTTTAAGTTGATTTTGACCGCCCGGGCCAAGTCGGACCCAACACTTCTGACATAGATTTTCTTAAGAAAATACAGTAAAAATGCTTCACTTTGAGCACCTTGTTTTCTTTAAATACGATGTACCGTGACATAATAAAGTGGTATTTAGGTAGATGTAATACTTATCTAAAGATCTGAATCCATTTGATGATACATCTGTGAGGTTTAAGTTGATTTTGACCGCCCGGGCCAAGTCGGACCCAACACTTCTGACATAGATTTTCTTAAGAAAATACAGTAAAAATGCTTCACTTTGAGCACCTTGTTTTCTTTAAGTACAGTGATCTGAGACACTATAAAGTGGTCTTTAGGTAGATATTATACTATTTTATAGATGTGAATCCATTTGATGATACATATGTGAGTTTAAAGTTGATTTTGACAGCCCGGGCCAAGTCCGACCGAACACCTGTGTGACTGTTGAGACTGTAGGGAGAAGAGGTCTACTTTAACCAACGTGTCTGCTTTAAATACGACGATCAGTGACATTATAAAGTGGTATTTACTTATATATTGAACGTTCCTATAAATATAAACACTATGCTCACAGATGGAAATTTGTATCACGATAGCTAGAAGTATTTGATACGTTTCAAATCTTACTTCGTTTAACGATTGCTCTTTTACATGTTACCAAGATCAGCGACGCTTACACACTGCTCCACTTTCTGGTTGTCAAGCGATTTATACCGAATTACTTATTTATAGTGCACTTTTTTGTTTGGTGATTGTTCATTAATGTCATGTGTGTATGTTGCATCAATTATATGTAGATATCATCGCCGATAATGAAGTAATTAGCCAGTAACACTTTGGCCCGTCTTGGCCCGGTCCGGCCCGACTTTTAGGGAATGCCGTTTGAGTGGGGTATTCATGTTAAACTGCGGCATGGTATCTCAGTGTGCTAGCACTATAAATCGGTATCAGTCCGGACTAGTATAAGCAGCCACACACACACACACGCGCGCATGCACGCACGCACGCACGCACGCACGCACGTTCGCACACACACACTTGTGCAAGTCGCTATATAAGTTCAATAATCTTGGACGCGACGTTAAACCATACTTCACCTTACCTCACCCACAAGCTGACACGCCAAAATATAACAGAAGAGCTGTTCATATAGGCGCCGATGGTAATTTTGTACTTTCCTCCCACATTAAGCTGACACGCAATAATATGACTGAAGTGCTGCTGAAAGAGGCACCGACCAATTCACTCACTCACTGACTCTCTCACTCGCTCAATCTTCGGCAATAAATGGAAGGGGCCTCGCGTCACCATGTCTCCCTGTTCCACGGCACAGACATCGACGTAGCATGCGATATCACAGCAAGACAAATATCCCATTCCTTCGTCCCCTGTCAATTACCAGGATGGTGTAATGTTATGTACAGCATGTCAACCCTCGCAGAAAGGCGGTCTGACAGGTGCGACCATACAAGCAGAGCGGCTTTACCTGTGCGAAGAGCACGCTGATCTATCACCGCGGAGCCAGTAGACGGTGAGATGTACTCTGGGCCACGGGAAATGGAAATGAACGGATTAAATTAATACAGTCTGTAGGTAATGTCTATCACTGTGAATACGTATCAATTATCAGAATACATGTAGGTTGGAAATGTTATAGACTACTTCCTAGTATATCGCATATGTTCTGTACGGTTAGACAACCTCCGTGATCTTGTGGATAGAGCGTCTGCCCAGAGAGCGGAAGTCGGGGCTTCGATACCCGGCTGCGTTAACCCAAAGTGAGTGAGTATGGTTTTACGCCGCTTTTAGCAATATTCCAGCAATATCAAGGCGGGGGACACTAGAAATGGGCTTCACACATTGTACCCATGTCGGGAATCGAACCCGGGTCTTGGGCGTGACGAGCGAACGCTTTAATCACCAGGCTACACGACCGCCCGCGTTAACCAAAAGACGTTAAAATATGGTACTTGTTGTTACCCTGCCTTGTGCTCGACATTGTGTGGATAAAACAAGGGCCGGTTAGCTCGGAGTCGGTGTACTTTGTTGGGTAGCCATGTTGAACTGCGGCATGGTATTTCAGTGGATTAGCACTATAATACACGTAAATACATTTAAATGCAATAATTTGGAATGCAACGTGAAACTCCATTTCACTTCACATCACCGGAACATGGAATTCTATAAAGAAATGTACAGTGAGGGAATAATGATTGTTTTACGCGGCTCTCAACCAACCATCCCCATGCCTAGTGAAACTTCATTAATCCAGACGGTACCGTTTCAGTTGATTGTCGAAAGTCCGGATTAACGAATCGTTGCCCTTTTCAAAAGAAAGTATACCGAGTTTGCTTTTTATGTGTTTAAAAATTGACAAAAAGGTGTTAATATGTTGACGAGAGATTAACCATTGCTCTTCCTGCAACAGTTTGTAAAAAGATATCTGTGGCCGTTTTTATTTGTGTAAACATAAATTGGTTCAATGAAGACCTGGGTAAGACATATATTTGCCACCACATGACCCCTACCATTTTTTAAATGTAAATTTGTGTCGAAAAAAAGCAAATTCATTGATTTTCAAACATAAGATGTCAAAGATACCCATCAGCAATTGTGAATTATGCGATTTTATTTTAATATTTTAATGTTTAAATCAAATTATATATTTAACAATAAAACCATGTAGAAGTATACGTGTTGTGCTGTCATAGCGCCAAGCACACATTATTTATGTGATTGTGCCATCGATAGAGTGGTTCCATGTTCAAGGGTCCCGGGGCGGTCGTGTAGCCTAGTGGTTAAAGCGTTAGCTCGTCACGCCAAAGACCCGGGTTCGATTCCCGCCACGGGTACAATGTGTGAAGCCCATTTCTGGTGTCCCCCGCCGTGATATTGCTCGAATATTGCTAAAAGCGGCGTAAAACTGAATTCACTCACTCACTCAAGGGTCCCGATATGGTCATTCGTGTACACACCTGATGCTTGGATCCTAGATAATTAAATATCAGTGATAAATGTCTACATACCAGGATGAAGGACAGGATGATGAGCGAGTGAGGGAATAAAGTTTAGCACCCCTTTACAAACAGTATTTAAGATATATCACTGTCTCAACTTGTAGGGGGAATGTCCAAAGTGATGCAGGTCTCAGAAGTTCACCTCCTTCGGTGAAACCCACGAGCGTGGGCATGGTGCTGACAGCTTGGTAATCACAAGCGTAGCACAAATGAGTGATTTTTTGTTTGTTGGTTGGTTAACGCCGCATTCAGCAACATTCCAGCTACATGACGGCGGTCTGTGAGTAATCGAGTCTGGACGAGACAATCCGGTGCTTGACATCATGAGCATCGATCCACGCAATTGGGATACGATGACATGCATGAACCAAGTCAGCGAGCCTGACCACCCGATCCCGTAAGTCGCCTCTTACGACAAGCACAGTCACCTTTTACGGCAAGCATGGTTGCTGAAGACCAATTCTACCCCGGAAACTCACAATATTGCGTAATAACATTAAAACTGACATATCAGCTACCCCAACGACCATTGATGTGAAAGAGACATTGCTTGATATGAAAAGGTCCCTCATCATTGAACTATATACACTTCCAACACTGATGCCTGGATGATTTGGTGAAACTCTAATGTATTCACTCATTACGAATAATGCGTCTGGATGTTCCAACTGGATGCTGACAATGACAGGTAATTTGGACCCATGTCCCTAATTAATTACACCGTCAACCTCCTCAGCGGTTACAATAGTCATGAGAACCAGTGTGTGGATGGTCTTATCCTTCTTGACGAGCAAGAAGCCGTGGTAGTGACAACGCTAATGCCTCCTCATGTGCAGTCGATTTCCGTCTTGACCAAAAAGGCTTAAAGACAAGAATACGACCATTCAGTGGTTACGGCCTCTACTCCTTAAGGTTTCGTTGATTGGCAGATGCTAGAGATAGGTCCCCCAGGCTCTTGGCGTCAAGGGGCGGTCGGGTAGCCGAGTGGTTAAAGCGTTCGCTCGTCACGCCGAACACCCGGGTTCGATTCCCGACATGGGTACAATGTGTGAAGCCCATTAAAGGTGTCCCCCGCTTGATATTGCTGGAATATTGCTAAAAGCGGCGTAAAACCATACTCATTCATTAATTCTTGGCGTCAAAATCAAAAACCAATAAGCAACGTATGTGTAAAGACTATGATGATGATGATGATGATGATGATGATATGTGTATTCATTGGATTAATACAGATGTACAGTATATCATCATATTTATATTTTAAGATGCCTGGAGCTTGATGTGTTTGTTTCTTGTTTTGTAATTCTGAACAAGTCCCCACTGGTTAGATTTCGTCCCGAGTCACCTATGTTGGTCGTTAGAGTCCACTTAGCTATCGGGTGGTCAGAACGATGACTTGACTGATTTATTTACCGACCGTCGTCATACAGCTGGAATATTGCAGAGTTGGATTACGTTTTCCCGATCGTAGATTCAAGAGTTAAAATACGTTTTTAAATAATAAACCTCAATTTGGTTGAAAAACATAACTTAGCCACAACACGATACAGCGTGAAACGTCAACGAGGAATGGAGTAGACAGGGGGTATGGATCAGGTGCTTCTTTTCTTCATATGGTAATATGTTCGAATCGGATGTGTCGAACTTCGGATAATTCGAACACTTTTCGATACAACTAATCTAATCTAATGCACCTAATGTACTGTCTTATTCCGATCTATTAATGGGGAAACTATCAACATCACATAGAGCGTGTCTTCGGTGGACTTAACTAAGCTTTACATCAGTGTTTCTTTGTTTTGACGTTGATAGGGTGATTTATGAAATTCAACCATTTTACCGGTATGGGTAAGGAGACCATTGCAAGAATTTGCCTCCACATGATGTGTAAAAGACAACATAAGCTGATCCATGTACCTTTTGTTTGTCTGTGAGGCCTTCTTTACAACCTGTTATTTTTGTGTGATTATTTTGTGTTAACGCAGTTTTGTACAACGGTTTAGTTATATTTTAGTTTATCTTGTTACCGATCACAATTAGAGCAAATCTGGGATTAGAATCGGGGCCTAGTCATCAGTTCCCGACGTAGCTAGGGGAGGCAACTCTTTACAGTGAAACTCGGCGCTTTTGACGAATGGACTACCTGCGCAAACTTTTGGCAAATCTGTGCATACTATTTATCTTGACGTATATCTTCACAAATCTTTTCTTCATATCAATTGAACTCATAACAGTCAAAGAAATGATTTCGCTAGCGTATTAATCAAACGTTTTTTCACAAATATTTAATCCCATTTTTCTTTCAGGAAAAAGTGGCTTTATACCCTGAATGTCTTAGTCACCACTCACAGTTTATAAAATACCATCTCCCTTTTTTTCTAAGGCCTTTGGGAAACTCTGGATGAACATATACTCAAAAGAGTCACATTCTCAGACTCAAGGGAAAAACATTTGAATACATCCTCTAACTACTCTGTATGACGTCTGTAAAACGCAAAGCCGCTTTCTTGAGACTTTAAGGTTTTCAACTACCCAGGTTTCTTTTTAACCATACATCAATTTTTGACGTTGATGGCGACATTCTGCGGGCTTCGCGAGTCAAGCGGATGAGCCGTTTCTTAGGATGAATTCGTTAAAGAAGAATGCATGCATTATAAAGATAGGTTTCTGTCGTGATGAGATTAAGTTTGACAGGTGTGTCTCTCCTGGATGGCTACGGGTATAGAAATAGACTGGTCTTGAAATTTTGAACGCACATGTTCATTTAAAGGAAACTAGGTTTTGGTTCAAGGAATTGAGGTTCAAAGATTTATGTGTTTGAGATGTTTTTCTTTGCTACTTTTTGAATTACATTAACGCGTTTTGAAATGATACATCTTCCTTAAGTTTTATGTTTGTTCTCATTACATGCAGTGTGAGTGAGTTGGGTCTAACACCGCTTTTAACAGTATTCAAGTTATATCACGTCGTGTCAGCTTAATGTGGGAGGAAAGCCCGAAGTGATGCAGGTCTCAGACGTTTACCACTTCGGTGAAACCCAAGAGCACGGGTATAGTGCAGACAAACCTAGAAACATAATCGGGGCGAACCGGGATTCGAACCCCCAATCATAGGATTCTGGCTTGCCCAAGGGACGCAACTCTCCACAGCGAATCGCGGCGCTTTAGACGACTGGGCCACCCGTGCCCCAGGATCAATATTGAGGTGTCACTGACATAATCCGCCTGAACATGCAGAGCGACAGGGATAACTGCACAGGAAGGCTGACGATAGCAGGTTATTCCAATTGGCTTCTAAGCACCAAGCCTACAACGCGGTTATTTCTTGGTTTCTGTACCTGAATATATACGTTACAAGACAATAAATTACGAGTTTACATAATAGTTCCCTGAATGATAAACAAGCTGCCCCTATCCACACGGACGCTTCACTAAAGAAGATTCGCATATCTCTTTTACCTTAACTTTGAGATACAAAAATGAACTATTTCCTACACATGTCCAATTTCGGAATATTTTCATGTTCCGAGATTGTACTATCAAGCTTACGATTTTTATTAAAACATATTAACATTTTTCGTGAACAATCTTGGAATATTCTCATATTGCAATGACGCATTCTCATTCTAAATTTATCAACAGATTGAAGAAAATCTTAAGGTATCTTTATCCTATGGTTGTGGTAAAGTTCTCATTGATATCCATGTCTTCATGTACTAAGCTTCTGAGATCTTCCGGGAAAGATAGACTTCTCCTAAATCCGTTGATCTACGCGTCTGTCGGACCAAAAAATGAATCATCTCAGGTTTTACCTCATTGTGTATTTATTTTACAATGTCTCTCGTTATAACCGTCTGCTTCTTCAGACCCAGCTCTCCTTGATCAGATTGATTCCTGTCACGAAAGACCGCATACTTGTGGTCAGTCACCGCCGTCTGTCGTCTGCTCACCTTCAGCTCACGTCTGCCGCGGTTCGTAATGACAGCGTCAAAACTACGATTATAGTACACAGGACTTTTACATTTTTCTATACACATTTGGCTCCAACGGTATGCTATCGTTAACACAGTTTGTAGATTAAGACGACACATACGTGCATTCAAATGTCCGTTTTGCACTGGAAGCTGCGATTTGTAAGTTCAACTGAAAAGTTGATAGCGTCGGGCGCTATCGTGTGGCGCTGGCTATGTCGGGAATTGAACCGATTGATCACGATCTGCAGTGCAGATTGGGAACGGAATTTAGTTTAGTTTAGAAGCGAGTAGTAGTTTTACGTCCGATTTAATCTTTTAGTAACACGCAGGCGGAGCCTAACGCCGAACGCGGGAATGGAATCAGGGACCTGTCGCAAACTGGTTGACACGTTACCCACTGGGCTATCCTACGCCCGCTTTGTGGTCAAAGCGTTAAGACCTATGTTGGTGTCACGACATTGGTTCAATGTGTGATAGCCTCTCTTGGTACCCGTGATTATTACGGTCACTTCCCTTGTTCTCGCGCATGTGCTTTATGCAGTGCCTATTATCACTCAATCCATATTGTTGTTTATCGGTGGTTATGTACCAAAGGCATGGAGAAAGATAGCTGAAAATAATGTTTTGCTTGATGTCAGTTCCATTTTTGAGGATGCATGAGATAATCTTACGTCTTTGCTTCCCGCTATCACCTGTCACCCCCGTCCCATACACACATCCCAGTTTGACTGTTCCTGCTATCGCACCCAGTTTGACTGTTCCTGCTATCACCCCTGGTTTGACCGTCCCTGCCATCTCCCCGGTTTGATTGTCCCTGCTATCGCACCCAGTTTGACTGTTCCTGCTATCACCCCTGGTTTGACCGTCCCTGCCATCTCCCCGGTTTGATTGTCCCTGCTATCGCACCCAGTTTGACTGTTCCTGCCATGGCACCCAGTTTGATTGTTCCTGCTATCGCACCCAGTTTGACTGTTCCTGCTATCGCACCCAGTTTGACTGTCCCTGCCATCTCCCCGGTTTAACTTCTTCTATCACCCCCGGTTTGACTGTCCCTGCTATCACCCTTGGTCTGACTGTTCCTGCTATCGCACCCAGTTTGACTGTTCCTGCCATCGCACCAAGTTTGACTGTTCCTGCTATCGCACCCAGTTTGACTGTTCCTGCTATCACCCTCGGTTTGACTGTCCCTCCTATCACCCCCGGTTTGAATGTCCCTGCCATCACCCCCGGTTTGACTGTCGCTGCTATCACCCCCGTTTTGACCATTCCTGCTATCACCCCTGGTTTGACCGTCCCTGCCATCTCCCCGGTTTGATTGTCCCTGCTATCGCACCCAGTTTGACTGTTCCTGCCATCGCACCCAGTTTGATTGTTCCTGCTATCGCACCCAGTTTGACTGTTCCTGCTATCACCCTCGGTTTGACTGTCCCTGCCATCACCCCCGGTTTGACTGTCCCTGCTATCACCCCCGTTTTGACTGTCCCTGCTATCCCCCCTGGTTTGACTGTCCCTGCTATCGCACCCAGTTGACTGTCCCCGCTATCACCCCCGGTTTGACTGTCCCTGCTATCACCCCCGGTTTGACCATTCCTGCTATCTCCCCTGGTTTGACCGTACCCTCCACCCCCCCACCCCCCCCCCCCCCCCCCCCACACACACACACACACCCCACCCCCCACACACACACCCAAGGATCCGGGGACAGATAGGTCCCAATCATCCTTTGTTTGCCATACAGCATCGGTTGAGAAAGGGTGCGCTGGTGGTTTGCTTCGTTACTCGTACCGTCTTGACGTCAACCCAGGTTTCCTGACCGCCTTCCAGAGTACGGAGGCAAGTGGTTCGATCCCTTGCCCGCGTCATACCAAGATAGTACGTGTTGTTATCCTGCCTGGCTCTCGGCATTGAGGTATCTTGCCTCACTTCACCTCACTCCAAACCACCTCACCTACCTAAACTCATCTCACACCACCTCACATCGCATCACCTTTTTTCGCAACTCGTGTGTTTCGAAAAAGAACCTCTCACAACTTTTTGGTAACATTTTTTGCAAATTATTTATTTGCTGTATTTATCTTATTTAAGGTATTTTGATATAGTATTTACATTTTATTATAATGAAATGAGAGTGCTCAAATCAAAATGAGTATCCTGCCCATAAAGATCCGGGGTAGAATTGGTCTTCAGAAAGTCATGCTTGCCGTAAAAGGCGACTATGCTTGTCTTAGGAGGCGACTAACGTGATCGGGTGGTCAGGCTCGCTGACTTGGTTGATGCATGTCATCGTATCCCAATTGCTGAGTGCGGTGGTAAACAACAAACAAACAAACAAATCAAAATGAGAATCACTTGGCATCACACATGTTGTTATGATGATGGTCGAGGTAACATTTCAGTCCATGACGTAAAAGGTGTTACTGCCAGCGTTCCCCGACAGAATCCTGCAGAGTATCCCATTCTATTATTCCTCTAATACGATCTTCCCAAGAAATCTTTAGACCAAATTCACTTTTCACATTGACTGAAACCATTGACAATGCACTAACCGGATCGCAAACCTATCAAGGGCAGGTCAACATCAGTACCCAACTAAGTTAGGAGACGTGGCCCCTAGTTCTTTGATAACTATTATCCGTGAGCCTCAACGCCGGAGATTATGTAACAACACTTCCGTGAGGAAAGTGCCAGATTTCCTCATTCGTGACCACTCGTCTCATTCCGAGACAAGCCGAACGGTCACCACTCGTGTCATTCTGAGGCAAGCCGAATGAAGACTCGTACGTATACGCCTCTCGTGTCCATTTTATCAACTCAGTTACTTTGTTGTGCAAAAGGGCTTAGAAATGGTCAACTTGTTGGACCCTCTATACAATATTGATAATTATAAGATAAATCGCAAATAACAATGCAGAACGAAGTGTGGTGTATTTTGCGATAAAACATTGTTCTATCATGACGTCAGCATGATGACGTATATTGGACGACGTTATATTTGAGAGGGGAATGTCTCGTGAGTTGTTCCCCATAGATGTAGCTGGGCAACGCGAATAAACGCGATGGTCGAACGATCGCATCCATGAGACATATGACAATCGGTACTGGGACAAAAAGGACGTGAGGATTGTGAGAATATGCTGGAAATACCCACCTGTACATAATATGGACTCGTCCGATATTGCTGGAGTCGGAATCTACTGAGGGGGTCGGCGTTATTTAAATACTGGTATTATTGTTAGCTTGTACATTTTATCATCATTCTTAAAGAGGCTGACTGGGTACACAATGCTGTATAATGTTGCGCCCTTCATTGTTTATTCTCCCTGTGTTTTATTGTACGACAAACAACTCCCACTGGTCGCATATTTCTCAAGCAAAACATGTCAAAGAGGATCAAAGTACGTATGACCATACACGCAATTTGTTTGGTTTGTCATATGATCTCACACACCATTGATCCATTGATCCGCCCGTGAGGTGAGGTGGGGTTGGGTGAGGTGAGGTGAGGTTGGGTGAGGTGAGGTGAGGCTGGGCTGAACGTCGCGTTGAGGATTATTGCCCTTATGTAGTAAGCGCACGTGTGTTTCCCAGTCGTCAACGTGTGTATGTCTTTGTAACTTTCAGCGTCCAGGCCACTTCATTGCTTCGTGAATTGTTGGTCACGATTCTATTGCCACTTAAGTATGTTTCCCAGAGGGTTTAAAATAAATTTTGAGTGTTCAAAACCGAAATGTAACATACTAATATGGTGCTATGAACATCCACGTGGTACTGAAAATTGACATATTATTCATAATACACAGTAAAGCAGAGTAAAGTGTGAATGTTCAATGTAAACTTTCTTTTGCCCGACAGTTAGTCAAACATATTATCTAGGCGAACATACATACAAAACACTGTGGACGCCTCTACTTGATGGTATTAGATACCAACTGGATGAAACAATTACACGTGTTGCTGATGTGTCATGTATGTATCAGGCACCATGCCGACATGCTGAAATAAACACGCCCACATGTTGAAATATACATGACAGGTGAACAGCAGCAGGTTGATTCTGCGCGACATGCCGTCTATGTCGGACATGCAACTGATATTGATGATGCAATTAATACACACAGAAGGGCGATGCACCTGCCGCTTGGTGACCTACACTCTTAAAAAAAGAAACGCATAGTTAAAAAATAAGGATATTTATTAAGTGGATGTAAAAGTAACTGCACAGAATATGCGTGAACACAATCAAAAGATATTAGACACAGTGATCGAAAAAAGCATTGTCAGCATTGCCAGCATTGTCAGCATTAATTCAGTCATTGCACATGTGTAGCCACAAGGGGGCGTCATGGTCAGTACCTGGTCACACCACCTCTTGCAGCCGTCACTGCTCGACACCTCCTTGGCACAGATTGCACAAGTCGTCGGATTTTTTCGTGGGGAATTCTTCGCCATTCCTCCTGTAACGCTGGCGAGTTGTGCCGGTTTGTGGGGACGCTGGTGACGTTGACGGACGCGTCGATCAAGTTCGTCCCACAAATGTTCAATCGGGTTGAGATCAGGCGATTTGAACGGTCATGGAAGGACATTGATGTTCTCATTAACAAGGAAATTAACTGTTGCACGTGCTGTGTGGGGCCGAGCGTTGTCATGTTTGAACAGCTCCCTCTGGCGGTCCAATGTTGGGAGGAGGTGAAGACGCAGAATTTGGTGTATGTATCGGTTTGCTGTAAGATTGCCCTGGACAACTACTAACTGTGATCTACCCGTGTAGGATATGGCTCCCCACACCATGACACCCCCTCCACCAAATCGGTCCACCTGTCGAACGCAGTTCGGCGCAAAACGTTCATGTCGACGTAGGTATACACGTTGTCTTCCATCCCGTCGTTGAAGAAGAAAACGTGACTCATCCCTGAACCAAACCCGAGGCCAGTTCCTGAGATACCATGCCTGTACTCTGTTGCACCACCGGACACGTCGTTGACAGTGTAGACGTCACAATACAGGTCCAACTTTTGGTTGTCTCGCTCGAATTCCCACTTCCCTCAGACGATTTCTGATGGTTTGTTCGGAAATTCTTTGCATACCAGGCACTTGTCCTGCAGTGTCCGTTGATGTAGCAAATCGATTCCGAAGGGGATGCAACCGGATGTACCGATCCTGAGCAGGGGTGGTCACTCTTGGTCTTCCACTTCTGGGATGATCTTGAGTCGAATTAGTGCGGGTATATCGATCCCATAGTCGAGAAGTGTCTTGCAACGGCAGACTGGGACTCCCCTGCTTCCAAACGTCCAGTGGCGATATTTCGGACAGTTGCAGTTATTCTTGGCATTTTTTTTTATCTCCGTTCATGTCAGAAAATTCGTAATGAACTGATGAATTTTGTACGGTCTTTTATAGTCAGTGCCTCTACTCTTGTTTCCAACACTTTGCACGTGCATAGTCCTGAAAACCTTTTCTGAAAGCAATTTCCGTACATCCTTTGCATTTTTGCTGATAAACGTTTGCGAAAAACATTTTGAGATGTGTTTGCGCGCAATGCACAGCAAACATGACATGATTAACAGGAATCAAATATGAGAATTGTCTCTATGACGATTGCTGGGGGAAAAAATCTAATTGGAATTCTCCAAACACATATGCGTTTCTTTCTTTGAAGAGTGTATTACCGTGGATTGTGGTACACCATGTGATCAGTCGCTGAGAGTTTACAAAACTGCCTATAAACACTTGTGAAAAACCAGAAAAACCGACCGAATCGAATCGGTTGATTGATGTGACCCTGGAAAATAAAATACAATGTATCTGAGGTTTGATATGTACTCATGTGTATTTGTTTGTTGTTTAACGCCACACTCTGCAATACTCCAGCTATATGACGGCAGTCTGCAAATAATTGAGTCTGGACAACGATATTCCAGTGACTGACATCATGCATGAGCATCGATCCACGTATTTGGGAGACGATGACATGCATCAACCAAGTCAGCGAGCCTGACCACCCGATCCTGTTAGTTGCCTCTTACGATATTTACTCATGAACAAAAGCCAACTAGGTCTGAGTACGTTGACAATGGGATTAACAGTTGTGAAGATCATGTTGTTTACGCCTGTGTCACGCTGATTGGATGCTTTCATGAAACTGGAAAAATTGACGACTATTAATAAAAAGTGATAGACCAAGCTTATTTAAACACACGTCTGAACGCTAACAGCCCATGTACGTACGTGCAATACATGTCAAGAAACAGTCAATGTGGCTATGAAATGGTTCATTCAAGATGCAAGTACTTTTGGAAGTTGAAAATGCGACGTTTTATCTCTTGTTGTCTGCGTGACGACTGAATAATGACGAATAATAATGAATAATAATGTAGGTCAGTATCAAACATTATTAATCAAGAATTTAACACGTTGGGTCTGAGACAATGTCTTTGGACGTCAAGATCACTCAAAATGGTGGGGTGAAATCTAGTAAGCTCACGTCAAGATTACATCACTATATAAGCAACGTGCATGCACGTGTGTGTGTGTGGCTGCTTGTACTTTTTACCTCCTTTCTTATGACGCGGCCCAGGAATCGAACCAACGACCTTGAGGCTCTCAGGTCAGACGTTCTATCAACTAGACCACGAAGACGGTCCCCACGGGGTACGTAAAATAAAGTATAAAGTAAAGTATTATTGTCACACAGATGCTATTTGTTTGGAAATCTTAAACCAATTGTCACACTGTCAAAAGTTTGACACGGAAGTAACATGGAGTGGGTGAGTGAGTATGATTTTACGCCATTTTTTAGCAATATTCCAGCAACATCACGGCAGGGTACACCAGAAATGGGCTGTACACATTGTACCCATGTCGGGAATCGAACCCGGGTCTTCGGCGTGACGAGTGAACGCTTTAACCACTAGGCTACCCGAACGCCCCTGAAGTAACATGGAAATAACAATGCTGGGCGACACTGCGTGTGGGTGGTGAGCGGGCTTTATGTGGGTGGGGATATGTGATAGATTAATCAAGGACGTTTGTCAGTTCACACATTCCTGCAGCACCCCAATTCAAACCCAGCAGTCCCGATACAGTCGCATCCATTATTGCTGCAACATTATGCAATGACACGGGGACATGTGGTGTGCGGTCGAATGTACCGTATTTAAAATCATGATGAATTTGTTCACTCATCAATACGAAGGCCCGGGTTTGATTCCCCACGTGGGTACTATGTATGAAGCCTATTTCTAGTGTCCTCCGCCGCGATATTGCGGATATTGCTCACAGCGGCAATCTAATGAGCGAGTCACAGCTTTGAACAGCACTGCTAAAACGACTAAACTGCACGTGTTTCAGCAAAACCAGGTTTTCTTCCGCTTCGCAGCACATAGTTGAGATCACATGGTTAAAAAGGTGTTAAAATAACAACGACAAAACCATTTCCATCATTATAACAAATCCGACGTGACGACCCGTGAAGATCCGGGGTAGTATAGGTCTTCAACAACCCATGCTTGTCGAAAGAGGCGACTGACGGCATCGGGTGGTCAGCTGGTTCGTTGACTCGGTTGATGCATGTCATCGTATCCCAAATACGTGGATCGATGTCGATGATGTCAATCACTGATTACCTGGCCCAGACTCGATTATCTACAGACCGCCGTCATATAGCTGTGAGGCGTTAATCAACAAACAAAAAACAAACAAACATAAGAAATCCATTGTACGATTCCGACTGTATCATGAACATGTGTTTATGAATCACAATCATATAGTGATGATACCAGGTGTTCATGAAAAGGTGAGCGTATCCTGCCCACCAGTATCAGCTGTCACAAACACATGCAAATACAAGTCAAGTGTTCACATAAAGAAAGGGAACATATGGCACAAATCATAATAGGAGTCTGCATCAGACATACTATTGTCACTGATGCGTCGGGGGGCATGGGTGGCCCAGTCGTCTAAGGCGCCGCGATTCGCTGTGCAGAGTTGCGTCCCTTGGACACACCAGAAACCTTTGATTGTGGGTTCGAATCCCGGTTCGCCCCGATTATGTTTCTAGGTTTGTCAGAAGTGCTAAACGTCTGAGACCTGCATCACTTCGGGCTTTCCTCCCACATTAAGCTGACGCGCCGTGATATAACTGGAATACTGTTAAAAGCGGCGTTAAACCCAACTCATTCACTCACTCTATTATGCGTCGGGGGCGGTCGGGTAGCCTGGTGGTTAAAGCGTTCGCTCGCAACGCCGAAGATCCGGGTTCGATTCCCGACATGGGTACAATGTGTGAAGCCCATTTATGGTGTCCCCCGCCGTGAGGTTGCTGGAATATTGCTAAAAGTGGCGTAAAACCATACTCACTCACTCACTTATGCGTCGAATGTAGAAGCGCCATCCACACGTCTACCGTAAAACCTTTTGAAACTTTACCGAGGCCTTAAATATTGTACCCGGATCTCCTACGGTCTGCATGACGTAACACATTTACGCAATGCATGAAGGTTGGAAGATATTTAAACGATATGAACACTTTACCCTTTCCGTAAGCTGTGATAGGTAATTGTGTAATGTGCACTACCTTCAACAAGTACTAAATAGCCGACACTTGGCTACATTAGGGGCGCGACGAGCTCGGGTACGTGTGCATATCACCACCCACTACAAGATGGCGACGCCTTGTACCTGCAGGCTGAATGTATCTTAATGTTCCCCTCAGACACAGCTAACAGGATCTTGGAGAGGAGGGAATTAGTTACCTTGTTACCTTGTTTTTTCCGGGGGTGATCTCTTACTGCAGAACCACAGCAAGTGGAGACTGGTCGATGACGAGCTGGTGAAGGCGAATAAGAGATGTTGTTGTTTTAAGTGTTCAAGAGGTCGCCTTCTGCCTTAGCAATTTCGACTGACCTGTCCCTCTTTGGGACTCATGTTTGTGAGAAGGGTACACAATTTTAATTGCAATTTTATTATTCATAGAATTTCTGTTTTTGTATTGATATGATTTCTATTTTCGTATATTGATATGATTTTATTTTTATTTGTGACCGAGTCTGAGGCGTGAGATGGCTATTTCAACTTCCTTTTCATTTGAGTCCGAATATGTTTTTTGGTGGATCTTGGGTTGAATTGTGTATAGCCACCCAGTAGATGAGAAAGACGATGCTGCTAGCTCGGCGCCGTGCACACCATGATGTCCCGAGACACGTGAGCAGCCCGTATCTTCTGGCTGGAGCACGGATTCATATAACAGTTATATTGAGCCGTGGCGGGAGTAAAATTGCATTCTGCCGATTTCGGTTCCAATTTAGAGAAGTGTGTAAAGCTTTAGAACGTGCACTTGGATATCACTGGAACAAGAAGGGTTTGTGATTACTATCGACTTTTATCTAGATGTTCGTCAATCATCGTCATTCCTTCGTACATTTCACCTTTCAACCATCTAATATAGATGGATCATTGTTGAAATACCTGTCAACCAAATGTCATGTGAATGTACATACTTGTATACAACAGTTTACATGAGTACTTTACAGATACGAAGAAAATTAATCTAATACGTACTGTCCTTTATCATTTATTGAATTCGATTTCGTATTAGTGCAATTCAAATAGACGTTGATATATGAGAAAGGCCACATTTTTGCAAGGGGCACGAGAGGCCCAGTCGTCTTAGGCGCCGCTATTTGCTGTGCAGAGTTGCGTCCCTTGGACACACCAGAAGCCTCCGATTGTGAGTTCGAATCCCGGTTCGCCCCGATTATGTTTTTAGGTTTGTCGGCATCATATCCATGCTCGTGGGTTTCACTAAAGCGGTAAACGTCTGCACCTCTTCGGGCTTTCCACACACATCAAGCTGACATATATCACTGGAATACTGTTAATACGGCGTTAAACCCAAATCACTCACTCACTTTCTTGCAATGTAGATCTATCATCAGATGCAACATGTCTTCGTAATAGTTTTTTCTACATTCGAAATATACGCTGTCAGCCTCCTTCGTTGTGATGTTGCTGGAATATTGCTTAACGCGGCGTACAACCATAATTATTCATTCACTCACTCTAAGGCGCCGTAAATGAATATGCAGTGATATGCCCTTTCTCTGCTGTTCGATCAATCTGTTTATTTCGTAAAGAGGCCACCGGCCCATTTTTGTACAGGTTTCAATTTTTAAAGTTGCTTTTTTAAGTAATAATTGAATATTACTGTAAACGCGTTTCTCTCTTTTCTTGAGAACTAGATAAATTTAGCTTTGTGTTTTAATAAAACAGGGTTAGGACTAGATGTTTTCTTTTGTATGATGTTCGTACAAATGTTTTTGGCAAAGTAAGGATCATATAAAATGGATATTCACAAATAAAGTGTCATTTTGTTTCAAATATGTTTTTTTTAATACAAAGTGGACATCTTGTTTGATCAAATTTGCGTGTCTACAAGTGCGTGTCTTTGTGGCGTTGTTTAAGCAGTTCTATAAAAAGCATCCAAAAGCTCAAAACCATATTCTGACCATATTTCTCCCAAACAATTAAGAATTGGCTTTCACTATGTGTGACGCCCCTGGAGTATGAACAGTCATAGAGTGAGGTCCTGTATGAACGTCGGAGCTAGCTTATAACGTTATATATCCCTATTTATGTATGTGAGTGAGTGAGTTGGGTTTAACGCCGCTTTTAACATTATTCCAGTTATATCAGGGCGTGTCAGCTTAATGTGGGAGGAAAGCCGATGCAGGTCTTAGACGTTTACCACTTCGGTGACTTTGTTGACAAACCTAGAAACATAATCGGGTCGAACCGGGATTCGAACCCACACTCATAGGTTTATGGCGTGCCCAAGGGACGCAACTCTGAACAGCGAATCGCGGCGCCCTAGACGACTGGGCCACCCGTGCCCCCTTTATTTGTTATCGACGGGTGTATACACAATTTCGTTCAGTACGTGTGACTTCATGTTTCCACTGACAACCATACAACAACCAGCTACATCACTGAAGAAAATAGTTCCTCTAAACCTGAGAAGATATAAGTGTACGCATGCTCCAATTGTTCGACAGTAACATCTTTTGTAGTTTGCTTGCAACAAAAAAGATTCAAATAATATCATCATAAGATGAAAAAGGTCTGCTAAGAACTACATCAGTGCTTCAATTATACTACAGTGCGTCAAAATACATTTACGTACAGGACGTCAAAATGGCCTACACCGTGAGTGAGTGAGTGAGTGAGTGAGTGTGTGAGTGTGTGAGTTGTGTTTAACGCCGCTTTTAACTGTATTCCAGTCATATCACGTCGTGTCAGCTTAATGTGGGAGGAAAGCCCGAAGTGATGCAGGTCTCGGACGTTTACCACTTCGGTGAAACCCACGAGCACGGGTATGGGGCTGACAAACCTAGAAACATAATCGGGGCGCACCGGGATTCGAACCCACAATCATAGGTTTCTGGCGTGGCCGACACCATGAACGCGTAGTGAATGAACCCATGTTGATTGGGCGTTAGTCATCACTGTCACCTGGCCGAGCATTCAAGGATGATTGTAACAAAGTGTCGAATGGACACTGAAGTAAATAGACTGATGTAGAATGCTGTTGACTGTAGTGTCAGACCAGGTACGGATCTAGTCGATGGTTGGATGTGGATTTCTTCTTTCTATCACTAGATGGGTCGTAGTGAGGACAATCGATCACGGATATAGAGTCACTTTTTCAAGGTATGCAAAAACGCTGAGTTTAAGACTGAAGTGTCGACATGATCAGAAACAACGCTCTTGTGTTTATTTGTTCCTGGGCATTGCCAGGATTATCCAGGAATGTGGATATAGTCCGTCATTGTTTACGTCATTTCATGAATTTACAAATAAAAAAAATAAAATAAAACGTGAAAAACGTATAAATGTGTGTGCATATACTTATGAACCTCAATTTCGCGGTCACGTGACCGACCTCCCGTCCAATGGAAAAGACGTATATCGTGAAAAAGGTCCCATTGAAAATGTATATGACTTTTAAGGCCCGACATGTATGTCCTCTTTCTGCTCTGCTGCATTGGCAAATATAAACTTTGTGATCCAGAATTTCCATGCTGAACAATAACCGTTCCGTGATACGTGATACGTGATACTCTTACAAACCGTAAATACTTTCAGAGAACACAGCCATATGTCCCCTCTAGTGTGGAGTTAACCTCTTTAACATTGATACAAACTCACGGCATTTATCATGGATGAAATGTTCATACTTCAGCTCAGTAACATAATATTGACAGTGTCATTTTTTTGCACTGAAAATTTCAAATCACACATTTATAGGTAAGCCTGAGAATTTAAAAACTTTACACACACTAAAATCTGAATAACCTTCGACGTCTGTAGTGTTGACTTTTTCTGCGCAAACCAGGGACCAGATGATGAAAAGTGGACATCAAAATAATTATAATTTTAAACAGTTTCAAGGTTTTCATTGTTGAGGCGAAATCTTGTCCTCCTTTTCTAAAAGCAATAATTTTACTTTTCATTGACATCATGAGCATCGATCCAGGCAATTGGGATACACTGACATGCATCAACCAAGTCAGCAAGCCTGACCCCCCGATCCTGTTAGTCGCCTCATACGACAAGCATTGTCGCCTTTTACTGCAAGCATGGATTGCTAGTAATTTTAGTAATTAAATTGGTCATTTGGATTTCCCTTTCTTGTAAATAGGCAACATAACACCTTACGTCCATTCACAGTGGATATATACCGCTATATTCAATATCATTATAACAAGTAATAACCTGTCTAAACAACATACAGGTGTATTAGTATACAAACTCTGCAGATATGCCAGAAATCCCTGGGTACCTGCCAAGTTTCATTTCCTTAATATCAGCAATCAGTTATTAAGCAAAGATATGAGAGTCCACGGCAGAATCATCTGTTGAATTGTCAGTAACTTCATCAGGTAACGACTCTACAAGGTGACACGCCCACTCATGTTTTTTGTCCGTGTATTTTAAAGATTGTTGAAAGTGTTTTATAGACAAACACATAGGTGAGGTGAGGTAAAAATAGGGTTTAACGTCGCGTTCAAGATTATTGCACTCATATAGCGACGTGCATGCACGCGCGCGCGCACACGTGTGTATGTGTGTGTGAGCGTATACTAGTCCGGGCTAATGCCGATTTTATAGTGCAAGCACACTGAGATACCATGCCGCAGTTCAGCATCAATACCACACTCAGACACAGACTCCGAGCCGACCAGTCCTAGTTTTAGCCCCTTAATGCCGAGCGCTAGGCAGGGTAACAAAAAGTACCATCATTTGACGTTTTGACCATTAGACCATTTTTGTAATGACGCGGTCTGTTTGTAGATAATAAATACATTTTTCTTTTTACGGTCACCCAAGTATGTTTAGTATTTGCTCTAGAATAGGCTTAAAACTGTATTCACTCATTCACTCTAAGGAACCGTAAATGGATATGCAGTGACCTACCCTATATCACACCAGGGGAGGGGAAAGGGGGTTCACACATTCAACTCATTTGGGGACTCGAACCCAGCTTGAAACAACTCTTTCACCACAAGGCAGCGAATCACTATTTCAGACACTCGTCCACTATTATAGCCCCGTTTTCGACAACGACTGCAGTCGCTTGTAGCGAGGCCGTAGTGACAGCAGCATGGTCAATAGCACTGTCGTGAGTGTTCTGTAGCTACAAGAAACTAGAATGAGTGTGGCGGGTTAGGCGTCCTGAATCTTCGTGTAAGACCAATAACATATTTCCGACACCATACAACCTGGCAGATGAGATTTATGATGTGTGTTCATACGAAGTGACTGAGAAAACGGAAATCCGAATATGTAAAAACAGATGCTTTTCATCCCTTAGCTTTAGTGTGAGGATACCACGTGTGTTGTCAAGGGCGAAAAACAACATATCACGTTCAATGCTTCATCACCCCTGCGTTGCACGCACGAAATATTTCTAAAGCTGAATAATTATAAAACATCAAAAACGCAATTCCTCCCGCCAGAGCATAAAAACTCTAATAGCAGAGTTTATTTATAATGTCAAGAATTGACGTTGCTGTTATCGTCCGTCAATAACACCGTAAGAACGACATGAAAACCCAATCCGGTCATTTTAGACTGGGATTAATGACACCAGGAATCAAGGACAAGGAAAAGCGGAAAGGAACAACTAGATGAAAAAGTCCAAGGTCACGCTGGTTTGATACTCATTCCATTATGTCACGTACATGTACCTTTAAGTTATATCCCTTAAGGTGAAGTAAAACATTGGGCTTATCACTGATAAGCCCAAATATAATTTATATCTTACACAAAACTGAGATACATGTGCAGTCAATTGAATTATGATTCATATAGAATTGGTATAAAAGATCACCCGAACTGTACATGTTCGAATACATGTGAAAATGCATATCATTATCTCATGGAATGTACATTGTTTAGTCATCAGCGTGAAATAATGTTAAACAGCCTTAAAATAGTGTTCATAACACACCTGTTGATGTACACTTACTGTTATACGGCAATGCAGATCACGTTGTTACAGAAAATGAAGTTATATTTAAGGCAGTACAACATTATATATGTACAACTAAAAGATTTGTGTAAAGAACTGTTCATTCAACAATCTCTCTCTCTCTCTTTCTCTCTCTCTCTCTCGCTCTCTCTCTCTCTCTCTCTCTCTCTCTCTCTCTCTCTCTCTCTCTCTCATCTATAGTGTTTTATGTTTTATCCATATATATTGAATTTGAAATTGTGAATTTTTTGTAAATACCAGAGAGAGGGCATTCTAAGTTGGAAGAACTTGTCCCCCAATCCCGATCGCTCCTTGTGAATAAATATGTTTAAATCAGTAAATCACTGATATAGCGACGTGCAAGCACGATCTGCGTGGCTGCTTGAAATACTCAGGACTTGTACCTTGTACTTGTATAGTTCTAGTCCACTGAGATACCATGTCCCAGTTAAACGTAGATTCGTAACTCAGACACAGCCAGCCGACCAGTCCTAATTGTATACTCTTAATGCCGAGCGCCAGGTAGAGTAACAACAAGTACCATCTCGAAAGGTATTTTGGTATGTCGCGGCCAGGGGCTTCAACCACGAACCTTCCACTCTCCGAGCAGACACTCCATCCGCTTAACCACAGAGGCGGTTTCACAGGTACAGAGAAATGGCTTTGCAAATAACAGTAGCCGGGATCATGTCTAATTTGGCACGTGGTCCTGTTCACAGCGCACAGGTCACAAATACGGTGAAGTTAAGCAACGTCGGTCTCGGAGAGTCCTTGGAAGGGTGACCGTGTTTCGGCGGCTTGGCTCCTGAGATTTTCTAGAGCTTCGGTCCTGCCCCACACTGAAGCACATGTAACACATGACAAGAGACTTTGTTCGAATATGGGCCTCTGTTCGCCCAGCAGTGAATGGGTACCCGTTAGGATGAGATGGTGGTTGTTAACCTTCTAGCGCCTAACAGGCAGCTTGGGTTGTATTCTTCCCAGGGAGCTGAGAATGATTCTTAAGTGCACACTGACCGGGGTAATAATAGCGCTTTGAGCTTGCCCCTGTGTGGTGTGGGAATATGTGCAATATAAATTTGATTATTATTATTATTATTATTATTATTATCATAACTGGCTTTCACCGTGGTGATAAAAAAATAATAATCAGCAGATCGTGTTGAATGCGTGTAGGTACATGTACATGTTCTGTTGGTAAACACCACGGATAATAATACATTGCTGGCAATACACAACGAAAGTAACACTACATGCTACGCAAGGGAGCCCTTACAGGAAGAGTACACAGAATAAATACGGAAAATTGCAATAATAAAGACATCTATTCTCAGATTATTGCTCCGCTGGGAGGATTGGTAGTTGAAAAAGACTCAAGGACTATATCTAATGGTTATAAGTCGTTCATACACTTCCTAATGAGTCATATTTCACCGCTTTCTTTGCATCATGCTATTGTATTACACAGAATAAGCTTCGTTAAGACCCATTGAGCGCCAGTTTGTTTTAGTGTTTTTATGCTTCTTAAAAGTTTGATTCGGTTGTTTATTTCATTTGGATCATTAAAATTATAATGTTATCACTTGCGTTGTCTGCGTTATTGCACAATAAGCCATGTCATTATAGCATATAAAGAAGGGATAAGTAATTATTGGATTTTATATCGCCCGTAGAAATGATGTCCACGTCGCGAAGTTGTTGGCTTTGGGAAGGCGATCGGAAGCTTTCATGCAAACCGTAGCTGTACTTGAAGTATGTTGATAGTCTAAGCCATGCCTCCTTTATCTTGGAATGGGCAGTTGGCTGCATAAGACGGAGGGAGGTATAACTCTTATTGTTTACTGAAAACAAAAGTGATGGGGAGGTAGACATTTTCATATCCTGCATCTATCACAAACACATGCAGAGGTAAGTCAATTGTTCGCCTGAAAAAAACAGAGCTGTGACACGCAGACATCAAACGGTGTGTGTGTGTGAGTATGGTTTTACGCCACTTTTAGCAATATTCCAGCAATATCACTGCGGGGGACACCAGAAATGGGCTTCACACATTGTACCCATGTCGGGATACGAACCCGGGTCTTTTGCGTGACGAGCAAACGCTTTAGCCACCAGGCTATACGACCGCCCCCGACATCAAACGGAGCTGGAGCTGCTGGAATATTGCTTGAACAAGAAGTTGAGCTGAGACCAGACACGATAGGGACTAGTGTAATCATAGTACATAGTTGACATTTCATGTCTTGTCGTCTTCAACATTTCACATGATTATTTGAATATTTGAAACATTTTTACCTGAAAATTCGAACTTGAAATTTGAACTTGAAAATTCCAGACGAATTTATCCTACATTTTCAGGTCCAACACAAGCTTATAATACAGTCGGAATCTTTCAAAGGAGGTTTCTTGTAATTTTAGAAAGGATATTGTAATTTTTATTAAATAATTAAGACGAATTTGTAAGATTATAATCTACAAAGGCAATCGTTTTGTTTTTATCTTCCACTTTAGAGTCTTGAATACTCTGTCTTGTGGGTTCGAATCCTGGTTTCTAGGTTTTTCTAGGTTTCTAGGTTTGTCAGCACCATACCCGTACTCGTGGATTTCTTCGAGAAGAGGACAACGTCTCGGACAAGCATCACTTCGGGCTTTCCTCCCACATCAAGCCGACACGCCGTGATATTACTGGAATACTGTTAAAAGCGGCGTTAAACCCAACTCACTCACTCACTCCTGAATTGAAATAATGAAAACGAATTGCACACAATTCGGATATGATCTACAGTGTCTCAGAAAATGCAATATTCAAATGTGTTTGACGGCTTTATACCTTTTACAAGCAAGTTTCTACTTGGAGTGTGGCAGCTAAACTTGCACATACATGTAGCTGAATGTCGTATATGCCGCTTTTAAACGTCAAACAGGGAATACTTAAAATATCACATCTACTTATGCAGGTCGTGTATCTCAACGTCAATGAAAGGGGCCGATATAATACAGTCGTAGTACCTATAAAAACTTATCCACGATCGTGTTACAAAGGCTGTTGGAGCTGAATTTTTTTAACCCAACAATATTTAAATTTTTGTTGGGTTCATTGTAATTCCTGCATTCTGATTAGATGAATTGGTCAAGTGTTATTACATTCATGTCCCAATGAATGAAAAAAAAGCCACGCCCACCGAAACGGGCTACTTTTATTTCTACGGAATGTCGGGGAATCCCAATATTACAGTCCAGGGAATTGCCTTTCTGCTCCCATGTATCGTCATGCACGGGACATTTAGCGAAATTCATGCATATTCATTGTCCAAGCTACCCTTTGAGACGAAAGCCGAGAAGGAATGACACAGCAAACGCTTAGAGACGTTCGCCTGGGTTCCTCAAATTTCATGTCATCGGGTTTCATTTCTCACCCACATTTTTCCAACGGTGTCTTCCAGTTCTGAGGAAACTAATGTTAGCGGTAACTGACCATGTCATTTGAAACAACCACCTTCTCACGGACATATTTGTTCCGGTTCGTTACAGTCTGACTATTGCAGTTATTCTCGCCTCTTGCCTTGATTGACAGGCCCTATGAACTTTGTTTTGATCCTACTCTCCGTTTATTGGCTACAGATTTTGTGGGCGTGTCAAGTTTGTTTCATGTCACGCCACAGTCAGTATGTATTGCTGCACTTGGAATGTTTATCAGTATCGACATTTTTGTCTGCTTTGATATGTACAACTGTTTTTGGTTAATCTATTATAGACAACACGCTAATAGGGCACGCTACGTGTTGCAGTGGTACTTTTACGTCCAAACTTCTACAATGCAGTTGTCATTTCTAATTATTTTTTGTATCATGTATGCAAGACAGCTCTCTGGTCACATGGGTAGGTCAGAGGCTATGCAGTCAGGGTTGTCTTTCTTATAATAATAAAATAAAATAACTGATGCTTTTATCCTAATGTTACGCCAAATAAGAGGTAATGCGGCAGCCTTCTGCTTAAACGTTGGTTCGCCACGCTGATGTCCGGGTTCGATTTCCAGTAAGGGGACATTAAGTCAAGCTTATTCCTCTCCGAGTGATATTGCTGTAATATTTGGGGAAAAAGTCCAGCTCACACACTCTCTTAAATGAATTCATTTCATGACTCTTCGCCATGTTCCATCTCCGAACCAGTTGTGTATCGACTATATATAACTGTTGATTCAGTACAAAGCCAGACATACGGCCTATTTGAAAAAAACCAAAACATTCTTGACTAAGTAGCTACCCACAGGGGATTCGTGGTTAGACTAAGTCACCAGCAACTTATGCTGGTCGTAAGAGGCGATTTTATGGATCGGAAATAAGACTCGCTTAATAAGTTGAAAATTCGTGAATTCCTACCCCGACGGCGTGGAACGTTGCTCATAATATCAATCATTGGTTTGTCTGGTCAAGACGCTATTGCTTACAGGCCGCCGCGAAATAGCTAAATTAGATGAGTGAAGCGTAAACAAGAAACAACGACATAATTGGACGCAAAGAAAGTACTTCCACAAGAACAAAACAATAACTCCTTAAGGTATGTGATGCAGAACTTCAATTAACCCAAACATTCCAAATGGCACTGGCAATAACCGAGCAGCATCAGCGAATGTTGACTATTAAGTTGAAGATAGTGGGGTGTGCTAAGGGAGAACACTTCTGGTGCAATTACAAACTTTATTCTCTTGAGCCTCTAATGTTTTCTACTGCAAACAAAGAGGCTTTCGGACATTATTGCTGAGTTGTTGCTGACATCGTCTTCATTATTCTACATGCAAAAGTGATACTTATATTTTATAAGTATATGGGCTGAACCAACCAAAACCAAAGCCACAATCCGGAAATAAAATAACATAGATTAATCTGTTTTCATTCACCCGACAGCTCTTTTAATTGATTAGATGAATACAAAGGTACAACTACAAACAGCAATGGTTCACTTTATTCAATAATAATTGACGAAATACACTCAATATCTGGCCACTTAAACAGTGACATTCATAAATATTGGTGTTTTTATGCATCTTCGACCTCGGCGAATCTAATTTCACCACGAGCAAGTTTCTCCCTTTCCTTTCATTGTTTTATGTTATTATTTATAATTGTTCCCTTCAGACACCAGGAGCCTCTTAACCATGCCATTGACAATGTAACACAAAAACGTTCGAACCCCGTAGCCCAAAGTAGTTCGGGTCTTAGATGTGTACGGGTATGGTGCTGACAAACCAAGAAACATAATCAGGGCAACCCACCATTATAGGTTTCTGTTAAGCCAAGTAAGCCAAATCGAACAGACCTGTGAAGATCCGGGGTAGAGTAGGTCTTCAGTAACCCATGCTTGCCGTAAAAGGTGACAATGCTTGTCGTAAAAGGCGACTAACGGGATCGGGTGGTCAGGCTCGCTGACTTGGTTGATGCATGTCATTGATCCCAATTGCGTGGATTGATGCTCATGATATTAATCACTGGATTGTCTGGTCCAGACTCAATTATCTACAGACCGCCGTCATATAGCTGGAATATTGCTGAGTGCGGCGTTAATCAACAAACCAACCAACCAACCAACCAAATCGAACATGAAAGATTGGTATATCTCAATATATGGCTTAGCGTAATGGTTAAGGGTCTGGCTGGTCACGCCGATGACCTGGGTTTGATTCCTTATGTGACAATGTGACAGTCCATCTCGTTTGTGGAATGAATAGCATAATGCGGCGTAAAACTACACTCACTCACCAGGTCACACTAACACCTGCATATACATACACTGACACACTTACGAGTGAATCTACTATATGTGTCTATTCTTGCTTAGTGGGAGCAGAGAACCGGTATTTAACAGTAGTGCGTTGTTTGCTCAGGTGTCATATGTTTGAAACATTGAATAGAACATATTCTTCTTGGCACTGAGGAATACGAAATAAGACATAAGAAATGTATAGATTAATTTAAGAAAACCATTCTATTTTCGTAACTCGTACTTCAGAAAATATCCACAATTTCATTAGTTAAATGTAGTTATATTTATAGTTACATTTGCCATAGTGATACAACGTTCATGAGGAATCGTAAACGTTGGTATTTCTTCTCTATATAACAAAAGCAAATAGTCAAAAAATCTATCTATGCAATACGAATTGGCCAAAACACAAAGCATGACGGTTGAAATGCGTGGCTGCAGTACGTTTCGATCTCATAATGAATCCTAAAAAAATAACAATTACCAGAAAGTCTGAATAATCCCCTCACCCATCCAAATCCCAACAGCCCAAGAGGAGACGAGACGATCCTATATCATCACCGCATGTCAGGTATAAGCGCCTAGGAACTCCTCGGGAACATGTTCTCAGCACGGAGAGGAGTCCTCCACGTTTGAAATCTAGGTCTAAAACTAGTCCCAAACATCTTCTATTGGATTCAGCTTTGGTGACATGGCCAGGCAATCTATTCAGTAGGTTGTATGCTGTCAAAGTTGGTAATAATGTGAGACAAGCGCTGGAAGGAGGAACGCTGGGGAAAACGGTTAGCGCCATGGTTACACAATAGATGCTTGCAATATTCTTAACCACTATCTGCTGATGTAGCATTTTCATTGACGGTGATTGGTATTGAAGCATGTTTCGGAATTTCTTTCTGCTATTTATATATTTTTTTCAATTCTAACCTGGTTTGTCTTCGATCGACAGAATAGCAGAAACAACTGACTTATTCATGAACTCCTTTGTTCATGATATTTATCAAATGTCTACACATATATGTTAGTGCCTTGATATGTGTACTCATAATCTCACAAACTTATCAACGGATTGAATTTTCAAAGCATGTGGAGGGTAAGGCTCTTTTCTCACATGTTTATGGTGTTTACACGCCATGGTACTGACGTTAACATAGGAAACATTATCAGAATGACATTATGAACACGCTTTATCACAATACGCAGTTACATACATGCCAAGTCGTCTAAAGCGTCGTGATTTGCTGTGCAGAGTTGCGCCCTGTAGGTATATCAGGATCCTGGGTGCATCTGATTTCGAATCCCAGGTTCGCCCCGATTATTATCATTGGTTTGTGCGATCACCACCATACCTTATCTCTTCTAAGACTAGGATTAATGTGACCGCTCCAGCTTCAAGCAGTACTTCATAACAGTTAATTATATACTGTTCACAGCGGCATTAAACCAAACTTGTGCTTTCACACGTTAGGAAGCCATAATACAATAGGTTCCCAGCAATCTAGATTTTATTGTTCATCATCCGTGACGTCTATATTGTGGATCCGGTGGTCAGGTTCGGAGACTTGGTTGATTGTAACCCGACAACGGGGAAACGTTGTTCATAATGACCACCACGAGTTACCTGGGTCCCGTTCCACAAAGCGATCTACGACTGTCGTAAGCCTATGTTAAAGTATGGTAGTTACAATCATCTTAGCGCTACGATCGCTTTGTGAAACGGGATCCTGGCCCAGGCTCGATTGTAAACAGGCTGCCGTGAGGAAGCTGGGGTATTACCGACAACAGAGCAAAACAACAAACAAATTGATGAACACCAGTTATATATAATCACGTCGGAGTATCATATGATCTGTGACGATCCGGGTTAGAATTGATCTTCACACCCCTTGCGTGCCGTAACGGGATCGGGTGGTCCGGGTCGCTGACTTGGTTGATGCATGTCATCGTTTTCCAATTGCGTAGATCGATGCTCATGATGCTGATCACTGGGTTCTCTGACCCAGTGTCGATTATTTACAGAGCTCCGTCATATAGCTGGAATATTGTTGAGTGCTGCGTTAAAAAGCAATCAAGGAGCAAAAATGTCACAAATCTTAATATTAATTTTCATATGTCAAAGTCAGAGCACATACGTGACTGGCGATGTTACATTTCTGGCAATGTGACAGAGTTGCAATCTACTCTAGCAATTATCTAGACCTATGTGCAAGTCCCTTGGGTTTCTGACCAATTTTCTGCTGTCACACTGGTACCATTGACGTTCAGAATCCATCACAGGCATCACCTGGTGCGTGCATCGTATTCATTGCGTCTGAAAGATACAATTGGATCCCTTCACACCTTGGTGACAACTGATGTTCCCACCTAAACTGGAAATAAAGGAGTGAGTGAGTGAGTGAGTTGGGTTTAACTCCGCTTTTAACAGTGTTTCAGTTATATCACGGCGTGTCAGCTTAATGCAGGAGGAAAGCCCGAAGTGATGCAGGTCTCAGACGTTTACCACTTCGGTGAAACCCACGAGCACGGGTATGGTGCTGACAAACCTAGAAACATAATCGGGGCGAACCGGGATTTGAACCCACAATCATAGGTTTCTGTCGTGTCCAAGGGACGCAACTCTTCAAAGCGAATCGCGGCGCCTTAGACGACTGGGCCGCCCGTGCCCCCGGAAATAAAGGAGACCAGTGAGATAGCCTCATCTGTTTCATATTTAGATCTGTGCATAAACATTCAGGGTGACAAAACACTTTTCACATGACTGTATGACAAGAGGGATGACTTCATCTTTCCAATAGTCAACTTTCCCTTCATGTCGAGCAATATTACTGCAGCTCCAGCCTATGGTGTTTACATTTCACAACTTTTGAAATACAATCGAGCATGCTCTTTCAACCAAGAATTCAAAAAGAACGTGTTACGGCTCTTGCTCAAAAGTTGTTTGATCAAGGTTACAACATTCAATTCATCCAAGGTTACAAGTAAAGCTTACAAAATGTTTTATTGAAAACATGTGGAAGACATTTCCAAATTTGACGCTTAAGTGTCAAAAATGATGTCCAATGCAATTCAATTTTGTCTTGCACAATATGTTCCCGTGTTTTTTTCAGGCTAGCAATTGACATGCCTATGCATGTGTTTGTGACATGTACCACCGGTGGGACAGTATGCGCTCACCTTTTCGTGAACACCAGCTGTCACTGTCTGATTCTGGTCCATAAACAGGGGCGGCCGGGTAGCCTAGTGGTTAAAGCGTTCGCAAGTCACTCCGAAGACCCGGGTTCGATTCCCGACATGGGTACATTGTGTGAAGCCCATTTCTGGTGTCCCCCGCCGTAATATTGCTGGAATATGGCTAAAAGCGGCGTAAAACCACTCTCACTCACCACCATGAACACATGCTCATGATATAGTAGGAGTTGTACAATGGGCACTGCTTTCAGCCGAGATTTCTTTCTTTTCAGAAAGGGTTTTGTTGCGGACACGCTGTGATGTAACCGAAAATACTGTATAAAGCGTCGTTAAAACAAACCCACTCACTAACTCACTCACTCTCTCATTCGTCTACTGAACGTTTTACTGAGTCGTCTAAGTCCTGCATGTACCTTCGAACGTGAACGTACACCATTGTCACAATATTGATTGTTCTGTCTGCTTTATTGTCTCACACTGGCGTGTCAAATAAACAACGGCATTAGCGTTATGAATATCAACACGTTGATGGTGTGATGAGGAGGCTTAATACACATTCCTTTTCCTTGACCTGATGAGCGAATCCTTTTTTTAATAGAGGATCAAGATTTGAGCTGTCAATTTATGAACCTGGCAATTTAAATCGGAGAGATGTAAGTTCAATAGAACGAGAGCAGAACAACAGCCTTGGCATGATCCGCGATAATAAAGTAGATGTTGTTTTCGTCCATTCCCGTTAATCTTCTATTTAACTAACTGCATTATCCCGAAATGGGATTCCATTTTAAATCTTTCTGTTTGCATTCGTGTCTTCTCATGTGTCATAGCGACCGATTCATCACAACGTTTGCGTGACTGAATATTTTAATTCGAAAAGCTAATTATCATGAGCAACATTTACTGTCTGCCAACCTGAACGAGCGGTGCAATTATTATGTCAGTTCTTATTTATTACTTTTTTCATATTTATGAGGGGGCACGGGTGGCCCTCGCTAAGGCGCCGCGATTCGCTGTGGGCTCGAATCCCTGTTCTCCCCGATTATGTTTCTAGGTTTGTCAGCACCATATCCGTGCTCGTGGGTTTCACCGAAGTGGTAAACGTCTAAGACCTGCATCACTTTGCGATTTCCTCCCACATTAAGCTGACACGCCGTGACATAACTGGAATACTGTTGAGAGCGGCGTTGGACCCAACTCACTCACTCATATTTTATATAATTCGTGTTAGGTGACCATGACTGTATAAGGCTTGGTCCAGAGAGGACAATAGGTATCGCCCTAAGCCCTTAGCCTGGCTAGGGTTTGAATAGGTGCTCCAGGGCACCCACACCTCAACTGCTATGAGTTGACCTTGCACAAAGTGCTTCTTGTATGCATGCACTTGCATAAAGCAAACTTGTATATACCGCAAGCGATCGACTCGAGATACCTGGAACCCTACACGGGTGGCTCCTAATTATATTAACGCCGCAAGCCTGTTCACGCACGCTTCTAGCGCCCTGTTACATGGGCGCTGCAAGGATGAATACACCCAACCTGGTTATGACGAACGTCTGGTCCAGTCTGGTCCAGTGGTAGAGCGTCCGCCCGGGGAGCGGAAAGTACGGGGTTCGTTCCCGGCTGCGTCATACGAATAGACGTTAAAAGATGGTCCTTGTTGTTTCCCTGTCTGGCGCTCAGCATTCAGGGGCTAAATCAAGGACTGGTCGGCACGGAGTCAGTATACTATGTCTGAGTGGGGTATTCATGTGAAACTGCGGCATGGTATCTCATTGGGCTAGCACTTTAAACTGGCATCTACACAACTACGTAGTTAGGACCTTCTTAGCGCTACGAGCGCTTTGTGGAACGGAGCCCTATTACAGGACCACGGCTGACGTAACTCCCATTCTTTAACATAGACATACAAGACGCGTAGATCGCTTTGTGGAACAGAGCCCATTTCCCTTTATCCGAAATTGGCTGTAAACAGAATAAAGACGGTTATTACTTCCTATAGATGGGACGTTGCTCATGATGTCAACCACTGATATACGGGTCCAATATCGATTATTTACAGTCCTGGAATTGCTGGAACATTGCGACCCAAACAAGAAACAAACAAAGCAGTCTTAAATTTCAAAAAGAGCAGATAATATGTTCACTCAACCAGCTTACCTTATAACTTATTTATACCTCGTACTTGAAGCGATATTTACGATGACACTATCTCTTAACAAGAGGGGATCGATAACTTTCAACATAATCTATACCTTTGATAAAGCCCTACCCTCCTGCCATTGACAGACAAACAAATCACTATACAGTGTCGGCGAGTATAAAGGCCATTCCTATGTTAAGTCACTTTCAATGATAGGAGCGAGTTGAGGTCCCGCGTCTGCCACAGTGCTAAGTGATTTTGGTTCTGCAATAGCTGGGGAGATCCATTCATGTCTTCGAGGTAGACTATGGTAGCTTATCTTCGTTTCGTTTCGTGTCAGCCGTGGATACGGCAAGGGAGGTCTGACCAAGCTTGGACTGACATGTACAAGGAAGTCATCAGCTGCAGATTAACTGAGGATTAAGCAGTGTTTTCAGTTACAGTGATAATCCGTTCTGCATCTTTTCCTTGTCACAGGTGAGAATTAATTAATATACCACATCTATATTTCGATTGTCAAAATGATTTGAAATGCACATTTCGAAATGAACAACAAGTGGCACTATCTGATGACAGGGGTTTTGAAATGAGCTTGAAATATCCGTTTTCGCAGCCACGTGCGACTGTTTATCGTATTATCATGCTGTATAGTCACTTTTGCTTGTAATTTAACAATTGGTAGAGATACATGCATCTTGCATCATATTATTGTATTAATTATTTGAAGACATGTCTTTGTAAATTTCAGCGGTGTACATGTCTTTCAAAATCGTGTTCCAGTTACGTGAAATTGGCATTTTCAAGTGGGAATTTCAAGTGAGGTTAAGTTAAGTTTTCGAGCACCATTAAAATGAAAGAGTTTAGTGTAGTTTACTTTCTCTGGATCCATGCGTTAATTTGTGACTTTGTGAAGAGATATATACTTCCATGCATAAACAGCATCATACTGTTCATAATGCCATAGTTAACTGTCACATCCATATCAATTACAATCACATTAAGTATCCACACTAACAGCCTTCTGTGTTTATTAGTTGCACAAACTAGGCATGACCGGAGCCCAAGGCATAGGCATTTGGTTCCTATTGACACCCTACTGAGTTGCATATCCGTGTCGATTTCATTAAATATACATGTATTGCAACACCTTACAGCCTATCAGGTGTATATAGAAACACATACATCAAATCGATTTCAGATTTCAATTGGCCACAATAACCCTGAGAGTTAATTATGTCTACAGACAAAGAAAACATTAACGTGCCCTCTTGCCTTGTGGGTCATATGATATGGAATTGACAACAGATGACAGGGAAATGCATCGATTTAGATTTCGTCTCAGGAGAATATTCTTCGGAATTCTGTCATTCATCAATGCTTCTGCATAACAGTGAACGAGTCCGTTTTGCGTTGTAACGTTCCACTGTTAAGGACACGGACGTGTAGAGTATGTATAACATGTAGATGTCACCGTCTTGATCACTCTTTTTGTATGTTCATTTCACAAATGACATTGCAATTATCACAGGCAGCATGCGACGGTGATATTTGTTTCGGGTTGATTATGTCGTTGATGGGGACAGCATGCTAAAGACACATTGTAAAATGTACCCCAGTTCATCAACATGTATGGCGTGCTGCAACAATTACCCCTGCTGCTGCTGCTGCAGCCGCTACTACAACTGCTAAAACCAGTGTGTGGTGTAAAACGTCGTGACATTCCTGGCGTATTGCTGAATTGCTCACATGCTCTCAACTATTACTACTTCTACTACAAAAAAGGATAATACCACCTGTGATAATAATAATAATAATAATAATAATAATAATAATAATAATGATAAAAAATGATGATGATGATGATGATGATGATGATGATGATGATGATGATGATGATTCCAGAATGCCCATATCAAGGAAAAACTTCGGGTAGAGTACAAATGTAGACTTAAGAAAATCTGGAGTTCAGAGCTGAACTCTCGCAATAAAGTAAAAGCCACAAAGACGTATACTGTACCCGTCCTTTCATATTCTTTTGGTGTTGGTGTCTACTGGTGATTGGACGAAACAGTAGAAACTTCACGGTATTGGCACCCGCACACGAAGACTCATGTCAGACAATAGATCCCACCATCCTCGCTCTTCCCTTAATCGCTTATATTTACCAATCATTAACGTTTGGGATCTTCGTGATAGAATTGTTTTGTGCACTTTTGCACACATTTATTAGTCTGACGATCCTCTTGTGAAGCATGTCAAGATCTCAATGTCGGTGTTGAATTAGTTGATGGTTCTGTACAGCTGGACGGTACAGAAATGAGTGTCAACCAAGCGAAGTGCCATATCAAGTTAAGGCTATCTGAACGACCACTGTATCGAGTTTGTGTGCAGTGTGTTGAGAAGATCAGCAATCCTGCAGAGTCCTTCTCTTGGATGAAGTCGTCTGCCCTGAAAAGTGAAACAGAAGGCTTTCTGTTTGCTGCTCAGGACCAGTCACTTCCCACACGAAACCGTCAATGTGTGGTTTTGCATCAAAATGTAAATATGAAATGTAGATTATGTTATGAATTTAATGAGACTGTCCAACACATTGTCTGTGCACAAACACAGTATCTAAAACGACATGATGGAGTAGCTCGATCATTTTATTACCGTCTTCGCCATGCTTGTGGTTTTGACACAGAGGTCCACCCCTGGTACGACCCGGAATATGTAGAGGGCGTCATGGAAAATGATAAATACACAATAGGCCCATTTACAGCCCCAGACGTATCCAGACCAACAAACCTGATCGTGTCCATTTTGATAAATCCAATGAAATCATTTATATTATTGAATTTTCTGTCCCTTTTGACACTAATGTGATTGACAAGATTGAGGAAAAACATGGCAAATATGCGGACCTCGCTTTCGAAATGTCACGCTTGCATCGCAAGTAACAAGTTGTCCGACACCCAATTGTTCTCGGTGCCTGAGGTTTGCATTGGTACCTCCCAATCTGTTGACTGACTGACAGAGTACCCGGGTTTGCTGCCAGGAGAATAGTCCGTCTGACAATCTGGGGAATGCAGAAGGCTGCAGTGTTGGGGAGTCTTCACATTCCCCGAAAATATGTGGGTGGGTATTCTGCATTTATTTATTTTAATTTGTACAAAATAATAATATACACACAAAAACGCTTAACAAAATGTAAGAATGAACTGAACATAATAAAACGGTACGGCTTAAAAGATCGCTAACATCTGATGCACGGGGATTTTTGAAATTATGTAGAAACTTTTCGTGTAGAGTGTTAACAATTTACATCTCTATCCCACCACAAACATGCAGTGCTGTATCCTTGGTGTTCCAGACGTCTGTGAAATACAACACTGTGTTGTCGATACTTCTGAGTGTTATTGAAACGATAAATAACATTTGCTGACATGCAGATCGATATTACTTGAAATACACGTGTTACGTCTTCTTATCCGTGTTACATGCAATAAATACATCTCAGCATAGTCTAGTTACAATATCGACATAATACGCCTCATGGTGCATCGGGAGTCTCATTAGCTCGAACTGTCGTTAAAGGCGACGTGAATTTGTGATCTCGACAGATACTTTGGTCTACATGTAGTATAGAGACGCTACTTGTCTCGTAGTACGGAGGGGCGGTCAGATAGCCTAGAGGTTAAAGCGTTCGCTCGTCCGAAGACCCGGGTTCGATTCCCGACATGGGTACAATGTGTGAAGCCCATTTCTGGTGTTCCCCGCCGTGATATTGCTGGAATATTGCTAAAAGCGGCGTAAAACCATACTCTCTCACTCACTCACTCGTATTACGGATAACTCGAACTGTCGTTCAAGGCGACGTGGCGTTGTGGTCTCGACAGAATCATTTGGATAATATAGTCTAATCGCGGCACTTTATTTGCCTCAAACTATGGATAACTCGATTATGTTCGGTTCAAGTAACAGGGCTTTCGTTATAAGAGAACAATTCTTATGAACATGTTTCGAGGGTATGCAAACTTCTCCAAATCATTTATAACACAGGAAACATAATTCAGTAATCTGACATCACTGTTGTTATATGCCGCAGTTACCGCTATTCCATCTGTAACCTGGCGTTCTGACCAGACAATCCGGTGACTGAAAGTGTGAGCACCGATGTCGGCCATCACGGTTACGATGACTCTGTGTCAGCAAAGTGACAGACAGAGCCTGACCACCCGATCCCTATCTCAGTCGAATGTTACGATGAGGAATTGTTTCTTGTACTAAATCCTCACATAGAGTTTGATTATTCACCATACACGTATATGCGGCCGTCTTCGTGGTGTAATGGATAGAGCGCCTGCCCCCGAGAGTGGAAGTTCGGCTCGGGGTCAGTATAATCCAAGTTACCCTGCAGCAAGGTATCTCAGTGGGCTAGCACTATAAATCTGGCATTAGTCCGGACTAGTACAAGCAGCCACACATACTTGCATGATGTCGCTCTTTTGTGCAATGACCTTGAATGTGACGTTAAACCCCATATTTAATCTCCCCTCACATGTATATGGAATTCATAACAAATGGTGGTTACATTTTAATGCAAGAATTGCTAATCCGGAAAACTCTGCTTCCGTACTATTACGAGTGACAACCCTTCTTGCACCGAAACATTGCTTTGTACCATTATTCATTTATCCAGACATTTGTTATTCGGACGATTTCAGTGGGAATTCTACTGCCTGGATCATCAGGGTTCCACTGTAAAGACTAAATGGGACACCAATACGTACCCATGGACTTATTAATACGGATGAATTCACTGGAAATGTTGCCGTCAGGACAATAAAGTGAGTGAGTGAGTTGGGTTTAACGCCGCTTTTAACAGTATTCCAGTTAAATCACAGCGTGCCAGCTTAATGAGGTAGGAAAGCCCGGCCAGGTGCAGGTCTCAAATGTTTACCACTTCGGTGAAACACACGAGCAAGGGCATGGTGCTGACAAACCTAGAAACATAATCGGAGTTAACCGGGATCGAACCCACATTCATAGGTTTCTAACGGCGCCTTAGACGACTGGGCCACCCGTGCCCCCCTCAGGACAATGAAGATTTCGCTGTAAAATAATGGTTAATAATACGTTCCAGTTTAATCGTAATGATTTCAATGGAAACTGTCAGGGTTTAACGGTACACAATACTGGCATCAACTACAAAACAGTGAATGGACGAAGTACGATAAGGGCCTCTTTTGACCATCTGGCAATGTCAAATGTTAAAGTTATGGACAATATTTTTCGAATGATAACTAGATTTTTTTACCTTTCTTTTACGTATTCGTTTTCTACTTATCACACGATCAAAAAACACAAGACGCCTGCTTAATTAGTGAAAAGGTACGATTTTCTTGAGCTATGAACAAGATGATATTTTTTCCATATACATGCATGTGTTCTGTCTACAGGTTCGGAGAAAATTAACTTTTTAAAAGAGTTGCTCATTTTCAAATATTAGCAAAATGCTTCTTGGAAACTTCTCAAAAAGCCGTTTAACATATTTTAGCCTCATTTCTATATCAGGTGGTAAAAATTCAAAATATACAAGTCTTAAAAAAAACGCATCAGATACTTTGCTTATTTCTTTTATAATGCAGAACTTAAAGAGGGGCTGTGTCATACATTATACTTTGAGGAATTTTGAACAAATGAGTACACATGTCCTATGTTAATCGTCGTGTTAATTCCGAGTAAGACCCGTGATGATCCAGGTTAGAATTGGTCAGTCTTTAGCCACCCATACTTGACGGGATCGGGTGGGCAGATTCGATGACTAAGTTGATGCATGTCATCGTATGCTCATTATGCAAATCACTGGATTGTCTTGCCCAGTTTCCATTACACAAAGACCGCCGTCACACAGCTGGAATATTGCTGAGTGCGGCGTTGAAAAACAAACAAACAATTTCGAGTAAACACAACAAAGACATACTCGAAATATATCCAATGTTAGTTTGTCTTACAATGCCATGGCCCCACACTCTGATAAATCGCTAGAACAAGAACAAAATCTGAAACGGAGGAGATTTCGGATTAGAATAGATACCTAGCAACCCAGACTCAGCGACTTGGTTGATTACGCGCCATCGATGCTCATCACATCAACCACTGGTTTATCTGGCCCAAACTATTAAGCTGTAATATTTCGTGCGGTGTTAACCAGTAACAACCAAACATCAATACCACTGCGATCTAGAAGTACACATGCAGAGAGACTGTCATTTTTCCCTAACACATATCCATGCGAGACTAAAGTGTGTAACTATGATACCTCTAGTCGTTGTTGGTGATAATTATCCACAGGCTGAAATTGACACACTCACCGCCAGCCATAGACATAGATATGTCAGCATTCAAAGTGATATTTACAACTCAACGAAGTTGTCTATCGCCGACTGATTAAATCTAAAGATTTGACTAGCCCCTTGTCGAGGTGTCAGCTATATCTATCATGGAGATTACCAATGTTTGAAACATTGCATACGGATATGCTCCCCTTTTTGCGACTCTGGTATCGTCACTGTTTTATAGTCATTCAGAAACACACGCTCATGATATATACGAATCGAACAATCCGTTCTGTTTTTGTCAGAGATTTCTTTTGAATATGGAAAGGGTTTTGTCGCTTTTAATTAAAAGTTTATGATTTTAATAATATATTAGGAATACTGAAAATCCATAGAATTAAATGGTTTCAGTTTCAAATTGTATTAATGCATATGATAAGTCCATATGTCTCACTTAAGAGTTTATAAAGTAAAGGCAAGAATGCGATTCATTCCCTTAAAAAATGGATTTTATCATAAAATTACAAACGTTATAAGAAAGTTACTAGGCTGAAAACACGTAAGGAAAAACACTAAATTATGATACCCGCTTCAAATATATTCATCTTATAACCATTTCTTGTTTGTTTGATGTTTAGCCACCATCAAACAAGGGTGTTTACGTTCTTTTGCCTGGCAGTTTATATCAATAACAGGATTTAGAATGCGTCAATGTCTCTTAACGATTAGTATCCCAGGCTAAAATAAACTTCTACTATAGAGTTTATAGCCAGATACAAGATTAATGTGGACTCTCATACACTTAAATTTCTCGTTCACTCCCCTCGCATGGCAAATTTAGTTGTTTGGCTTGTGTTGTGGCTTGTGTTGTGGCTTGAGTTGTGTTGTGTTGTGGCTTGTGTTGTGTTGTGTTTTCCTACAACAGGGAAAACTTAATGCAGTAATCTGACAACACACTGTTTGTCGTTTCACACCGCAGTCAGCAATATTCCAGTTGTATCCCTGCGGCCAAACCATAGAGTGAAAGTATGAGCACCGCTATACGCCATCCGGGGTACGATGACATTGATACAGAATCTGACCACCCGATCCCCATCTCCCCCGACTTTAACGACAAGCACGCGGGTGATGAACTTTTCAGATACTGAATCCCCACAAGGTGGTTGATGTGTAACTACACAAGTATATGCGGCCGTGGTCTAGTTGATAGAGCTTCTGCCAGGAGAGCGGAAGGTCGGTGGTTCGATCCCCTGACCGCGTCATTCGAAAAGACGTTAAAAGATAGAACGTGTTATTACACTGCCCGATATGGAATACTACAGGGACATTGTCGCGTTGTCGCATTGTCGGCCTTCCAAAAACAAGCAAAAGTGTCAACGCGACAAAGCGACAACGCGACAAATAGCCAAAATATCACGTTGTCGCAGTGTTGCCCTTTGGCTAGTTTTAACACTTCTTGCGTTGTTTTGGAAGGGCGACAATGCGACAATGCCCCTTGTAGTATTCCATAGCCTGACGCTCGGCATAAAAGTGAAAAAATATGGACTGGTCGCCTCAGAGTCAGTATACTGTTTTCTCAGTGGGATTGCACTATAAAACCGGCATAACGGGACTAGTACAAACACCACCTCCCCATCCCCCTCCCCACCCCCAACACCCAGTGCATGCACGTCACTATATACGTACGCGAAGTTCTATTTCACCGCACCTAACTTCACCTTTCACCTTAAATTGGAACTTGCATCGTAACAAACCTTGACATTCTGTATGTAATTATTACATGTGTATAAATCGACGCTTTCACCTGCTGACCTGTTTAGTCTCACACCTGCCTTCCTACTCGTACGATACTGAACCTGACGCTAGTGACATGATACAACGTGCAGCCAGTGCTCGAAACGGGTTCATTTCATTACAGTTTACTCATTGTCAAGCACATGCTAATAGCGAGAACCATGCTAATTTGGGAATTTATACATCCGAATAATTGCACTGAGGAGATTCTAAACGTGCTATGACAATGCCCATGTGCTCTGTTGTCTTTATCGATCGAAGATAAGAAATGTCAACCTTGTGAAGTTTGTTTACTCGTTGTAGATTTCGAGATTGACTGTTATCTACAACTTGGCAATTACACTTGTGTAAACACACTAGAAACGTTAAGTTTGTTATCGGGTTAATCGATTGCATCAAGGATCAGTGCACGAAAACTGTGTACATTGTGTTAATTGAGTTTACAGATCGGAAGAAGGGCCAAGTTGTTTACTAACAAAGTAATGCACAAGGTGTACACATATTTTGGTGGTCGAGCGGTATCATGTTCTACACGATGAGCAAGGATAAAGTGATGGCGTGAGATGGTGTGTGTGTGCGTGTGTGTGTGCGTGCGTGCGTGCGTGCGTGCGTGCGTGCGTGGTTGCTCGTACTAGTCCGAACCTACGCCTTGATTTATAGTACTAACTTAAATAACAAGCCACAGTATACTGACTCCGAGCAGACCAATGTCTTAACCCCTTTAGCTGAGCCCCAGGCAGGGAAACAACAAGTACCATCTTTTAACGTTTTGAGGTATGACACGGCTGGGGCTCTAACCACGGACCTCCCCCTCTCCGTATCAATGAACACAGTTGACTGTAGCGAAGATTTCTTCACTTCTGCACTAAGTCATACTTTATACTTTCAATGCAAAGTTTCGGTACAGATGATAACCTTTCGTAAATTCATGTTAACCTCATATAAATCTATTCTAATACCGTTATCTGAATTCATCTATTTAATATGTCTCGCGAGGTATCAGTAATACATTTGACGAGAAAGCGTTTAGTCTAACTGCTGCTGAATAACTCGTTTTGGTTGTAAAACCTCTTCCTGCAAATGAAAACGCAAGACACAAAGTTTATCAGAGATCCCAGTATTCATCACTGACGGGGCTATTAAAGAGTTACTACTGTTTTATAGCCCAGTCAGTCAGCATTCAGACAGCAAGAATTTTTATATTCTCAACAATTCCACTTGTCTTGTGCTTCTTTTGGGGTGATAATGAAAACGTCGCATTTTTTGACGGCCATCGGATGATTTGAAATGGAATTTTTATCATCATTTTAATATTCTTCTGAAATTCCTTTTTTTCATCTTAATACTGATACAGACGTTGGTGATGATACTACTGAGAAGATTAAGGCAATGTGTTGAAAGTGGTTATGTTGATAATAGTGCTGATGGTGACTGTTATGCGATTGATTATGTTATTATGGGTGAGTGAGTGAGTATGGTTTTACGCCGCTTTTAGCAATATTCCAGCAATATCACGGCGGGGGACACCAGAAATGGGCTTCACACATTGTACCCATGTCGGGAATCGAACCCGGGTTTTCGGCGTGACGAGCGAACGCTTTAACCACTAGGCTACCCGACCGTTATTATGATCACGATGACTATGATAATACTGCCACAGCATTATGTCCGTGGATCAGTGTTAACTGGTATGTTTCTGACTCCTTTTGCGAACACCTGGTGTCATGACTGATTTTCAGAGATCCATTCATGTAATGTTTACAACAATGTTGTTTTTTTTTCGCCCGATGGGATTTATTTCTGAATAGTATCTCAGAAATCTCTGCACTAAAACGCAGCAGACGTAATTAAAAATTAACACATCGTTTTTTGTTTCACCACCAACACCAAAAATAACCGGGCTATTGTTTTACTGGATTGTCTAGTCCATCGCAAGATTTTATGGTCAAGACTAGCTTGTTTACTGCTGTACCGAGTTTGACAACAAACACTCAATTCTTTATGCTGATTGTATGAGACGCGGGTGCTATCGTTAGTGCAGACGTACCTACCCTTTTCGCGAACACCTGGTGTCATCTTTCATTTTCTGTGATCCATTCATATAATTTTCACCACTTATCTTGCTCTTTTCTCCCAAAAGAATCTATTTCGGCAGATAATCGAGAGTGATTATTCTCTGGCGTTCAGCGTATATATTTATCAGGTGACTTATCTAAATATATCTTTAATGTATTTGAAGAAACACTACACCAACAACATTGGCACAGATGTGTCATCGGTTGCGATCAGCATTACCATTGTTATACAAAAGTAAGAATTCAGGGAATTCTGTTTTCGTGCTACGTTTGGTCCTCTATGGAATCTTAGAAGGGATATTGTCGCGTCGTCGCATTGTCGCCCTTTAAAAACAGTGAGTGAGTGAGTGAGTTGGGTTTAACGCCGCTTTTAACAGTATTCCAGTTATATCACGGCGTGTCATCTTGATAAGAGAGGAAAGCCCGAGGTGATGCAAGTCTAGCTCAGACGTTTAACACTTCGGTGAAACCCACGAACACGGGTATAGTGCTGACAAACCTAGAAACATAATTGGGGCGCGGGCGAACCGGGATTAGAACCCACAATCATAGGTTTCTGGCGTGCCCAAGTGACGCAACTCTGCACAGCGAATCGCGGCGCCTTAGACGACCGGGCCCATTTTAAAAACAAACAAAGAGTGTAAAAAATAACCGAAGTGCGACAATGCTGCAATGCGACAACGCGCAAAATGTTTATGTGATGGAAGGCTGGATTTCGAAGTTGTTTCCAAACAATTGATAATATTTTTTTATTATCAAGACAATAACTAGATAATATATAAAGGGAGATTGTTGTGCTTTTGTTGATTTCAAAGCTGCTTTCGATTGTGCATCAAGGAATGTCCTCTTGTGTAAAGCATGGAAAAAATATGTACAGCTGTCTTTGAATGTATGTTTGGAGTTCGTCATGGTTGCCAGTTATCCCCGTTTCATTTTCATACTTTATAAATGATATTGTCCAGTTCCTGAGCTCTGGTGGTCAAAGGTGTATAAATATTGAACTCCCGAATAATTATATTATTTTATTTACAGATGTCATTTTTTTGTTTGATAGTGCTGTAATAGATCTCAAGTAACAAATGGATAAACTGGTACCTTATTGTCATAAATGCCAGTTATATGTCAATATTGACAAAACTAACGTTATTGTATTTATTTCGTGAAGCGGGTAGACTTCGGAAATATGAGAAATATGAAATATATTGTACCTCTTACCTATAAATATTTAGGAGTTCATCTCTCAAACTCTGGTTCGTGCAAACACAAATGCAAGCATAGGAATGTGTACTTTCGTTGAAATCTCAAATTACAAAATTGTATAATGTTTAATAAAGGTATTATTACATATGTTTATGCCACATTTTGCTAGTTTTAACACTAGGGTCATAGATATAGGGTTTCAACCCATCACCAAATATTTTGGATGTACATGGTAGTTTTGTAAATTATTGTTAAATTCAAGAACATCCACACCAAATACTGTGGCCAGACGGTAACTGGGTCGATATTCTTTAAAGGTAAATCAGCACGTTAAAATTATTAGATATTGGATAATATTACTCTTTCCTCAAAATATTCCTATTATTGAAACAAATGTAATTTGATCAATATGGGTTAGCAGAAAAGCGAATTCATTGTTGGGCTTTGAGTGTTAAGAAAAATGTGATTTAGATTTGGTTTTGGAATTGTGTGGGTCCAACAAGATATCTTTTGCAGCAACAGCTTTTTTTAAAGAATTTCAACAAAGGTGTAATTTAAGATATCGATAATCAGTTGTATTTTGAGAATGTTTTTAAATATATTTCATCTTTACAAGCATATTAAGACAGAAATATATTTGAAGATTATGTTTGTTGTAAATGTTAAACCATATAGAATTACTTTATCTCGTCTTCGTTGCTCGTCTCTTGATTTAATGGTTTCTGAAGGTAGAACGTTGAATATGCTCCCAATTTGCAAACAACCGATTAAATCCATTATGCATTGTACCCACTGTAGATAATGTGTATAAATTTTACTGCATTTGTCCGTTCTATCAAGACAGCATCTTCTTCCTAACTATTACATTGTACACCCAACAGAAGGAAAGTTTGTCTAGCTCTTAACATATTGTAATGTTCATATTATTCAAGCCTTGGCAAAATATACCTTTACAGAGTTTAAAAAAGTTAACGCAGTAAACGCTTTGAAAAATAACAAAGCTGTTGTGTGCCTCCAAGGTGTATGGGGCTACGGGTGGCCCAGTCGTCTAAGGCGCCGCGATTCGCTGGGCCGAGTTGCGTCCCTTGGGCACGCCAGAAAACTATGATTGTGGGTTCGAATCCCGGTTCGCCCCGATTATGTTTCTAGGTTTGTCGGCACCATACCCGTGCTCGTGGGTTTCACCGAAGTGGTAAACGTCTGACACCTGCATCACTTCGGGCTTTCCTCCCACGTTAAGCTGACACGCCTTGATATGACTGGAATAATGTTAAAGGCGGCGTTAAACCCAACTCACTCACTCACTCACTCCAAGGTGTATAATAATGCTTTTTCGTATTTATATATTTGGCCGGTGGCCTATTTACCGACACAAAGCATTCATACTTGACATTTGACTACATGCACGTATGCATCATAACTGGCATAAAAGTAAACACCTTAGCAACATGCCCAGAACACAATCCAACAGAATCGGTTACAAAAACAGTTAACTAATTACAGCCACGGGAGATATGTTGACAGTAATGGTCAAATATCCGATCTCGTTCCTGAGACCGCAGCGAAATCTACATGTAAACAGTGCAAATCACTGATTGGTCTGAATTTTGTTTATATAAGGGAATTGTAAGTTTGCACAAGTTGACATGATCCTTGATTCATGTCTGTTGTAAAAGTGCTGTCTATCTTGAAAAAAGGGACGAAAATGGACCTGTGAGCTGCACCGTTGAAGCACACGTCTCGTGTGTTTGTTTACAGAGATTGTAATAGACACTCTCCGATTTCATGCTGCCCAAACACGGTGAAGCACCTGTCGTTGGAAATGTACACCTGTGTACTTAAGCTTACACTAAAACACGGCATGTTCAGGTTTGTTTTGACATGAAAAGGGTTTTTTGGTGTGTGATATACTGCGTTGATGTCTGAAGTCTTAAGCAGTTATAGCTTCCAATTGGGAACTCAAAATAGTCGTTACCTTGGAAATACGTTTGTCATTAACTTATAAGAATATGAAAAAGTTTTTATTATACGTACGTTCACGTTAGGATTGATATATCAGAATAATTTATATGTGTCGCTATAAATACACACACACACACACACACACACACACACACACACACACACACACACACACATAAATATATATATATATATATATATATAGAGAGAGAGAGAGAGAGAGAGAGAGAGAGAGTAATACAGCGACAAAACCCTTACCATATCCAGTATAATAAAGCAGAGTCAATTGTACGATTCCGACAATATCATGGTTGTGTGCTTATGATACCAGGTGTTCGCGAAAAGGTGAGCGTATCCTGCCCCGCCGGGGAAAAGCACATTCAAGGCCAAGTCAGTTGTTCACCTGAAAAACCTCCGAAATGAACATATGGGACAAGTCAAAATAGGGAAGCATTGGACATCAATTTTATCACTGATGCGTCAGATTTTGAAATGTCCTCCACATGTCTACCATAAAACTTTTTGAAAGCTTTACTGGGGCCTTGAATGTTGTAACCTTGATCAAACAATTTCTGAGCAGTCGTATGACGCTCTTTGAAATCGTGGTAGAAAGGGCATGCTCGATTGTATCTCAAATGTAAATGTGAAATGTAAACACCAAAGGTTGGAGCTGCTGGAACATTGGTCGACATGAAGGGAAAGTTGAAAATTGGAAAGTTGAAGTCATCCCTCTTGTCATATTGTCTTGTGGAGATTGTTTTGACACTCAGAATGTTTATGCATAGATCTAAATATGAAACAGATGAGGTGGTCTCACCGGTGTCCTTTATTTATAGTTCAGGTGGGTAAATCAGCGGAAGGGAATTGGCTATTTGATTGTTATTGAACGATATCTGATCATCGATATGCCTGAAGCTTAAGTTAAACTTCTTGGCAAAATTACCTTGTTTTGACTTTTCCAATCCGAACAGAAATTCTGATTCATATGCATCAAGAAACAGATCCGCAAGAAGGGGAGCACCATTGGTGCCCATGGGGATGCCTACTTCTTGCCTAAATGTCTTACCCCCAAAGTTTACGTGGATGTTATTAAATGAGGAATTCGAGCATTTCACATATTGTTTTCAGATGGCATTTTCTTTCATTTTTTACAAATTGTCCTGAACCTCTGAATATAGATGCGGAACTGTATCTGTGTTCACCAAGTTTTTGTAACAAAAGCCCCATGGATTAAGGAATGAAGTTTTTCCTTAAATTTGTCAAGTGGGATAGCGGTGTACGGTGTATCAAATATTTTGACCGAATGAAACTTGGTTTTGAGAATCCACTTGGTATTAATTCCACTCGTCTCAAATACTTTCTGTGAGTACAAAGAAAGTCATTCCCCGATTGTATTATGGATTATGGCTATTCTTTGAGACAGGGATTTAGTGGTACATTTGCTGAACCCAGCAATATATCTCTCTTAGTACGGATGTGTATGGAGCTTTGGAATCCGACAGAGAAAGGGACATGTCTTTAGGTTTTAGAGTCAAGTCAAAAGTTGACAGTACTGATTTATGGTTTTGGCAGACTTCTTCCTCAGTTAATATACTAACCTTATATGTGGCATTATTTGATATGTCATTTATGCCTTGATATGTCATTTATGCCAAGTTCTTTGATCATACAATTAATGTAGTGGTGCTTACATATAATGGTTTTGTTATTTGAGTCCTTGTCAGTGGGAACTTTTGATGACAGCTGTCTGAGACAGAATGTTTTTTTTCCAATTCAGTTTCGTCTTTCCAAGGTTGTACATTCTACCAATGACAACATCACGCACTGACTTAACCCACTCTGAAAGAAAAAAAACAGGTTTCTCTTCTCTTTTGGCACGTTCTTTTGGCGTTTTCTTCGACAGTATCCAGAATGATTTTAAAACTGTGACCCCAATTGGTAGGCGGTTGCTCATATTTTGGTCAATATTTCAATAACGGATGAAGGTTGTAATTGTCAACAATTGAGAAGTCACCAGTGATTATATGACCTATAGATTGAATGCAATATGAAGAGTCTTGGCAGCCACATGTAGTGGAATTTACATCATGATCTGCTATGTCCACGTTCTGCAACACGTTCATATCATTGAAAAATCTGGATGAAATTCAATTCGTGTTGGAAAATATTAAAAATTGATGGTGGTTCCTGAAATTTGAAACATATGTGTGACATTTTGGGAAACAGACCTTTGTTTGAGAATGTTCCGTTGCAAAGAAGTCCCAAATACTTCACGTTTCTCTACAAATGCAGCTAATATATGGATCGGTGGTAATAATGTGAGTAACCTGAAGGGATACTTGTGGTCAAGTCGTCGCAATTCGCTGTGCAGAGTTGCGTCACTTGGGCACGCCAGAAACCTATGATCGTAGGTTCGAACCACGGTTTGACCAGATTATGTTTCTTGGTTTGTTAACACTCGTGCTCTGGAGTTTCACCAATGTGGTAAACATCTGAGACCTGCATCACTTTTGGCTGTCCTCCCACATCGAAAAGACAAACCATGATATAACTGGAATACTGTTCAAAGGGGCGTTTTACCCAAGTCACTCACTGTAACCAGAAAGCGGCTGCCGTTGATTATGCTATCCGTCATGATTGTCTGGACCAGACTTGATTCCGTACTGACTGTTGTCAGATACATGCAGTCATGATAATATAAATCGCTGACAAACAACATCCACGAAAACATTTAGTTGGAAATTTCCCAATATTATATTCTTGATAAACCTTTCCGTTTCAAGAGGACACGTAAAGTCTGAAATAGGCAACCAATATTAATATCAACGTTCTCAATGAAAATATGAAAATCAAAGTAGTTATTGAAAACTTCCTTTCCTGTCTTACCACGGCTTACACATGCACTTACATATGCCACTTTCAAATTAATTTGTAACGACAAATCCATCTGAGCCAGTCAAGATAGCCACGGACGCAAAATACACGAAACTGTCTGTTTCTCTGATCCCTTTCTCCAAATACCATGTCCAGAGACAGACCATACTTATGTTATTATGTCTACAGACATGAAAAGAACACGTAGGGCTTGTAACATCTAAAATGACGATGACTTCGCAAGAGCAATTATGCTTGGTCGAAGTCAACACCAAAACCCACGGTGATCTAAACCGGACACACAGCCTAACGAGGTCCAGCAGAAGTAGGTGCAATCCGTGTAAGCTCCACACAGTGCCAAATGTTCACACGCCTCCCAACTCCTCACATGTTGCAATTATTTCAGCGGGATTCGCCATCGAGAGAGAAGCCAAGTTGAGTTTTATCTCCAGTTTGATGGAGACAGGAAACCTGAAAACAATCCTTTCTTTGATATTTAAGAAAATGAGTTAATAACATTGTTTATGAGAACAATGAAAAAAGTAAGAATGGATGAGGAGGTCTGTGGTGTGTTTTTCATTGTTGTTGATTACGGATTAAACTGAAATGAACATCGTTCAATATATATCTTTGTCTCTGTAGAAATGCACCCTGTGAGTTATTGTTCTTTGTTATCGGAGGACTGTGATCTTTTGTTAATCGTCAACTTAAATGTTTTACATTACGATGTGTAATTGACAACCAAACAATGAAAGAACTAACAATGGGGTTCCGTCTGTGATCAGGTCATTAGTAACAAGATAAATGTGTCTTTTATGTTGTCTCGTGGAAAAAAACCCATGGCGTTTGTATACCTTCGTTTCGCAAGTGAGAGATGCTATTTAATACCGCAGTCGCTAATAGGTTTTCCCGTGTGCGAAATACGCATCATTCGGAAAGCGCACGTTAAATCTCCAAAGTAAGTAAGTAAGTAATAGGTTTTCTATATTACGTCGGCCTGTTTGTCATCTAGTCTGGATCTGGCAAACCAGTGATTGAAAACATAAGCAACCCTCCATGATATTGGGTTACAATAAAAATCTGTCACAGAACCTGCCCACCCGATCAGCCTGCTTCTTGCAACAACATGATTTAACATCACGTTTTTTAGACATATTCCCTGAAATTACTTTTGAGGCCCTTATATACTCAAACCTGATAAAAAAACAACAAATTATTTATGAGAAGAAAATTTATTGGACATGATAACAAATACCTTTCACTCAACTTAACAATTAGTCTTCAGTGTAATCAAAACAATGCTACATTAAACATAGGCTAGAATTAACAAACAATAGCTCTTGTACATGTTTTTTCGGAAATTCTCTTCTAACTCCATCTTGAAAGTGTGAGGTAATACATAATGTCAGCAGTTTTATACCTTGAATTTCGCATGTTGTTGCAACTGCCAACTCGTTTGTTTTTAAAACTATTTTTGTACTTCTAATGCTAACACTGATTCTTTGATGGCAACGATAACAATGTGTTGTAGCAACAATTAATGTAAATCTTGTTCTTTGCGACTGCTTCAAAGGCCGACATGTAAGGTTGGATTAAGGTGAGGATTCTCCTGTATTTTCTTTAGATATAAATCCACTGATGCTTGAGAGGAGGGGGTGTCGCATTCATATTGAGTATTTTAATCTCATTTCTATCCTATGTTTTGATTACAGTTAAGACTAATTGTTAAGTTAAGTGAAAGGTATTTCTTAGCATGTCAAATAAATTTGTCTTCTCGATTTTTTTATCAAGTTTGACCATATGTGAGCCTCAAAAGTAATATCAGGGAATATGTCTAACAAACATGATGTTAAATCAGGGAATGTGTATAATAGCTGAAAAAAATAGGGATTATGTATATTCCTTGAGTGAATCAGACATTAAATATATTCCCTGAAAATTTCATATATATATCCTGTAAAAACTGATGTGGTTCGTATACAACACACATTCCTTTTCATCACGTGTGATCGACGCTTAGAGTTATTCTGAAGGTCTGTTAATTATCACTAGCATTTTGGATGAGCTTAAATTGCATCTTTAAAAAAATGTGATTTGTTAAAAAAACCGGATGAGTGTATAAACCGATACTGGAGCGTTACTACCGATATGTCACTGGGAGTGACACAGAATTATCTTCACAAACCACAACACCTTTACCGGAGAGTCTTGTAACACTGCACACTGCTGAAATAGCGGCTCTGGTCTCAACCAATTGTAACACATATTAAGACAGATCGCATCTACAACTCAATTAAGTCACATCGTAATTGAGTTTATTGTATGTAATTTGATACATCACGAATCCCATTTTGATGTATCACAACCAACACCAAGCGTAACCACCGATATTTCACTGTGGGAGAGACAGAGAATGATCTTTACAAACCACAACACCTTTACTGGCGAGTCTTGTAATGTGGGAATCAATTTCCTTAATCACGCGAGACATTGCACAGTTGTCGAGCAAACCTGAATCCACGAAACCCCAAGTTTACCAACCAATGAACGTATTAACCTTTTCACCCATAAAACGAAAGAATCTCGATTTCTTCAATATATCCATCTCGACCATTTTCATAAGCCTTACCCAGCCAGTTCCTGCCATCGACTGAGGATCATACATCGATGCTAACCACATTTATATTCTTCGCATGCAGTGGCTGTGCACAGTCCTGGTAACACCAGGCCAATTTAATGATACTCCGGGAGCACCGGCGCTTGTCAAACTGATTTTCCTGGCACTCTGGATTAGGTCTGGAGAGTAAGTGTGCGTCAGTTAGAGGCGGTTACCAATTGTTGTGTCAATTGGCTTAGGGGATAAATGTTAGGTGACCTTCGTGTAATAAGATTATGAAGCTTGTGTCTGTGGAAGGGGTATTGTATGAACCCCCACACTTTCAGCTGGGGCCTGTTATTTATGCAACTAAATCTGATGAAGCATTGTACTGGGTCAGTTTGTTTGTCATTAGTGTTTGAATGTTCTTTTATTAAATAATACTGTTCGCACTGCAATTGGGCATCTTTCATGTAACCTATTTAGTCTCTATATATAGTGATCTCTCTAAATTCTTTGACGGACACGTAGTCTTTTTTCTAGTGTACCACTAGCTAATATTCATAAAGATGTTGAAGATTGCCCCTTAGGATGTAAGCGTCCCACAAGAAGAGAACTTATCAATAAACAAAAATTAGGGTTTTTTAAGTTCTGTCCATGTAGTATGTTCACATGTTCACCATTTCCATGTGCTTGTTCAGTTGTTTTTGGAGAGTATTTTACATGGTAACTAGACACTGTTTTCTTGTGCAGAACAAGAACTCCAGTGTGATGCATCTAGGTCAAGTGTTTTTGTGAGGTCTTCCAGTTTTTGGGTATCGCTCTTTGGCTTTCTTAAACTGATGTTTCATGAGGAGTCATAGTTGCACATACACGTTTGTGTTAAATAAATGAAACAGTGCAACACACTTTTCACACTGTATCATAGGACAATTGACTACATGACTAACGCACATATGCATCTTAACCATCATTATAGAAAACTCCAAAGTAACAGCTACAGAAGGACAATCAAGCAGCGTCCGTTACAACAACAGCTAACTTATTACAGCCACGGTAGATCTGTTGATAGCATTGGTCAAATATCCGATTTCGTTACTGAAACCGTATTGGAATCTCGTGTGAACGTCGAGAAAAACTTTAATGCATATTTTGGAGAATATTAATAACTAATTCATCAAAATTAGCCCCGAATAGCAATTTAATGTGTTCCAGTACCATTACATACATATACACGCCAGTGAATGTGTTACCTGGTGGATGCCTACTGGGGATCATTGCATACGAGTTTTGAACTGGATGAAATCCTACTCCATGACCAATGAATGTTGATTGTCTGCTGAATTGCCGATTATCTGAAACGATAATCACAGTTACTAGTAACTAGTAACCTTTCTGGAGATTGTCAAGAAGACATTGTAAGTATTAAAACATTTCTTTGCAAGTGGATGTGTACATATATACAAATAGATGCAATAATACTGTTTCTCATAATAACCGGAATTCTCACATTTATGTTGAATCGAATGATTGGGATATTTGATGGTTTCCTTCTTTTTTGGTCATTTAACGCTGCACTCAGCAATATTCCAGTTGAATGATGGTGGTCTCTTAATAACCGAGTCTGAACCAGACAACCCAACGGCGTTTTTTTCATTCATAAACGCATGCTTCTGATAAAGTCCAAATCGTACATTTTATTTGCTTTTAACCGAGATTTGTTGGGAATATGGAAAAGGCTTTTGTCGCTTCTCATTATATAAACTGTGATGCTCAACAAACAAACAAACAACCAAGTTCCCGTAATGTTTTGGCCATCTTACCCCAAACATTGATATTTGATCCAGAGCCCCGTTCCACAAAGCGATCTAAGGTGTTAAGTTGGTCGTAACGCCCATACTTTATCATAGGCTTACGATCAACGTAGCACTAAGATCGCTTTGTGGAACGGGGCCCAGGTAGGTACATGAAGCCAGGCTAGGCTTGAAAACCTGAAAGTGGTTTATGCTTGTGGTACTCGCAGAATACAGATCTAGGTTAAGGTATTCTGCTACATCTTTGGCAGGTCTACATGACTTTAGCTGAAGCATGCATTCAATAAATAAGTACATCAATTGTCGTTTACATTCTAAATTTCATACCAAAACACTTTTATTTTGTTAATGCAGTGCTTGTCACATACAGCATCAAAAGAAGTGGTTAACTCACCACTGCTTCATAATGTGCGGTCGGATGGCCTAGTGGTTAAAGCGTTTGTTGGTCACGCTGAAGACGGTTCGATTCCCCCGCATAGGGTACAATATACGAAGCCCATTTACCGTGTCCCTCGTCGTGATATTGCTGGAATATTGCTAAAAGAGGCGTAAAGTTGTATTGGCTTCTTCACAACGTCGTAACAAGTAGGGCAGGAGCGTGAACAGATAAACTATGTCATTTCGATATGTCTTTTTAAAGGAACAATGTGTTCATTTTTGTTCATTGATGCCTGTTTGAAACGATTAATATTTTATTTAATATGAGAATTCTTCTTTGATACATTTATGTCGGTGCTGATTAACATATGTGTAAACAGTGCAAATCACTGGAGACATGAAAAGGTTTTTTTGTTTGATGAACTACGTTGATGTCAGTTAAGCAGATATAGCTTCCAATTATGAACATGTTTTACTCGTGAAAGTCGTTACCTTAGAAATACATTTGTCATTAACTTATAAGAATATGATTTAGCTTTAATTTCACGAACGTCCACGTTAGGATTGATATTCATTTGAAATAAATAGATTATCAGAAGCGGGGACGTCAAAACCTCCGAGTGGAAGCTAATTCAAAATTATTTCCATCTTCTTTTTTCGTGCCCAGTGTAATCTGTTTCGGTGGATGATCGAGACTGGTTATTCTCTGGCGTTAATGTGTTATATTTATTCTATTGGCCTTACCTCTCTCGTCATTATGAACGCGTATTGCAAATGCCTGAACACCATATTCTACAATCAACGAAAAAGTAATCACTGAACACGAGATAAAATATGTCCTAAATGATTGATGACACATAATTAGTTGTAAATGTGATTCTCTTTAACCCGAAATGCAAGGAAACACCATAGATCTAAGAGAAAACCGGAGTGAATAAGTAACTTCCACACAACCGCTTCTCGAAAAAGGTGAGGTGAAATGGGGTTTAACGTCGCGTACAAGATTATATAGTGACGTGCATGTACGTGTGTGTGTGTGTGTGGCTGCTTGTACTACTCCGATCTGATGCTGATTTATAGTGCTAGCTCACTGAGATATCATGACGTAGTTTATCATGAATACCCCACTCAGACACAGTATACTGACTTCGAGCCGACCGGTCCTTGTTTTAGCCCCTTAAGGCCGAGCGCCAGACAGGGTAACAACAAGTACCATCTATTAACGTCTTTTGGTATGACGAGGCCGAGGATCGAACCCCGGACCTCCCGCTCTCCGGGCGGACGCTCTAACACTAGACCACGGAGGCGGTCGCTTCTCGAAAAAACCGTGCTTAGTGTACAGCCATATATACCATGAAGATTCCGTGGAAATGAAGTCCCAAGTACTTCACGCTAGGGTGGTAATAATGTGATGCTTTTGCTGAATGCGGGGACACAGGTGGCCCAGTCGTCCAAGGCGCCGCGATTGGCTGTGCGGAGTTGCTTCCCTTGGACACACGCCAGAAATCTATGGTTACGGTTTCGTATCACAGTTCGTCCCGATTATGTTTCTAGGTTTTTTAGCACCAATGCTTGAGAGTTTCACCAAAGTGGTAAACATCTGAGACCTGCATCACTTTTGCCTGTCCACCCAAATCGAACAGACACACCTTGATACAACTGGAATACTGTTCAAAGCGGCGTTTTACCCAAGTCACTCACTGTAACCAGAAAGCGGCTGCCGTTGATTATGCTACCAGTCATGATTGTCTGGACCAGACTTGATTCCGTACTGACTGTTGTCAGATACATGAAGTCATGATAATATAAATCGCTGACAAACAACATCCACGCAAACATTTAGTTGGATATTTCCCAATATTACATTCTTGATAAACCTTTGCGTTTCAAGAGGACACGTAAAGTCGGAAATAGGCAACCAATATTAAAATCAACGTTCTCAATGAAAATATGAAAACCAAAGTAGTAATTGAAAACTCCATTTCTATGGAGTCTTATCACGGCTTACACATGCAGCGAAAATGTCACTTTTAAATTAATTCGCAACGACAAAGTTAATATCCAAGGTCCACGAGTTATTTTTCTCGTTTACACGTAATCCATCTGAGCCAGTCAAGATAGCCACGGACGCAACATACACGAAACTGTCTGTTTCTCTGATCCCTTTCTCCAAATATCATATCAAGAGACAGACCATACTTATGTTATCATGTCTATAGACATGAAAAGAACACGTAGGGCTTTGTATCATCTAAAATGACGATGACTTCGCCAGAGCAATTATGCTTGGTCGAAGTCAACACCAAAATCCATGGTGATCTAAACCGGACACACAGCCTAACGAGGTCTAGCAGAAGTAGTTGCAATCCTTGTAAGCTCCGTACAGCGCCAAGTGTTCACACGCCTCCCAACTCCTCACATGTTGCAATTATTTCAGCGGGATTCGCCATCGAGAGAGACGCCAATTGGAGCTTTATCTCTAGTTTGATGGAGACGGAAAACCTGAAAACAATCCTTTCTTTGATTGTAAAGAACATGAGTTAATAACATTGTTTGTGAGAACAATGAAAAGAGTAAGGATGGATGAGGAGGCTCGTGATGTGTTTTTCATTGTTGTTGATTACGGATTAAACTGAAATGAACATCGTTCAATATCTGTCTTTGTCTCTGTAGAAATGTACACTGTGAGTTATTGTTCTTTGTCATCCGAGGACTGTGCTCATTTGGTGATCAACAACTTAAATGTTGTACATTACGATGTGTAATTGACAGGGATGATGCTTTGAAAGAACGAACAATGGGGTTCCGTCTGTGATCAGGTCATTGGTAACAAGATAAATTCGTCTTTTTATGTAGTCTGGTAGAATAGAAACATGAGGTTTTGTATTCGTTCGTTGCGTGAGTGAGAGATGCTATTTAATACCGCAGTCACCAATAGGTTTTCTATATCACGTCGGCTTGTTTGTCATCTAGTCTGGATCTGGCAAACCAGTGACTGAAAACATAAGCAACCATCAATGCCACTGGGTTACGATAGCAATCTGTCACAGAGCCTGACCACCGGATCCACCTGCTCCTTACAACAAGTATCCTGGGTATCTATTCTAACCCATGTCACCAAGAAGGTATACATGTACCTCCTGTCAGTGTTCTGAAAAACTGTCTTTTTAATTAAAACGAACACACACCCACACACATATACGAGTATATAGAGAATTCTATTGTGATGCATGTAGGTCACGTGTTTTTGTGAGGTCTTCCAGCCTTGATGGCATCCTTTTACGGAAGTTTCGCGAGCAGTAATACTTACACATACATGCTTGTTTTCAATATATGAACACTTTTCACAATGTATCACTTGTCAATTGACGACAGGATCCATGCACATATGCATCGTAACTAGCATATAAGAAAAAAGGGATCAGGTAGACCAAAGAAAGTGAATTGGTGTGAGAATTCGAATTGGTATATTGGCGTCTGAAACAGACGGATGAGCCTAGAAAATATTAGGCATGAAAAGATTTATGTAAGAACAGTTCATGTTTCTAAAGCGACAAGAGCACATTTGCATGCTATGGATCGACAGAAGGCACGAAGAATACCATTACCTCTCCGAAAACCTGAACAGCAGCATGAACGACGTTTGACCTGGTGTTTGGAGCATAGAAATTTCAACTCGGCCAAAGTGATGCTTTCAGATGAAAGTTCAGTGTGGCTACATCCAAACTGCATAAAATGTGGACCAAAGGAACAGAAAAACGGATTTACCAGCGTCCAAAATACATTCCTAAATTTTATGTGTGGGATGGGGTGTCTGTGTTAGGTACCATGCCATTACCTGTATTTGAAGGTAACATGACATGACAGGTCTTTGAAAGGTATTTAGAAGTGATTCACATAAGCATATACTCCTAAACGCTGTGTTCCTCATGATAAAGAAGTTGACATCCATATATTCTCTTCCTTATGACTAACGCAGGGTACATTGCTATTCTACAGTAACATCTCCAAACAGCACAAGTTCGTATGTTAACGGGTGGTTATTCCAGCAAGACAACGATCTATAACGTAGAGCGAAGTATTCTAAGGTATTGTTAAACAAGCCAAATGTTGCACTCCTGGAGGCGCTGCAAATCGCTGTGCCGAGTTGTGTCCCTTGGGCACGCCAGAAACCTGTGACTGTGGGTTCGAATCCCGGTTCTCCCCGATTATGTTTCTAGGTTTGTCAGCACCATACCCGTGCTCATGGGTTTCACCGAAGTGGTGAACGTCTGAGACCTGCATCACTTGGGGCTTTCCGCCTACATTAAGCTGACACGCCGCGATATAACTGGAATACTGTTACAAGCGGCGTTAAACCCAACTCACTCATTTCACTCCTGGAATGGCCCGGCTACAGTCCGAACCTGAACCCAATTGATCATATTTGGGGAATCATGAAAGACAATATCAATCAAAACAATCTAAAAAAATACATGTGATATGAAAATAGAGGTGGTGAAATATTGGGACAGTATGTTCATGATGTTCCTTGATAGGAAGTAAAAGAAAACAAGGTGGTGAAATATTGGGACAGTATGGTCCATGATATTCCATTCCTTGATAGGCAGTAAAAGAAAACAGAGGTTGTGAAATATTGAGACAGTAATACGTTCATGATGTTCCTTGATAGGCAGTAAAAGAAAACAGAGGTTGTGAAATATTGGGACAGTATGGTCCATGATATTCCTTGATAGGCAGTAAAAGAAAACAGAGGTTGTGAAATATTGGGACAGTATGTCCATGATGTTCCTTGATAGGAAGTAAAAGAAAACAGAGGTTGTGAAATATTGGGACAGTATGTTCATGATGTTCCTTGATAGGCGGTAAAAGAAAACAGAGGTTGTGAAATATTGGGACAGTATAGTATGGTTATTATATTCCTTGATAGGCAGTAAAAAAACCCAGAGGTTGTGAAATATTGGGACAGTATGGTTATGATATTCCTTGATAGACAGTAAAAGAAAACAGAGGTTGTGAAATACTGGGACAGTATGTTCATGATGTTCCTTGATACGCAGTAAAAGAGGAAAAGAGGTGTCTGTACAGTTTGCTGTTTTGTAGCTTTGGGTAATCTGTGTTTGTTGGACAAACTAATCTAGTGGTCTATGACTTTATAAATCTATAATTTACCATTTCTGGTCAAACTACATATAACAATGACACCGTATTTAAACCATACCATTTTGATTTTTACCGTGTAATTGGCTCTCTGTCACATGCAGAAGGAATGCTTGGTGGTGATAACGATGGGGATATCAATAAATATCTGGATAGAAAGGGCTCTGGCCCACGTACATGTGATTACTGATATAACATATCGAATTAGTCACAGGAATGAAGATCTAAGATCTACAACCTCTTTAACATTATTTGCTATGTTCTTAGGGAAGCTAACATCAGAAGACTGGAGCAACTATACTCGTCTCTCTCTAGCACATAAGAAGGGGAATTATTGTGAAATCAGTATACATAGGACAAGGGAATTCAAAGTGATTTTCAATTTGGATTTCAGACAACTTGCATGACTGACAAAAACGAAGACAAAATAATGTCTCTGTATAACAGTCAATGACTCTCGGTATCTTAAAATGACCAACACATTGCAACTCCAATACCAACACAAATCTAAAGAATATTATATGTTCTTAATACGAAAAACCTCAACGCCAGAAAATTTCCAGTCTCGAATATCCCTCGAAACAGATTCCAATTGGCGTAAAAGGCGAAATAGTGTTGAATTTCTTTTATGAATGGATCAGTGATGACACTAGATATTCGGATAAAGGGTAAGCATGACTAACTCACACAATTACCAGGTTCTTTATGACTAATTGCGAACCCGTAATCACCCATGGGTTCGTTCCTGCTTCAAGTGCCGAGAAGATATCAAAAGTCTATTCAATATTATGCCTTCTGGAAAATTGGTCAATCTATCGAGCGTATATAAATAAACTGGAGATGACTTCTTTTTCTTCATATTGGCTAGAGATGATAGTATTTGACTTAGATTCCAAACTTATTGAAGACTGCATTGTCAAACAAATATTTGGTGAGATAACGTAGAGTGTAGTGATTTGGTGAGGGGAGGGAAGGTGACGGGGTGACAATTGTCTTACATGTGTTTATGACGGTTGCCACCGGTGGAGCAGGATATGTCACCATTTCGTGAATATCTAGCATCATCACTATTTGATTGTGATTCTTGAACACTCTACCGATGATAAAATCGAAATCTTACAATGGACACCGCTTTTAGGAGAGATATCTTAAGATTATGGAAATGTGGTTTGTCGCTTTTATTCCTTATTAAACTTATTATAAACACCTTTAATTTCTGATGAAATCTATAGTTTTAAATTACTTTTCAGATTATAAGAGACAGACGAAAAAACAGGTGGAATTACTGTCATCGGATGCGGTGCGGTAAGTGGTTGTTTTCTTCCATGTTACTTTGACTTACAGTGGTACCTTAGCGGCCTGTGTTTCTTGGTGATATCTCCCATTTGTCTTGTCCCTGTCTTCAATTCTATGTATGGAGAACTGCCTCCGCTAATCCCATCTATGGTTGTGTTACCACGAATCTAGGTATATATTTCCCCCGTGTCCCAAGGCAACAACTGTCCATACCAAATTGATCAAATTTATGTTCCAGGATGTCAAATGCTGTAAATTCACTTACACAAATTGGCTCGATTGATACGCGACGCCCAAACCGTTACTATCTATTCCACACACCACACTCTATTCCGTAGTTCGTTGCTTTCCCAATCTGGCATTTACAATTCCCTACACGAGATCTCGCGAGCAACCAAGAGACCTGGAGAGGTTTGTTAATGTGTGTGAGATTTCGAAGCAATCAAGGAGATTAGTTCCATTACCTGAACTAGATGTTCATTGAATATTTGAGAATGTACAAAATGGGGGTAAATAATTGCAACATGAGATGAATTCAGAATACACCGTGGCGTGTAAAGGTATGACACATTGTCAGGGTTAGATTTTAATTCAAATGTAATTTATGTTACACAGTATTTCCCGTTCACATTTTAAGCATTTCAAACTGTTCACGAAGGATAGCTTTTAATGTTAAATATACACATGATTCAGGAAATGTGATTGCAGCAACCTCATGATGGCATTTTGAAATGATGATTTCTTATGCGTCAAGTATAAGCAGCATCTACGGTCTTGTCTGCTATAATTTTACATATTTTGATATGTGTAATTCAATAGGCATGTGACGATCAAGGCATCTGTTCGAAATTTAGTATGTTTTGCTAAAATCCCACCAGCTTCTCTTTGATCTTACTTGATAAATTGTTCATAATTTTTGTTTTGCATATTTAATGTTTAGTTATTATTTTGCGAATTACATTTTTAAATTAGATCTACTAAAAACACATTGACGGAGACACAAATGATTTGCTTATGGGAGCTTTTGACATATTAATCAATTTTTCAATTTCCCCAGTAAAGGTCAGATATAAGTACATTGTACATTGTAGATGATTTATGTCGTCACGTCATTTTACACTTGAACTAAATACGCATCTTGTCAGAACCATAATGTCGATTCAGGTAGAATATCGCAGGATCCCTAACTTTTGATGCAAACAATAATATTATATCAAATGTTAATATCCCATACCATATACGATGCTTTGAACCACCAATAGCATTAAGCAATGAAAACATGATCCATGTACACATGTACATTGCAATCAATAGCATCTTAGTGACGGGGCTTGAAATTAACTTCGATGGAGATATTGTAATGCATCGATAGAAAGGAACGTTAAGGCTTAAAGACTTGTTTGTTGCTATCAACATTCTGATCTTTTAACCTTTTCCATGTTATGCCGTTTTTGTAGCAACTCACTGAAAAACACAACGCCAGAATCAGAATTAAAGGTGCCATTAAAAGACCAGGAAGTGAGTAATCGTAGCATTGAACACATTCCACATGAAACGGAATGACCATAAGTTACATTTAGCTTTTACAAGATATTGACGAAATTTAAAGTTGCGGACACACGCATAAAGCTTGGGATAACTGGTGATTGTTTCACTGTTAAGTGTTTATCCTCTTCATTATCAGAGTCTAAATGGTGTCCATTGATACGGAGCGTAACATTATTTTTTCGAAAGTGCTGAAATGGCTTATTGATTTAAGATCAGGTTAAATTTATGCAGGGGTGTTCTAATGTGTTTGCCTGTTGATGAGTCTCTCATGGGGAAGACTGTAGGGTTACCACACACAACTTGCACATACGCTAATTGTCAATAACGCCTTCTTGATGTGACATGTTCCAAATCCAATCAATTCTGGTGAAATCTTGCCCAACCACCGTGGCATATTTGACATCGACTTAAGGGAAGAGTAATCAACGGATTAGCCGCTGGTTCCCGAATAACATGTCATAATGGATAAAAGAGTTCCAGGAATCGAAGGAACGCCAACACAACCGAAAAGCAAAGCTCCCACTACGACATTCTTGTTTTCTGTTGATTGATTTTCGGAATGTGCTTCCAACAAGACAGCGATTGTTGTATATGTCGTCCTAGCAATTCCGTTGTGGATGCTGACGCCCCAGTGACCGGTTAAAAAGGAAAATGCCTAATGGAGCCTCCTCATCCCTTTATCATCTTGAGACATTTATTTCATTTATGTTCTGACAACAATGAAAGAGAAAGTATTGCCTTGGATAAAATTGTCATTAAACGTCTTCGAATACTGATATATTATAATGTACCGTGTTCTTAGTTCCGGAAAGTCTCTCTTCGGAAAAAGTAAATAACGTCTTTGTTTTCAAACACCTGAGGCATTATTCAGCATTGAATATGTAGCTTACTTGAAGCTTAAGAGCATATGAGCATCTATTACCTTGTATGTTTTTCCTTGTCCGACAGGGAACAAATGTAAACAACACATTGTGCCTATTTAATTTTTTGAAATACTTGTGATGAGCAAAGAACATTGAACATATATTTTCATGGCACTGCCAATGGATGAAGTCAACCAACTTGTAACGTTAAAAGCAACAAAACGAGTTAAAGATTGGTGTAGATCACGCTATCATTGTCTGTTCGTCAAACTAATCCAAATAAAGAAAATTTCATGACAGTAGACATTCTTGAAATATATGTCATTTCTCTAAAGTCCTCAGGTAACGGATAATTAACCTTTACATATCACTTTAAAATGTAATTCCAAGTTAAGAATAAAGAACTTCGAAACATATTATGTTACATGGTATTGATTACCATGCCTTCGAGTGTACAGATGGACAAGGAAAGCGATTAAACTTTCCAAGAAATGATTCACTTGAGAAAACAACACTTTATTTTACTAAAACAATGCTTGTGCTTGGATTCAGTGAGGGACTCGTTAACTGATTGTGATTGTGTTGTATCAAATGCCAATTGACGTGATTTGAAAGAAATATAGATTACGTAAAAATATATAGAAATGACTTAAAGTTATTTACTCGCATGCGTTCCAGATATATATCTCTCCATGAAATGCCAATAAATGAGTCTTGGGTAAACCTTTATTTCATTTTGATGATTATTTAAATTACTAAAGGCTAAAGGAACAATGTACATCACAAATTAAAAGTCACGCAGTGACAAGTTGTTGGCATTATAGTGCGTGGATTAAAAAACACTTTGTGTTAATGTACAGAGTGAAATAACACGCGAGTGTGCTGTGTTGTAGGAGAGGATGTCTGTAGCCATTCATCTATGGTGACTGAAGCATTATATGGTTATGCGAAGAAGTGTCCTGCTATTCCTGAGAAGGATCCTGTTGTTCTCTTCTCCTGATCGATCGACACTTGCAATCAAATTACATATGAAGGCACAAGTTGTAATCAACAAGTAATGGCCATTCCTCAACCACTGCCCAATTATATAGTTTATCTGGACACATCCTCTCGCCAATCCCCCTGGACAATCTGACATGTCTTCTTAGCGTCCCTGTAATATTGCTTGACCTCGAATTGTGGTCAATTATCCATATTTGCTCTGGACAAACACTCTAGGGACATGTATAAGGTTCTGCATAAAGCCACGTGTTGAATAATGGACGGAGGGTTGAGAAATAATCGCTCTTGTAGTATTCTTAAAGGGAACTCCAGAATGGGATATAATACGAAGGACTGTCTATACGAATGTGCATACATGCAGAAAATATTTTATTTCACTTTTAGCAATATTCCATCTTTACTTTCAACAATATTCCTGAGTACTGCTGTGCGGCGTTAGACGACAAACGAACACTGGCGTCATTACTGATCCCATGATATAATGTTTACCTCTATTTTTGCCTTTTACGCCTTGTTGAATCTGTTTCGGCTGACTGGTTATTCTCTGGTGTTGACGTTTAATCTTAAGAATGGGCTTTAGTGTACTGCTTGGTGTGATTCTTTTCTTTATTTTGGGGACCGCCTCCGTGGTCTGGCGATAGAACGTCCGCCCGGAGAGCGGAAGGTCCGGGGTTCGATCCCGGCCGCGTCATACCAAAAGACGTTAAAAGATGGTACTTGTTGTTACCCTGTCTGGCGCTCGGCATTAAGGGGCTAAAACAAGGACTGGTCGGCTCGGAGTAAGTATACTGTGTCTGAGTGGGGTATTCATGTTAAACTGCGGCATGGTATCTCAGTGAGCTAGCACTATAAATCGGCATCAGTCCGGACTAGTACAAGTAGCCACACAAACACACACACGTGAATGCACGTCGGTATATAAGTGCAATAATCTTGGACGCGACGTTAAACCAAATTTCACCTCACCTTTATTTCGGGATAATGTTTTGATGATGCATCGTCACGTGCATTCGTTTCGTGTTGGTGACATACCTTTATATCGTTTGGGATCGTAATATGTTGTATCCTTAATTGATTTGAGAACAATCACTACCCATCTGGACTTTGAAACTGTTTCTATGGTCAAATGAATAATGCACGGGACCTTCAACCATGAGGGGGCACGGCTGGCCCAGTTGTCTAAGGCGCCGCGATTCGCTGTGCAGAGTTGCGTCCCCTGGACACGCCAGAAACCTATGGTTGTGGGTTCGAATCCCGGTTCACCCCGATTATGTTTCTAGGTTTGTCAGCACCATACCCGTGCTCGTGGGTTTCGTCTAAGTGGTAAACGTCTAAGACCTGCATCACTTGGGGCTTTCCTCCCACATTAAGCTGACACGCCGTGATATAACTGGAATACTGTTAAAAGCGGCGTTAAACCCAACTCACTCACTCACTCACTACAGATTGGGAGGTTCCTAACCTAAGGCACCGAGAACAATGGGGAGTCGGACAACTTGGTACTTGGGATGCAAGCGTGACATTTCGAAAGCGATGTCCGCTTATCTGACACTTTTTCCCTGAATCTTGTCAATTGCATTAGTGTCAAGAGGGACAGAAAATTCAATGAAATTAAGGATTTCATCGGATTTATCAAAAAGGACAAGATCAGGTTTGTTGGCCTGAGGCGGTGTTTGGGTTTATTCCAAAGAATTGTATTTGTCATTTTCCATGACGCCCTCCACATATTCTGGGTCGTACCATGGATGGGCCTCCGTGCTCAAACCACAAGCATGGCGAAGACTGTAATAAAATTATCGAGCAACGCCATCATTTCGCTCAAGATACTGTGTTTATGACAAAGCTGGGCATACTCTGACAATGAGTTGGACAGTCTAATTAAATTAGTAGTAGTAGTAGTAGTAGTAGTAGTAGTAGTAGCAGTTGTTGTTGTTGTTGTAGGAAATGTTAGTTCGAACGACGTCACAGGAACTGCATGGGAATTATGGGGCATGACGTTTCATCAAACGAGTACATATGTGACGGTTAAAAAATATTATCCCGTTGTTATTGTATCTTGGCTTTCTTGCACTCTTGAAATAACGCCGACAGTGCTATACGATAGACATGTAATGTCAGGGTATCAACCGTAATCGTGTCGTCGGATACTTCCTTTGAAGTAATTTTTTAACTTCAAAGTAACCCCTTTGCCTAGAGTAATCTCCGAGTTGAAGGGAAACACGAAGTGGTGAGTGAGCTGGATTTAACGCCGCTTTGAAAAGTGTTTCATCTACACCACGACGTGTCAGAAGAAAGCCCAAAGTGACGTAGGTCGTGGACTTTAACCACTTTGGTGAAACCGCAGTCTGTACAAACGAATCAAGGGTCATAATCTGAGCAATTCGGGAGTCGGCTGCCAGTACAAAATATCATATCAAGACCTGCCAACTTTCTTAACCAGTTACACCATGATCCTAGCTACAAAGAAGGGAGGCAACTACGCACACTGTACGTCCAAGCGAGTGAATGAGGAACATTTTATGCCGCTTTTAGCAATATTCCAACACTATCACGGCAAAGGACATCGTAAATGGACTTTAAACATTGTACCTATTTTGTGAATCGAATGATTTAACCAATAGGATACCACAACCTCCCCTAGCTTTTAGACCCGTGAAGATTCCTTTTGTTCATATGTATAATATGACATAATATCATATTAGTTTTTTTGTGACATATTTCCTTTCGTTCAACACGGATTCTCTCTTTTTCGTCTCTTTATTTTTTTTATTCACATCTAAAACGCGTATTTTATTGACCATATATGTTTGAATGTCGTTTTTATTGCATCCGTAATACATAAGTCCACACTCAATATCTTTTCAAGAAAATCAAGTTCAGGTATTGATTCCTCACTTGAACAGCAATACTATGCAGTAAGTACATTGTATGATATGATGTTCTCATAAAAACGACAGTTTCTCGAAGCACCAACTGCTGTGCGAAGTATGTGTGTCTGTAGTTTGACAAGTTAATCTGAAAAAATAACTGTGTGATTTGGTTAGAGGGCCTTATTGCTATTTTGAATGTCTTATAAAAGTTGATGAGTTAGCATTTTTTCAACTTTTAGGGCTTTGTATATTTGTGAAGATACGTGCCCGAAGTTAGTTTTATGTCATAAAAATAGATGAGCCAAAAACATTCCCATAGTCATTAGAAATGTCTAGAGTCAATCGTAAGATTCTGAAAGGATCATCGGCGACTAACGGGATCGGGTGGTCAGGCTCGCTGGGTTTGGTTGATGCATGTCATCGTATCCCAGTTGCGAAAAGATTTACTGAACTGCTGGAAAATTACCAGACTTATAGGGAAAGTTGGTAATTGGAAAGTTGAAGACATTCCTCTTGCAATGCAATCATGTGGGGAGGGTTTTGTCACTGAATCTTTATGCACAGATCTAAATATGAAACAGATGAGTCGATTTGATTGGTCTCTTCCATTTTTAGTTCAGTTGGGTACATCGGTGGAAGGAATTGGCTATTTCACCGTTATTAAATGATGTCAGGTCATCGATATACCTGAAGCTGAAGTTCGACTTCTTGGTCAGATTAATTGCTTTGCTTTTCCCAAACCGAGCAAAAATCCCGATCCTTCTGCATGAAGAAACATATCAGCAAGAAAGGGAGCATAATTGGTGCCAATGGGGATGTCTTCTTCTTACATGGGTGTCTTAATCCAAATGCCGCGTAGGTGTTATCAATGAAGAATGTGAGTGTAACGAAATCCTTCTTTGATAATATTAAAGGACAGGTCTTTGAGGCAAGGATGTGGTGGTACATTTGCTTTACCAAGTAATATATCAACAAGTCCAGCTCAAGGATAGGGCAAGTCTAGATTGGCTCTCCTTCAGGCATTGTTCTAGGATCCATTTGGATTTTATGTTTTTATTTTGTACATATATATTTGTACAGAAGATAACTTTATTTCTGGGACAACGTGTCCATCTGTATCTCTCACGGACTTTTATGGAGATTCCCAATCCAGAGTAGGAATGGACATGTCCTCGGGTTTTAGAGTCTAATCAAAAGTTGATAGTAGTGATGTGTGGTTTTGGCAGATTTTTCATCAGTTATCATACTAGCCTTTAATGTGACATTATTTGATAGGTTACTTATCCAAAGTCCTTTGATCAAAGAAGTAATGTAGTGATGCTTACATATAATGGTTATTTTACTTGAGGTCTAATCAGCGAGAACAACTACAAACGTTTCATGCTGGGCAGTCGGACGTTGAATGGCAGCTGGCTGCGACAGAATGGGTTTATTCCAATTCTGTTTCCCTTATTTTCTCAGTTTGTGCATTCACCCGATGACAACATCACACACAGACGTTCCCCACTCTGAAAGACATTCGACGGATTCTTCTTTTCTCTTGGTCATTGTTTCTTGTACATGCTTCGACAGCATTCATGAAGATTTAAAGTTGTGATGCCAATGAAAACTATCATACTGCACACGATAATCTTGTTGTCGTCAACATGATGGAGTCACCTATGATTATATTTCCAGCACTATTAGCTGTATGGAATTTACAAATCATATTGTCTTGTTTTGTTTTTTTGTTTGTTGTTTACCGCCGCACTCAGCAATATTCAAGCTATATGACGGCGTTCTGTAAATAATCGAGTTTAGACCTGACAATCCAGTGACTGACATCATCAGCATCGATCCAATCAAATGGGATACGATGACATGCATCAACAAAGTCAGCGAGCCTAACCACCCGATCCCATTAGTCGCCTCTTACGACAAGCAAAGTCGCCTTTTACAGCAAGCTTGGGTTGCTGAAGACCTATTCAACCCCGGATCTTCACGGGTCTTTTGTCATTCTGACTAGGACTAACATCGGCCGCAGGGAAAACCAATGACAAGGGTATAAGTATAAGAAAATTGCTAAAACAAAAATACAGACTTAGGATTCAATATAGCTTCATTCAAGGTTTTCAGTCACACAGCACTATACAATGATTTCTGACAGCAAAGCTTCGATACATGGGTCGAACATTCACGGGTCACAGTTCGAGTTGATAATTGATGTTTATACCAAGTAATGTTTACACAACAGATAAGGTTAAAGTTTCAACATCAATTATCCACATGTATATAATCTTCCTACTTCAATGTCTGTACATCACTTTCTTGATAATGGTGTTAGTATGTTCACCGAAACGTCGCAGTAATTGTAATAAAGAATCCATAGAATCCATTGTCCTTTATAGAATTTATTTATTTAACCTCATATGTAAATATGTAACGTCAACATCTGAGAACGATCAGTTTCCATTGGGCGTAACAGGCACAATTGCTGAGATAAATGTATGAATGAATCACTGCAAATCAGACAGGACACCAGGTGTTTCCGGAAACCTTCCAGGGTTTATATGTAAGTCATAGTGGTCAGGGACACCAAGAGAGGGCTTAACGTAATTAACCTTATTTGGAATTGATTTCCAACGCGAAAACTATAAGCTTACAAAATCACCCTTGTAACTTAAGGGGTCACGCTGAAGCCTTGTTCGATTCCCAACATGTGTACAATGTTTGAAGCCCATTTCCGGAATCCGTGTCGTGATTTCGTTTAAATAGTGCTAAAAGCGGCGTAAAACACAACTCATTCACAGTATGTTGGTATTTGAATCTATAATAACAGTCACGGCAGATCATCAACTTGTTCGAGAATGCATTCGACTGTACCGTTCTTATAGTTGATATAGCTATGATAAGACGTCATTCATCACAAGTGTTATAATTCCGACCCACAGTTATCACGATCTACTGGTTGCTGGTTGGAATACCCTTAGTTTGCCAACACATTGCCCTTAGTTTGCCAACACATTGTCCTTAGTTAGCCAGCACATTGCTCTTAGTTTGTCAACACTTTGCCCTTAGTTTGTCAACACATTGCCCTTAGCTTGCCATCACATTGCTCTTACTTTGCCAACACATTGCCCTTAGTATGTCAACACATTGCCCTTAGTTTGCCAACACATTGCCTTTATTTTGCCAACACATTGCCCTTAGTTTGCCAACACATTGCCCTTAGTTGTTGGCGGGCCTTTCCAATTGCATCAAGATACGTCGTGATATGTATGAAATACTGCTCAACGTGGCGTCAAATCCAACCCACTCACAAACTGAGCCATGTTCATGTTGTTCCCCAAACTACCATGTCAACCAACACTGAAAAAATTAAATGAATTTGTTCGCTCGATGTTTATAATGTTAATTTCTAAAGGATAATTCTGTGACTTCCTATTTTATTACATCACTATACATCATTCGTAACTCGAAATTGAGAATGTTCTGACTCATAGTTCTGCAATCAAAGGTATATAGATGCCCATGAGATGGAGATAAGATACAGCAACTCCTGTAAGAAGCTTCTTATAAAAAATGAGAAAAGAAGATTTTTTTCCTTTAGAAGGGTTCGTTAACAGAATGCCTGGAGAGAATGATGTTTTTACAACCTTTCTTCCAGACATGTACTTATTTCACAAGGCGCGCAACTGATATTTTATTGCAGTGAGTCAAAACGTGTCGGCTATATGATATTATCGATTGAGAAAGGTATCCTGCCTCGCTCCCAGATCAACAGAAGCTCTGCACATTGAAGTCAAACATCAAATATACGGAAAAAATATCCGTAGACAAGGGACAGACAGAATATTAGTATTCCTGAAGCCAATTTTACCATTCCTTTGACATCTGATAATTCAATACCGCATCTATAACATCATGAAAACCCAAACCTCAAGCATCACTTTGAGGAAGGTCGTAACCAATAATGTGATCCTAAATCATATGACCGCCGTCATATAGCTGCAATATTGCTGAGTGCGGCGTTAAACAACAAACAAACCATACCTAAATCATATGAAGTTTATTAATGGCTCTCTACATACACTGAGGGCAAAAGAAATCAACATATTTTTGTAATTGGGAATTGAAAGTACAGTTGTTAAATTTGATAATGTTCATTCAACCATCACGCATTCCTATAAAAAATACTCTGTCAGGGTAAACGTACGTAAATTTGCAACCACATGACCCCTATATTTTTTAAATGTTGTAATTTGTGCCGAACATCAAGTGAATTTATTGTCTTAGACACCCAGCAGGCGTTGTGTATTATTTTTTTTAAAAATCGTAACAATTCCATATCTTCAATATCAATGCAGAGCTAAAATGAGTATGGTGACTAGAGTTTCAAAACGAAATGCTTGTGAGAATGGTTAACCTCACTTTGAAAAATATTTCAGTTCTGTCACTTGTCAGCTGATGAAATTTACTTTTTGGAAACCTGTGTATGATACGCCTTGTTCGAATGTGGATTTCGAACCAAAAGTAGCGAATCCTGGTACGAAAAAGGCGTGCAACTCTGATGTGAAAATTACAGCTCTATAGCACTTGGACATCAATGCCCCGACAACAAACATGACATGTTTCTTTTCACCCATAACTAAAGTTGCGTAGATTGTAAACGTTGGCGTCCCTTGGGCACGTCAGAAATTTATGATCGTGGGTTCGAATCCCGATTCGCTCGATTATGTATCTGTGTTTGTCAGCGCCATACTGGCTCGTGCGTTTCACCAAAGTGGTAAATGTCTTAGACATGCATCACTTTAGATAATGGATTCGAATTCCGGATTCTCCCTGGTTCTAATTTTTGGTTTGTCAACACAATAACCATGCTCGTGGTCAACTTCTGACACTTACATAACTTCGGAATTTCCTCACACATTAATCTGACACACCGTGGTATAATATATCTGGAATACTGTTCAAAGCGGCGTTAAACCTCACTCATGTTCACTGACTCAAATACATAGGCGTGAGTGCCAACGCGGGATATATTGTTTTACTTGGAGTGCGTATTGTTTACAAAAGCTAAAAAAAATACAATCGCACTCATAACTCGAAACTGTCAGAGCATCTGTCAAATGTACACGTGTAGACGATGTTGCACATCATAGATAATCCTTCAGATGAAGGGGTACAGGTCGTCGAACACCCCACAATTCGCTATTCAGAGAAGGCTTCCAAGTGTGCAGATACCTGTAAAATAATGGATTCAAAATCCGGATTCTCCCCGATTCTAATTTCTGGTTTGTCAACACCAAAATCATGCTCGGGGTAAACATCTGAGACATGCATCACTTCGGGATTTCATCACACATTAACCTGACACTCAGGGATCAAAATGAAATACTGTTTAAAGCGGCGTTAAAGAAGATCGTGAAGATCCGGATTAGAATAGGCCTTCAGCAACCACTGATTGTCGTAATAGTCGAATATGCTTGTCGTAAGAGGCCACTCACGGGATCGGGTGGTCAGGCTCGCTGACTTGGTTGATGCATGTTATGGTTTTCCAATTGCGTGGATCGATGCTCATGATATCAATCACTGGATTGTCTAGTCCAGACTCGATCATTTACAGACCGCCGCTATATAGCTGGAATATTGCTCAGTGCGGCGTAAAACAACAAACAAACAAATTAGACTCACTCACTCACCACCGACACATCCACTCACTCACTTACTCACAGGAATCGTTACCTTTTCTCTATTGATTCCCGTTATTGTCTTAGAATAGGTCTTCATCAACCCATACTTGTTATAAAAGGCGACTACGCTTGTCGTCAGAGGCGACTAACACTATCGAGTGGTCAGGCTCGCTGACTTGGTAGATTCATGTCATCGTATCTAAATTGTGTGGATCGATGCTGATGATATCAATCACTGGATTGTGTGGTCCTGACTCGATTATTTACACACCACCGTCACACATCTTGAATATTGCGGAGTGCGGTGTTAAACAACAGACAGACAGATATAGGCAGTATCGTCTTTAACTGTCATTCTCGTGGCCTTTGAGGCTGTGTGTCCACTGATTTTGTAATACATGACTGTTCTTTATTTATTATGTCTCAAGGGACGAGCAGTGGACAGTAAAATTCCACACAGGGTCCCCTAGTCAGTCTTGATATCACGCCTGGTTTCTAAGGAGACAATTTACAGGTCACATAAAGATTTTATAACTTAAATGCCCGCCTGAGTAATAGTCCCGATCTTGAATCCTATTTCGTTTCTCCCCTTGGATTGTCAAGGTCGTAACACTTTACCCGGTAACATTAAAAACACGCACCGGAGGAATAACGAAACGAAACTATCAGGGAACGAGACAGTTCACTTGTCTGTGAAAACTGGCTGATATATTGTGTTTGATATGAGCGGTAATGGGAAGCCTGTCTCGACCTGATGCTTCATAGTTAGGCCTTGTGTGGCGTTCGACATTTGTGTGTACATGTTCCTCTCTATCGTTACTGAGTCTGATGTTGAAATGGGATATCAATAGCGATTTCTTGAAAATAGATTCCTTAATCCGACATGCCATGCATAATGGGATGTGTAAATATGTTTTTAATAATCATAAGAAGAAGAATGAGAAGAAAAAGAAGAACGACAATAATAATAATAATAATAATAATAATAATAATAAAACGAGCCAGGCATGTGAGACAAAATATCAATGTCAGTGTTGTTTTTATTGACGGTTCTGTACTGCCGGACGGTACAGAAATGAATGTCAACCAACGAAGTGCCATATCAAATCAGCCCAGATATGAGAAGAAAAGCAACCCTGAAGAGTCCTTCGCTTGGACGAAGTCGGCGGCTGACCTGAAAAGTGAAACAGAAGGCTTTCTGTTTGCTGCTCAAGACCAGTCACTTCCCACTTGAATAATTATAATCAGTAAATAACAACAACAATAACAACAACAACAATAATAATAGTAATAGGTTAATAAATGAGCAGTTGGGGATTTTCCTCATGAAGTCGTTCCACAATTCAATAATCCTGAAGGAATAATCCGGTTACTATATACACGAACTGAATCTAAGGTACGTCCAAGCTTAACAAACTTCACGATGAACTCTTTACACAGATACGGGGCAATGTACATTAAGTTGCGAGGTCGTAATCGCTACATTGATAAACAGGATCTCTCTCAATATGTAGCTAAAGTACCCAGCCGTGTCTTCCTGCAAGGTCTGTTTATGTAAATTTAATTGAAACACATCCACCGACACTGACATAGTTAGGTGAACAGAGCGACATGTACAAATAAACAAACCATTAATCAACACGTCTCGTAAAACTCTGACAAGGCTAATTTCAATAAAGCACCAGCGACATTTTGGGCAAGTCGGAAGCTTGTTCAATTAACGCTGCCTGCTCGTCCGTCCAAGGACTCCAAAGGTTTACGACCAATTCTGAGTGGCAACCCAATAATATGCCTTATCCGATAAGCGGTCATTGGATGGGTTCCTGGGACTCTGTAGAAGACACAGATGGATGAAGATTTGATCAAGGACTGGGGATACAATGGATGAAGTAGTGTCGGCACACCTTCTGGCACTGATGTTGGTGCCAGGAACAATGGATGGTCTTCTGAAACTCTGATGACCATACAAATCTTTCTTGAGCTGCGATACTCATACTGATGAGATGCAAAGCAAAGCTATCGATGTAATAGTTGCTGTCACTGGTGTGCCGGGTCTTGATTACATCCATGCCGCCGTCATATAACTGAAATATTGCTGCGTTTATAAACTGTAACAAAAGATAACAAACAAAACAAAATGATGTGAGGCGATGGAACTGTGAAATAGGCACCAGTTTATTTAGTTATATACATCGGGAACATGTTCGGACATTAGTTTGAAACCATTCCCGTGAGGATTACTGTAAATCTTGAAATTGATGCACCTCCAAATTAATACGACCCGTGAAGATTCTTGGGTAGAATAGGTCTTCAGCAACCCATGCTTGCCGTAAAAGGCGACTATGCTTGTCGTAAAAGGCGACAAACAGGATCGGGTGGTCAGGCTCGCTGACTTGGTTGATGCACGTCATCAATCCCAAATGCATGGATTGATGCTCATGATATTAGTCACTGGATAGTCTGGTCCAGACTCGATTATTTACAGACCGCTGTCATATAGCTGGAATATTGCTGAGTGCGGCGTTAAACAACAAACAAACCAACCAACCAAATTTATACGACTGCTGAGGCCTTGCCAAAAATGCGAATCAATATCTATGCGAAGATCCGGTGTAGAATAGGTTTCAGCAACTCATACTTGTCGTTAAAGGCGACTATGCTTGTCGTAAGAGGCGACTTAAGGGATCGGGTGGTCAGACTCGCTGACTTGGTTGATGCATGTCATCGTATCCCAAATGCTCATGATGTCAATCACAGGATAGTTGGGTCCAGACTCGATTATTTACAGACCGCCGTTATATAGCTGGACTATTGATGAGTGCGGCGTTAAACAACAAACGAACGAACTTACAAGAGACATGTGTCACAATTGTTTATCGGCCGTATGTATTGACGGGTGATAGTGGAACGTACTGTATACAGGTTCGTGAGGTGCTGCTCTCCTACCGAGGACAGCATAAATAATTAAGATTTGTGTCGTAAGAATTATCACTGGTATTGGTTGTATAAAAAAAGGCTTACATGTACGTCTTATATGGTTTTATGACAGACAGAAACATAAACATATTGTTTAAATTACGAACACCAACTCGCCAACACTCACACTGAAAAAAATACTTCCAACAACTTGTGACATAGCTCACCAGGACTATCTGTTAAATCAACTCGGTAGGCGCGGGTGGCCCAGTCGTCTAAGGCGCCGCGATTGGCAGTGCACGCCAAAAACCTATGATTGTGGGTTCGAATCCAGGTTCGTCCCGATTATGTTTCTAGGTTTGTCAGCACCATACCCGTGCTCTTGGGTTTCACCGAAGTAGTTAGCATCTGAGACCTGCATGACTTCGGGCTTTCCTCCCACATTCAACTGACACATCGTGATAAGATCTGGAATACCATTAGAAGGGGCGTTAAACCCGAACCTCACTCACTCACTACTACTACGACTACGACCACTACTATAATTCTGCTACTACCACCGCCATTACTACTTCCACCACCACAGTAATTACTCCTGCTAAATTAATTAAATGTTACTACTACAGTAAACTACGGTTATAACGAACTCAAAGGGACTACCAATTTTAGTTCGTTATAACCGTAATTCGTTATAACCATATATACAGCATAACTACAGCAAATAGTCGGGACAAAAACGTTAGTTCGTTATATCCGTCAGTTCGTTATAAGCGTGTTCGTTATAACCGTAGTTTACTGTACATGTTCGTGCTGCTGCTGCTACTACCACAACTACTACTGATAATACTAACAACACCAACAACGACAATGATGTGAATAAAAACAATATAGCGTGAAGATGATGATGTTTGGAAGGAGGTGATGATGACAACATTTGTAATGATAATGATACAAAGTTATAATCTTTATTATCACCTGAATCTGTTAAAGCATAATTGGGATAACTTTATTCAAGGACCGACAGAGCATTACAAGTTGTTCAAACCCCGGGCTGTCCAACTAATTGTATACATGTGAGGGGTCCCATTTAATCCACCTCCGAGGGAACTCCCCAAGTAGAACCCAACGCTCCAAAACTTTAAACTCTTCTCTTTACCCAACTCCCGCTCGATACCTTGACACTATCAGGACAAGCAGTATTCCTTGTAATAAAATACATGCGAAATTGATAATATCTGTTCTTTTTATTACAACAAAATGAAATAGTAGATTACCTGCTAAGTATCGAAATACCTTCCGGAAGCGATTAATGCTTCAAGCTTGCGAGGCAAATGAAATGTTCAAGGCAGAGCTAAAAACGCGTCTTATCACAGTGGCAAATTGACGTACATTGTCACAACAACGAAGCCATTAGTCAACCACCTGTGTCCCTACTGCAGGGATATTGGCTGTCCGCTTTTAAAAGCTGTCTATTGGTTTTTATCGGTGTGCATTAGAAAATCAGCTGCATTTCTTTTGACGCTGCCAATATGTTTTTAACGACGATGGTGCGTTACACAAATAAAAATAACTTGTCACTTAAACTTAAATCAGTTTGTAAAAACGTGAACATCTGATGGCAAGATTTGCTTTGGCAAATCAAAAAGGAACTCAGCTTGACAAGGAATGAAAGAAAAGCGGGGGATTAACCAACAGTGATGTGGTATTTAAAAGACGTGAAGTTCCACTGAAAATACTGGGTGATGTACTTTTGTACAGGGTGATTTTAATTACAGGCATTGTAATGTGGACAGTGTTCGTTTCGTTTTAACTGATGGCATCGATGAGGGAAATTATGTTTTGGAGATCACGGTTCGTATTTGTATTTCATAGATAGATGAAGCTGGTTCCTGGTGTATATTCATTGTGTGTCATAACTCACCGGCGTGGATCGCTGATCACTTTTTTGGCCGCTCCAGACTTGCTGATTCAAAGGCCCCGGTGAAAATGATGGACTATTGCTGACCGCGGCGTTAAACAAACTCACGTACTATATATTTGCTAAACTGGTTGTTGCAGGTCAACACTGACTTCATCGTAAAAATTGTATTGTTTTACAACACAAATAGCAGGATCACAGGTGTAGCAGAGCTGCCCTTGAACAGTTTAGTAAACTCAGTAAACCCGTGGCTGATAGCAAGATCCGCTTCTTTCACTTTACTAAATATTATTTGTTTATCAGCCATGCAATGACAGATTAACTACAATAATATGTAAGAATCGGATTTTCGTCAAATTCTTTTGAGTAATTATGCATCGTCAAGTCCTGAGCATGAGTAGGCATCGATCAATCAAACCCCTGGTTAAGAATAAATATGAATGTCGTGGCATGACAGATCGTAACTATAGTAAGATGAAACAATCGTGTGTTGTGTAACTTCTTGCGAGTGTGACAGATTAACCATAGTAAAGTAAACGATTCGGGTGTTCTTTACCTTCTTTTAGGTCGTAATGTTGGATTTTACTCGCTAGGACATAAGATAAATTCACTCACTAAAGAGTTAGACCAAAAACTTTACCGGGAACACCTGTCCGTTGCGTGTTCATTCACACATATATACACAGAGCTAATTTCAATCAACTATCTTGGAAACTCACGTGGGAGCTTATTCGATAAATATCATCAAAAGCAGCGGAAACCAATATTTATAAAAGTGGACAAGCTTTCCTTTTAAAGGTTAAGGCAATATAAACTTGCTTACAAGAAACTGTTTTCAATTTTCGAAGTGGCAAAACCCGAATTTGAAGTGTAGTCCAAGGGCTTTTGAAATTCCCATCTGATCATTGTACGAGTTGTAATATAAAAGTATTAGGCCCACTACCTCCCGTATTACATGGTTTTGCACTTTGTTGCCACTCCATACCGATTGCCGACATTATATACGCTTGTCTGAGAAGCTAATTGTACCGTCCCAAACTCCAGAAGGGGGTGTACATGTTCATAAAATTAATACAACCGAAATACTTTCTAAATTGCTCTCCTGTATAATGCATTGATATCTTCCTCTTACGGCTATAAAACCCCAAAATAACAACATATTGCACTCAACAGTAGATGCTTAGAGCATAGAGAAATCGAATGTTCTGTGTAATTAAAACACTAACTGAAACACAGAATGTTGTGAAATTATAATTTGTGATTCGTACCTGTAGCAATTTCAGGCCAGAAAATATGAATATCCCTTACGTCTGTCCTATTAGACGACTAATATGGATGGCTGGTTAAAAATATGTGACTCGGCTGACCGTCATCGGTGCTTATGCGACCAACCACTTGTCGACCCGCACAGGCAGGCCATTAGAATACTGCTGACTGCGGCGCGTAACAACACTCACTCACATGAGAGCGAGTGGTAACATCTCTATTTGTCAGTCATAAAGTTGGAATCGAACAATAGACTCTAATTGTAGTAGAGGTGTCGTATGATTGAGGAAATGATCTTTGTCGCTTGTACTGTTGGTGTGTCGATGTCCAAATCAATTCTGAACAAGTACACCTGACCCTGCATTGAAATACGAGGTTAATTCTCTTTTCTTTGTTGACAGGAAACGGTGAATTTTCATTACTTATATATACAAAAAAAATTCTCCTGAAGATCAAAGCTGTTACCAACGACGTCCCGACCTACAATAGATATGTGGACACAACCACACATTGCACTCCGATCAAATATAATGTACTGCCAAATTACACGGTAATTATTCCCAAGACAATTACTCAGCACGCGGCAAGTAGCGCACGCCTGGGGTAAGAAAAATGACTAAACCCTGAGAAAGTTTGAAAGTCAATGATAACCGAAGGCTGATAATTTCTGGCAGTTCATCGTTCGTGAAGCCAAGGCTTAGCCCACAAATCGTTGGCCTTTCTCGAGGGCGTTCCGGTAGGTTTCTCTGCACATCTTCAATGTGGCCACATGTTTACCTCTCTGCACTCTGCTGTTTAGAAGTGAAGCCTTTATATGATGCACAGATGTGTGGGATTATGACTGACTCAGCGCATGAAACGTTGCCTTGAGGTGACAGGGCTAGATTTCATTAATTGGACTGTACGAATATTGTAATAGTTGTCGAAAGATTTTTGTCTAAGGAAAGGATAGATAAAAATTTGTCTTTAATCATGGAAGCAAAAACAAGGGATAGGGAGCAATGTCAAAAACCAAATGACTTGTAAATTATGTCTTTTTTATATTTTTTACCTTACGTACGGAATAATAGATGACTTATTAATTACTGTCTTTTTTATATGTTTAACCTTAAGTACGGAATAATAGAAACAATATATGAAATTAAGTCCTTAACATGAGAGTATTCATAATATTCATGTTTTATTAATTAAAGTTTCAGCAAAATCGAATTTAAACGTCATCCATGACGATTATTTTGGACCGAAGACCTGTTCGTAAACATAACGTTTCCTTGAAAAAACCCTGCACTGTTTAATTTGTAATTTGTAACAAATGACAGTTTCTGAATCTATTTCAAATACTCCTGACCACAGTGCTGATGTAGAGTCATAGTGACAGCTGTATATGCCATACAACTGTTTAATCATCGATTATTGAAGCGATTAATGTGTCTTTGCATTCATTCTTTTAATTTTAATTTGATTACAATTAGGACTACGCAAAGTACATACTGTTTAAGCTTTTTTTCCATGTTACGCAACCTTTTAATTATGAACTATTTTTAAACTCCTAAAGTTGCTCATGCATGAAATTTCATGCCAGGTTCATATTCAATTGTTCACAGGCCGCCGCACTATAGCAAGAATGTTTCTGTCTGAAGCGGCAGAAATTCAACAAAATTCAGTCACCCACTTTAACCCCCCCACTCGCTAACTTACTGACCCACTGACCCACTCACTCAGCCAGACACCCATCCACCCAATCACTCACTAACTCACTGACGCTCTCACTCAGCCACTCAGCCATCCACTCATTCTTATTGCTCAACATTCTGACATCTATTAATGGCTGCTTTAACATGTAGTTTGTCATTTAAAATTTCCAAATGTTTCCACAACTTGTTCAACACTTTATAGAATTGTCTTGTACAGCCAATTCCAACATCAAATGCATATCCTCAGTGCCCATTTGATAGACACAGAGCCAGTTAGGATGCTCCGTATCATTAATTCTCTGCTTGTGCACCACAGTCTCCAGCTTGGTTGGGACACATCAAATGAAGCGTTTTATCTACACGTCTCCTGACATATCTGATTGTGCGTTGTCTGCATTGTTAACACCAGGTACATATATTATCAAGGATTACATATGTCTACCAACTATAAGATATGCGTCAACCAGAAGAAGGGAAAATGTCGAAAACGTCTACGTTTAAATGATGAGTGCGCCTCTGGCGCAATAGAGTGCAAGAAGCCAGTATTTGAAGATTAAGACAAACCAGTACTAGACATAATCTCCTGCATCCGATTTAAAAAAAATTGTTTGTTGTTGTCAATGTTCAAGTTATTCTGTAAGTTATTGAGTGAGTGAGTACGGTTTTACGCAATATTCCAGCAATATCACGGCGGGGGACACCAGAAATGGACTTCGGATCTTCGGCGTGACGAGCGACGCTTGCTTTAACCATGAGGGTACCCGACCGCCCCTAGTCTGGACAGTCTTCGGCACGTGCAGTGATCAAATACTTGCAAAAATTGGCTTAACACCAAAGCCGTTCATGAAGATATGGGTACAACAATAGGGTAGGATGTCCCTTTCTGAAATCTGATTAAAAAAACACGCACAACTTGTCTCGTGATAATCTAGCTCTGTTTGAAGTTGACGCATAAAGGTTCTTGCAACGATTTGTATAGATGGCTGAAACCTGGTTTTACCACTCACAAAATAACAATCTACGGTTGGCTTCAGCAACACATGCTTGTCGTAAGTGGCAACTAACGAGATGTGGTGGTCAGGCTCGCTGGCGTGGTTCATTCATGTCATCGCTTACCAATTGCGTGGTAAGATGCTCATGATATAAATAACTGGATTGTCTGGTACAGACACGATTATTTCAGAGCGCCGTCATATAGCTGGAATATTGCTGAGTGCGTCCTTAAACACAAGCAAACAAACCAAGCAACAATTGGAAGAATTTGTCATCACCTCACCAAAGAAGGCATGGGCTGTCTCATCATCTGGCATCCGTGTTCTGGAACGCCGACAGTCATCATAATGGACTATCTCCCCAAAAACTTATCATGCTGCACTTTTGAGGCAATTAAGTTATTAAGTTATGACGAAGAGACATGAGAACCTGAGTCAATGAGAGCTCTTCCATCAGGACAACGCACCAGTGCACACAACAGTCACTGCCATGGCGACAATCCACGAGTGGGGCTTTGAACTCCTTCAGCACCGCCTTATTCGCTTACTCTAGCTCCGCTCGACTTCCAACTGTTCCCAAACATTTCGACTCGAACGATGACGTCAAAGCAGCTGAAGAGAACCTTTTGGACAGCCAAAAAATTAGACAGCCGAGATGGATGTCTGAGAAAGTGGGCTAAAATGCCTCGAACATCGTTGGCAAAAGTGTACCCATGTGGAAGGGGACTATGTTGAAAAAAATCATTTTAATATCTTTAGGTCAAGTGTTCCTGTGTGGGGCTCAGAACTTATGAATCCCCCACTATATACTGGCAGATTGACCCTTTAGTATACACAATTTATGTATATCTTTCGTCCAAATCTGTTTAAATTCGTTCCGTCTGGTTTCGAGTGCTCCCCGATCTTGTGACATTCCATCCGTACGTGTTGGCTTTACTGAAGTGGTAAACGTCTACGATATGCGTCCCTCCCTCATGAAACATATAAGTCCCAAGCGACGTTAAATTTACCGTCACATTGCTATTCGTGTATTTCTTTTACACATACACGCGATACCCATTACTCGATCGATATTACACGGACGGCCACAATAAACTTCAACAATCACTATCATTTCCCTTCTGTCGTATTCAGGTTAAACATTTGTATTTGGAAGCGAATATACATGTATGCACGCCCAGATATTATAAACCATCGTGTATGTTATAAATAGTTATTCATATTCATTTCTCAAACTGGGACGTATTATCTATAATCTCTATCATTTGCTCAGTAACGTTCGATCATGTTCCGTAATTTGTTTTATGCTGATCTGACTCCACGACTTCTCATCAGAACTTGTATTGTTCCGGAAAGTTTTATCGCCGATGTTATTGGTTACATGAACTTGAAATTCTTAAACAAATTGACAAAATTAAATGGACATAGAGTAAGTAAATCGACACAGAATCAAACTTGACAGTTTGCGTGAAAAGAAAAACCGGAACACAATAAAATTGCCTTAAGTTTACATCTGTAGTGAAATGAACTTTAAACACTGGCATTTAAGACTAAACGGACTGGGTCAGAGACAACGTAGCTAGAAAAGCTATGAATACAAATTCCTCTCAACAACAAATGCGAAAAGATTATGAAAAAAAGCCATGTCTGTCAGCATAATTCCATTGAAAAAGAGCCATTCAGCAAAAAACTACCGTTAACGTAATGATGGCATCCTCTGACGTTAACATTGATAGTGTCTTTATTACCGAGGGTCCCCTGTCACACTGCACCTATGAACTGCTATCTTTTACGTCAACAGACAAAAAGACGACTGTCAGAGCCACTGGCGTATTTTGGAGGACGTATCTTCAGAATAAATTCCCATGACAACAAATTGAATGTAACCACTTGAAATGAAATTGTATTAAGTCCCTGATGGGTCACTTGAGGGGCTCGTCTATTACGTGATAAGTTCAGGTTCATTTGAATGGGTGAAAAAGTAGATTTGAGTTACATTATTGTGACGCTAGGCATGGTCCCTTAGGGTTGGGGTATACCATGGAGGCCCTGGCTTTCTCGTAATGTGATGATACCCATTCAAGGTAGTCCTTGCAGTAGTCCCGGAAGAGGCTCCGGAATAGATTAGACTCCCAGTGCTTGTCGGAAAAGTCAGCTCACATGGTGGACTACAATTAGTGTTATCAGTTATCAGTTGTATTCGCATGGGTGGTTGTTGGTTCGTTGGTTTGTTGTTTAACGCCGCACTCAGCAATATTCCAGCTATATGACGGGGGACTGTAAGTAATCGAGTCTGGACCAGACAGTCCAGTGAATAATATCATGAGCATCAATTCATGCAATTGGGATTGATGACATGCATCAACTAAGTCATCTTCCCAGGACAAGAGACTAAACTGGGTTTAAAAGTCCAGTTTCTACCCTTGCCGAACTATGCTGGAATTCCTGGGCTCGGTCGTAACGCCACCAGTGGCTATTACGACTTATGTCCCTTCTAAGCCTCTCCTATGGACCAACCAGATTCCACCTTTGGTATCACTTGCATTTGCTTCACACAAAATGGTGGCGTCTAGCCAGGACGATTTGATCGATAATCAATATCTTTATTGTGATAAAACGGGTCTTTCATCGCGAAATGCATCAAATCACGTGAGCACCTTGATTAAAACCGAGAAAAGATCTGAATTAATACCTGCTGCACATGCTTTGCAAAAATACTGCAATCGATTGAAATCTGCACGACAGTTTACGAACCGAATTTCGATTTCGGTTCGCGATTTCGTTTGGACTATGCATAGACTCGTTAGTCCAGCCAAAATATAACTCCATAATGCCAGCCTAGTTCAGCAAGGGTGGAAACTGGACTTTTATTGTCAGTTAACTCCCTTGCCTCGGGTAAATGCAACCAAGTCGGCGAACCTGACCACCCGATCCCGTTAGTCGCCTCTTACGACAAGCATAGCCGCCTTTTACGGCAGGCATGGGTTGCTGAACACCTATTCTAGATACCTCGGATCTTCACGGGTCGTTATTCACATGGACAGAGGTGTTGGTGCTCATATTGTCATAGAGCGGTTGGAAGTTACAAACTATTTCCAGGCCTCTTTTCGTGTTGTTTGTTTGTTGATTAACGTCGCAGGTTCTGGCAACATTCCGGGAATGGTAAAATCAAGTACATTTTTCACTATTACTTAACAAGTTAAAATATGACCATTCTTTAAATTATACATATATAGGTTTCCCTGATTCCCCTTTATATATAGAGTTTGGCAGCAAAGCAAAGCTTCATCTTCTGCAACATCCTTAAATTAAAACTGAACCGGAAATGAGCCGGTACATTCTCATATCTGCCAGTTTCTATGACCAGAGGAACCACACCATATCTATTTTTAGCCAACGCCCTCAGATGGGATCCAGATGGGTTACAACTAACATCAACTTCACAAGAATAATCTACTTAGAATGCTTATAATTGCGTAAGTTGTTTTTGCCATTTCCTCTCATAGAATGTACAGAATAAAAATTGAATGTATTCCTGACAGACTATTTTTCCACTTTCTTTAAAACCTTGAAACAGTTCATACAAACTTTATAATCGGAGCACTTCACGAACTCGAAATTTCCAGTTTTTCCTTTCAAAATTGAGATGACATATAATAAGCTCAAATAAACCTTACAGTCAACACACTGTCTCCTCGAGGGTGGCATCCAATCCTCCTCATCCGTTATTGCGACAGTTGGTGCATATTTAACTTGCTCTTTATATTAAAGAAGTGCTTTATGCTGTACTGAATTTACACATGAGTAAATTCTTTCGTCACCCATATTGCTGCTTTTCCATACTTTCGATAATATAGAGGGAGTGAGTATGATTTTACACCGCTTTTTGTAATAATCCAGCAATATCACGGCGGGGGACACCAGAAATGGGCTTCTCACATTGTACCCATTTCGAGAATCGAAACCGGGTTTTCGGCGTGACGAGCGAACGCTTTAACCACTAGGCTACCCGACCGCCCCTCGGTAATATAGACCATACCACAGTATCGTACAATTTCGAGTACGATTTAAAGGCATTCACACCACATTACAATACAAACAAGCATTGTTTAGTTAGATTCTGATGAAACATAAACTTTGTAGATAATATTTATTTTAAACACTGAAACCTCGTGAGTCCGGACCCCTTGAATCTGGACGAATGTTTTCCTAATGCAAAATTTAAACTGTCCTGAAAAAGAAATTATATACACCTTCCACGTTACTGAATGCTGAAACACTGCAAACCTCAGGTCCAAAACACAACTATGATGTCCGTATCAAATATATCACCATCGAACAACCATTTCTTTTTTTTGCTTCGTTTTAAGGGACCCTCAAATTTGGGTATATGCGTTCTTTGGCCCGGACGTTTAGTTCAGGAGATGGTGATCCAAACCACGATTGGTTTGTCAGGACATTTAATTTCCCGGACCATTTCACTGGAAACGAACCGTCCGGATTAACAAGTTTCACTGTATCTCCAAACCCGATACAACCATTGTCAATGATCTGTACCGCGAGCGGCACATGATACCGCATCAGACGCTCTGGTTGTCTTCCCTGCCTCTTCCATGCACCTTTTCCATCTTATCCATCTCCTGCACAAAATACACAGCCATGTGTTTTGATGCAGCCAGTGTCTCTTTCCACTTCAAGCGTTTGTCTACATTTTTCATGTTTGCGTCAGTATTTCTGAATAGCAACAAGTACTACAGCGTTATAAAGATTAAATCCTTCATCTATGTCCAGTCCTGATTAGAAACGGAGACGTGAGACGTGGTTGTCGGCTTTCACAGCCGACGTCAGTTTCCACGTTTCCGTTTCTCGAAAAAACGCAATTCATATAAATGTAAATGTATGTCAATATCTTTTAATGCCTGGCGAGGTCATATTCTACCTATCCGAAACAGCCGCTTACTTTCAACTTGTCTGGAAGATCGTGCATAAAGCGCGGAGATTCCGTTGTGTGTAATTACGCGATGTCTGGACTTGGAGACGGTCGTAAAAGGGTATTGTCAGTTGTCCCAGATACTCTTGTTATCTCTGTAGGACTTGTTACCAGCTCGGATATATTACCATTCTTAGGTTAATTTGTGTGTATGTGTAATGTTTGATGTATATGTGTGTGTATGTGCATATAATATATACCCCTTACAATGAAGCTCCGTGGTGACATTGTCATTATGATGAAACGAAAGATCGCAGTATTCCCTGGCCTAGCCCATCGATAGCTATACTATAAATCTGCGAAACTGTGGACCAAGGTTTTATAGCGAACATTGAATTTTCATCATCAGTTTTCAATCCCTTTCTTTTTTTCGTTTCTCCCCGTATAATATATATTATGAACGTAACTGATTACATACTACTTAATTGCCGTTCCATTGATATGTCAATCAAACGTTAAATTCTGATCCCTTTATAAAAGGTTTCGGCTCACTTGACAAACAGCTGCTCACATGTACACCTGGAAAGCACCACCCTCCTTTATTTATATACATTTCGAACTGCCCTGTATCTTTTGGAAATAATGTGGCATTAATTTCGGTTTGGTAGATAGTTAAGATGTTTCGCTAATTGTTCACAAGTAACATATATCATATTACAATGAAACAGAAGAAGCTTATAAACGGGAATTCAGATAACTGCAGTAAAACATGTCATTAGATAGATTTTTTCTCTGTGTTTCAGTATGAGTTATATACTTTGTAAACAAAAACAAATCTGCATCGTCGGAAAATTATTACAAGATACGATGTTTTAAAATTATTTTGTAAGGAATATATAATTATAGTAAGTAGTGTTTCAGTATTGAGTGAGTGAGTAAATTTTGGTTTAACGCCGCTTTTAACAGTATTCCAGTTATATCGCGGCGTGTCAGCTTAATGTGGGAGGAAAGCCCGAAGTGATGCAGGTCCCAGACGTTTACCACTTCGGTGAAAACCACGAGCACGCGTATGGTGCTGACAAACCTAGAAACATAATCGGGGTGAACCGGGATTCGAACCCACAATCATAGGTTTCTGGCGTGCCCAAGGGACGCAACTCTGCACAGCGAATCGCGGCGCCTTAGACGACTGGGCCACCCGTGCCCCCGTTTCAGTATTGAAGATCCTCTTACCAAGAAGGCGGTTCCAAGTGTATGATAGGCAATTGGGTATTTTATCGTGATGTTAGTGTGATCAAAATGTGTATTTAGTGCACTGCAACTGCAATTGAGTCAAGATGAACAATATTCCTGAAATAAGAACGACAAAACAATTTCTATTATCGTGAGAAATCTCTCCGAAAAGCAGATTCCATTTAGCATGTCAAATGCATGTACAAAACCCAGAAGAAATATCGGTCCATTGTACGATTCCGACAATTTCATGAACATGTGTTTATGAATCACTATCAAATAACGAACAAATTGGATATATTTTGTCGATTCCTCAGTTCATGGCCGGGATACAAGTTTCAGTTGAGATCTTTTGAACTATTTTATGATTTCACCTGCTGACAGAAAGTCAATTATTAACCATTTGAAGTTTTCTTTTTCTATTTTAATTCTTTATGATGATGTTGTTGGCGAGTATTTTAGGACCCGGCTCATTTTGGACACTCAGTAATTGTAGGCACAAAAAATAGCCATTGATTCTTAAAAATCAAATAAAGAGAGTGTTGTTGTGACGAACACGTGCAATTAATAGGTTGTACGATAAAAAAACCATAAGTTCTTACTAATAGGCGTAATGTAAAATTGAAGGATCGATTTGGTCAAAAAGAGTTGATGGTCTTGTTCATAAAGAGGTTCATCGCACTAATCATTTATCTGAACAGGCAATGAAAGCTTTATTTACATTGTATGATTTTATTAATGGTAATAAGTATATTTCTGCTGATATCCAGTACCAGTTTATTCAATCATTAATTCAACTCATGCAATGTTGTGTTATAAATGTGAGGTGTGGAGTTCTAGGGAGGCTAATGCAAGGTCCATCTTAGGTGTTAAATCATCCACATCATCGGCATATGTTCATGGTGAATTGAGAGTATTGCGACTGATAAGTGTCTCAAAGAGTGAACCAAATAGATGTATAAGTATTGTATATGAAGCTACTTTTAGGAATGATGTAAAGCCATCATAATGGCCGTTTTTTGGTTAGAAGAAATATATTAATTTTAAATCAATTTGGAGTTAAGACGGCTGTATTTGCCACATAACTCATATGTACACCCTAGTATTTTTAAATTTGTCCCGTTAAGGCAAGACAGTCCCAGAAATGTCATTTATCGATTTGTCTGTGTACCACATTATGAATGAAAACAAAAATGCATTAAGATCAAGATACGTAAATATTTGTAATTATGTATACACTTAGACAACTTTAAGTGGGGTGGGTGAGTCGGAATTATTCGGGGAGCACGTCTCCAGTCCTGTTTCTTCTGAATTGTTTAGGCGCGAATTATGCGCTTGGGTGTATTACCATTTGTATCTCGCCATAGGCCTACAAATAAACTTTGTCTGCGTAGAACGTTTATAACGTTTCGAGCAACATCACGTTTTGTGATTGTGTAAATAAAGTCCTACAGGTGTATGTGTCACGTAAAAGGTAAAAGAAATCACTTGTACGGTCACCCTGCAGGTACACGGGTGGCCAGTCGTCTAAGGTATCGCAATTCGCAGTGTGAAATTACATATACCTCCACGCACATGACATTAAAGTTCTTGACGGCCTTGACGCGAAGGTAGCGCAGTCCTAAACGAATTATGCGGTAAAGTAACCAAAATTCTGCAGTAAAAACATGTTTTTATAATCATTTACCTATTCAGGTTTGCTTTACCATATCAACTTCATGAAGTCATAATACAACAAGGACGTTTAAAGTGAGAATTATTTATTTTGAATTTCGTTTTATTGCAGGATTCATATTTTGTCTGTTTGAATCGCATGATTAATGTTTGTGCACAATTCGATTGCCAAATGCGATAGAAAAGATTGAAAATAATAAAAAAATAGTTAGCGTATTGATTGATAAAAAAGAGCCTATTCTGCAATTTTTTCTGCAAGTCTGCGGTAAGTCACACTTTCTGCAAATCGCGGAATCGCAGAATTCGTTTTGGACTGGTAGCGTTGTTGAACGAGGTAAAGGATCATGGTTTCGAATCCCACATTAGCCCTGATTATTATTCTTGGTTTGTCAGAAACATACACGCCAATGTATCGACTCCTAATTTAAATTACGAAATTTTGCAGTATCTCGATCTGGTAGCTTAACTTACACGTCAGGAAAAAAATGCTAAATATGATGATTGCAGCAGTAAATGTACGAGTCGTGCGAGGTACACAAACAGTGACAGCTGCTACCTCTTGTTAACCTGGCCACGCGGAATATGGAATATGGAGTAAAATTGGTGTAAAATATACGTATTGTGAGGTTGGCGTATCGTGACAACCCTAAATGAAACACAAAATAGAAGCTTTGTGGCAACAATTCCTCGTATACTGTCTTGTTATATATGTACAATGTCCCAGTATCGTTTGAGACTTCTATTTCCAAATTTTCTCAGGCCTACCAATGAAAAAACTATGTGGCCAAACAAATTGAAAATAACTTGCACTCCAAATTCGTACTGTGTCAGAACACAAAACGACTTTCTTTTGAATATATTTTCAGAAATCAATTCATATAGTTTAATTTTATCAGTATTTTGCCTTTTTTGTTCTCTGGCGTTCGTGTTTTATATTTACGAACAAGCACTTGGAGAAACGACGACCTGAATTACTTCTGACATTATCTGTGTGCTTGGTCGTCTTCTAACAGATACAGCAAGTAGTTTTGTTGCCATCTCGATCTAGATTTCAGCTATCATTTGCAATTTGCAAAACGCAATTTAATTATTTTTGACACATTTGGCTTATTTCATTGGTAGACGAGCAGCTGTAATAACATTCGCATGTGTTTGTCATGAACACCTTTTCGCGAACAACTGGTATCATCACTATTTGATAGTGATTCCTAAACACATACTCATGAACAATCGATTCTGCTTTTGGAAGAGATTTCTAATGGATATAGAAAGTTTGATTTCGCTTTTATTTACCCATCTGTCAACCAGCCGTATGTTAACCATTGATATAGTTCACTATTTTATCTGCAAGAGTTGAAGGAGAGTTAGTTTAGATTTTCTTTTTAAAGTTAATTAAAAAACAAGTATGTTAAAGTTTATGATGGTACCCTTCTCAAAGTTCTTACAGTTAGCTTAACGTATTGTGCTCAATGTGACGCCCCTATGAGATCACTGTTTCGAATCAATGGATAATTCTATAAGAGGGTTATACACAATCTTGTGTTTACTCTTCCTTTTGAGTCAGTCGTCATGTACAACGAGAATATACACATGTAAATGTTTATCACATATAAACAACACACGTATGTTATTCCATCAAAACGGACAATGTGCAATGTCCTGTATAAAAAAATCCGTTCTTCTGTATAACATCAATACATGGCCCAAAAAAAGATTCAGAGGGAAGCGATGCATCTATTATTTTCATGTAAAAGTGTGCATGTATTAATCATATCCAAACGAAAATTCGCCTATGAATCATCACAAAACCTACAACCAGCGTCAACACAAAACTAGCACAAAACAAACACACGGCGTCAACAAGCAAATATTTTGATGAACCATTTGTAAACAACGCATACTTAATTCCTTTCCTGTATTGTGTAGCATATCAATTTTCACTTCAATCACAGGACAGCGCTTCTCATTCTTTAGAACCTCCTTAAGTATAAGCAGTGACGCCAGTGTTTATTCATGGCATTAATATTTACTTCCCCAAAAAGGTTTAAAAAATAATTATCGGATTGAAACGGATTGCAGATCACCAACGTTCAGAAGGTATTATTTCTTTAAACCTAATCGGCACAGACACTGTCTTGTTTAGTCATTGTTTGGTGAAGACAAGAAACGACACATTTTTGCATTAAGCACGTGTAGATTGTCAAAGCGATTTTCACGGCGACCGGATTCAAATCCGCTGAATTCCTTTTTACGAGAAAATCAATAACTTCGTCCCTTGGTAAGAGGCCGATTCGAACCACATGGAAAATTTGAAAAAAGGTATTCAAGCAATTTCCATATGAAATAACTGAAATATGTCCGATTATTGGATTAAAGCACGTCTTTTTGCTTCAGTGGAATAGACGAGAAAAGCCATTGTAGAATAAAGACACATATTTCATGGCACCGTGAACAATACATCTAAGGTCTTGAAGATGTCTCTCTAAAGATGTGGGATTGTACGGAGATCATGTGTTGAGCACTGTGATTGCGTTAGCATATTTCATATCCAATGAAAAGCACGCACCTCACGCACACTGAAATCATAATGCAGTTCCATCATGGTGTTGAGAAATGCGCGTACTCAGTATGGTACATGTATCTTGTTTGATGTGCCATTATCACGGATATGATTATTCATCTTTCAAAAACTTCAATTTCACGCGTGAAAAATGATACTCACAAAACCTAGTTTGTTTGCTTGTTGTTTTAAGCTGCATTCAGCAATATAACGGCGGTCTGTAAATAATCGGGTCTAAACCTGACTATACAGTGATTGACATCATGAGCATCGATATATGCCATTGGTTGGTTGGTTGGTTGGTTGTTTTACGCCGCACTCAGCAGTATTCCAGCTTTATGACGGCTGTCTGCAAATAATCGAGTCTGGACCAGACAATCCAGTGATTGATATCATGATCATCGATCCACGCAATTGGGATCGATGACATGCATCAACCAAGTCAGCGAGCCTGACCACCCGATCCCGTTAGTCGCCTTTTACGACAAGCATAGTCGCCTTTTACGGTAAGCATGGGTTGCTGATATGCCATTGGAATACGGTGACATGCATCAACTAAGTGAGGGAGTCTGACCACCCAATCCCGTTAGTCGCCTCTTACCACTCTTCTACTATATGTGCATAGAATCTACTGAGATCCATTCAATTCATATTGCGTGGATAGATGGTCATTATATCAATCACTGGATTGTTTGGTCCAAACTCGATTATTTACAGACCGCCGTAACAGCGGAAATCTTGCTGAGTGCGACGTTAAACAACAAACAAACAAACAATTCATTTCACTTGTACAGCGCCATAATTTTGTTTTGATGCCAGTGTCAAAAGAATTACAGCCCAAGTGCAACATGAATGTTCTTATGGCATGAGGGGTGACTACAGCCCAAGAAAGATGACTTCAACTTTGCAACAGTCAACTTTCCCTTCATGTTGAGCAATATTCCAGCAGCGCCAGCCTTTGGTGTCTACATTTCACAAGTTTTGAGGAACGACCTAGCATGCTCTTTCTACGAAAACCGCTTCCGTGGTCTCGTGGATAGAGCCTCTGCCCGCAGAGAGGAAGGACGTAGGTTCGATCCCCGGCCGCGTCATGTCAAAAGACGCAAAAAAGATCGTACTTGTTGTTACCCTGTCTGGCGCTCGGCATTAAGGGGCTAAAACAAGGGCTGGTCGGGTCGGAGTCAATATTGGTCTGAGTGGGGTATTCTTGTTAACTCCATAAAATCGGCATAAGTCCAGAGTAGTTTAAGCACACACAGACACACACAGACACACACACATACACACACACATACACACACACACATATACACACGCACACGCACACGCACACGCCAGCACGCACACACACACACGCATGTACGCACGCACGCACACACACAGAGGCAAACACTCGCACACACGTACGTGCACAAATCGTCAACGCGGCGTTAAACTCCATTTCACTCTCTTGGTTTCTCTCTCCAACGTCTTTCTTTCTGCCACTCTTGCTTTTTATCTTTTTTCCCTCTCTCTGTATAAAAAAGGAATATGTATAATATACAATACGATCGTTAAGTATATTGATTGTCCATATATCTGTGATACCCTTTCTTTCTTTTTTTTATCTCTCTCTCTCCTAACATACACGTAACCTCTTTCTTTCTCCCTCCTTCTCTCCATCTGTGTCTCTCCGTGTGTCTGTTTTTATTCTTCCCCGATGGCAACAGAGGCACATGTACCACAGTGCCTGTTATTGGCATTTCTGAAGTTCTTGACATCAATGTTGAAATGAAACCTTGTCACAAACAGCACTTAATTAAAACAAGACACTAATGCACTGCTCATGTTAATTCCTGCAACCCCGACAGATGCTATTTTGAAATTATTTCACATATGTAACATCAGAAGAACACTTTCCATTGTTCTTTAAGAGCCACATAGACACAGCGCTGGTCACTTGTAATCGTCATTTCCACTGAAAGGTCTCACAGCGTCAAGCCCTCCAATGCCTTTGTCGCTCACCATGAAACCATGTAAAGTCAACAAGGAAACGCTATCTTCGATTAGTGCTTTTAAAGCCGAAATGAGTGAAATATATCTCTCCGACAAGGCAGCAGCTTTCAATGAATTTCCGACTTTCGTCCTCTGAAGAGCTCCCGAGTTAGTCTTGAGAGCAATTATTAGCTATTGCCACAAGTCTCAGTGGGCCCGATCGTTGAAGGGGATTTCATCCGAGCTAAGAAACAGTGCAAGTACCAGGTTTTGCTTTGATGGATGTCTATATCAAAGTGCTGTTTATTTCATTGATAAATAGATGTGTTGATGTCGGTAACTTGATGGATGGTAATTGAAAAGTAAAGATTCGGGATGAAACACTTGAGCGTCAGGTCAAGTCGAAAATAGCGGCACATTGGGTCCAGAGTGGACGTTGAATGAAAATGACCGCCGCATGGCATCGCCGTGGTCTAGGCCTCGGGGCATCGCGAAATGAGTTTCTATTATGAAGAAGAGAAAATGTCTGTCCCTTGAAGTGACAGACAAGTGAAGATTGCTATTTCTAGTGCATGTATATATTTGATGACATAAGTCTTGAACTTCTTCGTGTCTGATTTGGTGCTTAATTGAATGAGAACAAGAACAGGATATGATCAGAAGTTTGTTTTTTAGATGAATGGGTCTGCCAGTGAAGTCTATTGACATTTGCCCTGGGAAGAAAACGAAATGATAAATTGGAGATGAGTTGTATTTGATGTTCAATACACTTTTGTACAGGCTGTGAACCATATTTCCTATGAAAGTATTAATATCTGAGGATCTGTTTCAATGCACACATGTAGCAGTTTTAAGAGGGTGTTTTTATAATGACAATTAGATACTATTGTATATTAGGGATGATTACGAAACAATATATGTTTTTCGAAAGTGGACTATTGTAATCATTAACAACAGGTTATTAAAAAAGTACAAGACTCCACAGAATAGTCATATCATTATCACTGTCAACTGATCAGTGGACATTGGAATCATTCTCAGCTCCCTTGGGACCATACAGTCTAAGAATGTTTCCATTGACATGAACATTTCATCCTAACGGGTACCTATTCGCTGTAAGGTCAATGTCGGGCGATATCACTTGCTTAAACAGCTCTGGCTTGCTGACTTGGTTGATGCATGTCATCGTATCCCAATTGCGTCTATCGATTCTCATGATTTCAATCACTGGATTGTCTGGTTGGGACTCGATCAGACCGCCGTCATGAAGCTAAAATAATACATACCTAAAGTAAAATAGTGCGGCGTTAAACTACAAACAAGCAAGATTATTTTATCGCAGTCAGGTTGCTCTAAGTTTCCCACGAGACATGATAGCAGAAGACTAATATGTTGGGTAAAGCCCCGCTCTGCCAAGATTTACAACAAAAACTTAAATCGGATAGCTTTACACTTTTGGCATTAAGTATTTTACATCTGCTCAGAGAACGTATTAAACATGGCAAGCCTTCCAAAAATAGGCAACCATATCTGTTTATTCGCTGTCCCTACATGTTCTCTTACATGAGAACAAATGTGTGATTGATTCAATGAGGCCTACAAATACATCATGTTGAATCAGATTTTAAACGACGATCAGCCATTTTTTGTAATAATATTTTCGGAAGTAATACACTGTGCATACTTAAAGAGTCGTACTTCACGGATGATGTAGCTCACGTTTAATCAAACATCGGTAACAACCATTATAGCAAAAATGTATTGTATGTTATTATTAAACATAAATGTTTTTTCTAGAGATCAGAATTAATATCTTCTACTTACAGACACCGCAGTTTTCTTATCTCCAGACGACCAATCATTCGTCTCACATTGAAATCCAATCATAACTCCACAGATATTGACAACCCTCGATTTATCAATCGACAACGTCAACCTAAAGCAAGAACAATTACTTGACTGGGCCGTAACACGATTGATTGATATGTACATTGAACGGTTGCGCAATAACATGACAATAACTCCGAAAACGAAATGAATCTGATTATACGACTGATATGATTGTTGAATAAGTAAAGTTCGATTAATCCACGTTTCTGTCAAGAATTGATGTGCCCCTTGAAATATCCTAGGATACTGGTTCATTCGTGGCCGAGCTCGATGGTCATTTTGTAATTGATCTGTGAAGGTTTTTTGTGTGTGAAATTGTGATTGAGGAATAGGAAGATATGTTCGGAACAACATATACTTAACGTAAATATCGTAGTACGTTATGTAACACATGTAAGGTTAGCGTCGTGATAATATTGAAATACAATTTATTATCTCACACTATTGAATATTGAACGCAAGTTTCTAAAATAGTAACCTTGTGTGGGTTTTATTTATCAGTCAATGTCTGCTTCTGACAAAAAGACGCCCCCGTGAACATATTCAGTGACACATGCCTGTCGTAAGAGGCGACTAACAGGATCGGATATTGCAAGTCGCCGTATCCAAACTGCGTCGATCGATGAACATGATGTCAATCATTGGATTGTCTGGTCCAGACAGTTTAATTTCAGATCACGTAACCTACGCGGTGACTTCGAAATGAGCGCAACTTTGTTTAAAACTCCAAACAGTACAGACCCGTGAAGCGGGGAAGAATAGGTCTTCAGGAAACCATGTTTGCCGTAAAAGGCGACTATGCTTGTCGAGGGAGGCGACTAACGGGATCGAGTGGTCAGGCTCGCCGAATTGATTGATGCATGTCAACCATCCCAATTACGTGGATCGATCCTTATGATATTAATCACAGGATTGTCTGGTCCAGACTCGATTATTTACAGACCGCCGTCATCTAGCTTGAATATTGGTGAGTGCGGCGTTAAACCACAAACAAAACCAACCAACCAAACAGTACACCAAGAACTACACCATCACTATCCCAAGGACAGATCTAAATCCTTCAGGCTAATCAGGTTAACAGAGTTTGATTCGACACGCATGGACACTCACAAAAAAGGAAAAATACAATTACACACTCCAACTGATGTTACCAAAGGCAAGAATAATATCGAACAGACAGATGGCCATGCAATATTTATCAATTTAACTACAATTGCTGCAGGAAATACGTTTCTGTGTCTTTTCTTGGAGAAATTATTATTCCGCCTGAGTTATCGTTTACGAGTTGGTTTTAAAGAAAATGTCTAGCCGTAATGGAGAACTATTTCTATGGAGGTGTTTCTTTATCGATTTCATCAGTTGAGGCTTCAACGAGTATAATGTATTGGATTCGGCAGGTTCTTGGTTGGAAGAATAAATGGTTTTGAATGAAATACTTAAGGAAAGAAATATGCAATTTACAACAATGAAATAGCTGTACTTTATACGATTAGAAACACTTGTATCGAACTTGGTCTCTTGTAATTTGTACCATAGCAAGTGTGTGTTACGTTTGTTACCGTACAAAATGTGAAAGTCCCGGAGAGCGCATGGATGGTCCGGTACTCTGAGGCGTCGAAATTTGCTATGCAGATTTATTTCTTTTGAAGTGGTTCGAATCGCAGATTCGCTCTCATTATGTATTAGTCTTGGTTTGTCAGAACATAACCATGTTCGTATCACTGGAAGACCTGCATGACTTTCTTCTCATTCCCTCACTCACTCACTCATATATAGGGAAATCCTCAGCAATACATGCTTGTCGTGTTGGGCAACTAACAGGAGCATAAGACACGCTGGCTTCATTCAGGCATGTCATCGTATCCCAATTGGGTAGATGGATGCTCATGATGTCAATCACTGGATTTTGCTGATGTAGTATTGACGACGACCCGCTCCCATCCCCGTCATAAAGCTGTAATATTGCTGATGGCGGCGTTAAACAACAAACAACAAAAATACCTCAGAGCGATCATTAAACGATGCATTGGAAAGGCTCCCGCATCACTTGTCTATGGTTGGAATCTAAAGTAGATGCAGCATTTAGGATTTTCTGTCAGAATTACCAAGGTGGGGCATTTATTTTATTTACAGATTTTAAAAAAAAACACCGGGTATATATTTAGTCTTGATCTAAATATGGACTTCTTCTGAAGTTGGTAAGCAAGACGGGAACAGATTGGTATACATCAAACCAACAGATGGTGGTGTGATGGACCCCTCAGTAGGAAGTCGAGAAATCACAGTGGGACATTTCTGATAACTCTACACATGGAAATGCTTGTGGGAATTCCCGCTTGAACGGATCCCTAGTATCTAATACTTGTTATAGGAGCTGACTAAAATGGGGAACAGTGGTCAGGGATTGCTGATTGCTTATTATCGTAAACCAATGGCGTGGAATGGTTCTCATGCTTTCATTCACTAGTTTGTCGAGACTGAACTCATACATTGCGCATACTTGGTGTCATCCTTTGGTTTATTGTTCAACGCCACACTCAGCAATATACCAGCAAAATAATGGAGGCCTGTAAAAAATGAGTCTGGACTTAAAACGCCAGTGATAGATATTATAAAGAACGACTCACGCCGTCTAGGTATGATGAATCACCCACATCACCAAGCCTGAACACCCTGTCCATTTAGTCGCTAAGCACGACAAGCATGGGTTGCCTGGATTTATTTGGTCCAGAATCCCAAATGACAAGTCATCTTCAAATATTCATCGATTTGTGAAAGTACATGTCTTTTTTCCGATGTTAACCCGCGATTCTGTGCCTGTTTCCAACGCATGGCTATGGCTGTAGCATTGTCATTTGTGAACGACAAGGATTCATGTGTTGCGTGGTAATTAATAGTCACTGGACTGTATCAGACAGTTTCATGCTTCTAGTACCTGACAACACACAGTCTACTATGTTCGTTGGTTCTGATAGTATCAATGTGAAATCCAACACCAGCTTCTGTCACTAGTGCCACGGAATTGAACTCTTGACATCTGTGGAAATTGACAACTGAAATAGACAACTGTTCTTGTAAGACATCCATCAATCACAAATCGTCCTCATACTACATTTTCCTAATTGGTGCCTCGTGCGAATTTGCTCGTAAGTTATCAAAATGAAAACCCCGAACACTCAAAATTGAAGAGAAAGTGTCAAAGTGTCATGGATGATTAGTTGACCTGCCGGATTAGGATAGAAAGTTGATAGAAGTCTTACTAAACTCACTAAAAAGTAAAATAGTTAAGTTAATGTTGTTCTGGTGATTTTAGATGCATGTGGAGGCGATGAAGACCAAAGAATGGTTTATATGTCATGTGAGACAGAGACAGACAGCGTTTTGTTCAGTATTCAAGGCCTTAGCACAAAAAATATACCGGAGAGATACCAAGTTTGCAATGCCCTATTATTATTTGGGAACGTCTAGATAATTTGTAAAGTTTGCGCTATTTGAGGGACGGGTTTTTGTTGTTGCTAGAAATAGACCAACACATGTAAGAGTTCTTGTGCAGTCAGTGGATAGTGGAGATAAAACACATTGGGTTGTAAACAGGGCGCTCATCTAAACATTCGTTACTGTCGTTAAATGTATTCATGTGAAAAGACAAACCTCTAAAAGGTATTCCATGGCGATCCGGGTTGGTCATCAGCAAGCAATGCTTGCCGTAAAAGCGGACGATGCTTGTCGTAACAGGTGACTAACGGGATCGGGTGGTCAGACTTGCTGACTTGGTTGATGCTTGTCATCGTATCCAAACTGCGTATGATCGATGCTCATGATATCAATCACTGGACTGTCTGGTCCAGACTCAATTATGTACAGACTACCGTCATACAGCTGTAATAATGTTGGGTGCGGCGTTAAACAGGAAATAGCGTCAATGTAGAATGAGTGAGCGAGTTTGGTTTAACGCCGCTTTAACGGCCATCATTCGTAACAGAATACGTGATAATGATTAACATTCAAACATTTGTCTAGTTCAGTAGAGAACTGGGTTAACGTTAACGTACTGCAGATTCACTTAATGCTCTCCAAAAGAACCATACCGACCGTCTTGATGTACAGGCATAATATTACACAGAAAATGTAACAGATGTCCCTCTTGAGAAAAGACCCTTCGACGTTTGAAGATTAGGATGCTGGTCGTAAAATAAAATCTACGCTACAACTTGCTTATATCTTGAAACAGATGTAAATATATGGGTCTGCTGATGTAGAGAAACAGATGGCAAACGTTGTGTGTATGTCTGGTAAATATTAGACGTCACAGACAACACAGGGAACACAAGCAGTTCTTAAGCGAAGGCTCATCTTATTGTTATTTACTTCTATTCTTTTAAGTTTTCTTTTAAACATATGACACGAAGATTATGGGGTCACGAGTGGCCCACTAAGGTGCAGTCAAAAGTTTAGTCTCTTAACCGTGTCAGGATCTGCAGGTCAATTCCAATGTTCACATTGTGTCATTCTAGGCATTCTCGACCAGCTATCCTTCGACGTTTGGACAGTCATACCTCCATGTCAGAATGATGAGATCTGATTGGTCCACGTGATCGCGATAAAATACAGTGAAACCCGCCATGGAACGTAATACATTTCTCAGCGGGGGAATAAATCTCTTATACTCTGCCACGAGCAACGCAGGCTGCACTAGGATATATCTGAGAGGCAGAAAAAATCTCTTATATCCCGCTTCGACCCCATGTACCCCCCGTGATCCTGCTACAACTTATATTTTATCTCCAGCTTCTACGACAAAAAGAAGGTGTCGTAACTTATATGCTACGAGTGTGTGCTATATATGACGCGCGACGGTGTCCTGTCTCTAACGTGTACAATAAGTGTTATCCGAGCTCACGGTTGTACAATTTGAGTGGGGTCTTAGCTGTATTTTACATGACAAGAGGATATCCTATCCCTAGCGTTTACAGCAGAGGGTGCCCTAGCTCGAGCTTATACAAGAGAGGTGTCCTAGTGCTAGCTTATACAATACCAATAGGTGTCCTATTTCTATTTTATATGACACGAGAGGGTGCCCTACGTCTAGCGTATACTATAATAGAGGGTGTCCTTGCTCGAACTTGTATAATAAGAGTCCCCTAGTTCGAGCTCATACAAAAGAGATGTCTAGCTTTTACGACAGGAGTAGATGTCCTAGTTCTAGCTTATACAATCAGAGTGGGTGTTCTCGATCTAGCTTATACGACAATAGCTGTCCTTGTTCTAGCTTATACAATTAGAATGGGTGTTCTCGCTCTAGGTTATACGACAGGAGTAGGTGTCTTAGTTCTAGCTTATACAATTAGAGTGAGTGTTCTCGCCCTAGGTTATACGACAGTAGATGTCCTAGTTCTAGCTTATACAATTAGAGTGGGTGTTCAGGCTCTAGGTTATACGACAGTAGATGTCCTAGTTCTTGCTTATACATTTAGAGTGAGTGTTCTCGCCCTAGGTTATACGACAGTAGATGTCTTAGTTCTAGCTTTTACATTTAGAGTGAGTGTTCTCGCCCTAGGTTATACGACAGTAGATGTCCTAGGTCTAGTTTATACATTTAGAGTGGTGTTCTCGCTCTAGATTATACGACAGGAGTAGGTGTCCTAGTTCTAGCTTATACAATTAGAGGGGGTATTCTCGCTCTAGCTAATACGGCAGGAGTAGGTGTCCTAGTTCTAGCTTATACAATTAGGGTGGGTGCTCGAGCTCGAGCTTATACGACACAATAGAGCAGGTCCTAGTTCTATATCATGCAATCAGACAACGAGTGTTAGCTCTAACTCACACACGTGCTCATGTCCGAGCTCTGTTCTACATATAGCATTTACGATGAGACAACGTGTCCTAGCTTTCAATTTTCTCACTCGACTAGAGCGCACGTGCTTTGACAAAAAACGTCAATTACTTATCGCAAGCTCACACAACATTTTGCATCCGAACGTTATTTATTGAAAGAGACATCGCGTCCAATTCCTAGCTTATACCACAATACTTTAGATGTTTTATTATTTGTATATTATTATTGTTATATATTGTCTGCTAGACATGCTGGATGTCCTGAAACAAATGTCTTGGGAACTTGTGTTAATTCGGTTCCTTGGCAGAGAAAAATATTGTATAAATTGGAGCAAAAGTTATTCTTCTGCTAACAAAAAAGAGGCCTTTACGACAAGACCATAGAAGATTAACGGCATGTTTTGTCCTTGTTATAGCATGCCGTGTCTACCTTAATACAATCACCACAACAGTAATTAGGAATGTTCCTTCGTTGATAACAGCTACTACAATATCCCTGTTTGCATTCAACCCATGTGATGGAAGTCGGTTTACTTTAACCCCCTTTTAAGCTCACATCAAAGACCATTCGACTCTTTAATCTATCATTCCTATAAAAACGTAGACGGTTTCGTTTAAGAAGTCGAAGATACTTCAACAGTAATTCAAATTATGTCAGTTTTTACGTGATAAAGCATGCAGTCTCCTCTATCATGCACCCACTTATACTGGGTCTTGACGCTTTGTGTTGGACCACATAGAAGATATGGCCTACTGTAGCTCTTTTAGAAAGAACATTTAACAAGTAAGACTGGCTTTTATAACGATAAGAAAAACGCCCACAATTGCGCACACCATGTTGTCTGGGGCTTAAATCCCTGGAAAGAACATAAAGATTGCCGGCGAGTTAAAACCGTGTTGCTTCATATATCTGTTAAGCGACAGCACTCAATCATACGTAATGGCTTTGAATTGGACTTATTAAGAACATGTCGAAGCAGATCAACCCCATGCTTCCAATATAAATATACCGGGCTGTAATAACTGTCATATATCTTTATGAAGCTTATAATTACAGTGATAAATGGCTATATTTGCATCAATAATCGAATGTGTTTATGTACTAGACCATGTGGCAAGCCAATCCCCCTGCATTCTGCATGTCTCAGTTTCCTGGCAATAAAGTTATGGACAGATAGATAGGTAAGGAAGGTTCAGTCAGTATTCAGTGTATTCGGAAACTGTCAGTGTGGGCTTCGGCTTGTAGCAGATAAGGGAACTGTGCTATTGGGTGTTTTCTGTCTGATTACTTGGCATATTTCAGAGCACTATGTAGATATGTTTTGGATTGTAATATTATCAATATTTAATTTCGGATTTAACGAATTTCAGAGGTCCTTAAGTTCAGCGTTATTGCTGTGGATATATCAGGGCAAGTCAATGTAAAAAAATATTTTGGAATATATTTCATTTTAAGTGTAACAAATCCCTAATTTTTATTGCTGTAGATATATCAGGGCACGTCACTGTAAAAAAAATATTTTGGAATATATTTATTTTCAAGTGTAACATATCCCAAAGATGATCAAATTCAGTGTTATGACTGTGGATATATCAGGGCACGACATTGTGAATAATACATTTTGGAGTATATTGAATTTCGGATGTAACGAGTTCCAGTGATTCTCACATTCTGTGTGATTGCTGTGAGTGAGTGGGTGGGTTAGTGAGTTGGGTTTAACGCCACTTTTAACAGTATTAAAAGATATGATTCCATCTTGTTAGATGTGAGATTTCACACAATCACAATTTACCGTTATGCGGCGTTTCGGGGATCATATCACGGGAACACATTTGGAAACACATTGGGGAACGCTTTCGGGAAAATCAAGGAACAGATTTCAGGGGACAAATTTGTCGGGATGGGAACGAATTAACTCTGAAGTAATCTGGAGCTGATACATCATTGTATATACTTCGAACTGCCCTGTGTCCCAAAGAAATCGAATTTAAAAATATAAAATCTGACCCCAAAGAAGAAACAGAAATGTTAGATATTTGACACTGCATATGATAGGCCTCCTTTGACATTATTAATTATCTATATCAACTCCTGGAACTTAATCATTAACTTAATATTTCGTTTAAGAAGAAGAAACTTTACCATTCCCTTTCGTCTTTTGTAAGCTCTTCGTTTGTCTCGAAGTATGGATAACTCGACAGTCCAAATCGCTTTGAGTTCAAGAGGTTCCAATACAGTTGTTATTGTCCCTGTTGTCTCCAAAATGCAATATTATCCACAAGGGAAGAGAGGTAGAGTGTAATAGCATTCCCATATTTGTACATGTACAAAGTCATTTAGCGATTCTCGATGTTGATTGGTCATTTGAAGCGACACGACATTAATGTGCCTCACTAAACAATACATGACGTCATCATTGTTCATGACGTCATCTGAGCAACAAGGGTGACAGTTATACAGTTTTTCTCTAAACATCTCTTCGGCGTTTTAGGAACCTTTTGTCCTATGTCCGAATCCCATATTTACCCTGATTATGTATCTATTAATGTCAGCACCATACCAGTGCTCGTGGGTTCATTTTTCGATATTCCTTTCAGACACCGTGATATAACTGAATGACGCGGCGTTAAACCACTTTCCTTTATGCTTGATATACATATAAAGCAAAGTTGACAATTTCTGCGTTGTTTATAAAATACAAATAAGTACGAAAAGTTAAACGGCCCTTTGATCGAAGAGGAATAACCTGATCAGAAGGTTCTCGAACACGCTTGCCGTTGTTTATGAAAACGACAACTGGGCAAAATCAGCTTGAAAATCTTGATTAATTGAACTATATACGACATAATTCAAGACCTACATGTATATACACGCACTGCTAAGCAGCAAATATATACTAATACCACCGAGGCAGGATTAATCAGCGAGATTTCAGATACACATACTTTACCAACGAGTGATATTCTAGAATTGTGATATGCAAAATAAAACACACTCTCAACGATACTTATGTTATACACCAGATGGTATCGAATGTACTGTCAATATTTCGGCTTGAATCGAGCGAGACAATTTACTTGAAAACAGTGAAAAGGAAATAATTTAGCTTTTAACGATTTCTTTTGGAGCCAAGACGCTGGTCAAATTTACTTTATGGAGAGAATATTTATACAAGATCCACCACGCCACGGAATACACACAATTAAGTCCTTTAAGGCCGATACTAAATGGGATGTTAGGTGGCCCAGTGGTTTAAGCATTACTCCGTCACGACGAAAATTCGGATTCGAGTCCCGACAGGTGTACAATTAGTGAGGACTGCCACGGCGTGGTATGAGTATTTCTACGGCGGTGTCGAAACATACGGATTCATCCGTGGCAAATTGTATGCCAATGAATATATAATTATGATAAATATTTCCGTTTAATATTTCGTACTGGTAGCCTTGTCCAATTATCATCTCCCTCACATTCAGCTTCGGATATTACGAACTTGGATATACCGAAATTGTATGCTGATGAATATGTGATAATTATTCCCTATGCTATTCCTTGCTGGTCTTTATCATATGATCATTGCCCACACAGTAAACTTCGGATATACCGAACTTGGATTTACGTGATTGGACATGGTAAATATTTGGGCAGTTAATAACTATTCTGATGACGGCAAATATAATGTAAATAGCAATCTTCAATGATCAATTTACACATTGTTCTGTTTGGAGTTAAATATACTACTTCACAAAAGTAAAGTAACACTCAATTGTTTCATGTTACTGGGGCTCGACAGATTAACTATCTAGTAATATTCAAGGGGACCACAATGAGTTGTGCAGAGTTGCCCGCCTTGGCGGCGCCAGGGTCCTGATTATGATAACTTGCTTGTCAGCCGTGCTCGTGGTGGTAAATCCTTACCTGTCGTTATAAAACTGACATAATGTTCAAAGCAGCGTTAATCCAAACTCGCTCACACACTCACAGCCAAGCATAGTAGAAGTTAAGTTGGGGTTGAATGAGCCCTTAGGCCTATTCATGACGTCGGCATTGACCTGATTGTGTGACATCATACCCTGACTGTATGACGCGTTGCTCACACTATCAACCACCAGTTTGTCTGATCCAGTTTTGAGAAGGCCTTGTGCCTGGACAGGCAATACACCGATTAAGATTCTACTCTTATCATACAGGACCATATGGATAGCGGAAAGAACGTCTACTCGGAGAGCGGAAGGTCGTTGGTTTCGCTGGTCGCGTCATATCAAAAGACGTTTACGGACGGTACTTGTTGTTACCCTGTCTGGCGCTCGGCATGAAGGGGATAAAACAAGGATACAGACAGCTCAGATTCTGTGTCTAAATGGGATATCAATATGTAAGTGAAATAGTCTTGAACGCGGCGTTAAACCCACTGCCATTCTCGTTCTACAAGGCAACCTTAGCACTTTGATCATCGTAAGTCTTTGTTAAAGTATGGGAGTTACGATCGCCTTATCGTCTTAGCACTAAGATCGCTTTGTGGAATGGTGCTCACTGTGACCATAGTGAGTACGAGATAACGGAATCATTGATAAAAGTTATGTACCCAAACTCTGGATATCTCGAAGTACGGAGAATTGAACTTCAAATCGGGCAACGGGTGAAAGCATTCGTCTCAGACGCCCTGATTTGCTGTGCAGAATTGCGTCCCTTAGGCCTGTCAGAGGGTTTGAATCCCAATTCGTCCTGATCATGCTTCTTGGTTTGTCAGTACCATACCACTGCTTAAGGTTTCATCAGAGTAATACACGTTTTAAAATTGCCCCCTATCAACAACAAGCTGACACCCTCTGAAATGACAGAAAGAATGTTCAAAGCGGCGTTGAACCCAACTCACTAAACTTACGTTTATTGTACACATGCCCCTGTTACATGTAACAAACAAATAAAATTGGCCACCTGGTGTCATAGTTTGAAGCATGTAGGTGTATATGGATGTATCGACAAAAGAGCACCGGGTATTCGAGAAGCCCTGTTGGTTTCGACTTCTCGTGCAGTCGTGTCGGTTCTGCGGTGTAAACAAGACTGTAGCCTTTCAACACCCGCCTACCTATGCTATCCTCCCATGGAGAAATCCATATTTTAAGTGACATCATGAATATTCTTTTCTCCCTTAACCAATCTCATCAAACGATAAACACAGTTCAACGAAACATTACCACATTTATTGACTTCTATTTCTACTATTCTGGTAATATTGATAGGACGATTATACGTTAGTTAGTAAATCCATCACCACTAATCTCTTAATCCCTTCATTTCCACCGCAATGTTAATACCACGATGCCGAAACAGAAATATGCATGTAGGATCGATTATGACGTAACCGGTTCACTCGCAATCAGAAGATAGCGTTGAGATGAACCGTGTTTAACTGTGGCATGTAAATGACTTTCGGGTTGGAAACGGAAACCGGTTTCTTGAGAAAGACGGAACCAGAATGTAGATATCGACCAGTTTGAGGATTTGTTTTTGATACTCGGAGTCATGTGTCGCCCAAACTTGGAGTAGCAGAGAGGTAGGTAGGACGTTTATTTCATACAAAAACTCACTTTAATAGGGGAGCGTGCAGCGAAGTATAACATTATGCTTGTCAATGTCTTCGCAATGTGAAGATGCCCTGCTCTGACACAGCAAGAGACATAGATCTGCTACCAGGCAAAACTGTATTATAAGGGTCAGAAGTCACTATCGCTTCAGATCGAGGTAAAGTTTGTCCTTAAGTGTCACCCAGCAGAGTGAAAGGGTCGTGTCAGGTATGCGACGTACATCGTGTGAAATGTACATAGTGAAATCGACATGATTCTCTCTGATGTTTTAATGAACCGCCTACAGTAAACGTACTTACATCACTGTAAATGTGATAACCGTTGTATTGAACGTGTTGGTTATTGCATTGTGGTACATAACAATGATAATTATAATAACTTTTAATCGCAGAATAGATATGAACGCGTTACGCACATAAGTGTAAATTTCCTTACTGTTGAAATGAAATTGTTTGTTGCATTTTGATACATGACAATGTTAGTGATGATAATTTTAATCACAGAATTGATATGATTGCCGTTGTGCTTTAAAGGAAAGGAAGTCGCTTTATATAATTTCTCTCGTAACCTGTTCATAGTTTTCAGTATTTATTTTCATTTATAAGAAAAATGAAAAAATGTCATATTGTATTTCATCGTTTGTCCTGATAATCCCTCCACGCTGCAGAGAAAGATAAACAGGCGTGTCTCCTGTCTCCTGTTGGGGTGATTAGTTAGTTAGAAAATGATGCCTCTTGTCTTGTCACTGTCACGCTAGGCTTGCAACACGTTTCATTTTGGTTTCAAATGAGTATTTGATTAAGAAGACATTTGTTAGGCTTCACATCTATGTGTTGTCAGTATAGATATTTAAATACAAGGGTACTTATACAACGATTTATACCACTCACTGATGTCATCGGTACTAGAATACGTTAGGCTAAAATAGCATGGTGACGCCACACGCGTTTGCGTGACGTCGTTGTGAGAAGCATACGATAGAGTTAAGTGTCACTTTGAAATACGCCAACGATGACGATGATGATGATGATGATGATGATGTTGATGATGATGATGATGATGTTGATGATGATGATGATGATGATGACGATGATGATGATGATGATGATGATGATGATGGACTCAGTTTAATTTAAACTGCGATACGACCTGTTGGAATGTTTTAAACATGTCACCATCTTTGTTGTGCAATGCAAGTAGGTATATCTATGTGTGCTCCTCAATAAAGTGATAGGTGTGTGACTGAGTATAAAAGTGCAAACCGTTAGTAAGTGCATGTACACACTGAACTAATATTGAAACTGTCATTATAATCAAATGGTGTTCTTTTAAGTTCAATTGATCACTTACATGTATATATGTATACAGTAGATTGGAAGATAATATTCATATTTCTCAAATATTGATTCAATGACATTTTAAGCATCCATATAAAACGTAGTTGAGGCACACCTAATGCACAATATCTCGTGGATAAACACACGTGAAGATTCACAGTTTTGTCAGCTGCTGTTCCTACATACACACCACCTTGTGTTGCGAGCTCGAGATGTTTGAGATCTTCATAACTGAATCGCTTAAAATTCGCAAAAGTATGGTGCAATTCGGCAAACGGTCCGTGTTTATTCCACAAACGTACCGCGGTAATTTCACGAACATTCTGTTTAAATCCACAAACGAACAACGGTAATTACGCAAACGTACCGCGGTAATTCCGTAAAGGTACAGTGTTAATAAAAAAACGCACTGTTCTAATTCCACCAAAATACTGTATTAATTCCACAAACGTACCGCGGTAATTCCGCAAAAATACCGCGGTAATTCCGTAAAGGTACAGTGTTAATAAAAAAACGCACTGTTCTAATTCCACCAAAATACTGTATTAATTCCACAAACGTACCGCGGTAATTCCGCAAAAATACCGCGGTAGTTCCGCAAAAATACCGCGGTAATTTCGCTAGTTCTCATTCCCATTCTGAGGTCACTACATTGGCTCCCTGTTGCAGACAGGCTTGAATTTAAGATACCGACATTTGCCTACAGCCCCAGCCTATTTAACAGGTCTGGTTCAGCAGTTCAACCCCGTCAGGAGTCAACGATCTGTTGAGAAGATGCTTCTCTCTGTTCCAAATCTCAGCCTTGGACAAAGATCTTTACCGTGGAACACTCTGCCGATTAAATCAAAACAACCTCCATCACTTACTGTTTTAAGGTCAACCTCAAGACATATCTTTTAAGTAAGAACTACTTACTGTCACAATTGCTCGTGTTCGCTTAGAGCAACAACATAGTGGATGCACAAAAACGCTTATTATAACTTAAAGGATAAGCACCACTGTTTGTTTCATGAACTTTTCCGTGATATCTGAGAGGTGAGTGAGTGCGAGCAGTAGTGTATTGTGTGTATTTAACTGTTGTTTGCCATTTATTTTTTGTAACGTGATGTCTTTAATGTAACTGAATATGCTGTTCATAAACAACATGCTTAAAGCCAAGTCTGCTATTTAGGCGTCTTCTTATGTCAGAGTAATTCTTCCTTTGCCATTAAGTCGTCATTGGAACACATGAAGATCAAATGTAGTTTGATGTTTGAGAACATACGTCAATAAAAGTAACGTTGTTACGAGTTATATGCAATATAAAACACACTTTAAAAATCCTCACAACTCTTTGTGGCTACTGCAGTGTAACGTTTCTGATATTTCCTACGATTTACTGTAGAAGAACAATAAGCGTTCCTATTGATGTGATGTCACATTTATTAGATCTACTTCGTAATAGATTCGTCTGATATTTCACTGTTAACTTCTTTGTCGTTTCTCAACACAGATTCAACTTAATCCAACGCCAAATACAGTAGTCAATATCAGTTTGCTGCGCCGTGCTGTTGACGAATACATAATCCGAATATACAGTTCAATGTGTACCGTCATCTTGACCTTGTTGCAGAACGTCTGTTCTTTGACGTGACGGAGTAAAAGTTATAAGATATTACGCACATTACTGTTTCCAAGAACGAGGAACATAAAGTGTAACTATAGCTGCAAATGTGCATAATATTCCTCTTGAATAATGTTTTTGTATGCATTTGGATTTCTTTAATAACCTCCATTTTGCTGGCGTCATGCAAGTAGCCGCCGGCTCTGCATAAGGAATCAATGTTTGGGTCCATATCCCGTCGTGAGACGTTTTAAATGGTGTACCATACGCGGGATATAAATTATACTCATACATCTCTGTCACTGAGTTGGTTATTTCCTGGATCAAATCGGTCTACTATGTAGGTAATTAGCTACTGGAGACAAACATCATTATGGCTTCTGTCATATCTGCAATGTCGACCATACGTCAAAATCCCATCAGATTCCAATGCTGTGTGTGAAGGATTTTGAAAACAGCGATAGTTCTTGTCCGTAAGTGCAAACTTTTGCATGTAAATTAGACAAGTGCAAGTAGTTGTGATACTGTATATGGTTGTTTAATGAAAAGAGATAAAAGAGGCACTTCAAGCATCAGCTGATTTTCCTCGTTTCAATTATTGATGAATATAAATATTCAAAAACGTACTTGCAGCAATAAGCACTTGCGCATCATCTCAAACTAATGTTTTCTACTTCCACAAAGCATATACATGTTATGTTGATGTACATATATGCAGCTATAATTACTTACAATGACAAAATAGGGGCGGTCGGGTAGCCTAGTGGTTAAAGCGTTCGCTCGTCACGCCGAAGACCCGGGTTCGATTCCCGACATGGGTACAATGTGTGAAGCCCATTTCTGGTGTCCCCCGCCGTGATATTGCTGGAATATTGCTAAAAGCGGCGTAAAACCATACTCACTCACTCACTCAATGACAAAATAACACGGATCAACTATTTCTAGTGCGACAAAACATGTACAGGAAATGTGAATAATTTAGTTTATACATGCAATTATCTGCACTTATAATGACTATAATGAATGAGTCAACTGTTTCCTACCGCGACATGGCATTTATTTAAAATGTTACATGCATACACGCCTTGCAATTGTGACATGTATGTTTACTAACATGAGTGAAAGTGACGGTTATGTAGAGTACAAGGTACTCGTCATGTTCGGTCAGCGATGGTTCCAATACCGTCGGGGGCACGTGTTTGCCAGTCGTTTATGGCGCTACAGTTCGCAGAGCTGAGTTGTGTCCCTTGGGCACCCCAGAAACCTATGGTTGTGGGTCCGACTCCCTGTTCGCCCCGATTATGCACCATACCCGTGCTCGTGGGTTTCAGCGAAGTGGTAAACATCTGAGACCTACATCACTTCGGGCTTTCCTTATACATTAAGCTGTCACGCCGTGATATAATTGGACTACTGTTACTGGACTACTGTTACGCCGTTAAATCCAACTCACTCACTCGAATACCGCCACACTGACACACTGACTCACTCATTTACTCACGGCATTCTGTAAACGTCGTGACAGTCATACTTTTTGTAGACAACTACTTAAGGTTCAGGAACAAGCTATTTTTATCTGACTGCATGAAATGACCCATTGGAATCCAGTGGTGTGAAACTGAACTCACCATCATAACTTCAGATACGTTTTTGTCTTAGCTTCTTAACGAATGTCGATATAATATTTTATCGGTGGACATATAAATTGTGATTAACGGCTACTACAGAGTAATCAACATATACCCAAACGTGAAATTACCATGGCCAACGCATTTTAGCGTTCAAAGTATTTTTTCAAGAATGATATATGTCCTTTTATGCGGCCATCAGTAGAGGATGGGGGCATCTAAGCTAGGCATATTTACATCACTAAGCCAGACTGATAGACCCAAATGACTTGTTAATATTAATACAAACAAATGCCAGGGAACCATTTTGCAATGCCAGAATTCTGCGACTCTTGACCTGCACAGGCGGAAACCTGACATCTGTGAATAATGAAGACAATGATATTGATTTTGCGGGGTTTTTTAAAATGAAAAATTGTGTTGTCGTGTCGACGGAAAACATCAAAGGTGTCATGGCAGATTTTGTATTTGGCATTTCCAGTTCAGCCGTTTTCGGGCAATATGGATATTGTTCGTCATAAATATAGTGTTTACATGAAGCTCACCTGGTCCTCAATGCATCTTCCCGTGGCAAGGGAGTTAAATGACTGTAAAAGTCCAGTTGCCACCCTTGCCGAACCTGGCTGAAATTTCTGGCCTCGAGTGCCACCAGTGGCTATTACGAGTTATGTCCCTGCTATGTCCCTCCTACTGACCAATCAGATTCCACCTCTCATTTTACTTGCATTTGCTTCAAATAAAATGGCGGCGCCCAGTCTAGACGCCCTTATCGATAATCCCGATCTGTATTGTAATAAACAAGGTCTTACTTCGCTAAGTGCATCAAGTCACGCGAGGACCTGGATTTAAAACAGAAAAATATTTGGTAATATTTCTGTCGACGCAAAATTGACGGTACACATGCTTTGCAAATCCTGCAATCGACCGAAATCTGCACGGCAGTTTACGAACCGGATGTCGATTTCGTTACGCAATTTTGATTGGACTATGCATAGGCTCGTTAGTCCAGCCAAACTGGAACTCCGGAATTGCAGCCTAAATGATGATACTTCGTTGTTGCGATGAGCATTAAGGCTAATTTTACAATAATGAGCATATATGAATTACGTATGTTTAAATAATGATTTGATTGCGGGTGGCTGTGAATCGTTACTGTTGGAGAAGTCAGTTTAAATACAAGAGATTAAAGGATCCGCCAAGAAAGTTCAACTTCGTTTCGGCAAATCAAATATAACGCATATCATTGACATTTTACTGGCTTATATTGGCTCACAAGTCCTGAAGACGGACTGGAGTTTCATGATTGGCTGATAATAGAATGGGCGGGACTGGTGCTGAATTATTCCACTGAACGATGGCACTGATTTCGTTTTGTTACCTATAGTTAATTCTTTGTTAATCGTTAAATAAACAATTATTGTTGGTGTATTTATTAATAACATTTGACTTTAATATGTTTCTGCGTTTATGGAATTATTTACGTTAAATCATGAGTGTACACTTTGCGTAAATCCGCTCGGCTACGCGTTTCCACAGTCAGCACTCCGGTTTTTAAATGTTATGCCTCCATAAACGCAACACTCCTGGTCAAGTCAAGTCTTGATTATAAATACCCGCCTTTTATATCTAACTGCTAGTGCGGAGGCCACTTCCCACCCTTAATTTCTTGATCAAGACACCATTTAATCCAGACGATGACAGCTGTATTGTCTCGATTAACCGGGTTTAACGTGTATGTATGCTAATTATTTATTTTTAGAAATTTTAATATTTCATGTATCGTCAAAGTCTATCGATGTTGGTTTTCTCTAACACACTATCGACGATTTTTACTCCGCAAGTCAATGGGGGGGGGGGGGGGGGGTTGAATACTCTATATCAAATTGTACCCCTCTTCCCGATGGATGAGTGAGTAAGGATTAACACCTGTTGACACTCCATTCCGGCATTATGACGCCTTGGGGCTATCACACATTGCTCTATTTAGGGGATCGAACCCCCGGGGCTTCGGCGTGGCGAGTAAGCACTTTAACCTTAAAGCTAACGTCCGTCCCCTTTCCTCACAAACACACCTCAACGTTTTCATTTTCATACCATTTTTTCATAACAAAACCTCCGCAGAGTTGGCCCGTGCTAAATTATGTTAAACTTCCTATTACGTCTTAATGCATCGTAGCCTAGAGGCGTTAGGGGCAACGTAAAATTTAATTAAGGCATAAAACGTCAGGAAATCGCCGTTCCTACTTCAGAATTTAGTCCAGCCTTTGGAAACGCTTGACTAGTTGTAGCAATGTGCACTATGAAATCATCTCTGTCACAGAAGAAAGCGGCCTGAAAACTCTTTTCTAGGCCTTAAATTCGTTTAACTCAAATCAATGTAAAACGTGTTCTGGGCACAATCGATTTCAACCACATCGTCAACATCCGACTGATGCTTTATATTGTCGGTGTCTTTGAAATATACAAGACAGTGCAACCACTTCAGCTCCTCATGGAAGAAAGACAATACCGATTTACTTGGAAAACAATAGCCACTTTTTTCGCTATGTTTATTCTTTCATTGCGCAGAAATGCCATTAATCGACAGTCGTGTATTGTCGCGACAGGATGCAAATTACAACGCCGCTATATAGAGACTCAACGGTCCGAGCAAAGACACTAAATAACGTGGAAAATGTAATCGATTGACAATGACACGTGTCGATTACATACCGTGAGTTTGATCAAGAACCTGTCGTCCACGGTTTTCGACTTCTATATGGGTGTGCATAGGGAGTAGTGATATTGACAAATTATACCCAGCCACTTTGATCAGAGATAACTGTCACCGTAATGTTGTCGATTTCAGCCTCGACGATTTACGCCCCTTTCGGTGTGTATTGCCTTTGATCTAACATGTATTTGCAATGAAATCGATGCCTTGCGACATATCAGCTGATACACATTGATCCTGGAGTTTTTTACGATTAGCGAGAAGAAACAATAGTTGTTCTCGGAGAGACGATTGTACAGTTTTTACATAAGATCTGATTGACAAACACATCTTCGTTTTAAGTAGATTACAATATTTGTTGTGTTAAGACATTACTTTTGTTTGTTGTTTAACGCCGGATTCAGCAATATTCCAGCTATATAACGGCGGTCTGTAAATAATCGAGTCTGGACCAGAAAATCCAATGATTGATATCATGAGCATGGATCTATTCAATTGGAATACGATGACATGCATCAACAAAGTCATCGACCCTGACCACGCGATCCCGTTAGTCGCCTCTTACGACAACCAGGGTTGCTGTTTAAGTGTACATGTCCTATAATTTATTTTATCCGCAGTCCTGGGTCCTGTTGCAGAAAGCTATCGTAACGCAACGATTGTCATAAGTCAATGTAAAAGTAAATATATATTTACTGCAAGGCGTTCCCTACTAGAGACAAGGCGAGGTAGCCAATGCGGCAGACATGACGTCACGCTAGAACGACGTTGTGCTTGAAAAATATGACTTCACCCGCATGCGAATCAGCATGGGTAAAAACAAACCATTAAAAATATGAAGCGAAGTTGTTCTGATAAATATTGATGAAACTACAATGTGGTGTCCATTTCGCCAAACCAAATATTGGATTGAGTAAAAAAAATATAATAAAAACAGTATTCATGTGCAGGGAATAGTCCGAAAGATATCCGAGAGAGGATTGCAGCACACACTCTCATTTATTTCACAATTGAGTATAACGAAGCAGTGTGCCAGGCCCAGGCTGAATGTCGACTGCCAGGATTTACCCATCTGCGTAATTACGCCACTTCCATATCTCATGCCAATCAAAGTTCTTGAAACTGACATCTGTTGGTTTCCGATGATGCTAAATATGGAAAATAATTTCGAATAGAAATTGATTTTAAAATTACGTTGATTGCTCACATACTTCAGTTGCACTTGTTTGAAATTTAGTTTATTATAAGGCACGCGTCTTTTTCTGGATTTTAATCATTAATTTTACTGGAACACATTTTTCTGTTATAAAGCAATGAGTTCTGTCTGCTCCACTGAGGCATATATGACCTGAAATAGCTTCTAAATAGCCTTCTAAAATGCCGTATTAGATAGCCATTTGTGATTATTTACCATGGGGAATGTACTTGCGTATGGTGCTTTTCGTAAGAGGCGACTAACGGGATCGGGTGGTCGGGCCGCTGACTTGGTTGATGATGTCATTTTATGCCAATGGCGTAGATCGATACTCATGATGACAATCACTGGATTGTCTAGTCCAGAGTCGATTATTTAAGGACCGCCGTCATAAAACTGGAATATTGCTGAGCGCTGCCTTAAACAACAACCAAACAAACAAACACTTGTGGTTAAACAATGGCATTGGATGCAGTGACAGTTTGATGACTGGAAACTGGTCTTCACAGCCCGATGATATCGTGTGACGAGTCACGAATGCCCTGTTTTCTGTCACGTGTTGCATGAACTTCACACGCAGCACGCATTCCTTCAGTCACGATCATATCATGTCAATGCTTTTTTGTCGTTTGTTTGTTTGTCTGTTGTTTAACGCCACAACATCATAAGCATCGATGCACGCAATTGGGATACGATGACATGCATCAACCAAGACAGCGATCCTGACCATCCGATCCCGTTAGTCGCCTCTTACGACAAGCATAGTCGCCTTTTACGGCAAGCATGGGTTGCTGAAGACCCATTCTACCCCGGGTGCATTTTGTCGTTCTGAAGCACAGTTGACTCGAACGCACGTACACCTCACAATGAAATGTCATTGATCGGGATATAAATGTAGTCCACGTGATTAAATGGCGATATCTCATTGGACAGCTTTCATCTTGGTCAATCCACGTTAAGTTATAGCTTATTGCTTTTGAACTCAGTTGTCAGGTTAACCACAATCTTTTTGCTATAACTTTGTTTGAACAATTTGATGAAAACGTGAGTCACCAAAGGGTGAAGGTTAGCTACAGTTGCGGCGTTGAGTAGGGGAACGTTAACAGCCCCCGGCAACCTTGATTTACGAGAGTCTCCTGCTAGGTGAGAGGCACTATTTTACGGTTTGCCCCCTTTCTAAACATACACACACACACACACACACACACACACACACACGCTATACAACCGCGTCCGTGGTCTAGTGGTAGAGCGTCCGCCCGGAGAGCGGAAGGTCCGGGGTTCGATCCCCGACCGCGTCATACAAAAAGACGTTAAAAGATGGTACTTGTCTGGCGCTCGGCATTAAGGGGCTAAAACAAGGACTGGTCGGCTCGGAGTCAGTATACTGTGTCTGAGTGGGGTATTCAAGTTAAACTGCGGCATGGTATCTCAGTGAGCTAGCACTATAAATCGGCATCAGTCCGGACTAGTACAAGCAGCCACACAAACAAACACACACACGTACAGGCACGTCACTATATAAGTACAATAATCTTGGACGCGACGTTCAACCCCATTTCCCCACAACTCACACGATATACTGAATATTCATCTATCAAAACGATAATTATGTCTTTGAATTTATATTGGAGCTGTTAATACGGTACCATGATACCTCTCATTTGGTGTACGTGTCGCCATTCATACAGACGTATGTGCGTGGTAGTTTTGGTTGTCGCACTGAAAAATTTATTTGCCTAGCCGAATATCAACACGGATAGGGGAAACTATTTTTACGTTTTCTGCTTGTGCCTGTTTTGGATATTAACTCTGAATAAGCTAAACGACATAGGCAAGTACATCTTCAAAGAGGTACTTTGTCCGGCAAACATATTATTAGACATCCATTTTTGAGCATTAGACCTCATCACGTCGCTTTAGAACTGTAGGCAAATTGGGATTGTAGGCAGAACGGGAAGTCCCTCTACACCACTTAGAAACAATATGAACATTGTTCAACAGTGACAAAATAAAACAAGCTCTTCGACAATCATGTAAGTTGATATTCCGAGACAATAATCTTTCCTTTATGGACATGAATATAGTGAGAATAAGAATATAGTGTGTTCCAAAACATAATGGGTTAACCTTTATGGAGTCCCGCCTGGATGGACAAATATTATGTGTCAATGCTCTTTAGTGGAAAAACACGTCTTCACACGTTCTCGGTGGTCCGACCGATGATGAACAACTTGTATCTCCTGGATTTCCTTTCCGCTCTGGAGAGTAATCGTTCTCTGGCGTTTCCAGGACTATTGAATCAGCGCGAACACCTTTGACAGTTCCCGGGGAGCTTTAAACAGGAAGTTTTTACCAGGAATAGTTGTTTTGTCAATTTTCAAGATGAATTTGATTGACGCGAATTGACAACTACTAACAAGTATGATAGGTTGAGTTCGGAGGAGAAGAAATTGAGATTTATAGACTTGTCACATTGGCTTAATCTCAATGACCATCCTGACGGTTACTTTTAACGCCAAAGTACAGCGGATCAATTTCGGTTCCTAGTCTGTCACACAATATACTTCAATGGTTGTCAGGAAAGTAATACATTTGGAGGTGTAATTTTATTATACAATCTAGTGGTATGCATGTTGGTCATTTGGGAGTTATCTCCCTGTCTCCCCGCACGAGGCAGGATTAAACCTGGCATACAACAGCCTTGATGGGAGTCGCGTCTGTGTATAGAACTAACTGAAGCTGAAACATTCGTCAAAATTGTAGGTTTTGACATTACAATGAAATAAAGAAACTATTCCCACCTCACTTTAATACACATTTTACTATTTGTTAAAATGGTATTTCCAAATCGGCTTGTGGGGTTTTTCATGACCATCTAATGTTTGGTGAGTGAAGGAGTATGGCTTCTACGCCGCTTTTAGCAATATTCCAGCATTATCACGGCGGGGGACACCAGATCTGATGTTTGGGAAATAGTTCATAAAATATAATCACACTCGACATAAGCATGCATATACGTTCCACAACGACTACCCCCAACGCTATAGATACAGTGCCATGTCAGTTAATCAACTACAATACCGCGTTGTCAAAATGACAGTTGACTTTCTCAGTACATTTGATTTAAAATACCAGGTGTTCGCGATTACCGTGATCTTTGGTGAACTGTATCTGTATCAAAAAACGAATAATAACGTCTGCCCAAAGTATGGAAAAATAGTTCCCGGAGTGCGGTATACATTGGCATGTATTAATATAAATAAATCAATAAATTGTCATGTTAATAAAGGAACATGTCCTGTTGAAGTCAAGTCTGTAATATTAACCTACCTATTAATACATATGTGCTTAGTGACTGCGCGCCCCGTGTTCATGACACATGTTGGAATAGGAAGACAGAAAACGAGGAATGAAACGTATGTGTTATGTTTTCAGACACAATTCTTTCTCATGATGTGGAATATAAACACTTTGTGTAAGCAAAATTGTATACAAACAAAAACATATAAACAAAACACTATTCACTCAAATGCTTCACACACAAACAATGTTTACAAACAAATACTGTATGTAAAAAGTATATACACCACAATACTATATACACTCAAATAATTCACTCACAAACACTGTAAAACACATCACTAACACACATACACACACACACACACACACACACACACACACACACACACACACACACACACACACACACACACAAACACTATACTCAAACAAAAATGAATAAACACAATGTATAACCATAAACACTGTATACATACGTAGTTTATGCACAAACAAAATGATAAGAATAGACACTTTCACACACACACACACAAATACACAAATACACACACAGAGCAAACATGTACACAAACACAGCCTTGCGCTTATCCTACCATTTCAGATACACCTCATTACCGATGTTGAACCTAACTTTGCCAAAAACGTGTTTAGTGAGGCTGAGAACGTTCCCCAAAGTAAAGCTGAAATCACGTTACTCATGCCCTGATGTACTGACACTCATTGTTGCAATACTATTGCATTAGAAGGAACCCTCCACCCCAGTAAGTGCCAATTTGTTCTTGCCGATTTTGAAGTCCAGCACACACAACTACGTATACAAGCCACTGTCATGGCCTGCACGGAAGCCGGTCGACACACACCCTTGTAGTATAGTGGTCTGCTGCAGCACCCGCCCACACAATATCTCTGCAAAGATTGGAACACTATCCAAATAAGAATTATAATAACGGTCGTATTTTGACAAAGCCGGTTGTATTTTGTACATTATTTTAGCATCTTTCTGGAAATACTATAAAAAATGATGTTATTTCTGATTCAAGGGAAATGTTTTATGTAGAACGTTTCTTTAATAATTTTATTCATTTTGAATTTTCTCTTACGACAGTTCTTGTCCTGAAATATCATTTCAAGAAAATGTCTATCTGCGATTTCAAAAAAATTAAATTTTGATAAACGAAATCCATGGGATTTTGACTGATGTGAATGCAACGCGCCGCCATTTGCCCAATCAAGGGCGGTAGCGTAGCCTTGTGGTAAAACGTTCACTTATCACGCCGAATACCCGAGTTCAATTCACATGCGTACAACGTGGGAAGCCATATTCTGGTGTCCCCCGCCTGATGTTGATGGAACATTGCCCAAAGCGGCGACTAAACATACTCACCCTATAAAACATTTAGTGGCTAAGAAGTTGATCTGAAGCTTCAGGTATATCGATGATCTGATATTGTTGAATAATGGTCAACAATAGCCAATTCTCTTCCAGTGATTGGCCAGCCTAAACTGGAAATAACGAGACCAGTGAAACTGCCCCAACCGTCATATTTAGATTTATGTATTTTCATAGTTATCTACTTTTGAGGTAAAACTGAACATGCTCTTTCTAAGGAGATTTTTTTCAGAGCGCCATACTAGTCAACTTCTAGCTCAAAAGTAGTTTGGTCAGGTTACACCAGACAAAGCCTTAATAAAGCTTTTAAAGGTTTTATGGCAGATACGTGGATGACATTTCGAAATCTGACTCGCCAGTGTCAGATGCAATTCCTTACTTTCACTTGTAGGATTTGTTCCCAAGTTTTGACTTGCCTCTGCATGCGTTTGTGACGGGTGACTACGCTGGGACATCTGGTATCATCACTATTTGATAGCGACTCAGAGAGACTCTTTTTTTTAAAAGAATGATCAACGTCCCACTCTGTCGGCTTACGATTACGCGCAATCAACCCTGTCTCCGAACATGACCATCCAATCCATTTGGTTTACGACAAGCATTAGTGCTGCAGAACTTTTCTAATCGTGGTTCTCACGGGTAACGTTCCTTTCAAAACCACTTGTACAGACTGACAAATATGTCATTGATCAACTGAATAAATAGTCAAATATATGCATGGTACCATGATGGTTTCGTACAGTGTGCCTGTGTCTTTGATTTCAAGTAGCAGATTCCATGTACGTGCAATCTCATTAAAATGAGATCTTGTTCTCGGACACGATACTTGTCTGCGTGACGATCTGACAAACCTATATAATCAGTAAATCAGCGTCGAGGCTTCTAAACTCTCTGAACAAAGGAACGAAGCATTCAGAATAGCATATTATCTCATTTCTGTATCTTGAAACCGAACTAAAACGAGCAGTTCCAAATGAAAATGATATAGGCAGTGATAGCAATCGGGTCGATATTGCTTTACTCTTTGTCGTTTCTTAGTATCACGAAAAGTGTGCATAAAAGGAGGTAGTATCGGAGGAATGTGTTTGTTCTGTGTGGGTTAACTTTGATATTTTTAATCGAGGTGGCGACGAAACGTAGTCCACTCGTAACGGAAAGTTGGAATCGGATTGACTCATGATCAAGAACCCACGCACACTTCATTTTAGATTATGCGTGTAGTTCACAGTTTGCTCATGGGTCACGTGAAACAGGGGTTTGTGGGATTTATACCTGTTACACCGAATGTTCGCACAGCGTGCGTAGCGAAATTCGTTGGGTATTGAGAAGCAAATATTCAATTGTGTAGACTCTTGTACTTGTATAATAATAACTCTCAGCGATAGTATTAACTCAAGATCAGTTGACATGTGTAGCACATATGCGCTCAGGGATAACGTCGTAGGATGAAACTTGCAATGAAGTAGGATATCATATAAACCCGGCGGTATTATATGGATCCGTCTTTCGCGATGCAAGAGTAGTTTTTTTTCAAAGAAAGTTTGATCCATGCCAAACTTTTGTTAACTTTCTCAAATTTTATGTGCGAATATTTATTGATGGACACATGTCATCTTCTGTCGGATGATCAGTGTTTTAATCTGAAAACATCATTCTGTAATTCTGTGTCATGTTTTACATACACACGCGTTTTTTTAGTTTCATTTACACCCATGTACCACGGTGCTATTTGACAGCAAACAAAATGTCTGTTTTCAAGAAGCATGAAGTAACTACTAATATTATTAGAAGGACACACGGGTATCTTTTTTTAACAAACAATCATGAGAATCGCAGATAATTCATACCCATAGCACGGTCGGGATGTAATGCATCAAGTGGAATTCTGACACTATTTTCTTTACGGAGATTGATTTCCCAGTGGATAAACCATGTACCGTCGAAATATGAAGGCAGGAAATTTGATCCGTTCTACACCAGCAAACTATCGCCACCGCCCATGCAGTTGATGTATCGTACACGCTGGCGTTGGCGAGGAGAAATCAAACTGTTTCCACTTGATAAAGGGCTTGTTTACCCGTCAATTATTTCGCGTATCCATCAATTACAAACGATTGCCGTGGCACGCGCATGGAAGTAAGTGATTCCGCCGAAAAAAGAGATCCGATTTAAGAGATGTTGGTTAGTGCAGTAAAAAGCGCAAAAATAGGCTTAAATCTCTTTTTTGTTATATCATTATAATTACCGTGGCTGTTTTCTTTTTTTAAATATTTAAAACCTGTAAATAATGTTTGATAAATGATTTAAGTTGAAACAGCACCACATCCCTATTCTGTCGAAGTAGCGCCTGGCGATGAGCCGCTGCATTGCTGATATTTTAAAGGGGCTCTTGGATCGGGTTATTTGGCACTGCCAGCAGTTCAGTTTTGATTTGAGTCATTTAAACACCAATTTGTTTGTATATCAATCAAACAACAAGGTGTTACCCTCCTATCATTATTATGGTAACACAACGCACTTAGATTTTCAAATGAAGGCCATGGAACAAAGATGACGGTACGGGAGGTCAAGCTGTCGGACAAGACGTGCCACTGGCGCTCCGTTTTACCAGACACACTTCCATTATGGAATAACCTCAGGAATGTTGAGTTCGTCTTTCACTTTCATGTTTTAAATGTAGCGTAACACCAGAAATACATTTAGCCCCTTGTTACTTCCACTCTGGGGAAGGCTTGTCGGGTAGCCTAGTGGTCAAAGCGTTCGCTCGTCACGCCGAAGACCCGGGTTCGATTCCCGACATGGGTACAATGTGTGAAGCCCATTTCTGGTGTCCCTCGCCGTGATATTGCTGGAATATTGCTAAAAGCGGCGTAAAACCATAGTCACTCACTCCACTCTGGGGATAGAAGAGAGAATACACTTTCTACTCGTTTAAGACATTCCTGTAGTTTTCTCAAAAAAAAAGCGTATAACTTTTTCTTAAATGTTCTCAATATAATGCCATTAGAACTTCATTGTTTAACATTAAATTATCAGGGGAGGTCATGTTTCAGTCCTAATCATTATTGTTTTTATTGGGAGACGAGTACATGTCATACTCATTAATACATAATATCTGTATATTTAAAAGTTTTAAAAAATAAATCATTTCAATTAAAAGATTTGATTTACATTTACATTTACTATAATTCATACTCCCAAAACACACTCATATATTTTTCATTTGTTGTCTTGCCATTAACAACCTGTCACCAGTGATGTATACAGTATTCATCATTTTAATATTCTACATACCCTTTTTAATCATTAATGTTACTATTTCCAAAGAAATATCCTTGCTTATCCTTTTGGCGAACACCAGTTGTCATCACTGATTTCAATTATCTGTTCGTATTATCATCAGTATTTTGCTTTTTTCACCCAATGGTGAGGTGAAATGGGATTTAACGTCGCGTTCAAGGTTATAATTGCACTATCACAGCGACATTTTCCTTGTAAAACGCGACCTTCAGTACTCTGGGCAAATGTTCTATCCTTGGAGTGGTTTATGCCCCATGGTATCTGTTTCGGCAGAAATCAAGTGTGGATTCTCTGGTGCTGACGTTTTAAATTCATGATTCGGTATGAATTTCAATCGTGGGTTAAAGATTTGTGGCCCAAATCTCTTCAACTGTCGTGAAATATGACAGTTAACTACATCTCAATTTCAATAAGCCCGGGTTTACGTTGAACTGACAGCATGAACCCTTGAAATGACACTTGCGGGGCCTCTTTAATCTGACTGCTTATTGGAGACATGAATAATTGGAGAGTTTAAGGTTTCTGAGATGGACGTAATGTTCCAGGTGCAAGTTGACCATGGTGGTCATTACGAAGAAAAGCAAATCGTAAAATCCCCCCCCCCCCCCCCCCTCCAAAAAAAAAATAAAAAAATGGTGTCTTGTTTTCAGTGAAAGGCTAGACTTTGGTTTGGTTGGTTTGATGTTTAACGCAGCAATAGTTCAGGTCTATGACGGCGGTCTGTAATTATTCGACAGTCCAGTGATTGATATCATGAGCATCGATTAACGCTATTGTGATCGATGACATGCATCAACCAAGTCAGCGAGCCTGACCACCCGATCCCGTTAGTCGCCTCTTACGACAAGCATAGTCGTCTTTACGAAAGGCTAGGCGTTCATAAAACAATTACAGTAAACTACGGTTATAACGAACACGCTTATAACGAACTGACCGATAGAACGAACTTATTTTTTAGTCCCGTCTATTTGTTGCATATATATTGTTGTATATATGCTTATAACGAACTACGGTTATAACGAACTAAATTTAGTGGTCCCTTTGAGTTTGTTTTAACCGTAGTTTACTGTATATTCTACCATGTATTTGGAATTTACTCGATTCTGATTGGTCAATCAGAGGCTATTAAATCACAATAAACCCCCTCTGATTGAAACAGCTGGTTTGACGGTCGCATCACCGCGGAAGCTAATATTCATAGGATAGTACTATTTTCAGTCATTATCGGTAGGCATATTTAAAGAATTATATCTACAATTACAGGTTACAAAGTGCACAGTTGCGGTTACTACAATATTCAAAGGATGTGTGGCGATACATTTCGTGCAGACAACATGACAGAAATCAACAAAGGGAATGTATTTACGTTTTGGAGACAACAGAGAGCTTGGAATTTTGGCGCTTTTCTATATACGACTGTGACGTCATATCTTTTGCGTCACAATGAGCGATATGACGTCATAATGGTGACGCGCGATGTAGAGCTTGCTTTGTTTTCTTTAGGGATGCCCACCTCATGTTAGCTTACCAAGTTGCCGTGCTTATATGCTTTCAATGTCTGTCATATGTTCGAGTGAAGTATTACGGTGTAAACAAACTGCTTGAGTATATACAGCACCATATTTTGTTCGGTGATTCCGTAATTCAGATCGGTAACCCACTCAAAACACTGAACTCAACCCATGCCGCTTCACTCAGTATATTTGCTAACACCAAAGAGTTCGCGTTTTATTTAGTCATGGTAGAATGCGCTAAATTTAACATTTGAAACCTCACGCTGCGCGTTCGGTTCCAAATTCAATTTAGCGGGGTTAAATCTACAGGTAACCTAGCTCTACATTGAAAACACAGTATGTTTATCTCCTAATTGTTATCTTCATGAACATATCAAACGTTCACGCTGAAGAAAGATCAGTCACGATTATCTGCCGAAACAGATTTCAATGGGCGTAAAATGCAAAACATATAAAAGGTGACAATTTATATTAATGGATAATTGGAAATCAGTGATGACACCAGAAAGGGGTAAACAGAACCCACTCTACCGGTAGCACCCGCTACTCACAAACTGCTGAACATATTGCCTAACGCCACACAGTAGCACTCCTGCCATACGACGGAGGCCCGTGACACATCACCAAACTGTATTAATTTTGTAACGTTAAGTGATCATTATGCATTATCCATGATCGCAATGCGTTGGAAATTAAACAAGAGTACTTCAAAGGCCCACTGCGATCATACATGTTTACCTTTTGTAAATGCGAGTTTGGCGCATTTGATCTTTGCAGCGAAGATGACATGAAAGTGGTGTCTGTTACTAACGTCGACATCTCTTCACAAAGCAGGCTTGTAGATGCAGTAACATGGTGATTATCTTGACAGTTTGCTGATATTGTCCATACTATATAAAATCAAACTTCACAATTCTCAACTAATTTGATTGTGTACTATGCTTAAGCTGGTGTGGTAGACTTTGAGACGGCTATGCAACTACAGAATCGTTGTCGAGTGCATTTTTCTCGTATTCGTTGGTAAATGGCGTTTACATTCGGTTTCAATTGTTCCTCTTTACAACAGGACATTGTTTTCTCAAATCAATGATCATGACTTCAACTAGATATTTTGTATTTATCTTTATTCGTGGAAGCTGTCTGTCTCAGGATTTTGCTATTATTTTAAAACCTTTGCATCCGATGGCTTTGCAAAGTTGATGGTAGGGAAGAATGGCGACACAGATCTAGGGAATGTGTCAGCACGGTTCAGTCCATGTTTGGACAGTATTTCAGTGATGTCATCGCGTGTTAGAAGAAAGTCAACAGAAAGTCAGATCGGAGACGTTTACCACTTTGGTGAAACCATCAAATACGGGAGTAGTGCTGACTAACTGAGGCGATTCACAATACCCTAGTGCTAAATGGGGACATGGTAGCCTGGTGGTTAAAGCGTTCGTTACTCACGACAAAGGCTCGGGTTCTATTGCGCACATGAACGTGTGAAACTCAATGTTGGAATATTGCTATATACGGCTTAAAACTACATCACTCATCCATAGTGTTCTTGATTTCCCGAAAAACCTTTCTTAATATTTTGAAATCAAACAAATACATTCGAGAAAAGAGTATCCCTTGGCATACAGAATTAGCGTGTCTGATCCCTCTGACAGACGTTTCAAAGTAACGTCATGCTGATGTGCCGTCCTTACATGTGTCCTCGAACTGAAAACGTCATGCGTTCGATATTCCCTCTTACAAATCTCCTAAAGATATGTCCTCTTATTCATAATACTTTTGTTAAAAAATACAGTGTCTAAAATGCCTGTGCTACTTGGCCATGCCATACATAACGTTTCTGGAACGCGCACTGGTCCCAGTTTCAAAATTATGTCGGACGGGATGTTATGATTAATGTCATCTTTCAAACTGCAATATGGTCTCACATTAATTAGGGTAACACTGTAGTTAGCGTTACGAGATTCACATACATTATACGAAAATGAGTTATCACACACAAAGCGGGGTTTAAACTACATGAAATATGCTAAACCAGTACTGTTAATTAGCCCGTTTTAGGTTCCCTCTCATTAAGTGTTATCATCGTTAAAATGTCACAAGAAAGTCATCAATATAACTTCGTTACATTGGCGTGACGATAATCCATTTCCTGCCGTACGGATCATTTTGTAAATCAATATTGATGACGAGTTCAGATCTATTATTATGTATAAATGAACTACTATCTAGTCACTTAACGATAACACTTAACGGCCCTCAGTCGTAGAGGCAATTGATCTTCCTCCCAAACGCGAATATATTTAATTTCGTGTAAAGAATAAAATGACATTTAGGTCGTAATGATCCAGACAAACATTCCTTATCATCAGGGCATTAATGTCGGTGACTCTCTGTGGATTTGAAGACATTGAACATAGACGTTTTATGTCGTTTTATGTTATAGACTAAACAATCTTTCTTCTTTGTATTGCTTGATAATATACAAATATCATTTCAGGAATAATTATCGTGTTGCTGTCTGACCTCGTCTGAATGTCAGTTTGTTACTCGTGTCCACGTGTAGCAATCGTGCTATTATTACCCCTGGAGCCAAAGGGACATATATGTCCTTGTCCTTCAACCTTCACTTTGACGTCAAATAAAGCCGAACTACAACATGCACACAAACACACTTCATACTTTGGCTTTTCGGTTTTTTTGTGATATGATCAAATGACAAACTACCTATGTGACTAATGTAAATGATGCAGATGAAATCATACAAAGTGAATCAAGCGTGAAAACGAAGGCTCTGCTCGGATAGCCGTACGTAAACAAAACAAAGATCAGATTTTGCAGTGTGTACAGATCAATTCGTCACTTCGCGGAATACCTTGGATCTCATTATTGAGAATATTCATTTGAAAATTATAGTTGCAATAATTAGCGAATTAAAAACAGATGCTTTACAATGATTTGGTAAATTCCACAGAAATTGTCCAAGTTTCGGTTCCGTACGACGCCATGACTGAAGCAAAACCCCGGATCTACATTCTCCGCCCAGTCGCTTGGTTACAAAAGAAACATCAAATCACATAACAACACGCTTATTGGCCTATCGATTCTGATTACTTACACGATTTATTTATGTCCGTACGATCCCCGAATCAAGGAAAATCCCGCTCTTAACATCCCGTGTCCGAGTGTCAGTGAACACTCCATTCTGTGAAAGGTCGTACCGGTAGTGATGTAGTTCTATCATTGTTGTACATATGTGGTATTTTCGCTGAGGCGAAGGTCGAGTGGATTAGTACTCACCAACATTCTATTCTGCCGTTTACAGTTTAAATGATGATGTTGAATTTGCCTAATATGATATATTTTATTTTTGCCTTGCAATAAATCACACTATACATATGTTATACTGTCCAATTTTCGTACTTTCCAATTGACAGGTTAATTTATAGCCATTTTATTTAATCTTTCAACTAAAACTGAGTATAGATCACTTTTACAATATTTGACATATTTATGAATTATGTGCACATTTTATCTGAAGAAACATTTGTTTTTAGTCGTTTGATTGACAGAACTCTGGCAATGTGCGTGTTTAATCACAAACGATTTACGTGTTACTCCCCATGGAGTATAATTTGATCACGTTCCACAACTTCTTAAATATTGAATTAAAAGGATAGTTATCGGTTTGCTGTTTGTCTACAAAAGCTGTAAAATAAACCAGATGTGACATGTATCCAGTCTGTTGGTCGAGCCTTATGCGATTTGTCCTGATAATTCCATATTAGGAAGGGCGTTCTCCGTATGTCTTAAAGTAGTTGTATGATACTGAGACAAAACGAAGAGAAATAACCGCCGCATATTAATAAAACACCTACACGTCTTAAATGATAAAATAAATATTGTGTGTCATCAGAACCAGGCACCATTGGTCGTTGTTCATGCACTGATTTACCTGACCAAGCTCGATTTATATAACCATAACATTTCCTGGGCGCCACTGACTGACTGAATGACTGACTGACTGACTGACTGACTCACTCACTCACTCGGCATGACCCCGTGGGGTTACCCGGGTCAGAATAGGTCGCATGCACGTTTTGGTCGTAAAACTAAATTTTAATGGGAGGTCAGGCATGGATGCTTGGTGAATTTGCCTGACGTCGCATCCCGACTGCGTGGAACGATGTTCATTATATCAACCATTGAATAATCCGGCACGGACGCAATGTTTCACAAACCGTCGTTATTCAAACTGCTGGGAGGAAAAAAGAAAGTAAACAAACACGTGATATTTCGATAGTTATATAATACGGGTATCATAGTTTTAGGGTTTAAGTTTGCAGTGTTTAGGCGATGGTTTCAGCTTCGTAACGTTTACAGATCGTTTCTATTATATTTTGTCAAATCCAGTTTTCAAGTGCATACTTTCTTTTGCCCGATAGTTTAGTTGAAATTATGTTGACTGTGGCTGTAAACTTACTTTTTGAGATCTGTCTTTATGTTTGGATGTTAATATGTGTTGTTTTTTGCACAGGATGACGTAGTGATTAAGTCACCATTTCGCATTATGTTTGTCATTTCAGACATCGATGTTTTCCGCATTGTGTTTAAGATGATCAATACAACGTCTTGTAAACATGCTTCAATAATCAAAAGGATATTTCTTCACTACATTGTTATCAATTGCCCTTTACTAGTTGACGCATACAAATATAAGCATGACCTTTTAATAATATAGCACTGACGACATTTGGTCAAACAGACAGGATTATTCTTTGTTTGACATTTTACACAATACTTTTCAAAGACAAAAAGAAAAGATCAACTCATCTCAAAAAGACTCTATCATGTTGGAAATGGTATTTCTAAAACATGAAAACTGAACGCATGCACGTATTAAATATGTCTTAGAAACAGTTATATTTGTATTCTCACTTGGCAATAAGGGTTTTGTTTCTGTACAGAGAAACTTTCAAATCGTGAATCTGGTCGGTTTGACGTGATCATGAAATGGTCCAGCACACTAATTGTCGCATCAGGATATGGGCAAATGCCATTTTACACGTGGATAACGTTACCAGACAGCAGTCGTCTAGAAAAGGGTGTTTCCGGACTAACGGAATCCGGTGTATGGAGGTTTCACTGTATACAAATAAACAAATTGAGAAACATCGCAGAAGTCCTTTATAACTATACAAAACAATTAAAACATAATTCAACTTTGGATCTTCAATACGTTGCCTTGAATGGGTTGGGACCCGTGAAGATATTCAAGTTAGATTAGGTCTACAGCAACCCATGCTTGTCGAAAGAGGCGACTAACGGGATCAGGTGGTCAGGATCGCTGACTTGGTTGATGCATGTAATCGTATCCCTATTGCGTAGATCGATGCTCATGGTGTCAATCACTGGATTATCTGGTCCAGACTCGATTATTTACAGACCGCCGTCATATAGCTGGAATATTGCAGAGTGCGCCGTTAAACAACAAACAAATCAACCAAAATCGAAATTCCAGGTATATCACTATGTGACCCACCTTGACTCAGGTCTTGGACCTTTACGACCGCCTCCGTGGTCTTATGGTAGAGCGTCCGTGGTCGATCCCTGGCCGCGTCATACCAAAAGACGTTAAAAGATGGTTCTTGTTGTTACCCTGTGCTCGACAGTAAGGGGCCAAAACAAGGACTGGTATACTGTGTCTGAGGGGGTATTCATGTTAACCTGCGGCATGATATCTCAGTCGGCTAGCCCTTTTAATGGGCATCAGTCCGGACTCGTACAAGCAGCCACACACACACACACACACACACGTGCATGCGCGTCGCTATATAAGTGCAATTATCCCCATTTCACCTCCCGTGTGCGAAATACGCATCAGTCGGAAAGCGCACGTTAAATCTACAAAGTAAGTAAGTAAGTAATTTCACCTCACCTTAGACTGTTACCAGTTTGGTGAAACCCACGAGCAAGGGTATGGTGCTGACAAACCCAGAATCAAGAACCATAATACAGGGTCAATTAATTATTCCCCCCTTCGATCATCGGAGTCTTGTTGGCAATGCACAGAGACGTACAGTGAATGCAGATGGTGATAATGATAGCTATTTTTGTGTTAGTCAGTATCGTAGAAAGAATAAATACCAATGCAATGTTTCAATTATGTAGACACCAGGTGTCAACATTTCTGTGATCCATTCTGATGTTTTCCATCTCTCTGATCGAGGCTGATATTTCCCAGACATTGACCTTTTGAAATTAGGTTGACAAAAGTAAAAATAACACCTTTTGATTTGGCTATCAAGGTTGACTTGACCGTCATAAAGATAAAATGCATTGAGGAATAATCAGGTAAAAATAGAGAGTTCTAGAGATAGTAAATTTTTATTACTTATCAAGTTGACACAAATGGCGCGATACCTTTCTCATTGACCGCAAGGTCGATATCTTTTAGAACCAGAACTATTGTCATAGCGATACTCAAGAAGGTGCTTTCGCCTTCTTAAGTGGCCATTATAACTAATTAGTTCGTCATCTATCATGAGCGTCTAAAAGAGAAAAAAAACCCAGATTTATTACACCTTTTATTTTGTCAAAGTATCACACATTATTGTGCCATATATCTTCACTTGGTTTCTGAAGTGATGTCTATTTTTGTATGCAGGTGTCCTTCTGAGTTCTTCCTTGAAACATTTCTAACATTTTACGTGATAGGTAGCTCGTTTGGAACGGAAACAATTTCTTCAGATCAATGCCAAACATGCAAATGCCAATAAGCGTTGTCCTAAAACGTCCGATATACTGGCATGAATCACCAGATTCTATATAAAGAATGGAGGATACCACGACAGACAAAGCTCTTGGCAGATTTTCATGGGATCCGTGCAATAATGCCTCCACGGCTTTCAAGTGATTAATCTCATTGTGATTATTCCCATTGGTGAAAACCGAATTTACGATATGATTCTGAATGAAATATGTTGCTGGTAATCATGGCTTATTGAGACTCGGGTCCGTTTGTGACCGCGTTGCAAACACTTTACATCACCCTGAATTTGACGATTGATAAAACATTTTAATTCATTTTTTTGTAAGTGGCCCGAACTTGCTGACTTGGCAGATTATATTTATACCTGCCTTAGTGAAACATTAAAGCTTTCAAATATATTTGATATATAGCGGGGAGAGTTTTCTTGTCAGTAATTTTGGTGATGAAGTTGAAAGGAATGTTACAGACTGAATTGATGATTTATGCGTGATAGATACCGTTATTCCATACACGCATTCATTCTAAGATGATTTAGTGAAATAACATTTTACAGAGACTTTACGTTTAACTAAATGGATCTGAAGGAATATATACATACATGTATCAATACTTAAGAATATTTAGGTGGCAAGGGGCCCAGTGCCAGGAATCTATAATTGTGGGTTCGAATCCTGGTATGTAGGTTTCTCAGTATCATAGCTGTGGGTTGCACGAACGTTGTAACACCTGCTTCTCTTGGGATTTCCCCAACACCAGGCTGATACGTCGTGATATAAATACTGCTCAAAGCAACGTTAGGCACAGCGTGCTTCGTGGCCTGTGCTTACATCCGATCGCCTCCGTGGTCTCGTAGATAGAGTGTCACCCCGGAGAAGGGAAGGTCGGTGGTTCGAACCCCGGTTGTGTCATACCAAAAGACGTTAAAAGATCATTGTAGTTGTTGGTATCCTGCCTGGTGCTAGACATTAAAGGGTAAATAGCAAGGACTGGTCATCTTCCCGAGGCAAGGGGTTTATTGACTGTAAAAGTCCAGTTTCCACTCTAGCCGAACTTCCGGAGTTACGTTTTGTCTGGACTAACGAGTCTATTCATAGTCCCATCTAAATAGCGCAACGAACCAGACTTTCGGTTCGTAAACAACGGGATTTCAACGTGCAGATTTTGATTGACTGAAAAAATTGCAAAGCATGTGTACCGCCAACTGGGCGTTGACAGATATTTTACAAATCTTTTCATGTTTTTAATCCAGGTGTTCAAGTGATTTGAGGCCCGTTTTATTGAAATATAGCTGCACTTGATTATCGAGCAGATGGTCTTGACTGGGCGGCGCCTTTTTTTGAGGCAATTACAAATGATATGAGAGGTGGAATCTGATTGGCCAATAGGAGGGACAAAGCTCGTAATAGCCACTGCTGGCGCTACGATCGAGTCGGGAAATGTCAGCATAGTTGTCCAAGGCTGAAAACGGGATTTTTCCAGTCATTGAACTCCCTTGCCTCGGGAAGATGAGACTGCTCGTCTCGGAGTCATTTCAAACCAATAACCTTGAACGCGACCTTAAACCAAATACACCTCACTCATCAATGCTAACAGCTATTGTTACAAGCAAAAGAAACATTACTGAATGTGGCGTTTAAGAACACTCTCTCGTCGGTAAGACTCGGAAAAAGTGCAGTTAGTGATCATTGCAGTCAAGGCGAGACTGCCAACATGTAAAAACAACGTCAACACGCAACATTTGTGCATGTTTAGTATTTGTGAAATAGTCGCGGAGTTAGGCCTTTTTTGTCACATGGTTGTCCAGTAGACAATAAGGGGTTAATTTAAAAAAACCAGTTGTAATAATTGGAATATGAAAATACATGTTTTGTTAGTAAGGTGCCATAATGTATTTTTAATGGTATTTCCAGAATGTGGAACGTGAATTCAAATCCCAGATTCGCTTTATAATGATTTGTTATTTATTAGCATCAAATTCGTGTTCAAATGATTCACAAAAGTGGTAAGTGGTCCCCTCAAGCCCCGTCAATTGGGGCATTCATGAACAATGACGCTGACACGCCGTGATAGAACTGAAATACTGTTGAAACCCCACTCACTCACTCACTCACTCACTCACTCACTCACTGTTTTCATGATGTATAATCCCTACAGCTGTTACGTATCCGTGTACACAACGCCTACATTGCGATTGCCTATTGGAGCGGTAGCCTTATGTAAACTGGACGACGCCAGCTCGCCGTCGATCACCACGTCACCACCACACATGCAGTGGTTGCTTCGACTAATGTCATATCGACCCTCCTGATCCATGCATGACACAAGGCCTTCCCTTACCCAATCTGGTGCATCTATGAGGAGTAATTATGGCTTATTGTACTCATTAGCAATCTATATTATTGTGGAGTTCTCTGCCACAAGTGGGACAGGATACGCTCACATTTGTGCTAACACCTGGCAGCATCACTATTTGATAGTGATTTATAAACACATGCGCGTGATATAGTAACAGTAACACCTGCTCTGATGTCGCTGCACTGGTTACCACTCAAAGCCAGAATTGAATTAAAAATTCCAACCCTGGCCAACAAATGCTACATGGAAACAGCCCCTTTATATCTCACCGAACTACTGTCGAAATACAAGCCTTCCAGATCTCACCGCTCTCAGAATAACCACCTGTTACAAGTCCCAGAAATCCGTCTCAAAACCTTTGGTCCGACATCTTTCCAGTTCGCGCTTCCTCGCTATGGAACAAACTACCCTCTGATCTTAAGCTGTCGCCATCGCTTTCATCCTTTAAGGCTCATCTGAAAACACACCTTTTCAGACAACACTATCAACTCTACTCCCCTTTCATTAGCATTATTTGCTAAAACTATGTAGAGCCATGCGCATTAACTTGGTGAATGGAATCTGCTCAGTATAAAAGGACTTCTTCTTCTTCTTCTTCTTCTTCTTCTTATTATTATTATTATTATCATTATTATCATTATTATTATTATTATTATTATTATTATTATAGTAGGAATCGTACAACGAGCTGTTGGTTGCAGAGATTTCTTATGAATATGGATAGGGTAATCTTTCGTTATCTCAAGAGTTTCAAACTGTTTATAAATTATGAACATGTTCAAAAATCGCTCGTTTGCTGTGTATACAGAGAAACATGATCAAAATATTCTTACGATGAAATACACGAATACTGTTTTTATGAATACACAATGTAACAATTATTGTTATTACGGAGCGGAATGTATAATTAGGCTGGAGAATGATTGGATGCATAGGTGTTGAGCAGGGCGGTAAGTTAGGACCGTCGGGTATGAGATATACATACAAGAATAGAGGGAGATAAGTTAGCCTTAATGTTCCACTCAGCAATATTCTAGCTGTATGGCGGTACGTAAATTATCGGATCTGGACCAGACAATCCAGTGATTGACATCATGAGCATCATTCTATGCACCAGTGAGATACGACATTTACCAGTCACCGATCATGGTTATTAACTGCTTGTCTCTTTCCTTTGGTATTTCATTCAAAACTGGTTAATCTTCAATAAAAGAACACGTTGAACCCAAGACGTTATACACGTTGAAATCTCAAGAGATGGAATCAATGAAGAAACACCTCCACCGGCGGAATAATAATTTCACCACGAAAAGGCTCAGAAAACAATTTCCTACAGCTATTGCAGTTAAATTGATAAATATCGCATGGCCATCTGTCTGTTCGATATTGTTCTTGTCTTTGTTAAAATCAGCTGAAGTGTGTAATAGTATTTTCCTTTTTTGAGCTGTCATGCGTGTTGAATCAATGTATCATGGAATACACTATTGTTATTCTGGATGTACGGTTTTGGGTTTTGCTCAGTTCGTTGTCATCGCGTAAGTTACGCGATCTGTAATTATACTATCTGGACAGACAAACCAGTGATTGACATCATGAGCATCGATCGACGCAGATTCGACGACATGCATTAACCAAGTCAACTTGCCTGAACACCCGATCCCGTTACCGGTTGCCGGTTACCGATTACTGAAGACAAATTCTAACCCGGATGCTCACGGGTCGATAAGTTAGTTTATAAATAACCTTGTGAGTATTTGATACATTGAAGTATATGTAAATCTGTCGCACCGACAAGCACCAAACAGTTATATATTTCAACAGCAGATGCCGAATGCTTCAACGAAAGAATTTTGATTAAATTTTACAAATAATAGATTTAACATTATGCGCCGTATTGCGTATGCGGCCATGTATGACTTAATATAATGTAATCAATGTCAGTGCGTACAAGTCATGTAATTATTATTATGATTAACTAGTTTGGTACCTTGATCAATTCTATTAAGTTTTTTTCAATAATAATTAACTGCTGCCATCCAACCAACCCTTTCAAAACTTTTATTATATCTATCCACGGTTTGATCACACACCTGTTTCAATTAATGGAACATCTGTTGGCAATGATAACAGTGGGTCTAGGTAGTCAAGCACAGAGCTGGTCAGGCATTATGGCAACAGTAAAACAGCGGCACAGAGAACGAGATAAACATCTTAGCAACAAGGTCATCATTGATGGGCAAACTTCGATCGATATTCATGTCATTACGGGTCTTCTTGGCGTGAATAATGCTTTGATGTACAAAGGATTTTACTTAATCTGGCAATCACTGAGAGTTACGCAACTGATATTGGCCATCTTTAGTTCCGTCGGTAAGTAGCCTTCTATTGAGATGATTAAGGGAGAAAGCTTCAGTGTCTGAATATACATGTATGGACGGTTCCGGTGTATAGACGATGTATGCTTAAATGAAGGCTGTTCGTTGAGTATCTGTAGCAGTCTGATTGCTTAAAAACTGTTGAAATCTTGTCTGACACCTGCTTTTCAGTGATCCATTCTATTTCCATTCATTTCACACAGCTTTCTTACTTTTTACACCCAATCTGTTTCGTTAGATAATCGAGACTGGTTAATGACGTTGGCGGATTATGATTGTTAAATATCATATTATGTTATTTTTGTTGGTCGCAAAATTTAAAGAACTTGGTTTTCGGCGTCGGGTGGGGGGTGAGGGTGAGGATGGGTTGGGTTGGGATGGGGGTGGGGGTTGGGCTGGCGAGTCGGATATGGTACTACTATAATCTAGGTGATGAATATTTGGCTGAAACCTTCGTCCAGTTGCGCTTGCTATGTATTCTCCTTGTCCAGGTCGGATTAAATGGACATGTGACACGCGCTTTGTATCGATAAATACATATTACAAATATCCATAGACATAACGTGCTTCAAGGTTTGCAGGGGTTATTGAGTAGTTATCGCCTGTGGATTTTAACATCAAAGATTCAGCGAAATCCGAAATGATCACAAATCGTGGCATTTATATCGAAATGTTATTCTCTTGATGGAAAGGTTGGAAGTCCCCAGGTAATAAACCAATGCAGTGAATGATATGTGTTCATCCCCGCCTCGGCTATGTCAGACATGACTTATTTATACGGTTATACATATAATAATATGAAAAGTATAATTATTGTTAATAATAAACTCAACTACTCACCCATTTCATTAAACTAGACATGTTATCTTTTGACATAGTTTGGTACATGTACATATCTATTGAATAATTTACACAGTGTTATTTGCTATGATGAAAACTCATTTCTTTTCCAATATCAATGCATCGGAAAAAGTAACTTTACTTGATTACAACAGAATAATGCTAAATATCCTTAAATCATGGAAAAAAATAATAAATGGTAGATTTTATATCACAGCTAATTTACACATAAATAACATTTTGGGAGACTTGTTGATAAGAACAAAGGGATCCAGAATATTTTATGATAAACACAACTAACTACTAGATGCAACTAACTTTCCTCTGATGTGTGATAAATGGGAAAATAAACTTAATCAAAGTATATTGTGGAATAAAGTGTTTACTAACTGTATAATATGTACCAATGATGTTAAAGAGTACAGGTGAGGTGAAGTGAAATAGGGTTTAACGTCGCGTCCAAGATTATTGCACTTATATAGCGACGTGCATGCACGTGTGTGTGTGTTTTATCCCCTTAATGCCGAGCGCCAAATAGGGTAACAACAAGTACCATCTATTAACGTCTTTTGGTATGACGCGGCCGGGGACCGAACCCGGACCACTAGACCACGGAGGCGATCTTAAACAGTACAGATTCATAAATAGAACTCTATATACCAAAAAGGAATAATTGAAAAGTTAATTGATGATAATATATGCTCTTTTTGTATCTCTGAATCTGAAAACGTATACCATGTACATGTAGAATATGGTTTTGCAAAGTAATATTGGTTAGGAGTGAAGTGTTCATAAACTCGAAACACTTGCATATGATATTCATATTACTTGTCTAGATACATTATTTTGCTACAACAAAATGAACTCTCTTTTCAACCATATAAGCAAACATCTTGCAAAAAATACATTCACCAGTCAAACTACATTATACTTTCCATTATTCATAAAAATATTGAAAGATGTTTGTAAAATAGAAAACAATATTGCAGTGAAAAAACCTATGTTACTGATATATGTCAACTGAATTGAAATATATATTTTTTTAAATAAACATCGGGCAAAGTAGATTAATTACACTTTCTTTTAGCTTAGGAATAAACACTAAAGCTACATCTTCCCTGTCAAATAAACACTCCTCAATGTGCTGATCAAATAAGGTAATGGTTTACTTATAAAGATGAAGCTGTCATTCATCCTTGAACCACGGCAGCACATCATCACACAATGTGACGAAAGAACCATAAATAGATACAGATGGATATTTTAAAATGATTGTTGAGAGAAAACTATTTTATTCGTTAAGCGCCGAATTACTTTGCGAATACATAACGTCAATTTTGATATGTTCCAACCTTGGCCGATAACCACATCAAGGACTACATTATTGGAAATCATTCATCCAGCTGCTCATGGTTGGTGTGAGTGATAAAATAATTTATTTTCTCTTGAAACGCAGATGTTGGATGAAGTCGTGTGGTCTGCCTTTGATGACCACATTACAAGACGACCACTCCTAATTGATTATTTTTCTGCGGTGGTTGGAGGCGCGACGAATAAATTCGACGAACGGAATTCTGTGTCGTTTCTGTACGTTACGGTAAAATCCATGGGGACATCCGTTCAGAATAGCTCCCAGGAATAGACACGATGAATCTAGGAAGATGAGCCTATCAAACAAACTCAACGTATAAACTTGAAAACACCAGCAAAATGCTAAAGATCAGGGTGCCGTTGTACAAAACAATCTTAGTGATACAACTGTTGTGAGTTTATTCTAAGGTGTTGGAGTTACGATCACCTTAGCGCTGAAATCGCTTTGTACAATTGCGCCCTGATGTAGATAACAAGCTCTTGAATTATATGTTTGCATTATTAACCGTTGTCTGCAACAAGAATACCTCAAATCGAACCAGATGAATAAAATGTTATCAAGATCTGTTACTGGTTATTCACAATATGGTTTCTATCACATGGACAAACAGACTCGAATCCCATGATATCTGGCCGTTGTCAACATTGTCCTAGGTTGTTCAATATAACAGCTGCCTTAGGTAAAAATCGCAGACACACGCATGAAAGGTTAAATACGTCCGAGACCAAGGATACCAGTTCACAAAGCCATTGACATCATGATCGTTGTCATGGTTTAATATAACAGTAGCATCTCCACCACCTTGTACGCCGCTGTCTTCTCAGAGCATCCGGAGAAGTTTGGAGGTGAGGTGAAATGGGGTTTAACCGGGTACCCATTCATTGCTGGGTGAACAGAGGCACAATTCGAACAAAGTCACTTGCTCAAGGAGTGTGTGGGGCAGGGTCGTAGCCCCAGAAACTCCCAAGAGCCAAGCTGTCGAACACGGTCACCCATCCAAGGACTCTTCGCGACCGACGTTGCTTAACTTCACCTGATTTGTGACCTGTGTCACTGTTCAATGACATTTTTCACAGTGCCTTGCTCTTTAACAGTAAGCCAACGAGTCGTGATATGCAAGAATGCCGACCCCCAGACGCAATGTAGGTCATATTACCATCGGATCACAGTACATGTGATAAAATATGATAATTGCTTTCATCTGGTTGTTGGGTTGTAGCATTCCCTGCTGTAATTATGTCGAATATCCTCATTTGAGATATATAGCTTGCCTTGATATTGGACCTGTTACATGTCTGTTGGTATCATGTATAGTGGGTCGATTTTGGTAGACGAAAATGATGAGGGAACATGGACGGGTCGTATATACGGTTAATTGCAGGTAAGGTCGTTGTCAGATTGTACGTTGTTTATATGCACCATATGCATGTTTGTTTCTTTGTGTATAACAAAGGTAGCCCATCCGGGTTGAGATACGTCCTCAGCTACCCATTGTTGTCAGAAGAGATGAGAATCATGACATGGTGCCTAGGCTGATGGCGTGCCCCGCAGGCATGTCCAGATGGCGTCCAGCGTTACTCGTGTTTTCAGTCACTGGTTTATCTGGCAAAGGTTCAATTATACAAGCCGCGATTATGCGGAATAATCTTGCGTGTGGAGTAAAACAACTTTTATTCACTCATTCGTAATGGAGTGAGTGAGTGAGTTGGGGTTAACGCTGATTTTAACAGCATTCCAGTTATGTCGTGGCGTGTCAGCTTAATGTGGGAGGAAAGCCCGAAGAGATGCAGGTCTTAGACGTTTACCACTTCGGTAAAACCCACGAGCACGGGTATGGTGCTGACAAACCCAAAAGCATAATTGGGGCGAACCAGGATTTGAACCCACAATCATAGGTTTCTGGCGTGCCCAAGGGACGCAACTCTGCACGAATTGACCACCCGTGCCCCCTCATTCGTAATGGAATAATTAGCATATGTGTTCTTGTTACTTGCTTCACAATGACGACATCGTAAATTAAATACATTATGCGCATGATAACGGTTTCATCACCACTGTGGTCTAAAACGTTGCAATCAATACGATTTCCTTGTAACCTACACAACAGGATATTGTTATGGGATTGGTATAATGAAAACAATTACCTACCGTCGGGAATTCATAATATACATCATATTTTACTTTCAATCTACATAGGTAATATTAAGAAAGCCCCAGTGGAATTTCGAAGTGGGGTATGCGGCGTTGTCAAGCAACTGATTAACTGACCACCGATTTTAACAAAGTACTTTCAGTGATTGATGTGTGACAGGTTTAGTACAGGAAAATCATTTTCAACCCTTCTCATGTGACACGCATGTACCACATGTCCCTTGAAAAGTGTGATGTTACGAGTTATGAAAATATCACAAAAGCTATTATTCACTTTACACAGTAGCAATTCGAGCAAACATGGCATCTATGATGTGTATGTATTGCCATATGCACAAGGATCCTATGTGCATGTGAAAAATATAAACGAGAAAGCCCTTTCCATGTTCAAAAGAGATAAAAAAAAACGTGTCGATGGTAGATCCGACTATATCAGTTTATGAATCAAAATGAAATGGTGATGAAGCCAGGTGTTTGCGAAAAGGTGGTACAAGTCACAAACACATGCAAAGGCAAGTAAAAAACATGGTTATTTTAGTGTCACCATAACAATTAAAAACAAATAAACTTAATTCGAAACTGTAAATGAATGATCATATCAGATATGTATGCATACTGGAGATCCTTCATGTGACTCACAGAGAATTTGACAAAATAGGTCAATCGATCGCCTTTGATGGCGAAAATAATTTCGTTTTTACCTTTACGATATTTTCTCATTTGAAGATACCGGTCAATGGATACAGCGAAATAAAAATATAAAAACCAAGTCATTCCAGTTTGTGACTAGATGACAAAATGTCGCAGCCTGTTCATTTCAAATGATCTCCATTCGTTCAAAATTTGAAACATGAAAAGAAAAAGCGCCGTCCCGTACAAAAAGTTGTACGTCAGATGACACTTGGAAAACTTCCGATATTAAATGCCCAACCCCGTCCAGCTCTCAAAACTTAAGCAATTTCCGGAAGTAATCGCTTTAGAATCCCAATAATTCCAAAACACTTGTACAACTTGTCAGCGTTTTCAAGATGGCCTCCGTGACTATCGTCATCACCAAGCCAACAACTGAGTCTTATTTTATCGAATTTCCGCGAGAAACATTCTCACAGCGGCACCGGGCTTGTAGGAATACACTACTGGCTTTCTGGATTCTCCTTCGGTTCTTCTGTATCTGCAGTGAGACAAAAGTAAACGGATTACCGTAGCCAGCTGCTCTAAGATCACGTTGAGATCTCGTTAACGCGTGGCTTTAAGCTCACGGACGTGAACTAATCGAGTCGGATGAGAGCAGATAGAGGTAGTGTAGGATCTACTGCGTTACTGGTCTAATTGTGATCAATTCAAGCGCGTCGCCAGCTGACGTACACTCGCCGTAAATGATTGCTAGAGTTTGGTGAGTTTTCAATATCATTTATGTCGCACCTTAATCGCTTTTCAACATGTGTAATGTGTATGTATCTCTGTGTAATTGCTTGAGATGATCAACGTTATGCTCCGAGAAAACTATATTGATGCATTTTACTGGTGATGCTAGTCATAAGGTTGGTTTAATTGTCAGGGAACTCTAAAAAGCCTTTGTCTGTAGACTTTGCTGGTACTGTTATGAATTGTTTCCATGTGTTCATTAATCTTGATAATACATTTCATTCTCGTATCTTTCCAAATGTTCTATCATTTGGTCGTATAGCGTTTGAAGGAGAAAATATGGATACTTATAAAATTCCTAATATAGTTTAAATATATCAGAGTATTATGCTGTTACAATTCTAAATGATTTCAAACATATTTGTTTCTTTCTCAATTTCGTATTTTTCAAACAGAACAAAAGGAACAAAAATCTTTTCTATAATCATGAGAAATCTTTACTAAAATCAGAGTTTATTGTATGCGTTTACGACAACGTGATCGTATGCTGTCCCAACGTCAAGGATGCGTTCTTCATGCATGACAGATTATGGATGTCGACGAATAATACTTTTACAATTTCATGTCATTTAAACATTATGTCAATGTGAAAAACATACCGTGTTTTATGTATATACATTCCAAGACCTAAATATTAATTTCATAATTTCATATAGTTAACATTTCAGGACAATGTTCCTACAGAAAGCAGTATGTTGATATGTAGGTATTTCAATATCTCTGTTCATGCTTCGTGTATTTATATTAATAAATTCACGAAGCATGAACAGAGATATTAAAATACCTAAGCCTATATACATTTTGCTTGTATTATGTGCAGGCATGTTATTGTGTACCAGATCATAACCTACCTACAAAATATCATGTTCCATAGAATGGCATTGGGGAATACCCATAACATTATTATTTTTACTTGAAATTATTTTCACAAGCCAGATGAACCATACCAGCAAACATATGATTATTTAAATATATACGATAGCTATGCGATACATCGCAAAGAGCAATGAAGAACGAAGCACAGTTTATTTCACGATAAAAGATAGTTCTATCATGACGTCATTTCTGGTGATTCGAACATGCACTCGCAACTTGATGACGTCGTAAATTGGACGACGTTATATTTGAGAGGGAGATATCGAGTGAGTTGTTCCCTATAGATGTAGCTGGGCAACGCAGATAAACGCAATGGCCAAAAATTCTCATTCAAACGTTTTAGAGATATAAAAATCGGTACTTGGAGAAACAGTACAGATGATCGACGTGAACGTTGTGGGAATATCTAGGAAATGCCGGACCTGTTCGACATTGCCGATCGAGGTCAGAGTGTATTCAGGTAGTCAGCATTATTTAAATACGGGTAAATGTTTTTAAAGTTTAAAAATACCGCCTCCGTGGACTAGAGGTAGAGCGTCCGCCCGGAGACCGGAAGGTCAGGTGTTCGATCCCTGTCTGGGCTGCGTGTAGAGGGGGCAAGGGCCCTGAGCCGATGATGACCCTAACCAGCCTGACTGTGTCAGGATCACCCAAACCCTCTTTGCTCGACTCGTTATCTCATTGATAACATCTATGTTAATGTAGGGGTAAGACATTTAGACATAAAGTTGGCATCCCCAAATATTGTATTTTACTGATGTGTCCCTTTAGATAATTTCATTGGCACTCCGGGGATAGGTGTGAGTGTAAGTAAAGTCTGACTGTGCCAGGATCACCCAAACCATCTTTGCAGTATTTTTTTATTTTAATCTGTACATATTGATAAAGACCCGTGAAGATTCCGGGGTAGATTAGGTCTTCAGCCGTAAAAGGTGACTATGCTTGTCGTAAAAGGCGACTAACGGGATCGGGTGGTCAGGCTCGCTGACTTGGTTGATGCATGTCATTGATCCCAATTGCGTGGATCGATGCTCATGATATTAATCACTGGATTGTCTGGTCCAGACTCGATTATTTACAGACCGCCGTCATATAGCTGGAATATTGCTGAGTGGGGCGTTAAACAACCAACCAACCAACATATTAATAAAAAAATAATTAAAAAATAAAAACAACATATATCACTTGCCAGATGGTATTGTTGACCCGGCCATGTGTTTTTTTCATGACGGTATTATGTCGTGGGTTCACTGCAATGACGTTATAGCGAAACACACCATATGCATGGGCGTGTTCATCATTCATTCACATATCTAGACTGCGTTTTCTCCCGACGTAATAAGAGACCCAGGAATGAATAGATCACGCTATCCATGTCTAAATAGTCTAATCATCAATATATGCAATAGAACACTCCTGTCTCTTAAGCAGCTCAATAGGTCATTTCTCACATATGAAACTGGTAAGGGGTAAACTTTCAACGAACACTCTAACATAGTTTGACATTTTAAACAAAACTACGGAAGGTAATGGAAATATGTTATATTAATCCACATCGATCAAGAGTAAAATTGAATCAATGAATTTAGTATCTTTGTTATATTTGTATACACATTTTACGTTGTAGTGTCGGACATTGGAGTAAACGGACAGAATCTACTTTCAGAATGTCATTAGTCTCACTGAAAGAATCACCGCGTGTGTTGCAATGATCTGAAAGACCTTTACGTTTGCGATGATTGGAAAAGTACTTCATTACAAATCAGTTGCTTGAGTCGTTTTTATGTCGTTAAAGGTTGTTTTGCTTTTCATACAACATCTTTTTAAAACTTACGATTTACATCTGTTTGGAAAATGGTATGAAATAGTTTTAAGGTGACATTAATGTCACAATTAATGTATGTGAGTACGGTCATGGACACAATTCCTTCATTGATTTAACATATCAAGAAACCTTTTGGAAACTACACATTTCAACAATATCTCTTGGATGAATGTTGGATCAAAATCTCTTCAATCCATATTGAAGTACAGTAAACTACGGTTATAACAAACACGCTTATTACGGATTTACGGATATAACGAACTTACTTTTCTGGTCCCGACTATTTGCTGTAGTTATGCTGTCTATATGCTTATAACGAACTACGGTTATAACGAACTAAAATTAGTGGTCCCTTTGAGTTCGTTATAACCGTACTTTACTGTATTTGTAAACATATAGTTATATCGATAATTTCAAAGATTTAATGCTGTGGATTGTTCACCGACATTTCCATTTGAGATTTGAAATATGACGTACGAGAGTCAGAATAAACACATGATTCACTTCACAGTGGTGACACCTGGTGTCTGCGAAGTAATGGGCATGTCAAGTGTCCTACTGTAAACGCTGATAAAACACCATTTAATAGTACTTCACAAAGCCAAGAGGGCGGTCGGATAGCCTAAAGGTTAAAGCGTTCGCTCGTCACGCCGAAGATCCGGGTTCGATTCCCGACATGGGTACAATGTGTGAAGCCCATTTCTGGTGTCCCCTGCCGTGTTATTGCAGGAATATTGCTAAAAGCGGCGTAAAACCAAACTCACCCACTCACTCACAGAGGCAAGGATACGACATCAATATTGAAATGTTGAGATACAATGTGGATGTGTTGAACAGGGATGTTAAAAAGCAGTACGCATAGTTTAAAATTCTCACGTAACAAGTAATAAGATGCGCAGTTATAAATGTACGCGTAACAAAAATGCTTCATGTAGCTTTAGAAGTTAACGTCAGTAAGAAGGCATCATATCGTTTCAGATAATAACGCCACAAATAAAGCTATATGTAGTTTTAGTTAATGTTACATAATATGGTACGTCTTGTCTAGGGGGGGCACGGGTGGCCCAGTCGTCTGAGGTGCCGCGCTTCGCTGTGCAGAGTTGCGTCCCTTGGACACGCCAGAAACCTATGATTGTGGGTTCGAATCCCGGTTCGCCCCGATTATGTTTCTAGGTTTGTCAGCACCATACCCGTGTTCGTGGGTTTCACCGAAGTGGTAAACGTCTGAGACCTGCATCACTTGGGGCTTTCCTCCCACATTAAGCTGACACGCCGCGATATAACTGGAATACTGTTAAAAGCGGCGTTAACCCCAACTCACTCACTCACTCACTCTTGTCTAGGATGGGTTAGTAACAAGACATCCTACATGTAAATACAACTAATCATGCAACGTTTCGTTGTAGGCACACAATGTAGCACACAGATGACCTTGTGTCATTGTACTGATATGATCATATTGACACAGGAATGACATACTTGTATGTGTGACATTTACTCATTACCGACACAATAATTATCTTGTATTTTATGACATGAGATGATCAAGGATAGACCGATACTTGCACTTTCATGCAATATATTTATGCACCTATATCTTATGAAGCTTATGCGGTTGACTGTGAACACATTGATGGATCGATGACGTGCTTTAACAGTGGTGACGTTGCATCTTCCTCTCATTATGGCTTTTCGATGGCGTTAAGGGTTCGGAAGAAGGGTAGGTGGTGGTGGGTGTATTTAAGGACTAAACACAAGAAATCGCTTGTTGATGGGATAGTTTGCATTCAAAAGAACACGACACTATGTGGATTCCTTATGTAAATTCGTGTTCCCATTTTGAAGGTTCAGTGTCTGGTGTTCTTCCAATACTGTGTGTATGTGACCAGCGTGACATTATGCTTATTTTGGAGTCAGTCATAATTGTGGTCTCTGCAACGTGATTAATGTCATGGTTTCTCGGTGACAGCGTCTGGTTGTGCTCAGCCTCAGCAGCTGGTGGTTCGTAATGCACATACATTGTAATCACAAGCAATACGTTTTGTAAGTGTGAAATGAGGTGAGGTGAGATAAGGTGAGGTGTGGTGAGGTGAGGTAAGGGAGGGTGAAGTGAGGTGGGGTGAGGTGAGGTAAGGTAAGGTGGGGTGAAGTGAGGTGAGTTGATGTGTGGTGAGGTAAGGTGAGGTGTGGTGAGGTGAGGTAAGGTGGGGTGAAGTGAGGTGAGTTGATGTGTGGTGAGGTGAGATGGGGTGAGGTGAGGTGAGGTGGGGTGAGGTGAGGTAAGGTGGGGGTGAAGTGAGGTGAGTTGATGTGTGGTGAGATGGGGTGAGGTGAGGTAAGGTGGGGTGATGTGAGGTGAGTTGATGTGTGGTGAGGTAAGGTGAGGTGTGGTTGGGTGAAGTGAGATGAGTTGATGTGTGGTGAGGTAAGACGGGTAAGGTGAGGTGAGATGAGGTAAGGTGGGGTGAGGTGAGGTGAGGGGTGAGGTGGGTTGGCGTGGGGTTATGTTGGGTGGATTTGGGTTAGGGTGGGCTGGGGTGTTGTGAGGTGGAGTGAGGTGGAGTGAGGTGAAATGGGTTTAATATTCCTTTAAGAATGAATTGTTTCTTTGTTGTTTAACGCCACACTCAGCAATATTCCAGCTATATGACAGCGGTCTGTAAATAATCGACATATAATTTTTGGTTGCTGAAGACCTATTCTACCCCGGATCTTCACGGGTCCATTATATAGCCACTGGACCACGGGGTAGTCTTGAAAGGATGATGAACAATGTGCATATAATTGGAAAAAGATGGAAGACAAATGCAACCATTAAGGGTTTTATACACACAGAGACAAATATTCAGTGTCTTATTACTTCAACAGTTATGCATCAGTACAAGGTAGTGATGTCGAGTTAAACGCAATTATAGTTTACCTATCTAGTAAAATGAACAGTGGGGTAGTCTTGTGGTCAAGGTGTTCACTCGTCACGCTGAAGATCCTTATAATCACACGAGTACCCTGTACAAAACTATTGTTGGTATCTCACGTCGTGGTGTGGCTGGGATATTGCTTACGTACAACGGTTCTTAAACGTGAAGCAGTCCTCGTTCCACGTGAATATAAAAAAAATATATAAATAATCCCAGTTATGTTTTTCCTTCTTCCCTGAGTGTTTCGATAAATAGAAACGTCAGGAAACAGCGACTGTACGGACTGACCCAAGGTGTTGTAAGTCTCTATTTGATAACAAACGTTTTGTTGCATTTTTGCATTTTTGCACATATTTAACATTTGTACCCTTTTATAAATAGATTTTTCACGGTATGAGCAACGATCAGGGTAGTCTGACACCGCCACACACACACACACACACACACACACACACACACACACACACACACACACACACACACACGAACACACGCTAAGCCCAGTGTAGACCAGGTTAGTATCGCAGTAACAAGCAGCCCATGCTCGTCGTAAGGGGCTACCAACGGGATCGGGTGGACAGGCTCGCTGACTTGGTTGATGCTTGTCAAAGTATCCCTTGACGTAATGATGTCAGTCACTGGATTGTCTGGTCCAGATTAGGATGTTTTTACAGACCGCCGCAATATAGCTGGAATATTGCCGAAAGCGGCGTTCAACATTAAACAAACAATGACACATAAATCAACCAGGTCATATCAAATCCTCATTCGTCGGCTCTTACATTAAAGCATGATGTATCTATTCTAGCCCGGAATACCCACGTGGTGAGGTAACGGTAAAACAATACCGTTAGCCAACATGATGAAAGCACACTCGTACGACAAAGTAAATAGTGTTTCTGACAGGCAATAACCTACCATGTGTGCATATTTGCACATAAATCCGCGTAGCATTTACGATATTTGCCAAAGATTAACGTGAGCTTATTCAAATACCTTTTGAGTATAAGACAAAAAAATTGAAGTCTGTGACATGTTTGCTGAAAAATATTATGTCGGCCCTTGTTAAATATTATTGATATAAAAGGTTTCTGAGTTGGACAAATTGTTCCAGGTGCATCTTGACAATTGTGGTAAATACGAAGAAAATACGGCCATAAAAAATATAGTGTCGTTTTCAGTGAAAGGAAACTTCAAGGTATTCATGATACAAGTATATTGTTATCAACATGTCAGTATAGGACGGGAGCGGTCGGGTAGCCTAGTGGTTTAAGCGTTCGCTCGTCACGCCGAAAACCCGGGTTCGATTCCCGACATGGGTACAATGTGTGAAGCCCATTTCTGTTGTCCCCCGCCGTGATATTGCTGGAATATTGCTAAAAGCGGCGTAAAACCATATTCACTCACTCACTCACTCAATATAGGACGTCAACGCCAGAGAATAACCAGTCTCGATTCTCCACAGAAACAGATTCCATTGGGCGTGAAAGACAAAACAGCGGTGAAAAATATAATGAATGGATCACTGAAAATCAGTGATGAAACCATGTTTTCGCGACGAGTGTAAGCATGTCCTAGCCTACCGGATGCCCCTTATACTCACGTGGTTTGTTTGTTGCCTGACGCTACCCAGCAATAGAGCTGGCACTCGCCGGCCACCTGCAAACAAACTAGAAACAATCCAGTGACACGATGGCGCGTTTACTACTTTTGTTGCTCAATGTTAATTTTGAATTACGTCTTATGTGTACAAGTACAGACAGTCTGCTGCTCATAAGGAAAGAAACTCGTTCAAAATATTAAATTACTTCGTTATCTTCGTTTTAGTTTCACAAAACTAGAACTCTTCTAATCCAGTAACTTCATTAATATGTGCCTTGTAACAATCTCCTTTGTCATAATTGGTTTTATAGTTAAGTTAAGATGTCTGAACCATAGCAGTGTGGTTCTTTGAATTAATTATTCAGAACGAAGTGTCTCAAATATCACGGATGGGTTGTGTTTAAAGAACCTCGACAGGATTCCGATACTTAATACACAAAACGTCATTCAATTCTCACCGCCACGAACCGAGTGTGAGATGTCGCGCGGAAGCGAAATAACTTTTATGAGTTTAATCGTGTAAATCATTCTCCAGGGACAAGAATTATTTTCGTTCACTTCAGTGCTCAAATGTTTTGAAATTTGAATCTTCATAGTAAATATCGAACTGTTAAAAATTGAAGATAATTTTTTGTCGATTTAAGGTTAGGGTAATGAGAAAAGCCTCTATATTACCGTCTGTTCCAGTGAACATGTCAAGTAAGCTGGCAAAAGTGCCAGGAGTGTCATTTTCTTTGTTGATAGCAAAACAAATTCTCACGTCCGTGACATTTTATTAAACGTACAAAAATATTCGATTTATTAAACATTCGAGAGTATAACCCCTTGGGCACGCCAGAAACCTATAATTGTGGGTTCGAATCCCGGTTCGCCCGGATTATGTTTCTAGGTTTGTCAGCACCATACCCGTGCTCGTGGGTTTCACCGAAGTGGTAAACGTCTGAGACCTGCATCACTTGGGGCTTTCCTCCCACATTAAGCTTACACGCCGCGATATATCTGGAATACTGTTAAAAAGCGGCGTTAAACCCAACTCACTCACTCACTCACTCACTCGAGAGTATAACCACAGTACTTTGTAAACTTATGGGAGCATTTTCTTGCCCGGTTATCTGAGATACAGCCCTTCGCTGTGCAGAATTGTGTCCTGTGTCCCTTAGGACTTACCAAAATCAGTTGTTGTGATTGAGTGAGTGAGTATGGTTTTACGCCGCTTTTAGCAATATTCCAGCAATATCACGGCGGGGGACACCAAAAATGGGCCTCACACACTGTACCCATGTCGGGAATCGAACCCGGATCTTCGGCGTGACGAGCGAACGCTTTAACCAACAGGCCACCCGACCGTCCCTGTTTAGATTGGGAGAATCACGCATTAGATTAGGCGTTTCTTTGCAAGTTAATATGTTCTATTCAATTTACACTGTCGCCTCGTCAGTAGGTGAAAGTATGACGTCATTTAAAGAGTTGAGACCGCGAGATTGATATCTTATTCTCCTCTCTGAGGATCATGTTGTGTTTGATTCCGGCCTCGAATAGACCCCAAGCGCCGAGCATGCTTGGCACACGAAAGGAGTAATGGCATGAGGACCAGCAGCGTATTGGTCTGACTGGTCCTGTACAAACGTGCCCTGGTGGTGGGGGTCACGCTACAACAGGCGGATGAAACGTTCTGAGCTTCACTGTGATTGACTGCGTTGATGGAGTAGGTTGCTAAGTACCTTTCACGTAATCCCCTCTGAGGTCCACGCATGTCCGCCAACGACTGTGAAGTGCCTGGGTCCCAATTGTGCAGTCTTCCTTCTGGTAGTGTAGAAGGTCTCCGCAGCTATTTGCATAATGCTTGCCACAGAGTTCCTTCTTCAAGCTTGGGAAGAACCGGAGTGAGTGAGTGAGTGAATTGGGTTTAACGCCGCTTTTAACAGTATTCCAGTCATATCACGGCGTGTCAGCTTAATGTGGGAGGAAAGCCCCAAGTGATGCAGGTCTCAGACGTTTACCACTTCGGTGAAACACACGAGCACGGGTATGGTGCTGACAAACCTAGAAACATAATCGGGGCGAACCGGGATTCGAACCCACAATCATAGGTTTCTGGCGTGCCTAAGGGACGCAACTCTGCACAACGAATCGCGGCGCCTTAGACGACTGGGCCACCCGTGCCGCCGGGAAGAACCGGAACCCTGACGTCATGTTCTCCTAATTCACTCTTAATTCAATCTTCTCGGGGTCTTCCAGTCAATGTAAGATACGCGTTTAGATAACAATACTATAGCCTTTAGACTCCGGGCCAAAAGCCAATTATTCAAAAGAGCTACCGAAGCACGGCCACAATATACTATTCCAAACATACAAATAAGCGTTGTTTCTTTGTTTGTGTGGTGTCTAACGCCACACTCAGCAATATTCCAGCTTTACATTCTGTAAATAATCGAGCCTGGACCAGACAATCCAGTGGTTGACATCATCAGCATCGATAGGATACGATGCCATGCATCAACGAAGTCAGCGAACCTGACCTCACGTTAGTCGCCTCGTACGACAAGCATGGGTTGTTGAAGACCAATGCCAACCCGGATCCCCAACGGGGGCTCAAATATGCGATCGTTGCGATACGACTACACCAACTACAATAACAACATATCAATAATAAGATGATTTCGAAGAATTGGGCCAATTGTCCTCTTCAACAAATCGACCGTAGAATTACGACAGTCGTAAGTCTTTACTAAGCTGGGGTTTACCCAGCGAATTTCGTGCGAACAAAATAGTACCACGTACGGTACATGTCGCCGATAACGACGGCAATGACGACAATTACCAACGTACACCGTGCGAATTTGTTTCAACTAGTTACGCAACGTATTCGCGCCTAGCGAACAAATGGTATGACAAAATGGAAGCGTGAGTACACAGATACTATGGGAGACAATTGACAAGGGCAGTTTTGTGGAATAACGTTAAACAAAACCACCGAGTGGTATCCAAAGTCCGGAAGACTTAAAGTGACACGTGACGTAAGACCGTGACAATGGCATTCACTTTAAGCACGTGACACCAGTGTTATAAGTACCAGTTAAGTCATGTGTGTACAAAAACCCGTGCGTCTGACATGGCACGATAATTTGAGCCTCATTTGGGGATTAAGCAACGTTTGGAGTAAGCGCTCGTTGACTTCCTTTAAGTTGCTCGGAGATTGTGTACACCTTGTTATTGAATCTTGCCGGGACGGCCTCTTTGCCCTGATAACCTTGCGACGATAGCCCACTCTATCTTTCGGCGTACGTGTATTGCTTGAACATGGAGGATTAGTGGTCTCGCACAGCTATTACCCAAGCACCCCTGGGAACAAAGGGAGGTAATGATCTCGTCAACTTACTAATGTACTTTGAGGAAGGTTGCGATGTGTGGGGATTAGATTGTAGCGGGTTGAAGAGAATGAGGCCTTGCATGTCTGCCAATAATTTCTCGGAGCATGTCCTTGTTTTTGGGCTGTATTGTATACACTATTTAGTATAAACTGTTAGAACTAATAACATCCTTCCTTTGAAATATGCTACAGTTTAAAAATACAAAAAAAACGGCGGTATTGTTAAAACGATGTGAAAACTAACGTTGATTAGCTGCTGCTATACTGTGACCATTGTGATGAATTATTGTTGAGGACGACTAACATTTTGTATGCTTCTGTTCTTATAATAAGCAAAGAAGCAATACACTCATTCCGCAATGTTACCAAAAACATCCTTCTCATCAGAAATGAATTGAACTGGTGTCCTCCACAACACATTCAACAATAAAAGGTCATGCTTTGTATCTGAAGAGAAATGTATGTAAATCAAAATTATTATTATGTATTACCTAACATATCATTAACTAACTGTACATCACTAGTGTAAGATCCACAAATCAATTATCATGTATAAATGTACACTTGTTCTCTGGAAGCCTAAAATACTATAATAAACAATCGTGAATGAAGATTATTGAATATACATATGTACTTGTACTTACAGTCATTAAGGTTTACATATTAAACAAAGTAGTCAATATAGAGATTCTTTTTAAATACTTCTTAAGCCATCTCGAGAATTCCCATTTGTTTGCAAACAAAACGTAAGCACCCAATCGACAATCAATTTATACACTGGCTTAATATTATAATATCCACTTCGTGGATTAATTATAGCTGCACTCCAAGCGCTACATGGGATTAACGGATTACTGTCATTGACACAAGATAAAACCGAAGATTACGTAATTAGTAGGTTAATCCGCACAAGAAGCCTTGCATTCTCATTACAAACCACACACAAATCTTTCGGAATCTTTTGTTCTGGAAGTATTGACTTTTTGAGGTCGCCAAATTACGTCTAAATCCCCAGCTGATTATTAAAATCCTCCCACGGAGAATTACATACCGCATTGTTGTTGGTCGGTTTTTCGATGTGCCATTCTGAGATCGAGTTATTTTCAAGCAGGGCACATGTTTCCACCACCAGCAGGTCAGCTTCTCTTTCTCTTCGATATATATGTTATCGTACTAAATTGTCCGTGGCATGGTCGAGGTGATATACCCTGATATGTTGCTAACTTACTTGTGATTGAATTTAGAACCCTTTACATATTTCTTAGCGTTGGATGATCACAATGGTCGATCTGGCTAATCTTCGTAAATTGACGTACATTATATCACTGTCAGTATTATTTTTCTAGTCCAGATCTAATGACTTACATGCTCCTGTGATCATGTAATCTTCAGCAACCAATGTTGGTCGACAGAGGCGACGAACAGGATCAGGTAGTCAGGTTCGCTTACTTGGTTGCAGCATTTCAATTGCGTAGATCTAATACTTAAGCTCCCTGTGTTAGACCTTACTTGAAATGTGTTTTGTAGGAATAGTAGTGTATGTTTAAGATATCGCTATTGATACAACCTTACAACTATACACCTGGAAAAAAGTAAAGCACCACTGTTCCTTAATTTCATATTTCCGGGACGTCCATGTATTTGTTTGAAATATCTGAATATGGTATTGGTTTCAATTTGACAAATGTCTCAGATACCACCGATACCTGATGATACCCGTAAAGATCCGAGGAGAATAGTCGTTTAGCAACCCATGCTTCTCGTAAGAGGCGACAATGCTTCTCGAAAGAGGCGACAATGCTTGTCGTAAGAGGCAACTAACGGGATCCGGTGGTCAGGCTCGCTGACTTGGTTGATGTATGTCATTTCATCCCAATTACGAGGATCGACGCTCATGATATCAATCACTCGGTTGTCTGGTCTAGATACGATCATGTATAGACCGCTGTTATATAGCTGGAATATTGCTGGGTGCAGCGTTAAACAAACAAACAAACAAACAAACAAATGATACCTGCTTAACGGCTACCCGAATAAAGAAAAACTGTTGGATCGCTAGATGGTCACAAGAACTGAGTCATGTCGTAGGATGCAAAGCCTTGGAAGAAATGGAAAGGGAAGTCAAAAACGTCCTAACGTGTTCGTCAGAAAATTGATACAGCATACAATCTCTTTAAATCGCTGTTATATGGAAATATTGTGTAACCGGTTTATATCGGAAAATAAGTACATGTGTGCACATTGCTTTTCAACCGTGATTTCTCCTTCACTCCAACACATCATTAAGAATTATGCCGTGCACATAACCATTATGACGTCCATGTAATGAAAACTGATAGTTATAACAGTCTATTGTTTTTCATTGAATGCATATCCGTCCAATATTCCTTGATGTGTAGGCTGCTAGCAGGACAGCAGGACACAGCTGCATGGCACTCTGACATGGTCGAAGTCCCCTTGTTGCTTGACTGACACATGTGTAAACCTTTACTATGGATATTGTAACATAATATTTGAGCTGTACTCACTTTACAAAATGACAGGACTGATTTTCATAATTTCAACCACTCGTTGTTGTTTCAGGTTGGATCTGGACGCATACTCTGTAGGATTACACCAGAAGATCTTCATCATTGACGTATCGTGGTTACCTGGATCTTATTAACACTGAAGTAAAATAGTTCCAATCTTAAGGAGTATCTACAAGACGTCTAACTTCAAGTTGTGATATCCATTGTTTGTGAAATATGTAGTGATCTTTTTTGTGATTAATATACAACAATTATATTATGTATTGACATATATGAATACTAATTACCAGCTGTTGCATTGGATGTGATTGAAATGTTTCGAATGGAATACTACAACTGAAGCTTCTTTCTCCTGTCGAAAACAGCAAAATGTTCTCTTGATTTTTGTGTTCGTTCATAGAATCATAACACACCAACCATGTGTGTGAGGCTGTTAAGTTGGTGTGTGTTCTTGTGTGGATTTTATGGAGTAAATTCAAATCCAATAATGATAGCCTCGCTGTTACCGAGTGATAAAAGCAGATTGTTCAGTTCCATGAGGGTCGCACCTGCAATAAGCATAGCTGTGGAAAAGGTGACCAATTCCACGGGACCCTTACCAGGCAGACAAATCATTGTCAACTATGCCGATTCTAAGTGCTCAATCGCCGATGCCATGAACGAAGCCATCAATTACTATGTGAAAAAACAAGTCCATGTGTTTTTTGGGCCATGTTGTGACTACGCGGCTGCTCCGATTGCAAGACAAACTAGATACTGGGACATTCCTATGGTCACCACTGGTGCCATGGCTCGGGATTTTGCCTTAATGAAGCCTCGCATGTTTCCGCTGTTGACACGCGTTGGGACCAACTTCAACTCACTTGTGAATTTTATTGTGACAATTTTGAAAAAGTTCAATTGGAGTAGGGTGAAGTTGTTATATGAACCTGATGGTCATAATCACGTCCTGGAGAGATTCTGTCACATTGCCACGGATGGAATACACTACGGTCTGAGACACCAGAAGGATGTTCGAAATCTTTCACAGGAGTACTTCAAGTTTGACTACATAAATGACATCCTCACCAATCTCGCCACAGAAGTGGGCAATAATTATGCAGGTAAGATTTACATCTTTATTTCACTGACATTTGTTCTTTCAGTGCCAGCAATGCAACAAACTCCGTGCATGGGCCCCATGAGCACGTAACAAACTCTTCACTCATAACCTACAATTTCGCGAGATCAATGATGATTTATTGAAACCTCCGTTGTTACATCGTTACGTTTCTAGCTGGTCCACACAGACCTACGAGTCATGTTGAACAGTGATCTCGTGAACACCCTTTGTTGTTTCAGCAGAATTCGGATAGGTAACAGTAAACTTTAACCGTATCAGTGTACAGTAAACTACGGTTATAACGAACACGCTTATAACGAACTGACTGATATAACGAACTTATTTTTTATTCCCAGCCATTTGTTGTATATATGCTGTATATATGCTTATAACGAACTACGGTTATAACGAACTAAAATAAGCGGTCCCTTTGACCGGTTATAACCATAGTTTACTGTAGTAGAATCAAGAATCAAGAATTCATGTATGTCACCAAGCGATTTTAGAACAATTATAGTTTTTTCCACAGCTATAGCCATCATGGCTATTTCAGCCAATGAACGCGAGATCATGTAATGTCCCAAGTGTGTTGGGTCATGTCTGCACCACTGAACCAACACGTCAACTTACAATGACACAGGACGTCCTTGTCCTTGTGGCGTCCTCGGGAGGCAGACAGCAAAGGATCAAATATGATATATATGTGAATGCTTTACACAAAAACACATACACACACGAATGCCCATTATACCCCGTATCGAATGTCAACAACCTTTGTCGTTTAGTTGTAAAAGACACGAAACCAAGATTTACAAGATCAACACAGAACAGTGCAAAGCGCGTCGTATTCAGTTGCTGCGTTTATGAATATTACTGACACAAGACAACAATAACTTTTGTGTTCATCTTACAAGGGAAAACTAGAAATAGCTGGCATTAAACAGGCATTGAAAAGCACTTTGGAAGCAGATACGTGAACTATAATCAAGAAGCTCTCAGGAAGCTCTCAAGAAGACAATGACTAATAATTGAATGGTTTTGTTTTGATCGAATGTTTGGGCAGTTGGTAGGCACGTTTCTAAATAAATAATTCAGTCTCTTCAGGATAAGCTCAAACAATAATCGCCACATATTAGAGTTTAAAATTGTTTGAAAAAGATTTATCATAATTATAAAAACGTGCTTTGTCTCGAAAATGTAATCTCACATGGGCATTACATGTCTAGTATCTATTCCAGTACAAGTATACTGATCTGTTCCTTCATAACACAAGAGACGTAAAAGAGTACTCCAATATAGGTCATGTGGGAATATCAAGTTTCCTTTGTCCTCTTTAAGGTGTCACACACACATGTTCAGTACAATACTTGTGGAGTATTTTACACTACTATCGGATGGTACTTTCATTGTCATTCGTTGGATGGGGGAATTCTGTTGGGAGGTGCAGCAAACTCTAAAAAACGTTTCTCTGCGAAAACGTTCATTACTTTTAGGTATGGGAAAACGTTGTAATATACTCTGCTTTAAAGAACCTCAACTCTTGGGGTTGTTTCTACACGAATAGAGAAGTATACGGCAAAGACAACCGTTAGAAAGTTCAATTCCCAAAGAACCATTGTCAAATCAGTAAAAAGTTATGATATGTTAGAAAATCAAGCGTACATGTTCAAAGGAAAACGCGATTATGTTAAAACCTTATGTACGCTACACACATTGGCAACGTGTAGCGTGGAGTGATCCGGGTGCATCCCGTTTGACACTCGTGTGGAACCTGTCAACCACGCATGTGTTACGCGTTGGACGCGCGTGTGCAACCTGTGAAGCATAAGTATCACATGCGTGTGCCATGCGTTCTTATCGCGTGTATTATATAAACTTATGCAGTAGTGTAGATGAGGTCCGCAAACCAAAAGGTTCAATGAACAACTGTGCAACATACAGATTGCTGCATGCATAAAGAACACTCCATGGAGGTGGCGGTGGAGTAGGCTCGACACACCGAACGCCGTGTGAAGGCCATTTCTGTTGTCCCACGCCGTGATATTGCTGGAATATTACTAAAATCGGCGTAAAACCATACTCACTCACTAAATCGAGAGAAAGGGACCAACCAGTCAGAATAACCCTGAGAGAAAATGTTATTTAGGGGTAATAGTTACCGAAAGGCAATTAAGTAGACGCTATAAACGTTTCACGCGGTAAAGATGGGTAAATAAACACTCCCAGGAAACCACTTGTCCCCCATTATAACAAAACCTATCGTGTGCAAGATAAGCAATCAGCATCCTTTGTCTCGTGGAATAATAAATCTGTGTAATCTGTTTCCCTAAAGGCTAAAGCACTAAAACTGTTTAGTTTTGTTTGTGTTTCAAGCGATGTGTGTTTGGATTGTGTCAACAATTCGAGTCCTTCCATCTTTCTATATTTGGCGATTGTATATTAGGGGTCACCTCAAAGCTTTTCTTTAAGAAATGGTTCTAACAATGCAAACGAGGTGCAACTTAAATATTATGTTTATCATAGGATTCGATATTCGTCACAGACACAGTGTCAAAGAAGGAATTCTATTTAACATGGTAAGCTCCTCGTCACATTTACTTTCCGTACCAGATTTGAGATAATCCCCAAAGTCATCACTCGTGAGGATAACTTTGTTCAGATGAAAGGAAACACTGGCCATTCTTGCCTTTCAGAGGAATTACTTTGGGTCTTTAAAGTTTTATTTGTGTTACCCTGAAACCTATTCCTAGAAATATCTTATTGCTACACCAAAAGCAATAAATCCAACGAAAACGGAGATTGAATCGTGAGCTTATTCCATCTTAAGTAAACACAAAAATGGGACGTAAACAGACATATCCGGTAATTGAAAACGAATAATTGAGGATTGTACTGACCAGTATATGTCGACTTATTTTAAGGGACTCTCCGATGTCATGATGAGGAATGTCATTGTAACCTTCCAGTAATTTTACTTCAAGTACAAGGCGTTGTAAGGAATGGTTATGCGCGAGAGCTGCAGATAGGCGGAATAAGGGTGCGCGTGACATGTGCAAGGTTGCCCACCAGGACTTGCTCGTTCACGTTGTGTGTATGTGTTCACAGACAGAGCATCTCAGAGACAATTTGTGGTGTAGCATTGTGGACACTAGTCGGGTGGAAGTAAGCGTGGCGTGAGTTAAGTTTGCTCTTTCCTAGAAAATCCAGAGACTGTAGAGAGCTTTGCAAAAGCTTCAGTCAAAGATCTCTTCCAATTGGAGAAATATATAGATCTTGTGAAGAAACATTATATGTTCTGACATATAAGAGGGATAGACTTAGCATAAGAATGCCAGTCTTTGTACACTTGAAAATACTGTATGTATATGTCTGTAACTCTCCTATGGAGGAATTAAGAATATAGACGTGGCAGATTCACAACATGACGTGATTAGAACACTGTTTGCACGTCAGTGAACGTTAACATTTCCGAGTTTCTTTCTTAAAATGACAACGAGTAATAAATAGAATATCCCTGAGTTCGACTAACATTTATCAAGAGGGCAATACATACCGACAGGTCCTCATTTCTCAGTGACAATTCTCTAAGTGATGTTTATTCACTGAAATATGTTAAATTCATGCCACTAAAAGAAGTTACTGTTTGAAATGGTTGCCTGTAGATTTGCAAACAGGACTGGTTATTTTGGAGTGTTGTGGCTAACAATCACTTCCCGTTACCTATATATTTCCTTACATCTTACCCACAGTATACAATACGTCCAATCCGAGCATGGCATACAATACCAAAATGTATCAAATGCGAAAATGATATATTCAGATCAAATATATAATAATCAAATACGAATATCATGCACAAGGGATGTTAAATTTGATAATTTCATAGGCTGTTGCCGTATAACATTTCATGTTTGCTTTTCAACTTTTGAAATATTTTGATCATTTCTTGATTCATTCAACTTGTGTCATTACTCATTACGTGTAGATGTGGTAGTATGAACTATCTCAGTATCTTTGTCAAAACTTGAGTAGTATACATTACGTTCAATATTATTAAAAAAAGAAAAAACCCATTAATTTTACTCTTGATACAAACATTATGTGTGGTTGGATGTCAAGAAGGATTGACTGATCCCGAAGCATTATGATCTTAGTATTTTATCAACCACTCGGAAAAAAAGGACTCGAAAATATCGTCTTAAATTTGAGCAATCACGGGACAGCATTATTAGATCGCCGTCTAATTCGTCCTGTTTGCTCAGCTCTCTGAGAGTCTTTAAACCACCAATAACTGTTTGCCCTGCCCTCTCCTCTTACAACTCGAATTCCGCATACACTCCTTGGTTACTGCAATTTACATCATCGATTGCATGTCAGTTTCATATGTGCCAACGTAAATGACGCCTTTATGATGGGAAATGCCTTGTCGTTTAGCATGTTGCGTGAAATATACCTGTCTCCGGTGACAGGTAAGGGGAAACCAGGAGCGCGGTCGTTGCTAAGAAGGCACGTGCTTGCTTGTCACTTGTTCATTTCAAGGTTGTTGAAAGAGACACACGTCTCTTAGATACTTCTTAATTTCAAATTTGCTTGGTGACATGCACTGAGAAAATTATTCGGACAAAGCGGTGTTTACCTAATCAATCTGGAGTTCAGTGCAACGATATTGAACTAATGTAAGCGAATAACAATAAGCCGCAGAAGAAATTACAAAAATACGATCTTACGTCATATCCGAGAGGGACGAGCCCGCCGCGGCTTATAGAATATCTTAACATATCATAAGAGAAATATTAACTCCATAAATGCAGTTTCGTACAATATTGTGCGGTGAGGCCTGTTTACTGATAACGGATCGAGTCACAATGTACACGAAACAGTTTGGTAAACGTAGTGTAATCTCGATAATCTCAATTAAATGTGTTTACATTCTCGGATCAATTGTAAAGTTTCGGTTCAGCAAGGTCAAGATCTGCAATTTGCAAACACCCCGGACAGTTCAATCATGGTTGTTTGTTTTTTAACGCCGCAGTCACCAATATTCCAGCTATATGACGGCGGTCTGTAAATAATCCAGTCTGGACCATACAATCCAGTGATTGACATCATGAGCATCGATCAACGCAATTGGGATACGATGACATGCATCAACTTAAGCCCTGTTTATACGGCCAAATGTTACTCACATAAGCATATTTACTCCAGGAGTATATTTGCTTATAAGTAAATATACTTTTGCACGACCTCTTGAGGTGAAGTAAATTACTCCTGGAGTATATTTGCTTACGTAAGCAAATGCGTTTACACGACCACTTTTACCTATGTGAGTATATATACTTACGTACGTATATTTACTTATATAAGTAAACGTGGTCGTGTAAACGGGGCTTAGTCAGCGAGCCTGACTACCCGACCTCTCCTCTTGCGACAAGCATAGTCGCCTTTTACAGCAAGCATGGGTTGCTGAAAACCTATTCTACCCCGGATCTTCACGGGTCGTTCAATCAGGTATCGAAGTCTAATCCTGTTACGTGAAACTGAAATATTTATCTACGTTCTTGTGTCTTAGTAACTGCATTTTAAAACACATTCCACTCTCTAATACATGTTCCGTGAAACCTTATTTAACCGGAAACCTAGCTTTTCTAATCAAAACTTGGAACGCTTAAGTATATTAAACAAAGAGTACATCGTTTTGTACCCATCATCGATTCATAAGGACATTTGTTTATCCTGACGATGTTACTGAGAACACTACAGTTCGTATTAACGAGGTTCAAAAGAAAATTTCCACAAAACAAACTAAGAATTACAGATTCGATTGGATACACATTTAAGCCCTTCGACGACCCTAATGGTACCACTTGTATACGTAACAAAAACTTTTCGACTCGCATGCTACCAAGTTCCGTTGTGACCATTTTTGTCTGAACCATTGGCGTTGTTGCATAATGACTCCAGTCTCACGGAATCTAAGTCTTGGAAAGATCTAACACAAATATAGCCATCACAAGGCCCAAACGTCATTGTCAGCTTCCCAATGTCTAAGCCACGGATCAGTTGAATACCAAGCAACAATGAATCTCTAATTTTCAATAGCACAGAAAGTCGGTTAGCTTCTATATGTGGAGCCTCTTAAGATTTCATTTTATCTATTCTTACCTTAGGGAGACACAGCTGTATTTTAATGCACAGTGATGACGGTGAATGTGTTGATTAAGTATTGACAATACTGACAAGAAGTATATATCGGAAATGTCTTTGTTGTATATTAGGTCTGATTAGACTTTAGAAAGCTTAGACGATATGCATGACTTTTAGTATAATCTGTGTTGGTTTCTCTGTTGGCCTATTGATTGAAACGTTGGCTCATCACACCGAAAACCCAGGTTCGATTCCCAACACAGATTTGTTTGTTTGTTGTTTGACGCCGAACTTAGCTGTATTCCAGCTATATGGCGGCGGTCTGTACAAAATCGAATCTGGGCCATACAATCCAGTGATTGACAACATGAGCATCGATCTTTGCAGTTGGGATACGATGACATGCATGAGCCACGTCAGCGATCCTGACCACCTGATCCCGTTAGTCGCCTCTCACGACAAGCAGGCCACCCCCAGAGTTTATTTGTTATACTGGTGTAGCGATTATTGTTGATTATTTCTAGTTAAGATCAGTGGCAGCAAATGACCGAAACGTTCGTAAAATATCATGTGCTGCAGTGACCAACCTGCACCACAATTGTGATTTAGCGTTACCTCCCTTGTTTGTCGTTGGCATTCAAGATAGACTTGATCGTTCGAGAAGTGTGAGTGAGTGAGTTTAGTTGTACGCCACTTTTAGCAATATTCCAGCAATATCACGGCAGGGGACAACAAAAATGGGCTTCACACATTGACCCATGTCAGTACTCGAACCCGGGTCTTCGTCGCGACGAGCGAATGCTTTAACCACTAGGCTACCCGACCGCCTCTGTGTAGTGACTGATGTGACATGAGATGACTATTCCTAGAAGTTGGCTGTACTTGTATAAGTGGGAGCCGATAGCGATTGCTGCTACCACTTATTAGTCCCATTAGATTGCCTTTCGTGAATTGTAAAACTAAAACAGTGTAATTCAATTTAATTTGAATTCTCTGATTTTACCATTTAATTCTGGACGAACCGATTTCTCTGTTCATCTTTGCGTTTTAATGTGGAAAACACTTCATAACACACGTGCTAAGCCTATTCTTGCTGTCCCTAGTTCCGATATGATTGGACTCATGTACCCCCTAATAATTAAACAGATTTACTCAGTCCGTTTTATTTCTCACAAAATAGACTCCACTTTTCCGTCAAGTGCTATTGTCAAGCCTAGTTATTTCAAGATATTTCATTAATTTATTTATAAATAAAATGGTTTTGCAAACGAGGTGTTAAGTTTGTGAGGCACATTTTCTGTCAATGTTTTTGCAAAATCCCAAAGCGCCTTATATATCATTGTCTTTTTGTAACTTGTTTGTGTTATGTCCATGCATTGTCAGTTTGTTGTCCTTTTAGTGTGTTTTTATCGTTTGCTTTATTTGAAATGTGTTGTATACATGGAGTCTATCTTTAAACGACAGCAAGTGTATTTGTAAGATGCCTTCAGTTCAGCGTTCATATCAGACATTTCGCAGTTGTAATGAGCAGGGGACGTTTCATATGTCTGCAGTTGATTCACACACCGACGTAAAAGCCGATGTTAGCAGCAGTATCCGGTAATACTACCGGGAGGCGCTGTCATGTAATACAGAATTGGACTAAAGTAGACGTCTTACACACATCATATGGTAGGATTTGATGGAAGTCTTTCGAACGGACATTTTAAACAATGCTTTTGGAAAACAGAGATGATGTTGTTCAACATAGAATGGTTTGGTGCCATGTTGATGCATCGCGTTAAGTTTTTCCTGTTCTTGACGCAAAACGATAATAGAATTGTATTAACGTAAGCTACTGAACAATGATGACCGAGTCAAAAACATATTACGTTTGCCGGACGACTGGTGTGACAACCAACGAAAAAATAAATGCTCTTGAGAAAATAAGTTTTACTTCAGGACATGTCTTGATGTGCATGCAGTCAATTCAATTACGCATTACTTCGAAAATGTAGCTAGACGCTTTGCTAGTAGTTGACGGTTGAAACTGATGGACTGGAGCCCCAACGACCGTCTGCCACACGACTCGTGGTGGGATACGGCTAGCAATGACTGGTGACAACTGAAAGCAGTCTTTAGGGGAATAGTTTATTACCTCGAACATGCAACGTGCAATCTCGCGAGATTTACAATGCGTGATGGCGGACTTTCAAGTTGAAAGTGGTTAGACGTTGTTAGAACCGTTTATTAGCTCGGTCTGAACCCCATCCACTTCACACTTTGCTGTTTAAAACCGGTCTTGCTTTGAACATTTATTCTTCCGAAGTAAGGTGGTCACAAATTAGCAGCAATTACTTTTTGACGGTATTGTTTCCTGTTAACCATGGATTAGTAGTTGTGTCCCTGTCAGAGGTAGGGCGAGGTTTGAGTTTGAATTATGAGATCCGGCGATATTTTTTCTCGCGGAAACGGCACATGATTTAAGTCAAGAACTGGCACCAGGAAGGGCGGCTCTAGGGTTCATAAATAAACGCTAGAAAGGACAGGGTTAATGGACGTAATTTATGGCTTAATAGACCGAAATGATTGAACGACTAAAGTCGACCGGGGGTCCAGGCAGAGTCGGGTCTTCATAGGAAAGGTTCGCACGGGTCACGTGAAGCTAGGCTGTTGTAGATAATGAAAGGGAAGACAATGAGTTGTGTTTGACTTCTGTCACAGCTGATGAAACTGACATCAGTCAATGTGTCAATGACAACGACGGGTCGATTGCCCTGGCTAGAGTAATGAACACTTATGGCTGTCGTGTCAAGGATTTTGATCAGTGTGTCTGTCCGTTTTGAAAACTTGACAAGGGGAGGTAACCGCTTCTAACGACACAAAACTACGTGCATTTGGTTATTATGGTGTAAGTGGTTACCACATTTCAGGGGTATTTTGACAGCGTGGTACACGAGTATACTTCATATCTGTATATTTCATGTAACCTCCCCCCTCTCCCGCAACACACACACACACACACACAACAAATACATGTAAAAGGTTTTCATGACACCCCCCTCCCCCCCAAACACACACACCCTATAATATGACCATTCCTTAAATAATGTCGAATTTTCTTATTGGAAAGAATACATCTGTGTCCCTTGTTCATTCCCACCTTATCCTAATAGTTGTGTTTTATTTTGGCGACCAACATCTTTGCTGTGTCATTTTTCATGAGACCCCTTTATCTCACCAACCAGGCCGTCCCCAATAATAATTTTCCAGTCCCTTAAGAACCAGAAGCAATTTCAGTGTCAAGAGTATACAGATAATTTGCATCTGCACGTGTTAACTAAAACAAATGGCAATAAAATGCAAATGGAATACCGTGATACTATAACGACACAAGCCTTCAATTTTTCTCGAATTACACAGCACTGGATGAGACATTGTGATGTCTACAGTGAGAGAGAACAAATTCGGTTTCCGAATTTAGCCGAACGTAAGATCGGGACGGATTGACCCAGGAGGCATGATCTAGACATGCTGCTTGTCTTCTATGTACTTGTCGATCCCAGGCGTTGCCAGTGATATTTGGAACAGTTCATGTCCAGGCTGAATGAACCATGATGTTAAAGTGTGTCTCGCTGGTAGAGGCAAGGTGAAATGGGGTTTGACATCGCGTTCAAGATTATTGCACTTTTATAGGGACGTTGATGTTGATGGTCGCTGCACTCCAAAATATATCTAAAAAGCAGACAAACTGTCGATAGCACGTCGATTAACAAGAGCACTCATTGTAACCATCCGATCCTCAATTTCGTCGGCTCTTACAACAGTGTGTTTTATTGGGTGTGTCAGTACGATGTCTAGTCCGGATTTATCTCAGGGTCTATAATAATAATAATCATCATCATCATTATCATCATCTGAAACGTGGCAAGGTAGACGAGGGAGGATCAGTCAGTTTAGTTGGAGAAGGACTTATTGACCATCTTATGGAAGGTCAGGCCTATACTTACTTAGGGATGCAGATTAGGGACAAACTCCAGAATGCCCATATCAAGGACAAACTTCGGGCAGAGTACAAATGTGGACTCAAGAAAATCTGGAGTTCAGAGCTGAACGCTCGCAATAAGGTTAAAGCCCTAAATACGCATGCTGTACTCGTCCTTTTGTATTCTTTTGTTGTTGCTGATTGGACGAAACATGAAATTCAGGGTATTGACACCCTCACGTGAAGAATCATGTCAGACAATAGATTCCACCCCCTACTCGTCCCTCAATGACTTATATTTACCAACCATGATGGGACGGCGTGGTCTGATTAACGTGGAGGCTCTTCATGATTGAAGAGTATTGTGCAATTTGCACACATTTATTTGTCTGATGATCCTCGTGTGAAGCGTGTCAAGACTCATGATGAAAACAAGGCATTCCACAGTTTTCTAAAATGGGCCAAGGGTGTGGGACATAATCTCAATGTCAGTGTTGATTTTGTTGATGCTTCTGTACTGCTAAACGGTACAGAAATTAGTGAAAGCCAAGCGAGGAGCTTTGTCAAATCGACCCAGACTCAGTTTTTCAAGGAGAGGCTCTCTGAACGGCCATTGCATCGAGTTTATGTACAGCGTTTTGAGAAGATCAGCAACTCAGCAGAGTCCTTCGCCTGATCAGTGAAACAGAAGGCTTTCTGTTTGCTGCTCAAAACCGTCAATGTGTGATTTTGCATCAAAATGTAAATATGAAATGTAGATTATGCAATGACTTTATTGAGACTGTCCAACACATTGCCAGTGGATGCCCAGCTTTGGCACAATCACACTGTGGCTTGATAATTTTATTACCGTCTTCGCCATGCCTGTAGTTTTAACACAGGGGTCCATCCATGGTACGGCCCCGAATATTCAGAGGGCGTCATGGAAAATGATAGATACAAAATTCTTTGGAATAGGCCCATTTACAGCCTCAGACGTACCAAGGCCAACAAACCTGATCTTGTCCTTTTTGATAAATCCAATAAAATTATCTATATTGTGGAATTTTCTGTCCCTTATGACACCAGTGGGATTGACAAGATTCAGGAAAAACATGGCAAATATGCAAACCTCGCTTTCGAAATGTCACGCTAGTATCCCAAGTACCAAGGTGACCATTGTTCTTGGTGCCTTAGGTTTGATACCTCCCAATCTGTTGACTGACATTGGGAGAGTACCCGGGTTTTCTACCAGGAATACAGCCCGTCTGACAATCTGGGGAATGCAGAAGGCTGCAGTGTTGGGGAATCTTCACATTCTCCGAAAGGTTCTGGGTGGGTCTGACTTGGCAGCGCTTCCTGGGAGAAGTCGCATTCGCTGTCTGGGCTGCGTGTAGAGGGGGCTGACGATGATCCAATCAAGCCTTACTGTGCCAGGACCATCCAAACCCTCTTTGCTGCACTTTATATTTTAATCCGTAAATACATCAGGTTCTAACAAGCGTGTTGAAAACGCATGCCATGTCAGTAATGTTGTCAACAGATCAGAATGCATGCGCATTCTCGACTCCCCGGGGAGCAATGACCATAGCTCTAGTTAACTACAGTCACACTACCATCTGGATACTTATTGGATTCTGATGGGAGCGTTCTTTAAGAAAAAGAAATATTACCGTAAGTCTCCGGTGAACAACGTTGATCGGCACGTGTTACATACTGACATAAACACGTAAATAAGAAAGATGTTAGCACACACGACATCAATGAGCGTTTTTTATTGCGAGTGTATGCTTGGTTTAACACTTGTTTTCTTAAGTACAAGATTCGTTTGATGTGATGAGAACTGAAGCCGTAAACACAACGACGCATTAAAGCAAGCTTTATATATTTTCTGTCGGTGAATAAGCTTGAACTGTCATAACGAATTGAAAGAAACCCATGCGTAAAGTTTCTCTTAGATTCTAAGCAGGGTCTTAGTTAGTTAACACTGGATTGTATACACAGGAAGAATTATCTGACGAGGAAACCTGATCTAAAGACAAATGATCGTGTGGATATAAAAATATAGAGAGAGAAATTAGCGTGTAGATCTGACCAATAGATGAGATTTTTTATTTTCAAAGACATTGAGCTGATTTCGAAGTTTAACAAATAAAGATGATTATCATAAACATGTGAAAGTGGGGACAATTTATGGATAACAACTTCTTTATTTTACTATAATGGCGACGTTTCGGTTTAGATGCTTGCACCGTTGTCAAGCGCGACTAACAACGTTAAGGGCCTTGCACGACAACGGTAGAAGGACCAGAAAAATTCTTATTCTAGTACGTTTTGGGGTTGAGTCCCATCCGGTATTCAAACCCACACCGCCAGGGTGAGGCAGCTAATCGCCAGCTCAAAATCAGCGATCTAACCCACTCAGCCACCGAGGCTTCCATAAAAGATAAATGACCAACTTTTAGTCTAGATCAAGTACTTTGTATACCTTTCTCATCAGAGTAAGTTGGCATGGCTCCCATGGCTGAAAGCTATGAACACACAATGCCATTCAGGAAGCAGTCAAATTTAACAAATGTTATATTTGGGGTAACCTTTTCTCAGTAAAGAACAGATAATGGTTCTTTTGGGGGCTGTAAGAAGCACAAGTTTGATAATGTGATCACTGTGCTGTGAATACCGAATTAGAATCTCCTGCATGTACATTAAGTTCTTATGAAGAACAATCCGCACTTCCTTCGCATGAGCTTGTGGAACAAAGGGCCAATTAGTCCGTATTATACATGGACATACAAGCCATAGTCCCTCGTGGTCGGTTATGTTTACTATTTATTAAATTCCGAGTAAGGAAGCCATAAGCAATGACTGAAGAGGAGAAATTTCTATAGCCTATTCCTCTGAAGAATGATACTCGTGTTTACAAAGTTTAAAACTTTAAACTTCATCAATATTCTACACAAACATCGCTCGAAGGGAGAAAAGTAAATTCTATTCGAAGCATATTTGTAAAGAGACGGACTTCGATCATGATAATACATGATGTATATAAAAACGACAAAACCCGTTCTTTAGCAACAAGAAATCTATTGTTGGATTCCGACTATCAATGAAATCCAAGAACATCTTTTCTGTCATGCACCAAATCCTTTCTAAAAATCCCATTCACATGAGTTGTTATGAACCGAGGATGAATAATTACTATCTTTTATTACGCTGAGTAAAACAATGAGTTGACATATACACGTGGAAATAAGTTGAGGTTAATATGTATATTAATCAAATAAGTCATTTGTTAATCGATTACCTAATTTTATGACTGTCCCATGGCAATAATCCTCTGGCTACCCTTGCTTTCTCGGCTTCTTTGCCTAAATAATCTAATGGCAACCATCATACATATTATGAATGTTATTTTCATAATTAATATTGAATGTGGTGTGTACATATATAAAGTATTGTTTCTATGAGTCTTTTAGTGTCTCGTAGGCCATTTCGGCCAGCCTTGTCATTTGATATGTACAGCGGGTAACATTATCATAAAATCTTCTTCGTCCTCTTCTTCTTGTGCCAATGTTTCAGGTGGGCGGAGGGGCATTCCAATGATAAGTATCGACTTTAAATTCCTCCCTATTTTCATAACATATAAAGATGTCGCTGCAAAAGTAAATTGGACACAAGCTTGTATGAAAGGCTGAAATTGAAATCGTTCTTGATAGGGAAGGGAATATAGTTTTATGCAGCAAAACCTATTATTCCCGCTCATCTCAGAGGGAAAGAGGTGTTGTTGTGTGGGGTATGGGGAACCCGGTGCGCTCAAAGCATGTGATGAAGAGAATGTTGGTACGGAAATGAATACGTGCTCAAATGCTTCAGGCTTCAGGTATCTAAAGGCATTTCGGTTTGTTTTACACTAGAACTGAACAATTTGGAGTGTAGAGAACTATTTCAATGCCAGTATATGCTAAAACATATAGCAGGTCATCCTGATAAAGCCACAAAAATATTTCCGTCATCGTAAGAAATATCTACTAAAAGCAGTGTTCATTGTACGATTCCCAATCCATGATGAGCAAGTGTTTATGAATCACGATATGTGTTCGTGAAAAAGTGAACGTATTCTGACCGACCGGTGGCACCCATCAAAAACACACGCAAAGGCAAGTAAAATATTCAACTGAAAAAACCCCAAGGGAACATATACAAATATGGATCATTTTAATGATTCTTGGTGCAAGACCGACGTTGCATGCTGACAAGATATCATCGTCCGCAGAGAAGTTTCCGAAAGAGAGGTCCGTGACTAGAATTCGGCCCTCTATACTTGTCAGAGTTGAGATGTGTTATTGAGCATTGGTCATACTGCCAAAGGAAGTCATAATTTAAGCTTCCTAGCATTTCTACCTTTCTTTAACATTGCCTACTTCTTATGTGAGTGATTGAGGATGGATGTTCGCCGCTTTTAGCAGTAGTCCAGCCTACTGCTAGAAAATATTTAATAATCCCCACATGTGTAATGTAACTCCAGTCATGAATAACCTTATCCAAATTTGACAAAAATACTTTCGGAAAGCTCTTAAACCTGGATTCATATTTTTTCATGAACTGAATCCATTGACATGCTGAGTAATGAGCTTCAGAAATGTTTCTTTTATCAGCAATTTATTCTTTATCTTCAAAAGATCGCTAGTAATAGAAAAAAATATACCCTGTGTTAATATTGTATTGTAACATGTGTTTCCGTCGGGAAAGGAATCGTTTGATCACTCTGCCCGGTAGCTGAAAAAAACAGAAATCGAGGAAAAATATTACTACTTTGATGCGTGTAAATAAAATTTTTTTTGGTTCAGACGGAGACGGTACGGCAGTGTTTTCCTTTGTTATCGGAGCAAGTCGATCAATGCTGTTCCCTGTCGAAATGGTTGACATACAGACCTTTCAATGGTTTATTTTGCAAAAGCGTGCTACCTAATTAACGATATTCAGCGATGAGAAAAAGTTCAAATAAACTATGCTTATTTCTTAAGCAAACAGCGACAAGAAGTGTAACAAGTTACTGTTTTGTTGCCAAATACTCAGTTGCAAGCTAATGTCAAGTTGTCGTTTAGCTGTTTGGATCTTTGAGTGGGTAACTCGGTGTGGTTCTGGTTGCTGTAAATGCTGCCGGTGGGGCAGGACATGGTTAACCTTTTCGCAAACACCTGGTGTCATCAATGGTTTGCAGTGATCCATTCATTATATCATTGTCACCGCTATTTTGTCTCTGAAGCACAATGGAGCCTGGTTTCCTCTGGCGTGGGCGTTGTATATTTAAACAATATTCCAACCATTTCACTTTTGCTAACAACAAGAATGGGTTTCTCAGATTGTACCTATGTGCCTGGCGATCGGACACTTTAATCAAACATTCCGGTGAATGATTATTTTTAACGCCGCCTCAGCAGCCCACACATTCTAGTCTAACAAGCTTAAAACGTCGAGCTAATATACACGTTCAAACATTTTGGACAAGAAACTTTTTTTTGTTTTTATTTGTTTGTTGTTTAACGCCACACTCCAGCTATATGACGGCGGTCTGTAAAATAATCCAGTCTGGACCAGACAATCAAGTGATTGACATCATGAGCATCGATCCACGCAATTGGGATCGATGACATGTATCATTCAAGTCAGCGAGCCTGACCACCCGATCCCGTTTGTCGCCTTTTACGACAAGCATAGTCGCCTTTAACGGCAAGTATGGGTTGCTGAAGACCTATTCTATCAAAATTGTGTGGATCGATGCACATGATATGAATCACTGGAGGCATACTCCAATATTTACCGACCTCTGTCAACGAGCTGGAATATTATTATAACAAACAAACAAACAAAACTCATAATGAAATAACAACACAGAAAGTAAGTTATTCTAGGGACACGTTGTAAGGCGAAAATGCGAGGTTTTTCTTTGATTTGTTTGAAAGCTGTGGTCAGAGTCTGTGTACTGGGACCCGTGAAGATCCGAGGTAGAATAGGTCTTCAGCAACCCATGCTTGCCGTAAAAGGTGACCATGCTCGTCGTGAGAGACGACTAACGGGATCGGGTGGTCAGGCTCGCTGACTTGGTTGATGCATGTCATCGTATCCCAATTGCGTGGATCGATGTTCATGCTGTCAATCACTGGATCCAGACCAACAAACAAACGAAAACTGTGTATTGGATACACTGCAAAACGTGGATATTTGTTTGCAGCTATGCAAATCAAAATAACCCCGTGTAAGCCAATCCCAATCCCATGCCGTCTCACATCTTGTCGGGTACTGATCTCAATGCATCGTAAATGTAAGAATTTGTTTGTTGTGTATCGCCGCACTCAGCAATATTCCAGCTACATGACAGCAGTCTGTAAATAATCGAGTCTGGACCAGACAATCCAGTGATTGACATCATGAGTATCATGACATGCTTCAAACCAAGTCTGCGAGTCCCGTTAGTCGCCTCTTATGGCAAACATAGTCGCCTTTTACGGCAAGCATGACCTCTTCTACCCCGGATCTTCACAGGTCTTAGAATTTGTATTATCATGTCAGTGATAAATTGTATTAATTTTCATATACGGGGTTATGTTTCATAGCACATGCTGATCACAACATGCGGAATATCTGTCGGCATTATAACGAAACCGGCAACGTAGGGCGCCTCCATACCATACTAATCCCTAGGGTAAGATCCCTTTCAGCCAATGCATGTAATCCTATTATCAAGGCCCTTTCGATGAACTGTGGATTAGTGTTGAGGAAACAGCGTACAAGTACAGCGAAGGCAGGGGGTTGGATATTGAATGGGATTCAGTCCAAGCGGACATTGGCCGTGACCCATTTGAAACGAGTATTCCACAGCATCGGGAAATGTTCAGCTGAGTGATGGTGAATGAGAATAATGGTTACATGTATCACTGATCCAGTTTACTAATAACTAAGTTTTAAGAACGATAGAAATGTTTCGGTGTATAAACGTTGTTGTTTTTTATACCATTGCGACGGGCACGACGTTGCGGAAACGTTGCCGTAACGAAATAGCGTTACTGCGACAACGTAATTTGATGCCGCAAGGACAATACAAGATTGACGGGAATGTTTTGTTATCCCGAGCTGCAGGATCCGTAATATTCCTGCTTTATCATGACGACCAGCAGACGATCGAGTCTGGATCAGACAAACTGGTGATTGAAAGAATAACCAACGTTCCACGCCGTCGGTGTCCAATGGCACGACACTACATACTCTTGCTACAGACACGATATTAATGTTGGTATTAAATTTATCTCTTTATTATTTTTAACCAATGCCAATTAAGGCATTCCTCCACAAGGAAAATGGTGGAATGTCACCACTGCATTGCTGCCCGAGGTAATATGTACCTGCAGGGAGCGGAATCATCCGAGAGTATTCGAATGAATCTTCCAAATGCGTGGAAAGTCCTGTAACCTAGTTGACGTGTATGCCCTCTAGAGCAGAGGTCAAGAACACCCACGTATGCTCGTTGATTATCCAGTTGACCCGTGAAGATTCCTGGGTAGAATAGGCCATGAAAGGTGCCTGTGCTTGTTGTAAAAGGTGCCTGTGCTTGCCGTGAAAGCTGCCTGTGCTTGTCGTAAAAGGCGACTAACGGGATCGGGTGGTCAGGCTCGCTGACTTGGTTGATGCATGTCATCGATCCCGATTGCGTGGATCGATGCTCATGATGTCAATCACTGGATTGTCTGGTCCAGACTCGATTATTTACAGACCACCAGTGCGGCGTTAAACAACAAACACACAAACTTCAACATAAAGTTTGAACTGCAGCACCTGGAATATTTCCTATTACTTGCCCTAATCCTGCAGGACATGCCCACCCTTTTCACGAACACCTGGTGTCTTCACTACCTTTCAAATTAAAGATCCACTCATATAGTTTTCGCCCGATGGAATCTGTGTCGGTGGAAAATGGAGATTGGTTATTCTCTGGTTATTCTCTGGCGTCGACGCTTATATTTATTCTAATATACGGACGCGCACTTCATTTTACAGACCAAACCATATGATCACCTCACCTCCATTTATAGTTCTTCTTTCCTTAAACGAACACAACTCACGGACTGGTGTCTATAGCTTGTAGATAACACCCCGGAAATCAATTATCTGGAAAGAAGAGTGCTAGAAGTGGTGTTTATAGCAACTCAATAGCATGTTAATTGCAATGTATATACGACAGAAAGCAGGCCTAAGGGCGCTGTTTATATAAAGGCACTTGTGTTTCTGGAAACCCGGGAGGCCTAACGCTGATAAAGTTGAATATCTGTATGACTGTTTATACCGTCAAGTCAGGCAAAGGCAGCATAAACAACATTTCGAAAAAAAACACTTGACGCATCTTCAATCTTCTACGGTCTGTAATATATTTTGAACATTTGGAGAGTGAACTCAATTATTGGATATGATTCTGTTAAACGCACTCGGCTTGAGTTGAAATGGACTGTTAGGCGAACTAACTGCATACAGTGGAGCATATTAAATTTGTTTGCGAGGAAATACGTGTCTGTATGGTCGGCATAAACGTAGTCAACATTAGAATATTCATTACATTGAAACTTTGGATGTGAAAAATGTAAATTTGAAGATGGTCAGTCTTTTGAAACGTTTTGGTAATATGCAGTCTATCATCATACTGAAATTACAGCATGAATTCTAATTTTGATTAGTTCGTGCCTATTTGCAGAATTTATGCTTTATACAAATCACTAAATCAAACTCTGATAATCACCCGAAAATACCTTCATTGCTCCTTCTAATATACAGTGACACTGAAGTTGCTATCCTTTTCGCGAACACCTGGTGTCATCCTTGACTTTCAGTGATCAATTCATGATACTTTTCACCAATAGATTGCCTTTTACGACCAATTGAATTTCATTCGGCAGATAATCGAGACCAGTTATTCTCTGGCGTTGACAATGTATGATTTTTTTTTTAATTTGACATTTTGTAATTTGATAACAGTCTCGGAACTTCATATACGGCTTTTCACAGGCACAGCACGTTTTATCTCTGTAGAAGTTTCCTCAAAGTAGGCATACTTGTATTTTGCATCCTCTGCAATCATCAACTGTATAAGAAATACGGCTTTGTGCAGGAAAGAAATTAATCTTTTCCGCTGTCATCAATTTCAAGCTATTTCCTGTTTATTTCCGTTTTAATAATATAGATTACTTTGCTTGACATATGTAATCTTAGGGGTCCCTTCAAAGACGTATTCAAACTGAGTATGAGATACTTGATTTCTTGTCAGCGTTTTTTTTTTCTGTTTCAAAACATTAATATTGATATTTTCCATTATTGTGATGATTAGGATATTGGTGGAATTGAACGTCCGGTTGCTAAGAAATTGATTCAGTATCACGAAGATATATTTCTATCTCTAGGCATAATTCTTAAACGACTATGAGATGTACGGAGATGGATTTGGGGGATGACATATTTAGAGCGCTTCGAAAACGTATCCAGGTCAAATGCGAAAATATAACTTCTGAAGCTCATTTCTTCATTCCGTGACAACATGAAATCAAAATGGCTCAAATTCTTGAAACTCTCCGCATGGATAAAGCTGACTGAAAAAAACCAGGTAATAGATTTGGCGTTTTTTACCTTCAGAAAACATATTGTCACGAACATTTCATCAAGGATCAAAACGCCATATCTCTCATTACCTAATACACATGGCACACGTTACGTGGCATTGGTAATTATAAACAAGGCAATCTGGTATATCTGTTTTGCCTATTTTTCAGTATATTGCTTTATACGCCCAAAGGAATCTGACACTGAAGATAAAAGAGGTGGGTTTTTGGCGTTGATGTTTTACATTACATAGTCTCTGAAGATCTCAAACGTCTCAACACATTTTCCCAACGTCTGTTCTAAAACCTCCCAACACATTTTCCCAATCAGCTCCTGAGATATCTTTTGGCTGTTTCAGATTGAATGATAACTCAAGCCTACATGGACACAACACGATACGCTATTTGCGTTAAATCGTGTTGTTCTTTGTTGTTTCTTCTGTTGTCGCTGAAACAGCATGTAATGATGGAGCAATGACCTATAACAACAGAAACTGTATGAACTCTTGTAAGTGACGTTGATTGAACGAACTAGATTTTGCTACACAAGTTTCATTTACAGCGGGAAAAGTTGACTAACACCACAGTAAGCAATATTCAAAAATACGGCGACTCTAAACAAACCAATGGGCCGGACAAACCAGTGACTGATATTCGGAACAACTTCCTACTCTATCGGGGTACGAGTGAGTGAGTGAGTTTGGTTTTACGCCGCTTTTAGCAATATTCCAGCAATATCACGGCGGGGGACACCAGAAATGGGCTTCACACATTGTACCCATGTCGGGATTCGAACCCGGGTCTTCGGCGTGACGAGCGAACGCTTTAACCACTAGGCTACCCGACCGCCCCTTATCGAGGTACGATGACTTGGCTTCTCTAATAATCCAAACAAGTGTATAATGGGGCTAATATTTTCAATCAGCAGGATTGAGGGCAAAGATTGTAAACCTATTAGAAAATTTCTACATTAGACTTTTTTGGTGGAATAGATGTTTTTGAATTTTGAAAGCATGGCTCCTGGCAGTCCGATGCTTCTGCCGCTGTACATCCGGAGTTATCTGTCTGACGTTAATTCACAACAAATTGGGAGACAGTGTACACGCAATCTAATTAAAATCAGATCTTAGTTCTCGCTGCCGCTAAACAAAGATCTGAGGACATCCCATTACGGGTCACGTCAGACCGACCTTTCGCAAACTCTGACCGACCAATGGAATTACTGACAAGAAGTCGACATAATTTCACTAATTTCAGATTGGCGACTACGCTTCGAAACATTTTGACAAATTCTCGCTTAAAACTTCGAAACCTGAACAGAAGAACATTCCGATGGCTAATGTATGGTCTAGATTGTATAGATTCAGTCGTTAATCCCGTAACTATCGTTCGGAATACCCCGTTTTAAAGTTTTCGAGGCTGCATGATTAGAAATCACATTCCGACTGTCACTTTCATGATCTGGTAAGCGACGCTCTGATTGGTCGGATGAAAGGTCGTTCTGACGTGGCATAAATGCAAATGTCCGATTGGGATTTTAAATGGGATGGAATGTCCTCAGATCTTTGTTTAGCGGTAGCGAGAACTAAGATCTGATTTTAATGAGATTGGTGTACATGTGGCAGTGAGCAATGTTTTTCATTGTGTTTAGACTGTTCCTGTTCAGGTGATGGATATACGAATGTCACTGACGGTAGTAATGACCATGCCTAGACAACTAACGGTGCGTTCTTTCTTACTTGGTTGTGAATGTGTGGCCTAAGAGTTTGGCTTCAATCGTTATCTATACTTTGAATGGCTGGAATGAAGGCAAAAGAATGAAAAATTTGTGTCATTTATAAAAACACCAGAAAGTGTACTTATGTGTAACATAAGACCAAAGTGACACAGATGTTTACCATCTTTAAGAAACCCACGAGTACGGGCTTATTGCTGACACCAGGGTTTATAGTCGGGGATTCGAACTCACAAGAAGCGGATCGTGGCGCGGTGAAGGGACGCAACTGTGCATAGCAATTACCCTCTGCCCGGAGAACGGAAGGTCGGTGGTTCGATCCAAGGCTGCGTCATACCAAAAGTCGTTAAAAGATGGTACTCGTTGTTACCCTGCCTGGCGCTCGGCATTAAAGGGATAAATGACCGGTGGGCTCGAAGTAGGTAAACTGTGTCATAGTGGGTTTTTCATGTTGTTATCATGGTATTTCAGTAGCACTATAAAATCGGCATTAGTCCGGACAAATACAAGCAGCCATACAAACAACAAAACATGCACCTCGCTATATTAGTGCAATAATCGTGAACGCGACGTTCAACCCCATTTCACATCACCTCACTTCTACTGCTGCTACCGAATTGCATTTTTATATAAAAAAAAATAATCAGCTTATCCGTGTATTATTATAGAATGTTAGTTCCGATGATAAAACGTCGATGAAGAACCCATCCATTACATATTTTTCCTTCCGGAATGACATCTTTCATTTTTTTTTAAATCCCCAAAACAAACTTCAAAGTTTTTTAACTCAATTCACGTATGAATAAAAAATGCTCATATCATGCACATATAAAAAAAACCAACACGAACAATTTCTGCTTTCACCGAATATACATAACATCGGCAGACAAACCACAGACTTCATAAAGATTTTTTAGCGGTAAAATCACTGGTAACTACACCTTCATCTCAAGACGATAAAGAAACTGATTCTGAATGTTTTCCTCATTCCGACACTGACACCAGGTCCCAACATCAAAGCGAAGTACCGTTACTTCCAGTTGTTGTCAATCATGTTTCGTTTCACGGCTGGCACGGCGTGAATGGAGCGATATGCTGGACTTGGTGTCATTTCACAGATTCTCATTACATGCTCCCTCAAACAATTATCTTGTCTCTGTGTTGTGTTAGAGGAGTTGAATAATTTTACCGAAGTGTTAGGAAGAAAGGGCCGTTAATTATACACATCGTTCTGCAGTTGACATAACAGTAGAATGTATGTTTCTTCTTAATTTGACAGCAGTGATTTCATAAAATCATTTTATCAGATGTTTCGAGGTGTAATGCCACAGTGAATCTGTGTTGATTCTATTTCTTTCTTTTTTTAATTTATTGCCACAGTCAGCAATATTCCAGCTACATTACGTCGATATATGTATATTATCGAGTCCGGACCAACGGATCCAATGATTGATATTATGAGCAGCGTGCCACGCTTTCGGGGTACAAGACCGCCTCCGTGGTCTAGTGGTAGAGCGTCCGCCCGGAGAGCGGAAGGTCCGGGGTTCGATCCCCGGCCGCGTCATACCAAAAGACGTTAAAAGTTTGTACTTGTTGTTACCCTGTCTGGCGCTCGGCATTAAGGGGCTAAAACAAGGACTGGTCGGCTCGGAGTCAGTATACTGTGTCTGAGTGGGGTATTCATGTTAAACTGAGGCATGGTATCTCAGTGGGCTAGCACTATAACTCAGTCCGGACTAGTACAAGCAGCCACACACGCACACGCACACACACGTACATGCACGTCGCTATATAAGTGCAATAATCTTGGACGCGACGATAAACCCCATTTCACCTCACCTCACCTTTCGGGGTACAACGACACACAATCAATCAAGTCCCAGAGTCTGAACAACAGTGTAATGGAGGCCTGGGCCGCTGGGGGTTCGTTCGTTAATACACGTACCTACAACACCAATACTAACCCAGGTTGCACAATCACACACAGTCTAATACAGTCCTAAACAATCTTTAATTGACATTGTTTTTAAAAAGTAAGTCTTTCAGCTCCTGGAAATTGTGACAATAGCTATCACTTCACTTTTGAGAATTTGGCATGAACATTGTCCACTGTTCTTTCAAAAGTATCATTTTTGTCTATATGTTCTGAGTATTACCTGCACACCACGCCCATGTAATTGCTTCAGAAAACGATGCTCTGAACGTCACGAATGCAGAACATGTGAAACAACGTTAATCTATTTTAAAAGGACACAAGTATTTCCTTACCGCTCTGATAAGTAATAACTACCATCGATGGGTTTTGGAACCTACAGACGTAGTACAAGTACCATACCCCTGTGTACCGGCATTGTGAATCCGAGAAGGGACCTGGTCGCGTTGTCGCCCTATAAAAACAAGCAAACAGTGTCGAAATTCTTCAAATCGCGACTACGCGACTTTGTGAACATTTGTCGCATTGTCCCGCTTTGAATAATATTTGTTACTTTTACCAAAGGGCGACAATGTGACAACACAACATTTTGTAAGGTCAAAATATGTCGTGCTATCGCCCGGTCTTAGATGTGTAAAGATTTGTTAATTTTGTTTGTATGCTGTTTAACGCCGCACTAGGCAATATTCCAGCTATATGTATCGGCGGTCTGTAAATAATCGAGTCTGGACCAAACGATTCCAGTGATCCGCACATTGTAATTCCTTACTCCTCCGTCCGCACTTTGTAACTCCTTCCTCCTCCGTACTTTGTAACTCCTTCCTCCTCCGTACTTTGTAACTCCTTCCTCCTCCGCACTTTGTAACTCCTTCCTCCTCCGTACTTTGTAACTCCTTCCTCCTCCGTACTTTGTAACTCCTTCCTCCTTCGCACTTTGTAACTCCTTCCTCCTCCTCACTTTGTACCTCCTTACTCCTCCGCACTTTGAAACTCCTTACTCCTCCGCACTTTGAAACTCCTTACTCCTCCTCACTTTGTACCTCCTTACTCCTCCGCACTTTGAAACTTCTTACTCCTCCTCACTTTGTACCTCCTTACTCCTCCGCACTTTGAAACTCCTTACTCCTTCGCATATTGTACATCCTTCCTCCTCCGCACTTTGTTCCTCCTTCCTCCTCCGCACTTTGTAACTCCTTACTCCTCCGTCCGCACATTGTAACTCCTTACTCCTCCGTCCGCACATTGTAAATCCTTACTCCTCCGTCCGCACATTGTAGCTCCTTCCTCCTCAGCATTTTGTAACGCCTTACTCCTCCGCATATTTTAACTCCCCCGTAATGCTTCCAGTGCTGTAAAACCTTCTACTGTGAATGGTCGTAGCATAATTCTTTTGACAACATACATATTATTTTTCATTTGAGGAAGTACTAGAAGTGACAGAATATCACTGTCCATACTTAATGCATTTAGAGTAGAGCAAAAATACTGTTGTTTCATGTATTGTACATTTATAAGGACTCTGATGGTGTTAAGGTAATTGTGTTATCCTGTATCATGAATCTTTTTTACAAAAACTTAAAAATCTTTGAAAAATATAAATAAATAAAACTATCGGCTTTTGAAACAGAGTTTGATAAGAGCTGTGTTCGAAATACATGAGTTTTGCTAAAACATCTTGTCACTCATTGTAAGCAAAACGTGCGTGACACCAATGAAGAAAAACAGAATACCTCCGATGTGAGGTATCAGACCCAATCCCTTGGAGCGTCAATCAGTTACATATGTAGTAGGTTCCAGTTTCAAATCGCCTCGAATACCTGTAATATTGCTGATGCAGCGTCAGACAATAATCACTCACTCACACACTCAAGTTTCAAAAGCAAGTGGAAAGATTCAACCCTCTCCTACAAACAAAGTATGGTGGGGGCCCATCCGTCGTCATCCGCTCAGATTCATGACCCTGACCTGGTTGCAAATGAGCAGCATTCCAGATCATGATCAGACATCAGACAGATTTATTTGATGCGACAGACAGGGGATATCTTTTACACGCCTCTAACACGCTGAAAGTGACATGACTATCTCACATGAAAGCGCCGACCATCGTCACTGTGCTAAGTGCAGGGAATCCCGCGTCGATATCACCTGGACTACCCCGGTTTCAGATGGTTCCTTGTATGTGTGTTTCATGTCCAGCATATTTTGGGCTGATATGTCAACAGTTTCATTGTTGAGAACGATAATGACGTGGTTACTTGAATACAGGTTAACATGAAACATTCACTGAAGTATTTTAGTCCAGACAATTAATTAACATTTCCGCGTCAAAACGCAAGTCATCGCCGGCCGTTTTTCTACCTAAACTGCCGGGCAAAAAAGACAGTATACATCCATTTTTGATGATGGCTTAAATGAAACAAACAAGAAATGGTAATTATTCGATGGTGATGTATTCGATACGGGTATCATAGTCATGTATTGGCCATTACATTTAATGTGTTTCGGCGACTAGCCTAGTAACGTTTTGATAACGTTTGCAAGTTTTTTGGCAATTCCAATTTTCAAGCGTATACTTTCTTTTGCCCGGTAGTATACTTCCATTGTATTTCAGTTAAAAAATAATTTTAAAAAATAATTATTGATTCTAATTTTAATTACTTGTGATCTCAAATACACGAATTTTAACACAAGGTGGATCTGGGAACACTTCACATAATTCTCCATGGCACTTTATGTTAATGAGATTCATCTGAAAGGGCGCTTCCTGCACCCTTATCATTGCCGTAATGCCGTCATTTATTTTATTGCATTTTTAAATACTAAAATCTCATCTTTAATCCCAAATCTTGTAAATCACTTACGCAATAAGAAATCATCGGGGAATCGGAAAAGGCTGTAAAATGTAGTAAATGATAGTGTTTCGGCAGTTTGTGTTATTTCACGGAAAATTGTCTAAAACGTGTAACTGTAGATTTTATGTTTTATTTTTGAACACCTATATAATGTTTATTATATCGTAAGAGTTTATACGAGATATGATATCTACCTATGAATAGTTAAAATTAAATTAGTGGAAAGTAAACAATGAAATGGGTACACTTTATTGAAATTGGCTCTCGACAGAAGGGTCCACATCGCGTCTTGAAATATCGTCTCCATATTCTGTTTGTATATTTCTTGCCATCTTCTGTGCGGTGATGTAGTCTAGTGGAAAAATCGTTCGCTCGTCGCACTGAAGACAATGAGTAATACCCTTTTCTGGTGTTCCAACGCCGTGATATTGCTGGAAGATAGCTAAAAACGGCGTAAAATCTTACTCATGTCATTATCTAGTATGATGAAGGTAACAGTGTTACAAACGAATAATAGATCAAGTGTAATGGTTGTTAAAGGAATAGGCGAACCTCTAGTTTGATCTATCGACAGTTAAATTATCAGATGTACAGCGTGACCTCGTTAATCCAGACTATACACGTGCCAGTGACTGACAGCAACTCTGAAGGAGTCACAATGTGCGGAAGAGGAAGGAGTGACTGACTGACTGACATGTAAAATGGTTTGATCCTGACTGTAAAGCAGTTTTTATGCTCTTGTAGCTCTTTGGTTTCTCCAACAGCCGTCCAGAGATTGATGCTGAGTTAATGAGACGGTGTTGTGTAGGAGAGTTTCCGCCCCAACGGTATATGTCCGGAGGTAACATTTCCGGGCTAACGGGGCTCTTCCTAATGGAGTTTCATTGTATGATTCCTCATTTGGTTAAATCCTATTAATTCATATTTAATTATGTGAATAAATGAATTTACCATATACACGAATAATAAGATAACTAACGAATACAAGGAGAGACTGAGAGAGCCCGCGACAGACAAAGATACATTGTGGTAGCGACATGGGCAGAATGGTGGAAAGAAAGAGACACGTACACAGAGCGATAGCGAGACAGTTGTCGAGAGACGGATGGATAGGCAGATTCAGTTGCATAGAGAGACAGTGAGATTCAGAGACAAGGACAGTATACAGAGGTACAGTTGGATAGAGTGAGGTAGAGATAGTGTGAAAGAGAGACAGTGAGAGTGGCAATAAGATTGATTGACAGTGAGATAGAGAGACAGCTAGAGATAGAGATAGTGGGATAGAGAGACAGTGAGATTAGGACACAGATATAGATACAGTGAGGTTGATTGACAGTGAGACAGAGAGACAGTGAGCTAGAGACATGGGATGGAGAGAGCGGGATAGAGAGACAGTGAGATTGGGAGACACTGAGATAGAGACAGTGAGACAGAGAGACAGCTAGATACAGTGAGCTAGAGAGAGTGGGATAGAAAGACAGTGAGATTAGGACACAGAGATAGATACAGTGAGATTGATAGACAGTGAGAGAGTGAGCTAGAGACATGAGATTCAGAGAGCGGGATAGAGAGCCAGTGAGCTGGAGACAGTGAGACAGAGACAGTGAGGTTGATTGACAGTGAGACAGAGAGACAGTGAGCTAGATACAATGAGATGGAGAGAGCGTGATAGAGAGACAGTGAGCTGGAGACAGTGAGACAGAGACAGTGAGGTTGATTGACAGTGAGACAGAGAGACAGTGAGCTAGATACAGTGAGATGGAGAGAGCGGGATAGAGAGACAGTGAGCTGGAGACAGTGAGACAGAGACAGTGAGGTTGATTGACAGTGAGACAGTGAGCTAGAGACATGAGATGGAGAGAGTGGGATAGAGAGACAGTGAGCTGGAGACATGAGATTGAGAGAGTGGGATGGGGAGACCGTAAGATAGAGAGACAGTTAGACAGAGGGACAGCGAGCTAGAGACATGAGATGGAGAGAGTGGGATAGAGAGACGGTGAGATTAGGAGACACCTGGATAGATACAGTGAGATTGGTAAACAGTGAGACAGAGAGACAGTGAGCTAGAGACATGAGATGGTAGAGTGGGATGGGGATAGAGGGACAGAGGCGACAGTGGGATAGACAGACAATGAGACAGAGAGACAATGGGATTGAGACGGAGAACAAGAGATCATGATTTCTTTAGACAGACAGATACTGACTGAATGACGTAACTGTAACAATAGCGTACACTACCAGTCCAGCACCTACACCATGATGCATGTTCTCCCCAGCAAGTCGATGGTGGATACCTCCTGGACGTCGTAATAAGACCACAAATATGATTCAGTGACCCACAATTCCTTTGTCGGAAGCCGAAATGAGGAGAATAACCCCAAGCCATGATAGACCGCGAACACCATCTGAAAGTATCGCCATACGGAAAAACCGCAGTAATTGTCGGATGCATTAGGCCCGGGGCTGGAAACCTACAGTCAATAGACCCCTCCAATAGCTCTTAATAGTCTCCCATTTTAGTATTACGAGTCTTGACGGAGACGTTTCAGGTCGAAAAGCCGCGCAGGCTTTCGTGCATGGCAGTCCACTGGAAGCGTTCGTTAGAACCGGGGAAGAAGGGAAAAAAACAGGTTCCCATAGACTTGGGGCCCCCAGTCCGATTGTTGAGTGATTGAGCAAGACGTAAGTGGTACTTGTCACCATCATGTCATTGGCGGTTTTTTTTGTCACTATCGTGACGAAAATTGTAGCTTTGGGCACGTTGTCCTCCGTCGCTTTCTTTTGCCTTGGGTTCTGTGAGGGTCTGAGAGATTTACAGCACTGTTGGTAACTCGTTTGTGTTCGTAAATACATTTCGGTTAAGTATTTTCTGACTTCGGCGATTAGCTTGAATTCCAGTACTAAGTTGGAGCACAGGTGGCACTGTAATCTATGGCGACGGAATTCCCTGTGTAGAGTTGCGACCCTTAGTTGTTCCAGGAGTCTATGATCGTGGGTTCGAAGTCGACCTGATAACGATCCTTCGTTTGTATATGCACCATATCCATCGGGTTTCACATGAGTGGTGAACGTCTAAGACTACTATCACTCTGTATTAAGCTGACACGTTATAGAGGTGTGTATAAAAAGTTTGGTTGTTTCCAATTCCGGCAAATGGAACTTATGGTGAACTTTATGTGTCTTTTCAAAAACGAGTTCTTTTTGACTGATTCCTTGTAAAATGTCTGCAATATATCGACCATATTCGTAACGACAGAAGGATAAATTGTGATTATTTATTCAAGCTCATAACTAAAACTAATACTTCAACTCAATAAATTGTAGATCCTTGTCTTGTTTTCAAAAGTTAGTTTTCAAACTTTGGTTTCATGATCTAAAGAAAAACTAAAGAAGGCTCTTTTTTATCTTTTATCTTGTTAGACTGTAGGATCGGACGGATGAGAGAAACATCTTCACACATTTTCTGAAATGTGACAGAAATGTTTTTTTTAGAACGTTAAAATGAGTGAGGTCAGGCGAGGTGTAGTCTAACGAGTTCAAGATTATTGCACTTATTTAGCTACGTACATGTGCGACCTTGCGTGGGGGCGTGCGTGTGTGTGTACCCTACTCGGTACTAAAGCCGGTTTTATAACGCTAGCCCACTGAGATACCATCCCGCTGTTTAACATGGATAATTTTAACACTCAGACACAGTATACTGACTCCAAACCAACCAGTGCTTCCTTCTGCCCTGGTGAAGATATGATTATTATATATTAGCAACCAATTAAGGGTAATTAAGCATGTATCACCTGTCTCACTCCACCAGGGAAACAATTTGTGATTGTTTATTAATAATCGTGATTACCAAGCTGGGCGTTAAAAAAACAACAACTGTAAACATTAATTCCTGAAATTCCGCAATTCTGATGTATGAATCGCTGATCCATAAGGGTAACAAAATAAAATCGCCTTTGGGCATTGGCTATAACTGCATAAACGTGGATACACATATTCACGAAACATTCATATTGATAATGATGAAACTGAAAACGATCAATAACGAATAGATACTTCTCTGAACAGACAAATGAAGCTGGGGGGGGGGGGGGGGGGGGGGGGGGGTGTCAGAGTGAAATAGGTTTTGACAGCTATGTGATCGGTGTGGCTGACATCTGATTGCATCAGGGACACCTGTTGCATCAATCGTGGAACAGAGTTGTGTTTTAGAGATCAATACCAGCCGTTGTGTTAGGAACCGTTTTGGTTCGGGTTTTGTAGTATGCATATCTGGCGATCTGTACTCTTATAGATCAAAACATATGAGGATCGGGTGATTATAATTTTTGAGGTTGATGATTTCGGGCCATTGTGCCCCGACGGCGCGGGTCATTGTTCAATGCAATCAACGCGAACCAGGATTCGAACCTACAATCATAGGTTTCTGGCGTGTCCAAGGGGCGCAACTGTGCACAGCGAATTGCGGAGCCTTAGATGACTGCAACACACCCATCCCCCACCCCCGGATGCAGTGGGGGTAGTGAGCGCGCGCTGCGTGGGGGTGGTGTGTTTTCTCGCAGAATATTTTTATCTCCACACTCTCACTAGGAGAAGTTTGCTCAGTTTAGAATAAATTTATATCCATGTGTTTAATAATAAAAACTATGCTCTTCAGCTTTGTCTTTTGACTTGTCTCAACAAAACAAACACACACACCGAGAAACGCCCCCACGGACCTGCGGTGTAGTGTAGCCTATCGTTGAGTTTAAATTAAATTAAATTAAACTTTCGATTCTGACATATATTGTGCTGCTGTATCTAGGGCATTGCATTTTGTCGTTTCAACGTACCCTGAAATAGCGTTTGGAGTGGTGTTAAACCTTTCAACACGTGGTCGACTGCTCATCACCTCCATGGAGTCAACACGTGGTTGCTGGGGGCGAGATTCTCATGATACCAGCTCGAGCTCTCACCTGCTGCTAAATAGGTTTGTCACTGTTTCCTGTGAAATTAAGCAGCTATCACTTTCATTTCCTTGAAGCAACCGGATCTTTGTTAGGATGTTTCCATGATAACTGTCATTGTTGGATGATCATTTATTGCAAAAAGCATAACATACAGTAACAACAATAATAATAACGATAATAACAATGGTAATAAAAGTGATAATTCTAATAACTTTTAATTACTACCACTACTGCTACTGCTGCTACTACTATACTACTAGCAAGATCAACAGCGATAATGGTAAGAACGATAATAACAAACGATTACTCCTACTACTCCTGCTATTACTACAACAACAACGACGACGACGACAACGATGATGATGATGATGATGATGATGATAGTGATAGCTAATTACAAATAAATAAATTAAATGATGCTGAACAGTTACAAGCATGATTTAAAGGTAAATTGCTATGATAATGATCATAATGAAATTAGGCTTAACGACCGTTAGTTTACAGTCTCCATTTCTACACTGTGATAAAACTACTGCTACAACAGCTACACCACCTCTACCATCACGACACGGACAGTAATTCAGACGGTTTCTTATGCCCCCCCGACCCCTCTACCCCTGCACCGTCTGCATTCAAACAGTATGCGCAACAGTTGACAAAAGACGTTTGACCATGAGACCCACAACTGAAACTGCAACTGAAACGGTTCATGCCTATTGATATTCACAAGCGCAAACAGGCGAAATCATGTCCCGTTCATCACGATCACGTCCTTTAACGATACACGAAACATCAACACTGATGGGAGTCCAATGAGACCCGGCGTCTAGACGGGAAGATTAGACAAATCGGATCTACATTTACATCACGATGTAAGCCAAGATTTGATGATTCCCGATGTAGAGGATCCCGTCCAGGCACTCTACCGCCTGACAGCTTTGTCCTATTTGGGCAAAGTGATGAGGATTTTACGACGCTCCTTTTTTATAACCCGGCTTGTACAAACACAATGAGTTGAATATTTTGTTCGGGTAAAAAATACATTTGAGTAATGAAATCAAAACATAACTTTAAATAAAATCAATGATTCGGTAAATAATTTATATCTCATCACTCGTTGGAAATTCCAGAATAACCGTTGGCTGATTTACATTGAAAAGGAATATGTCGAATGAAAACAAGATGGCCATTTGGTATTTAGTGAAGTCAAAGAAATGCCTGTTTCAGGAACCTGGCATCTTTTCCAGATTTGACCAGGATATTTGAAGCATATACTTCTTACGTCGACGTACCGATTTATGGGACGAGGCTATCACGTCATCCTCAGATAACAGGTCACTTTAACCTCGTTAATCCGGACGGAGAAATCGTCGAGATTAACGAATCATGACGAGGATGTAACGACCCACTGTAGAAGAATTATTTAGACGTTCCCTACCGTATTGCCCGCGAGACGAGTTGTTGGGGTCCGACATAACGAACTTAGAATGTTTATGCAGGAATTGATTTGATTTGATACCAAATGGTTAATTTCGAATCACCAACATAATATCCATGCGTGGACCATTTATACGTTGTAGCTGAGAGCATGTACAGGGAACTCAAATACAAATTATTTTAAACAAATGACGATTATGCATTTTACATGTCACGAACAGACGCATTTCGTATGGTTATACACATTTAAAGGTTATATATAGCTTGCCATTTTTGCAGTATTTTAGGAAAGTTTACCATCTTCCCTGGCAAGTGCTGCTGCAAATGTGTTTGTGATACTCTTAAAGAAGTCTTCAGCATCTCGTGCTTGCCGTAAGAGGCGAATAACGGAATCGATGCTTATGATGTCAATCACTGGATTTTCTGGTCTAGACTCAATTATTTTCAGACCGCAGTCAAAAAACTGGAATATTGCTCCGTGCGTCGTTAAAGAACACAAACAAAGTTTTTATATTATCATTAAAGATAAGTCGAGTCCAGAAATAATAATAATAATAATAATAATAATAATAATAATAATAATAATAATAATAATGATAATAATAATAATAATAAAATCTCCTCCACAACCTCTTTTAAACTAATCTTTGCGCAAATCATCAGGATAATAAAATCGAGTTTGATTTAGATGGAAGAAACTTGACACAACGAAACCTCGCGTCTTAAGTTATAAGTGTATATTTTCCGAGTGCTTCATTCAACTGTGGGCAAAGCTGCAAGAAGATATCAGGTTCAACATGCCAATGATCAACCTGTTTGGCCTTTAAATTCGTTTGAATATACAGTTGTTAACGTGTTTAGTATGTCTAGAAATGTTGTCCTACACAGTTTGGTTTCTGACTTTATATCCTCTGCAATCCAGGTGATCAGTTTGATCAGCTTGAATGCTTTACTGTATGTCAGGACTGTTCTGCATATTGTCATGTCACAAGCAAAATTAACAAAGTACAAGTATTCATATATTTTAAAATCGCAATGAGTTAATGTACCGATATTTCCTTTCTCTATACAGTTCCTGAATATCGATGCTACATGTATGATGATATCTCTTGTTACGGGAGCGTGAAGGTAACTGTAGTTACCTCCCTTGCATCACAACTTCCTCTCAGGTGTTTTGAGGCCATTCGTCACCACTCGCCCCTTTCCGTAACCTGCAATCGGCTTATCCCGGAATAACACGAGTTGGTCACGAACGGTTTTGAGGCATGCCTTTGTCCTCTTTTTCATCAACATTTGCGATTAATCATAACATTATTTTCCCAAATATTTTGACAGATGAAGCCGGCTTGTTTATATGCATTTTGACTGTTCGTCAAATATTATTTGATCACGGATGCATTCCCCTGGTTAGGCTCGCTTACTTGGTTGATGCATGTCATCGAACCCAATTGCGTGGATCGATGCTCATGATGTCAGTCACTGGATTGTCTGGTCCAGACTCGATTATTTACAGACCGCCGTCATATAGCTGGATTGTTGCTGAGTGCGGCGTTGAACAACAAACAAACAAACAACATTAGACCTATACTTCTGTGATGGAATCCTCGATGGTGCTGACACAACAAGAAACATAATCAAGGTCAATCCGGGATTCAAACCAACGATCATAGGTGTCTTGAAATCATGATCTCAAAGTTTCAGGTTAATTCAGGGAAAGAGAAGACTTATTTTGACATAATATCAACTCTTTTTACGAACCGATTTGTTAAAAGTATCCATTTATTGACGTCATGCATATAGGTGTTGCTGGAATCGTTGTTGTCTGCAAAGTTTGACGTGTAACTGATACTGAAAGTTTTCTGACAGTTTTGCATGAAAAACAACTTATATCTAAATGTGAGGATAATACAAGATCATCAATATATTATGGACTCATGAATCATATATCCTTCGAGATCAATTTCGTTCCAGAATAACCATTCCTTCTCGTTTTTATTGTTTCTCTAACAATTAAAATCACATGACTGATCATAACGATATAACATTCAAGGATGATATTACAGAGAAGTTTCAACAAACAAATGCCACTTTTTTAATGAGATACTTGTTTAAGGTGTCAGATATCCATTGCCAGACTGGATCGAGTCATAGCTGTTAATGCTTTCTGTAGCTTTGCTTGTTTGGTGTTATGCGCGAGTCTGGGCCTGACGAACGTGTGGTTGATATTATGAACAACGTCCATGCTATCATGTCCAAATCATCTAGCCTGGCCGGCAGCTCTTTAGTTGACTTTACGACAAGAAACGAAGTGCGTTGAACCAATAATGACTCGCTTCCCAACGGGTAGTATGATGAATTGAGAGCTGGGAATTATGTTGAATTCAGAACTGGGATTTATGTTAAATTCGGGCCAAGGAATTATGTTAAATTTGGGGCAAGGAATTATGTTGAATTGAGTGCAATGAATTATGTTAAATTGAGGGCAAGGAATTATGTTAAATTGTTGGCATAGAATAATATTGAATTGAGACCTGGGAATTATGTTGAATTGATACTTGGGAATTATGTTAAATTGATTCGTGTATATCATGCCCAATTAAGATAATACCTATATAATATGTAATTTAGGCCTACAGTTTTGAGATCATCTGGGTAATAAATCTATTGTTGTTGTGTAACTCCTTTATCAGTTTACTCCCTATTTTTTAGTAGTACTGTATTTGATGAAGATTACTGTCATGTTATGTTATGTACTTATTTCATTTAAAAATATAATATACCTTACTTTTTCCCCCTGTTATCTGTTACTTTTAACACATTCAGTTTCTTTATTTTTTACAGTCGATTGTCGTCATTTTTTTTACATTTTCTAGATTTCTTCTTATATTCAAATACAAATTGTAAGGTTTGGTGAAGTTTACACACAAGATTTTCCGAATCAACTCTCCTCACAAACACTACACACACAGAAGATATGTCAGAAAGGTTTCTTCTTCCTCCAAAGACGAAACACAGGGGACGGACAATTTGATGTTCTTGGGGGAGCTAGACTTTGTAAAATCAAATGGTTGGTCCTTTATCAAACCCTTTGCAGAACAAACCTTAATTCACCACCAGGCATATTTAGCAAGGTTGTGTGGGAATGGACCTCATTTCAATGTCACAATTGACCCGTGAAGATCCTGTGTAGAATAGGTCTTCAGCAACCCATGCTTGCCATAAAAGGCGACTATGCTTGTCGCAAGATGCGACTAACGGGATCGGGTGGTCAGGCACGCGGACTTGGTCATCGTATCCCAATTGCGTAGATAGATGCTCATGATATCACTCACTGGATTGTCTGGTTCTGACTCGCTTATTTACAGACCCCCGTCATAAAGCCGGAACGTTGCTGAATGCGGTGCTAAACAGCAAACTTTTCAAAAAGGATATTTATACAAAGACAATGTCAATAACGAGACACGGTGAAAACTCTAAACTACTAATTAAACACTAGAAGCTATAACAGGCATATGTATATGCAACGTGACTTGTGACAGCTCAATTGGGTTATTTATCAAGGACAGTCCAGATCCAATGTCATGTCTACGAACGGGCGTCAATCTCCGACAATGCAATTAATGACATTTCATAACATTCGACTCTGTTTTTAGAACTAGCGATTGTGATACCACTGGAAAATTGGTTTCAAAAGATCGATGAGGCGGTGACTAAGTTTGCTGTTGACATATGATGCAGTAGGTTGCTGCAGAGTGTGTTTAAGCTATTGTCTAAACTTGGATAAGGAGTAAAACTGGGTCTATACGAAGTGAGTAAGTGAGTTGTGCTCTACGCCCCTTTTAGCATTACTCCAACCATAGCACGGATGTGGACACAAGAAATGTGCTTGATACATTGTTACCCATGGGGAGACCCGTGAAGATCCGGGTTAGACTTGATCGTCAGCAACCTATTCTTGTCGAAAGTGCGGACGAACGGTTTCCGGTGGTCAGGCTCTTTGACTTGGTTGTTGCATGTCATGGTATTCCAAATGCGCAGATCGATGCTCATGATGTCAATCACTATATTGTGTGGTCCATACTCGATTATTTACAGACCGCCGTCATATAGTTGGAATATTGCTGAGTGTGGCGTTAAACAACAAACAAATAAAACAAAACCCATGGGGAATCGAACCCTGGTCTTCGGCGTGACGAGCGAGCCCCTTTCACAGAGAAGAAATGTTTTGTTATTGACAAGAAATGAAGTAGATGCAGGAATATACTAATTTTTACAGGATTTCTATAATAGAGTGAGTCACCTGGGCGGACTTTAGGGTGGTAAGTAAAGGGTGAATGGGTATAATGATACTTTGTATTGGTGGCCAAGTGGTCTAAGGTGCAGCAATTCGCTGTAACTGGAGCCAATCCAGTGAAAGTAGGTTCGAATCCCAGATTTACCCTGATTATGATACTTGCCTTCTCATCACCATATCCGTGTTCGCGGGTTACACCAAAGTGTTAAACGTCTTGGACCTGCATCCCTTTTAGCTTTTACCTCCTTCCACTCTTCATACTCTTTCCGTTTTTTCACGGTATATCATCTGAATGTGGGCTGAGACGAGGTAGAATGGGTTTTATCGATGCGTTCAAGATTAGTGTATTTGTATGTGCTTGTACTGGTCTGGAGGTACGCAGTTTTATGGTGCTTGCCCACTGAGATACAATGCCACAGTTTACCATCATGGATACCCCACACAGTATGCGTACTCCGAGCCAACCAGTCCTTGTTTTATTCCCTGGTCGAGCGCCAGGCAGGGTAACAACAAGTGCCATATTTTTGCGTCTTTTGGTATGGCACAGCAGGGAATCGACCACGCTCTGTCTCTAGACACGGAGGAGGTCTGAATGTGGAAAGGACATCACAGTATATCGCAGGTCTAAGCTGTCAGGCAGTTTGTTGAATCTCGTAGTTATGAAGCTAACAATCAAAGGGTCATATTCTGAGCGAATTTGTGATTCGAACCAAGGACCAACGGGTCCTTTTGCGACTTTCCAATTAAAGGCTGCACTGACAGAAATAGTTAGTGACTTTTTCTAACGTCATGAATTTCACTGTCCACCCAGACACTAACATGTTTAAATATTTTGCTAACCAATTAGTAAATATTTGTTAATTAGACTAGGAGGTGGCCTATCGTAGATTATTTACTGATCAGTAAGTACATATTACTATCCATCTTGCAAAAAATCTTCTTCTCATAATTCACTAACTGCTAAATTATATTTACTATGTTTGTTGTATGTTTAACTACAGTTCAATGAAGGCTTGTTTCTTGGTCATTTTGCGATCACTGTTTACAGCTGCAGAATACAATTTTCAAAAAACATGTAAACAACAAATGACATAAACAATTCAGGTGAACGATAACATACACATGTTATGATTTTCAGTGGCATTTTAAGTTTATTTACACATTACTACGAATAGGTCATTAACAGGTAAATAAAATCAACAAATATTGTTTTACAATAGCATATTTAAACCTCCCTTCTTCATTGAGTAGATGTCAAGTTTGTCAGTCATGAAAAAAATACATTAAAAAAACTTACAAAGGCAATATATACCAAACACACTGACTTATAATCATCTCCTTGTCTCAAGATAGCAAGCGTGAATCTCACCTAGTCGAAAGTGAAGAATGTCACGTGGTCTTGACGCCGATACTGAAATTGGGGTACCCTCCCCACCAGGTAGAATAGTAAATTCACTGTTTACTAACCTTCTGGCCGCTGTCACTAATTAACTTATGAGAAGTCACCAGGACTCATTCTCAGTGTTGGAACATATTAGGGATGTTTGACAAAGCGTCGGGTATCTCACCTAATGAGGCAAGTAAACAGAGTTAGCCACATGCACAATGGCATCTAACTGTCTTTTAGCCGATCGATAGTGTTAGCAACCGTTCACTTGACAGATGTTGCAGGTTACAAATCCCCGTACTGGGATGTAGGTTCTTGCTGTGTATGTATGAAGATCAATGGGGATTCACTGTGTGTCATTCGTGGAATTGAGCAAAGCTGGAAATGGGAAGGACAAAACACTGGTAAATGGAGAATTGCGAAAATAGGGAAACGGATGAGCGGAAATTGAGGAATGAAAAAACTGGAAAAGGGAAACTGAAGGAAAGAATTCAAGGAGAAAGTAACAGAGGAAATGCAGATTCTGCAAATCGTAGAAATAGTGAACAAGTAACTGTTATAAAGGGAAATTGGGAAATGGAGAAATGGTAAACCAGACAACCGAGAAACTGTAGAGCGGTTCAAATGAAAGGGATCTGGGAATTACAAAGAGGAAAATAGAAAAAATGTGGAATGGAGAAACGGGGACACGCGGAAACGAGAGAAAATTGAAAATATGACCTGATTGAAATTCATCGAGTGAGTATAGGGAAATCGCAATGTCTCTCTTATGGGAAACATATACGTATTCCTGTCATAATATCTGACGGGTAAAATGGGAAAAAACTACTCCATCTTTATAAAGCTTCACTCTGCATGTCAGCGGTCATCAAGTGGAGCGGTCTAAAAGTGTATCTTTCAGTAAGTCTTCAAAATCTCGCTCAAAAACAAGAAATCTCTCTAAAGTAAATTACCTTAATATTACGAAGCGCTGATCCCACATCAATTTCATTTTGTGGCTATTTAGGGACTGTGTAATAGTCTTGGACGTTGTTTTGTAAAAAATGTAATGAAACACCTTCCTCGATTCCTTTTCAAACGTGAATTGAAACTGTCTTCATCTCGGCGTCTGGGGAATTTAATTTCCAGAAAACTAATTTACCTGCGGACCAAATTAACTTTTTCAAACACAAAATTCTCAAGTGAATCACGACAAAACTATTGAATATGAGAGAAAATTAATAATTTCGATTGGACGGAAGAATGGATAAAGCCTGTCTAAGTGGACTTAATCTCATTTAATTACAATAATCTTCATTACAGCAACTTAAGGATTCAACACCTTCCAACGCAAAAAAAAACATGTCCATTGAACGTGCATGAGGCCATGCCTTCTTAAGATTGATTAAACCGTCCATATATATTGAGACCACTTGTACCTAACAAGATCGCTGTTTCCATTTCGTGAAGTCCTTATAAACGCCAAGGAATGCTATATTGTTAAAATAGATGCACTTCTCGAGACGTCGATAAAAATGAATCAATTTTAATTTTCTTTTTATTCATAATCGTTTCTTAACAGCCAAAAACTACAAGTAATGAAAAGAGGAATAAAATGAATCGATTTAGGAACGCTGGCTTCGGGCAAATTCCTTTTCGAATTTCCCAGTTAATATCACAGTCAGTAATCGCTGTTGATTCATAACAAGTCCGGATTTTGGCATTCATAGCAATATTCTATAGCATTCAAATGTGGAATTTTGGCATCACGTTATAAGACGTTGTTGAACTAATCTCACTCAACCTCTGAAGATCCGGGTTAGCATTCGTCCTCAGCAACCCATGCTTGTCGTCATTCGTGACAAACTCGTGTTTTTCCGGGAGTAGACAATTAGCCACTCCTGTCCCTCTCGTGGCCATTCTTTTGCAACTGGGTTCTGTCCAAGCGCATAGCTAAAAGAATTGTCCTTTTTCTCCATATATCAAAAACATTTAATATGCTATTTAAAACACATCGGGACTTACAGTATTATACAGCACGTCTGAACACACTCAACTGTATGTTGGATATATTTTAAATGCAAGACATATGTATTGTAAAAAATTATTACTAAGGAATTCTTTGACTAAAGTAATTAAAGAAATACGCGCATTGTGATTAGTTTGTCGTACTTTGGCACATACCATTCATCGATAGGGGGACGAGTCTTCTTTCAGGTTACGGAAAGGGGCGTGTGGTGACGAATGGCGTGTCGTAAAAGGCGACTAACGGGAACGGGTTGTCAGGCTCGGTGACTTGGTTGATGCATGTCATCGATCCCAAGTGCCTGGATCAATGCTCATGATGTCAATCACTGGATTGTTTGGTCCAGACTCATTATTTACAGACCACCGTCATATGGCTGGAATATTGCTGAGTGCGGCGTTAAACAACAAACACACTTAGAAAATATTATTTACTTTTGTTGCTGACACCACAGATTTATTACTCAAAAGAAATCGGCTTATTCTTAATATTGATATCCCTTTTTTGTCATGCAATGACAGCTGACTATAGTTATATGACAGAATCGGGTGTTCTTTAACTTTTTAAGTGGTATATCTATATGTACTTGTAACTGTAGATGTTGACATGATCTGTTTTAAAAATGACTTCGCTACGTTGAAACAGTGACGTCTTGTTTCACTGTCCGGGGACTTTCTTTTAAAGTAATGAAACTCATGTCTGTAGCTAAATGTTGACCAGTATCTGTAAATTACATTTATAGTATTGATTTACACAACTTTTAGATTTTCAGAATAAGAAAAAATAGATTAGATATGACTTTCATTGGTAGCCCTGGTAGTGAAATACATACAAAATGCTTTTCAATGAATATGTATAATATTTATTCAAACCCCGAGGGGATTCTGGGTTAGAGATGGTCCTCGGCATCCTACTTTCGTCGACTTAAGGGAACGGGTGATAAGGTGTGATTTTTTTGATTTTTAAATATTTTTTTTATTGTTCCCAGAGTTGGAGATTCATACAGTATTCCGTTAAAAACATATTTCGGAAAACATAGAATGGCACAATACACTCATTAAAAAATTAAAGGGTTGGAAACAAATTTGTCCTATTTCAAATAAAGGTAACTTTTTGTTAAAGTTATTTTTGTCATCCTTTTTTATAGCAATATATTTCTCGATTGAGTGTATTTTTTTTTAAATAGTTTTAAAAGTATATCTAATTTCGGTTTGGTTCCTTTAATTCCATTTACATGAATATGTCTTCTCCCAATAAAACTATATATCAGCATAGTCGACTTAAGGGAACGGGTGATAAGGTGTGATTTGGTTGATGTACATGTCCACGTACCCCGATATCAATCACTGGTTTGTATGGTCTAGATTCGATTTTATACAGGCCGCTGTCATGAAGCTGGCATGTAGCCGAGCGCGGCGTTACACAACATGCAACCAGGAGAGCTATTCCAACATTCTCAGTTCCAGGAACGCTGGGCTATCATACAGGCATAGAGTATTCCACCACCGACGGTTATGTTTCATTGTTACGAAGTTGCCTCTGCCCAGAGAGAATTGCTGACAAGCAGTTATTTGATTAGGAGGAAAACATTAATACACAATGGAGAAAACTGTTCTTTTCGTGTGTGTGAAAAAAGGACGGGACACGCAATCATCCAATTACAGTGAAAACATCCATGGAACTATTATACTTACATGTATCGGCAGTGTGGTAAACTGACGTTTTAAGACAGGCGTTCTTAATCTAATTGCGGGGAGCTAATATCTACATGCGTGTGAAAATGTCCAACGTCAAACCTCTCGGGAGTTAACGTTTGTTTTTATCTTCAACGTGACTTTAGCCTTGGGTTGCTTTAAAATGACTATACGTGTTATGTGATGTACTACAAATACTAGACTCACATGTACATGTAATATTGTGTTTTCATACTCGAATATATACTACTCAATTTTGTTAAAGAACAGATTGAATGAAGTCATATAAACAATCGGGTGTTCCATAACCCTTTTTGAGTTTTATATATTCGATATGACCTGAACCTTTTGGGCCCACAGAATCATTTAAAACAGAGAAATTGTTTTGAAAGTTGTCATACGCATTCATAAGAATGGGTTTGTAGACTCTTAATTAGTACTTAGTACTAGTACTAGTAGCCTAGTGGTTAAAGCGTTCGCTCGTCACGCCGAAGACCCTGGTTCGATTCCCGACATCGGTACAATGTGTGAAGCCCATTTCTGGATACTCGTCGTGATATTGCAGGAATAGTGCTAACGCGGCGTAAAACCATATTCACTCACTCACTAGTACTTAATAGCAATGCTAAAATGTCCAAAATGACGGTTTTAGAGGTTCTCCGGAATGACTGTTTCTAAACCACAACCAACCAAATCCACACCAAACAAGCGTACACGTGAGAAAGGAGAAGTAAGCTAGTCATGTGGACATAATAACATATCCATACAATATTTTCCCGTTATGTTAATTGTAATAAAGGCGACAAAACCCTTTCCGTTGATCGTACGATTCGACACCAGGTGTTCGCGAAAAGGTGAGCTGTCCCACCTGTGACACCTGTCACAAACACATTCAAGACATCCTTTTTCATCCTATATATCATCCCTTCATGTCATTGTTTGCTTGTCTGCAACTCCCGAAAGAACCCAATGACCCGAACTCTTCTCATTTCATAGTACATATAACCTGTTGTTATTAATGTTGCGGGCCAATATGATGTCCTAATTACCATTGACAAGGTCAGATTAATCGGAAAAGCAAGTTTACTGCATGCTGGTTGATTATTCCAGGAGGGATTCCAATGGGTTTATATCCTGGAATAAACCAAGCTTATAAATCTGAAAATAGGCGAGAACGCAATAACACGAGTAATCAATACCCATTGTCCAAATTATTGCTGTTGGCGGTCACTGTCAGTACTGACCAGCTATTGAAGGTGACCAGTAACACCCTCTTGCGTCTCTTGCACGTGAGAGGAGATTGTAAGGTCTCATGGCTCACTGAATGATAGTAATCTCTCCTGATCCGCAGACTAATAAGACCAAATCGCTGTGACCCCCATCTCCCCACAACGCAGACGGTGGTTTTATTAAGCTATGAATTATTTTCCGTGTATTGGGTTCTTTTTGGTCAAGATGATTTTGTATATGCAAGCTGGGATATCAGATACGTTAGTGATGGAGAGAATTAGGGCAGGAGTTCACAGTTATCTGGATGGGTGTATTCATAAACTGAAGAAACACATGTATGGGGACCGAATCTATGAATATTGCGAACGTGTCTTCACAGTTAAGATACGTATGGATATGTAGTCACTATGATTCTTTTTTGTTTGTTTACCATTCCTGATAGGATACATATGAATATTCATTATTTGGGTCTTTATTCCTAAGATACGTATTGACTGGTACGGTTCGTGAATTCATTTAGCTAAAACATTGGCATTTGATATTGTTCTTCGTTTTCTTTTAAAAGAAAATACTTTAATCTATACAGAGGTACGACAGAACTAAGGATAACATCATCATTAAAATATCATACGTGCTTTATTGTATTAAATCAACATTTAAGTCTTGGTTCATTAGCTGACATTAGCAAAGGAAATCTAGGATAGCAGTCAGCACGTTTGGTATCATCAAGAAGTTGTTTCGAAGACACGTTTAATGTGACAACATTATTTTCACAGACGTCCATATATCAAGTGTGTTAATTCGCCGCTCTTTCATATTATCGTCTTGTGATAACGCATGGTTATGATCACTGCTTGAAACGTCTTTCCACCATAATCAAATAAATTAAAGAAGTCATAAAAAGGTAATTATCTGCAAAATAAGGTGATGAGCGGTGTATATTTATCACAGTTCTGACATACTACATATATGAAAAAAATATGATTTATAACCGTCAAAGCAAAACATATGTTCTTTCAATAAAGTCCCTGATTACCAGGCGCTGGGGAAAATGGCTTTCGGATGCTGATAACACAAGTAATCACAAGATGGCATTAAGGCGAGAACAAGGAACCACAGCGCTGCTTCAAAGACGAGACAAGACACCCCCACTGTTACAACAGCTGTGCATGTTGAGGAGATATAAACGCGGGTCTTAAATCCTACATTTCGTCGTACATCTGGCTCGCGTTTTGAACGGGGGCAATACATATGCCTATAATATCTTCTTGGTTGTGCCTAAAAGAAGGATTCTCATTTCATATCGCTCAGCAGCATACCTACTAATTACTTTTGCATGTAAATACCCATAACAATGATCCGTGTTCCTAATTGCCAATGCTTTGAAGATCTGTTCTTGTTAACTTCTATCGTAGGCGTTCTGGTAGAATTCTTTGCATCATGAGGTCTTCGCATGTACAAAATGATAGAGTGCACATTTGCAATGCCCAATCCACACCATCGTGCTTAAAGCGCTACATTATTACCTACGATGGATCAGTGTGCACTCGATTTGTATTCTCAGCTCCCTGGGAAGTATACAACTCAAGCTGCCTTACGAGGTAATAAAAGGTTACCAGTCACTATATCGGTGTATACTTCCGGGTACCCATTAACTGCTGGGTGAACAGAGGCACATTTCGAATAAAATTACTTGCCTAAGAAGGCTCATGTGCTACACGTGTTTTAGTGTGGGACAGGACAGAAGCCCATGAAACTCTCATGGGCCAATCCGTGCATAGGACCACGTGCCACCACCATGTATCAAGAACATTACTTTGTATTGCTCATTGCCAGTGCTTACCATCAGTACTGTCGGCAGCGTACTGGTAATTTGCCATTTATCATGTAATTCAAAATAATTGGTGAGATTTACGTGTTTATGTCATACATATTTGCCTTTCAAATCTAAAATCTAACGGCACACGCACTTGTGCATACCCAGTTCATTAATTGTACTACGAATATTAAATGTTAAATGATGTTGTTAATCTCTTCCCGGCATCGAACATGTATATATAGAGGTACTTCGTGGAATCAATCAACGGCGTACATGTACATAGCCAGTACAAACCTGGGTACTGATAATTGCTAAACACTTAACAGAAATATTCTTGTTAATAATACCTCTGCACTTGTTATTGCTCAGTTCTTTTGAAACGCACATACCACGTTCGAATCGCACACAAACTAGCTTTACCAAATGTCTCCTGATCAGAGAAATAAAATGCATCGCCAGATCCCAAGATACCTACAGGGAGTTGGCAAATCGAGTGTAACTCTCTTATCTGCACAGAGAACGAGAGGATCGTGTTCAAGATATTTTCCAAATTCATCAAAGCTGTAGAAGCACCTTAGCTATCCTGAACTACAAACTCATCTGTTCGGCAAACCCATATGTCATTTTGTTAGTTTTATGACATTTAAATGATGGCATCCTGGCGCCAAGGAATATTTACTTTTGAATACAGACACCAGATTACCAACTTTCAATTACATACATAGGCGTCTTTTGGGGGACGGACTTAAAACATACATGTATACATAACTGGGAAGACTTAATATGTATAATCATCTATGATATAGATCTGCTTTGGATCGTGATTGATAATTTGTTTTTTAACTATTACGAAAATAAGCACTTTCCCTTTGTAACAGTGGTACTTCAGATTGATTTTTGTTTGACGTATTATAAGACCCGGTCTTGATTGTTTTAGCCTTGTGAAAGGTTGTTTTGTGCATGTACACAAATAATCAACGGCTGTTAACAGCAAGCTGGCATTTAATGCCAATACCTTGGTATGACTGATTATATGGACCTAAAAATATATATATGTAGTTATTATTCTTATCCCATCGGCGACGGAAAAACAAGCAGAAAATAATTCCGACGCAATGAGTGAGGAGAAAAATATACCCCTTTGACATCCGAAGCTGAGTTATCATGCCAAGGTTTATTATGTTTCTGTTTCAAATCGATTTTCACGAAAGCATTAAATCACTGTCAACCGCCTACGTACGCATGGAGATGTGACAGAAAACCAACATATCGTGTAAAATGTAACCTAATTTATCCGGACTGCCCGGGGACATCGATGTCATCCGGTTTAAAGAGGGTTTTGATTACATTTCGATGTTACATAATTGTTTAGATGCCAAGGCTACTGTCTCGGGTGTCTTGTTTGACAAATGAGGTTCTTAACATAGATATATATATCAATATTCAGTTTCTGAATTTCTTTCTGATGTATTGTGATTTGTACATGTGAATTCTGATGTATGTTCCTTTAAGGGTGACCTCAAATACGACAACGCTGGATAATAGACTAAGTACAGTCACCACGTACCAAAACTCCACTTGTCACCAACTACGGTCTGAAGGTTTAATTGTAATGAATTTCGCTGAAGTGCGTATGCGTGCGTGCGTGCGTGAGTGCGTGCGTGCGTGCGTGCGTGTGTGCGTGCGTGCGTGTGTATGTTGCTTGCCGCCGCACTCAGTATTATTCCGGGTATATGCTAAAGGTCTGCATATAAACGAGTCTGGACCCGATTATCCAGTTATTTATATCATGAGCATCGATCTACGCAAATAGGGTACGATGGCTTGCATCAACGTCGTCAGACAGCCTGACCACCCGGTCCCTTTAATCGCCTCTTACGACAAGCATGGTTTACTGAAGACCAATTCTAACTCCGATCTTCACGGGTCCAGGGTTGTCTCTAATAGATCCGAGGTTTGACAACTGGTTAGATATGAACCATATGAAAGAAGTACGACACGAGAGTGATTGATGGAGCAGGGGGATTATGATCAAACTAACAGAAGCTTAATGCCTTGATCAACTTGAGAATAGGCAACAGAAGCACGTTGATAGGTTGATATGTTTCGGATAGTTAGATCATTACAACATTTTAAACTGAGGCCTTTAAAGAGTTTTGCTCTAAAAGATGAATTAAAGTGGCTCAGAGTGGATAGTTTGGTGAATCCTAATGAAATTATTTCAGTTAAGATTTAATGTGACTATTGTAATTATATGAATGTATATGTAAGGTACGTTTTTGTTTACTGGGACGTTTCATGAAGAACGTTCAGTGAGAAGATTTGTTCACTTTTGCCTTTCAAGTCGTGCTCTTTTCACTCATATAATGTTCACAGCCATTTTGCCTTCCTCGCCAAATGGAATCTGTTTCGGTGGATATCGAAACTTCCGTTGACATTTACATTTCTCTTAAAAAACAGAATCGCGATGTTTCAATAAATAGTAAGACGAGTTCTATGGATGAACAACTTCTTTATTACAATTAGTGCGACGTTTCGGTGTAGATCCTAACACCTTTATCAAGCAATCATAAAGGTGTTAGGATCTACACCGAAACGTCGCACTAATTGTAATAAAGAAGTTGTTCATCAATAGAACTCGTCTTACTTCATCACTCCAACTTCTAAATGCCACTGAAAGAAGTTTCAATAAATAGTTTGTATTTGAACAAATATATTTCTTAATTTCACTATATACAACATTTTGTAGTTACAAGCTTTGCAGGTTTGAGTTTTATCGACCAGTATCATCAGAGGTCGAGTATTCACGTGAGATGTTGGTAGTTCAGAGATATTGTGTATTGTTTCTACACAACATTTCGAGGATATTTCTTGCCCCATTCGCTTTATGAAGGGCAAGAAGTAGTCTGGACACGTGGTGCAGAAGAAGCTGAAATCCATGAATGTGACTCTCTATTGATTCATGTTTATGTCGTTTAGTCCTCTATATATATATGGCATGGTGCGTGAGATGGCATAATGCACCCAAGGATCCAATCACATTACTCGTGATAAGTACATGAGCAAATACTCTTGAGGTGCTTCTCAGTAGCATGCCTTGTTGATTGGCCGTTAAGTGGTTAGTAGCTGAATCTACACTTACCAAAATAGATGTCTATAAATGTAAATGTTGTGAAAAAACTCATGTGGCGATGAGTAAATATAGTTTCCGGAAATAAGCGATTACCGTCCCCGCTTTAAGGAGATTAACCCATCTCACGAGTAAATCCATTGTTGAGACAGGAAAGCCCGGGCAAGGTTCTACCACGTGTGCTTTTTAATTGGTTCCGTGAAGTAAAATCCACGTCGTTAGTTCCAAGCCTCAAAGCCTTCTGGAGTTTTGATAGGGACAAGGACCATATCAACAAACATATCTTATCTGTTCCTATACTACTTTTCGTCAAGGAGCGTTTTAGAACAGCAAGCTTTTTTCAGAAAGTTGCCCTGATGTCAATCGCAACTGTGATAAAGGAAGCATTGAGAGTTGTTTGAGTTGGCTCCACTGTTATCAGTTTGACATTGACCTGGTTTCATTGTGGCATCCTGTATCATAAAGCTTTGATAACATTTTTAATGCCCGTTAGTCGAAGCTGTCTTTGAATCATTCTAAGTTTTAATTTGTTTGGCTCCAGTGTTATCAATGTGATGCTGACCTGGTTCCACTGTGACTGTCTGTAATAACGATCATGCAACTTCGATACGTTCATTGGACAACATTGAGGATGGCCGTTGGTCGAAACTATATCTGAATAATTATCTTTGACTAATTTTTCAAATGTTATAAATGATGTGTGGTGAAGTAAGGTGAAATTGGGTTTAACGTCGCGTCCAAGATAAATGCATATAGCATGCACGTGTGTGTGTGGCTGCTTGTACTAGTTCGGATTAATTCCGATTTTATAGTGCATGCCTACTGAGATACCATGCGGCAGTTTCACATGAATACCCCACTCAGACGCAGTACACTGAATCCCAGCCGACCAGTCCTTGTTTTATTCCCTAAATGCCGAGCACCAGGCAGGGTAACAACAAGTACCATCTTTTGGCGTCTTTTGGTATGGCACAACAGGGGATCTAGCCCCGATCACTTTCCGAGGGAACGCTCTACCGCTAGACCACGGAGGATGTCTGAAAGTGCTTTTAGTCTTTTGGAATGACGCGGCTTGGGATCGAACCCCCGACCCTTCACTCGACCACGGATGCGGTCCTTAGAAATGAATGAATAACATATGTCAACTTTGACAAACGAGGTTCATGTTAAAAGTTTGTGTATCAATAGGTATTGAATATATTGCTTAGTGAATGAAACATACAAATGTTTCTATGCTGCCTCTTTAATTCGTATTGAAAACAATCGCTTACCACATGAATATGGATGTTCAACCGGAAACTATGAATATACTTCGGTTTTTAATCTTACACAACCAGACCGCCTCCGCGTCAAGTGAGTAAGTGAGTATGGTTTTACGCCGCTTTTAGCAATATTCCAGCAATATCACGGCGGGGGACACCAGAAATGGGCTTTAAACATTGTACCTATGTCGGGAATCGAACCCGGGTCTTCGGCGTGACGAGCGAACGCTTTAACCACTAGGCTACCCGACCGCCCCGCCTCTGCGTCAAACCAAAAGACGTTGAAAGATGATACGTGCGCATTAAGAAGATAAAACAAAGGCTAGTCGGCTTTGACTCGGTGTACTGTGTATTCATGTTAAACTTCTGCATTGTATCTCAGTGGGCTACCACTATAAACCGTCACAACTCCGGACATGTAAAGGCATCCACACACACACACACACACACACACACACACACACACACACACACACGTCTTTATACAAGTGCAATAATCTTGCACGGGACGTTAAACCCCATTTCACCTCACCACACACTACATTCTGATGATATGCCCTCAAAACAACTGAAACTGCAAACAATATGATTGCAATAATCTTGAATGCGACGTTAAACCCATTTCACCTCACCATTACACCAAATATAGTTGATCATCCTTCAGTCCCCAGGAGCACTTAGACCACAGTGACGTACACCACGCCTTTCCTCAATTAACATACAGAAATATATTCCAATTCACCAATACATCTTCAACAGTGATTGGGTGAACTACGTTAAACGCCGCTTTGAACACTATTTTAATTACATCACGACGAGTCATCTTAATGTGGACAGCCAAAAGTGATGCAGGCCTCAGACGTTTACCACTTTGATAAATCCCAGCACGAGACTGGTACAGACAAGCCTAGAAAAATAATCAGATGAACGGGACAGATTTAGAATAATTATACATAAACGTTTGACATACAACGTAAACGAAAAATAAACACTATAAGAAAATATACACAATTCAGCGTTTAAACCAGAAGATGTTCTTATCACAGGGGATTGATCAGCCTACAAGCCAGTTCTGATGAAACAACAAACTGTAGGAGAAAACCGGTTTTACCTTCAATGCAATACACTGGAGTGATACACACGCTCGTCTGGCTGGTGGTCTCCGCTCTCCGTGTATGTGCCTGTCAATCAATTTGCCCGGCTGTCCATGTTTGATTGCTATATCATTTTGGTCAATTGCTGTTGGAGACGAAATGGCGATCTGCATTAACGTTAGTGATGGGAATGAGGTTACGGAGAGTTCGCTTTATGTGATTGTCAATTGCATGTAAGATGGTCTAAAAGATTTTGGACGTTTCCCGTGTATGTGGGCTTTGTCTTGCGTGCTTTTAATTGCGATATGACTGCAATAGTTTCGAACTCTGTTGAATTGCCGACCCCAAGACCACTTACTGGAATGACAATTTGTATTGAAGCATCTACGTGTAGTTTTGAAGTAGGTGCACTTACATGATAAACTTTATACAAATGTGGGTAGTGCGTTTTTCATCATCGTGGTTATTTATAACATTTTGTGGACGTAAACACGTTCTCTGAATAGAGTAAGATCTTAAAAGCTGTAGTGAGTGAGTGAAAGTGAGTGTTGTACGACGCATTTTGCAATGTTCCAGCACTTACATGGCAAGACGCCAGAAATGAGCTTCACATATTGTACCTATGTGGGGAATAGAACCTGGTCCTTCGACATGACGAGCAAACTCTTTAACCACTAGGCTACCCCGCCCTGATGAAATGATGTAAATGAGACGTAAGAACATGAAACAAGCCTTCAGTTACCTTGCATAATCAGAATTGTTTGATGTACTGAAACCATGTCAATGTACATGATTCTACCAGCAAACAAGTCGAGTGATTCTATGATGACTCGAGCTCTTAGATGGTGTGTATGACTAAAATAATAAGTGCATATAAATACACCGAGTAACAAAATGACTCATATTAGGAAAAGCCTTTAATAATCTTGATTAAGCATAGAAAGACTATTTGGTTTATAAACGTATATCTGGCACTCATTGAAAGAAGCCAAATATTGCCTCAGGTCATCGGAAACCTTTGATTTCAAGCTATTCTGTATAAAGGAGAACGTGACACAAAAGAATAATCAATTTTGATGAAAATAGGATTAATGGGATGTAAAAATGAACTTCCTCTTTGGATGCGTTGTCCTATTTGTCACCCGCCAAGCAGAAATCAGTTACATCTTAGCCACGTTTTACCTTGATAATTAAAGGATTCTTGATGGACAATTGAATGATTCTGCAACAACAGTCAGATGTATTCTAATTCACGATGCTTCCTCCCACGACAAGAATTAAGTGTCTGCTGTCAGCTTCAAGATGGCAGGATTGTGTCATGAGGTCGTGAATGGTTAAATAATTAAAATGATCAGCCATTAGAAGTTGTCTTTAAACGAATCAACTTGGAACCATGAAGAAATAATCTATCAATGAAAGCTCGAAGCTCAGGATGAATCCAAACGTCGTCCCATAGCGTGAGCATTTTCTATCATTCGAACCACCACGCCAGTGCATTGCTTGCACAATTTCCGTGATGGCGTCTCGTTTCCTTCTTACACGAAATGCAGCGTATGGTCCTGGGGCTTGCAGGAAAGATCGAGGAAACCGAATACTCGCAAAGCTTTCAACCAAAAGCTATCTTTGGCCGACATTCTGTCACTTGGAAAGGATTAAATCTCCCAAACCGGTGACAGTTCTTTAAAGGATTTAATACATCCCTTTTGCATTGATTTGCTTTGATATACAACCTGCCGGCCGTCCAGTGTGGCGTATGATCCTTCCCTAAGCTTCCAAAGTCAGCAACGCGTACCGATACGCTTTCACTGTCATCTTTTGTATGAAGGAAATATAGCAAGGTTGTTATTTGGAGGTTTTTTATATGGATGGAAGTGTCACAGACATCTGAATAAGACTAATTTGAAGATGAACAAGTCAGACTTGAGATGTTCGCATGCCAAGCCAGGGAAAGATGAATCCTTGATATGGACATTAACGATGAATGTAAAACGTGAACAATAACTGTACGATCATACAATAGAACTGAAGGTTGTAGGGTTTAAAGATATTCCTGCATTGTTTATGGTCATGCGTAGGTAATGTCGATGTAGGTTCAGTTGTATGAAGACTCATTGTATCAACGGGTAACAAGAAGAGGTAGATACAAATAAATACCAAAAATGTGGCATGATAAGGGCCAACCGTATCTGCATCAACTATGAAATGTGTTATCAAGGTTAGTACATGTGTTCTTGTGAATGATAATAGTTCGATTATCAGAAAACACAGTAAATATATAGGTAAGCTTTTTGAGTAAAAACGGCTAATTGTAAAAGTAAAAACTGTTTTTCGAATATTTGAATATGATTAACTAATTTTCCGAAGGCATGGAGATAAAGATATATGGTAAACAATTCATCCTGGTTCGAACATGCCAATAAGCTAATAATAAGCTAAATATTTCCTTCGACTTTGCTTATATGCGTATTGGCTTTTTATCGCCATATGTGTCTCTTGAAAAGAGTGAAATAATCTTCTTTATCATAACAACGGATACACTATTAAGGAAACCAAATTCACATTTTGACAACAAACATTTCTACATCAAGCGACAAGAATGAAAGGTAAATGAAACAAGCGTTAATACTTTCATATTTTGTGGCAAATTATGGTTCGAATCTGGGAACCTTTGGAGATATTTGTTTCAACGTTGTGTTAAGTCGTTATTGAAACTGTTTGTTTGTTTGTTTGTTTGTTGTTTAAAGCCACATAGAATTATTCCAGCTAAATGACGGTGGTCTGTAAATAATCCAGTAATTGACAACATGTGCATCGATCAAACATTTGGGATATGATGATATGCATCAACCACGTCACCGATCCTGACCACCCGATCCCGTTAGTCGCCACTTTCGACAAGCATGGGTTGCTGACGACCAATTCTAACCCGGAATCTTCACGGGACTATTGAAACTGAATCTGAATTGCTTGTATCACTGGCTATATCTTCATTCGACATAGATATTGTTCAAAGCGGCGTTAGACCAAACTCAATCCCTCCGCTATGTCAAAGCGTTTCTTCAATTGCCCTGACCCTAAACCTGAACCCTAGCTGGCAGCCCCAGGTCACTCACAACTACACAGAGACTCAATACATGGATTGTAACGGTACTGTATTTGAACACATGATACGTCGGATAGCTAGACTGTTGCGTGTATGTCGTGGTTTCGCTGGCCGGTAACTGTAGGTCAACGTGCTCTGTGTCAATAGACATGCCCTAGATGTAAGAGGAAACGTCAGAGGTGGAACACCATATCTTTGTGTAAGCAAACATCCGAGATTGCCCAGCCCTTTCCAAGATGAAAATGTATTATCTGAGAATATTAAACCAAGTTTGGGCTTTAATTATGCCACATGCTGGCCGATGGAAAGCATCGATGTGAATTATCTCGTTTCTATCGCTGCAGGGCTGTCGTCAAGTCCAACCAATCATGTATTATTTTTCCCTTTCCTTGCTTCAATAAATGCAATCACATGCCTTGGAATGTCTTATAATGTTGATACAGAAAAATACATTGGTTAAAAAACGAAGGGTTTGGATACTGATATGCGATTTGCTAAGATACTATATCAGTCAAATTGTTGCCAGGTCTGTAATATATATTCCTCTCCAGGGTCTTCGGGTCTAGTCCTTGCGAGATCGGCACCATCGTCAGAGACTAATCAGGTGTAACAATCACTCCGTTTTCGGAACCGATCTCCAGAAGTTATCGATTTTTGTGACAACCCATCTTCAACCAGATGCTTCCTTGAATGGCTGCGGCCCAAGGGATGTAAACAGGTTAAACGATGATTTATTGTTTGGTTGGACCGAGGAGAAAGGAAAAAGCCTACAAGGATAATTTGTCAGAGTCTAGGAGACACCTCATTGTCTGCTGGTAACGATAATAATTTACCATAGGTGGGACTCTTGTGCCAAAATGGACCGTACTTCTCCAAGATGAAATTTGTTTGGGGCATGATAGATTAGCCACAAGAACGCCCGTGGTCATTCATCAAATCCTTGCTTTTCGCCCTAAATGAAGGGAACTTTGACATCGAAGGGCCAAATCCTTGACCTGCCAGGGTTTTCCGGTAATCAACGCGACAAATCTGTAAGGATAATAATGCTGAATGGGTGTGAATCCAGTGACTCAGAATAAATATATACATGTCGATGTAGAAACCAGCTCAAGCGCTCGAAGAAAATGTGAGGTGGATGCGGTTTGACCGTATTGAGCATCCAGGACTCCTCACATCAAAATCAATACAGAGTTGACGAAAATGAAAGATCTAGTTCCTGTTCCCATGTTCACCCAGTGTACATGTATCAAATTGGAAGTCAGAACTGAAAAAAGATACGAATCTATTGGTATTGATAGTTACTGATTTCATTTCGGGGTACTTCATTCGATAGAGCCACAAAACAAAGCATCTATGTACACATCACTGTTCGAACACATGTCCACTTCGGCCGCGACGGTTTCAATTTGCATGGCTGTAGTGGGTAATCATTGTTTTTGGCGCAAATAACAAATTTAAGATGTGATCAAAGTAATTCCCCACAAGTAAGTGAGTGAGTATGGTTTTACGCCTCTTTTAGCAATACTCTAGCAATATCACAGTGGGACACCAGAAATGGGCTTCACACATTGTACCCATGTCGGGAATCGAACCCGGGTCTTCGGCGTGACGATTGAACTCTTTTACCACAAGGCTACCCGACACCCCCCCCCCCCCCCCCCCCCCCCACCCCTTTACACACACACACACACACACACACACAAATGAAATACTTATGGGTCGCACACTGACACAGGTTCGGTGCAAGGTGGCGTGTGACGTCCTCACTAATTTTCAGTGATCCATTTGATATAATGTTCACCGCTATTTTGACTTAAACCCAATGGAATATCCTTTGGCAGACGAGGGTTTCTCGGGCATTGACGTTTTTATAGATTCCAAGAACAGCTGTTCTTATCCGGGAACTGATCCTTTGATATGTATGAATTCCACCATTGTTGACTGTAAGCAATAAATGATGTTTGATAACGTGCAAACTAGAAAAAACAGGGTCACTACATTGTTATACTTTACTAACGACTTTTGATGCGTAATACCATTTCACCACCGCACGCGTACAGGATGTAAATAAAATTACTATCTCCTCTGTAAGATCTTGAGAACAACGAAGTGAAGTAGTGTTGATCTTTGATTGCATGATTTCGAACCCAGCGGTCTCGACTCCCGAAAACACCAGCCCATGTGTCCTCGACATGACCCTTGGTTTAATTGAACACCAGCCTCACATTTTCGCACGTTGTTTAAAGAATCAGACATATGCATTAGGATGCAATGGTTCCTTGTCTAAGACTCTTTGTACGAGACACAGAGCTAACGGAATGCCCTTACTTTTTTGTAATTCGATATAGGATTAAACGTATCTATTATGGCTTTTTGTTTAATCCTATCTTCACGCGCTTGAATATCTGATATCATCATAATTTAAGTTTGAAGTTTTCGTCAAATCTCATATATTTTCAGAACATAAATATATAAATCCTCCTCTTTTTGCTAACGGCAGTGTTGTCTTTGTTTGAATCATATTTTACCATCGATGTTACCAAAAATATAGGCGCCAGAGTATTTTTACGTTTCTTATGGAAATGATGATACTCAGGTGGCTAAATTCAAACAAATTGTGATGATTCAACCAGTTTATATAGCAAACTCAATATGCAACAAGATATGCAACATAATATAACACTCCCACGTGATGATACACTTTACTTAACTTTTGATGAATTGCGCCTCATAACATTTTAAAGCCAGGATCGAAATAGAATACATATGACGAAGTATATGTTGTCTCTCGACATAGTTCTGAATAGCGAACATTAACATTATACAAACATAGCTTTTGTCCTTGGTACACTTCATGTAAACCGTATCAGCCAGAACGACAGCAAACGGTCTCACAACTACAAACCATCCCCCTAATTTAATATGTCCTTTGTATAATGGTGACATAGATCTTTCTTAAAACTACCAATGATCCACCTTTTAAATATGTCTTGCATCGGTTTATATCACGGTGAGTTAAAATAGTGTAGATCTAGATTTGTTGTTCTGTTAAACGTAACTTTATGGCTTTATGTCGAAGGTTCATGTACAAATGATATCTTGATAGTTCCGTCTCAGACGTAATCAATTAATCACAAACACCACAACGCCAACACAAATCAAATACAAATATTTTCATCTTTGATGATGAAATCGAGAGCATTTACTTAACTTTACATCACTGGACAGATTGTCATCTTCATCATGACAATCCTGTCTGTAGACGTTCTGATTCTAAAGACTCTACCACACAACGGGATTATATTTCTTGTGATGTATATTGCTATTGAATTATCGATATATAATGCTGACTCGTAATGGTACTAATGGAATGCGTTGTCCTTGTGATACATCATTCTCTGGTATCGAGACTGCGTATGTCTGAATATGTCTACGATGGTCAAAGGTACATCGACTACAGACAAACTCTGAGAAATCATTTCCCTTCACGAAAGATTGCAAAAGAAACAGTTTCTGTTTCCTGGTTCCTCTTATGGTCGTAGTTTTGTTGAAACACGCTATCTCCCTCATGGTTTTAAGGAGTAGACGGAAAGAAATGTTGTTGAGTGTCTTCATATTTCCTATAGCAAAGATGTCAACAACGAATGACAAAGATACTTAATCTGATATGAACTCATTGGGGACCGGTCTCTCCTGTGTATGATAGAAGAAAGGTTGTAAACATCAATGCCTTGTCACTACAAAGGACATAGGTACTCGAGTTGCGTCCCTCAGCTGCCAGGATCCACTGGTCACCGAATCGAATCTAAAATTCGTCCCGATTGTGACAACATATTCGTCCTTGTTGGTTTTACGGAAACACCTAGGCTTTTAATTCTTATATTTATAAGTTTGTAATCACATTATCATTTCCACTTCGCGTGTTATATATATACGGTAATGTGTTTTTAAAACACACTTGAGTTGGGGAGAATTTATGGTTGAGTGCTTGTTGGTTTTACTGACCTATCTACGACCTGCGACACATTGGAATGAGCGAGTGAGTGCGGTTTCACGTCGCTTTTAGTAGTATTCTAGTAATATCACTGCCGGGGCCACAGGAAAAGGGCTTCACACATTGTACCCATGTGGGTAATCGAACCCGGGCCTTCAGCCTGACAAGCGAACACTTTATCAACTGTGCTACACCACCGCCGCGACACATTGGACGTACCTCCTACATTACGTTGACGCTTTCTGATATACGTTTTGTTCATGTGACTCATACAAATTGTTCAAACAGACTCCCTCGTTAAGCGTATGCAGAGATTGGTTTACAGTAACATGCCAAAAATAGCTATATTAGTATTTCTGGACCCTGGCATTAAAATCGATAAAGCAACACCGTCAATCAATATGAATTATATATGCGAGGTAACACGTTAACAACAGTATTTAATATCAATATAAATGTTCTTGCTCCATTTGGAATGTCCATCTAAGCTTATAGATATATTACTCCTTAGCTAGAATTCGTTTATCCGGCGAAATAGTCAATTTTCATGGAAACGTATTGTCGGGTTTTACAGGGTTTCGTCGTATTTGTCTTGCAGTTTAGCCGCAGGCCATGAAAAATTACGATCTTGTAATAATATTTTGGTAAATGATTAACTAATTCATAGTTTGCAACATCAATCACATCAAAATTATCCATTAGGTCTATGCATATAAGCAAATAAATACAATCTTCATTATCTGTACCAGATACTGTTAACATTTTTATCACATGGCAAACATTTCCTTATCAATTACGGGTAGTTAACATGATGTCGGCTTAGGGTGATATATGCTGATGCTACCGTATTATCGTACATAAGTGCATTTTTCCTGAGATCCACGCAGAGGGAAATACATTAGAGTGTATTAGCGTCAAAGTACTTCATTATACTTTCAAAGCCATTGATGTCATCCATACGACATTTGGACACATGTGTCGCCAAATTGCCATGCCATGGTAACCTAGTTGTCTTGATTGATGGATCGTGAACCTATAATTGGCGTCCTTGTCCGGAATATGTCCGAATCGTAAAACCATTACCACCTTTCCTTGTACTGGTAACAAGTATAATATGGAACCGGTCTTGGGTGTGTTATAAACAAGATTAACTCATTTTCATCTGGAATAACGGATCCATATATCGATGGGATTTAGTGGTATTACATAGAAATTGCTTTGAAGCATATGGAATTTGGTGATAAGACTCACCCTATCACTTGAAATTGTCCTAATATGGTTTGAATGCCAACGGCGTTCCTTTGATCTTTCTGTTCATGAATATGTATAATTATTGGGGAACACGACCAAGTATGTACCAAGGAATGCTCGTCTCTGTAGAATAAGCAGGTCATCTTCTTCGTCAGCACTACACAGGAAGGAGACATGGGAGTATCGCTGTTGCACTATCGATGGCGGTGTTAGTCATTGATATGTATGTATGTATGCAATGTTGCATAAAAAGTTATTTTGTCCCATAAAACGTCTGGGATCAGAAGTGAGTATCATATAACGAAGGAGAGGTATAAAATGTTCAGAAACATGAACGTCATATCCAACTGGCTGCTGATGGTGGTACATGTTTTCCAATGTCATATCACATTGTAACACCATTACAATAGGGAGAAACAAACGGGTCTTGGATATAAACGCATGAATTATGTTATGTTTGTTTCAAGAATAACCACGAAATGATACATAATATGAGTTGAGTAAATTGTACTTAATATGCCAGACATAAATGTAAATGTCTGTTTCCTGCCCATAGTGACAGAGGCTATAGTCTGGCTGTCATAATCATGTGTCGTTAAAGTGCAATGATGGCCTAAAATATTTCCACATGAATGTCAAGCCAACAATGGATAGTTTTTACATGGCTACACATAGAAAAGACTTAAATAGAAAAAAATCCATTGCATTATAAAACAGTACATGTTTCCTTTCATTAATCGATTAATATATGATTCGAAAACGATATTTGGTCGGTATTTAATATTATTGGTCTTATACTGTTAATGTCTTAATCGCATTACCATATCCACCTTGTTCGGTATACGGCAACATGGATATGCAATATTGTTTTCCCAACTTTTTAGTGAGGAGAATATACTTTTTTTCTAATTGTTACGCGTGGTCTTAATTGTAATGATGATAAAGTATGCGTGGATGATGTTTAGTTATTAACCATGTAATAACTTTATCAAATTAGTAATGAATAATTCATGATGCAATTATCAAACTACATGTACCTGCAATTCGATACACAAACGTATTCCAATACACTGACCCATAAAACGTGAAGAATTAATATAATAATACCAAAACTACCACAACTGTTACTACTACTACTACTACTACTACCACCACTACTACTGCTTTTACTACTACCGATGATGATGATGATGATGATGATAATAATAATAATAATAATAATAATAATAATAATAATAATAATAATAATAATAATGGATATCTATAAAACGCCACATCCACCCACGAGTGCATATCCATGGCGCTACCTGACAATAAGATAAAATAGTAAGAAGAAATAATTATTAGTCGTGGGGTGTGAAGAGATGGGCTTTGAACCTGCTTTGAAACGGGCTGGAGGTGGAGACTGCTTGATGACAGCATTGAGAGACTTCCATTGTACAGGGGGCGGTCGGGTAGCCTAGTGGTTAAAGCGTTGGCTCGTCACGCCGAAGACCCGGGTTCGGTTCCCGACATGGGTACAATGTGTGAAGCCCATTTCTGGTGTCCGCCGCCGTGATATTGCTGGAATATTGCTAAAAGCGGCGTAAAACCATACTCACTCACTCACTCCATAGTACAGATACACAGACAAGTGTTCTGTGGCCATACGACTAGACTTGGAGCATAGGCACAGTGAGCACATGTTTATTCTCTGATCGAACACTTCTGGTAAGAGTATACGAGTTGGTGAGCTCAATGAGACAGCAAGGATCAATTCCGTTGTCGTAGTCATATGATATGTCACACAAATAATTCTATAGTCTCCCCTGGCCCTTACCAAAAGCCATATGAATATGATAACAAAGAAACCTAGTTAACTGGAACTCAATTAACTCCATTTATCGGCGAGGTCCCGGTAGAATCACTGGTCTAAAACCAGAACTCCTCGTATCTCGCACCACAGATAACGGATTATAATTTCAATGATCTCCAAGTCTTCCCACGGCTTTACTATTGATTTTTTTTTATTGTTGTCCAGTAACTCCTGAACAGCTTGCACAGAACTAAATGTCATGCCATAGCAATGTTATGATATTTCAACGCATCAACCCTCTAAACATCACTACCAGTATCTAGAATTAGCCCGTGGCGGAGCTTTGGCTGTGTTTTGGTATGCTTAGTTAATCATTCCCAGGGGACGAGATAAATCTCTCAGCAGTTGCTGAAGACATTAACTAAATGTACTCCGTGATATTGCAAACTTACCTCTCTCGTTCTTGCATCATTTTATGACTTGACATTTTAACTAAGTTGTACTATTTATGTTAAGATGGCTTTGTTCTACAATGAATACATTGTGGAAATTGGAGAGCTTGACATTTAGATCACCTCAACACTGTTGAAGGCTTGCCGTCGTCTTGTCAGGTGTGTTCCATGTTATTGGTCAACTGCTTCGTCGATCGAAGTGGATAACAATCCCGATGAATATTATCCTAAACGTTGACATTTAGGCTTTTGAAATTTGAAATTTGAAGACGGATTGTTGTGTTATCCTAAAACAAACACTCTCCTAATTGCAAGAAATTGTGGAAGTTGGAAGGTCCATCATACGAAATGAACGTTGTCAAAATAGATATTAATGAGACCAAGTTACAAAATATCTCAGCAAGGAAAGTTTATATATGAATTTCAAATGTCCAATCCGTGCTTAGAAGTGATTTAACGTTTGTCAATTTCATTGAACATGTTTTTATTACTCTGTTATCAGATATATAAAGTGCCAAGTTACTTCAATCGTTGAACCAAGATAAGAATGTTGGAACATGCGTGGGCTCGTCATTAGCATTGATGTAAACGTTAATGTCATAGAAATATTTCCACCCTGAAACGAAGCGACAAAACGAGTTCCATGTCAGCACGTAAGCATCTCTGTTAGACGAAAGAGATTGAGGACAAGTCTTTGTCCACCAGGTACATTGTAGAAAAGATTTAAGGTGAATTTCTAGGTCCAAACTTTCAATGTCATCATCGGTTGAGGAAATATTGAATATCAGTCTTTAAGACAGGATGTCATTTCTGTACAAAGGTATGTATTTAACATCTGAAATGAAAACTAAGGTTCAAGGAACTTGTTGGTGAAGCTTTATAGTCTAAAATATCAGATTATTTTTTTTATTATTATTATTATTTATAGAACCTTTCTAGCTTGCTGACAAACGTAAGTACAATGTATCATGCATGAAAGATTTAAACGTTCACCAAGGTGAACTGTAAGCCTTCAACTAATGAATCAGATCCGCTGTATTATTAACTTCTCTTACAGATAGTGTGGCCTCAGTGAAGTGTCGCCGAAAACACCATCGAATGATTACTGTTTTGTGACAAACGGAATATCTATGCAATCAATGTGTCTGCGTTTATAACATTGTAATTGCCTTTGACACAACGACCAGTTCTGTATTGGAACACGCAGTACCGACACAGACATTACATTGTTATCAAAATGTACACATTTTAGTAGGAAAGCGTAATTGAATACACTTATATGTCTGGCTGAAATGAGGCTCGTCCGGTACTTTGGAACTTAATAATGGCTCACACTGACATAATACCTCGGGAAGACAGTCAATGTGTGCAGCGAGCCTCTCCGACAACGTGGACAGGAAGCACACCCACAGCTGCTGAGGTAAACAAATTAGAACGACTGGGACTGTAACCTGTATCATGAACCACTTGTTACTTACTAATTACAACACACAGTACTTTATGTCGTCACACCTAAGTGAATAATACCTCAGGGAAACGTAATTACTTTCAGAAGAGAACATACAAACTTGACACTTGACAAGGAATTACAGCGTCTTGCGTAATACAATTAGGCTGTTTGACGAATGTTGTAACACGGTAGGTGTGGGATGGTGGCACTAGCTTGTTATATACATTGTCATTTGCAGGGTCTTAGTTATCTGAGATTCTTTCTTCAAATGGTGCAACATTTAATCAGTTTTTACCAGAATAAGCAAGAGACACGTGAGCAGTGTTCAATGTGCCATGCAATGACTCATTAGTTTTGTAGGTATTCACTACAAAGACAGGCCTATGTCATGTTACTTGGTGTCGCTCCCACGAGTCTCTGAGATCTGATAGCAATTAAACAGCATGTCAAAACAATAGTAAATTCAGAAAAATATGAACCTATCACATTAGGTACAGCACACAGATAGCCGTATGTTGTCGTTTGAATTATTAAATAACAGTTAAAGTAACGTCTTTAATGCTAAACCTTTGTAGGATGCTTTTATTTGCAAGTGTACACAGAAAGGTAACACATGAGACACGTGAAATATCCTCTAGGTACTTTCTGAGGTGAATGTGTATACCATAAGCATATATTATCTCGGGAGACAATAGAAGGTAGAATCTAGATCTTGTCTTAACACATATTGTGATTTTTCGAACATGCTCAAATGGTGATCAGAAAAGGAAACCGGAATTAACAGGAATTTGTGGGACGAGTACAGAATAATACGTTTGAACCACAATTGTGTATGCATCATTACTGTGTTAATCAGTAATTAAATCAGAATTATGTTATTACAAGCTACTGCCTGCAATTGACCTTTGACTAGAAGCAAGTATTCGTCGTAATCTATTTTAACTGAATATTTGTTAGCTTTTTCAATCGCACATTCAACGTTTACCCAATTTTCAGCAAACATAATGAATTCTAACTTTTCCTCATCATCACATGTTCTATCTATTTTAAATCCTGCTTCAGTGTCCAAGACGTACTCATTTGTGTTCAGTTGGTATGCATGCTTAGTCCATGCCAACAAGTTGTCAAAGGAGTTGTCGTTGTCCTGGGCAATAAAGATACGCGATCATGTGTCGTTTAGTGATTGCTTTGTTAAGCAATGAACAAACTCACAAACCAAACATGTATGATGACAAACAATCTGCAATGTCACAGAGATTGATCATGATGTCTCCCAATCGCAATTAAGTCGGCTCTTATAATATGCATAAGTGATTTCTGGTGATTTCATATCTTCTGAGTAACCAATCAGAATCGTAAGTATACGAAGGTAGAGGTACTTCATAAATGTTAGACTAAGTGTATTTTCCAACAATATGTTATTGTCAGATTAATTGCAGATCGTATCTGTTCCTTGAAGATGACAACCACATTGAAAAGAGGTGTCACCGTACAGAAGGATTAAACGCACAGTTCTAATGGAAACAGTTCTCGGGTGGACGGGAAAATAGGGACGTAAATAATTTCTGCGAGAGATTTATTTTTGATTTTTCAGTTGTTTTGGTTGGCTTTATTCCGTTTTGATAACACGGCCATCGTAAATCAGACATTGAGGCGGCATGTCGTATGCCCTTGGATGACTTCCTTCAAAGAAAAGAAGTACGACCGCACATAAATCTTTCTTTGGCCATATTGAGCGTCTCAAAATATATCGTCGGGAAGAAGATTTAAGCCTATTTTTCGTTGTTATTCACTGAGATAAAATACACTTTGCTTCAAGTCACAACTTTGTAAGACAAGAAAGCAGACAGATGAAATGTTTCACAAGACCACATTGCAAGCCATCAATTGTGCTTTTGTTGCGTAAACACATCATTTGTTGTACAAATCTTGACATGATGTAATGTAGGAAGCTAAAACGGTATTTTATAAGACAACTTAGTCCATTTAAAGAGTTTTGGATGATGACAATGGTTTGTGCTTGATGCCTGCTTTTGCGACATGCAGTCCATTATGACCAAGCTTACATTATATAACTAGGGAGGTGCACACCAGACCTTACTGACATGATATATAGAAGATTAACTAAGAGCCAAGGCAAATCCATTCAATCTAATATTGGGTGAATGATCGTCTGTGTGACTTTTAACTGTGAAAACAACGCAGTCAGGTTGGTTGATTTAGAAGAGGAAATTATCTCCAAGATTATCTACATTACCAATGTGTTTTTTTGTCAAAATTAAAACAACACTAGCATTATAACCAGAGAAATTAACGTTTGTTCTTAAAAGCTTTGGTATGGCATTTATAACCGGGTTGAGACAATAACATGGGAATTTTACACCGCGGAAAACTAGTGGCGTTATAACCCAGGTTGCATTAGGACCAGGGCGAACTTCATTGAGTTACATTTATGAGGACTGGTTACCCATTTGCATTCATCTCATTGCGCTGCTGATGTCATTTACGCTGCTTTTGTCGTGAATAGTGAAAAATAAACAGAATTTAAATCAGGAATTAAAAGCTCTGAGGAGAAGACCGAGGCATAATGACGCCTGTTGAAACGCAAGTCATTATTTTTCATCACCTTGTTTATTTTTCACGAAGCATAGAAATCAATGTTTACATCGCTTAAATGCATTTTATATGACAGCATTGCCGTTTCTGACAATGTACTATTTTTTGACAAAGACCTACTCACATCATACACTTGGTTAGTTGTTGAAGTCGAACAACAATATACATGCAGTACCAAACGTTATGTATAGTATGTGGGATAATGAATTATCTACTATTTTACTTCCTTGCTTCAGGCCGATGGAGTAGCCCAGTGTTTAAAACATTCATCTAGTTACAGGTTCGATGTGAAACCCATCTCTGGTACTGCCCGCAGTGATATACCTGGTTCTCAGCATCAATATGTTGAACGTATCTGCTTGCACGTGCAAAAGGACACTATTTACCAAAGGATACAAAGTATTATGTATCAGGGCTTCCATCAAATATCCATTCAACTTAAAATATTATCAGGTTACTTATTAAAACAGAACACATAAACTTTTCCATCTCACTGTCAAACGAAAAAGGCACCCATCTCAGTTCATAGGCATGCAACAAAGATCGCATGAACAAATACATTTGCAAAAATATTGATCATACCTTTCCATGGCACAACAGGGTCTTCAAGGTAATGTTTGTCAATGTTCGGAACATTAGATTGAAAAACACATTAAACGCAATTATGATAATTATTAACGGAAAAATATTATTTGTGATCTTTAGGACGAACCAATTTCATAAAGCTGAAACACCATGGGTATTCATTGCCAAACGGTTATCAAGCTCATTAGTGTTACTCAACTTAAACCTTTAGATTCTATTCTTTTCTCTAAAGTTCAAATGATGATTATTCCTATCGAAAACAAAAGATCTGAAAGAATTTGTTTTTAACAGCAAATCATATTTTGATCTATCTGTCAAAAGGATTTTAAGTGCATTACCATTACGAAAATAGTCATTGTTATTTTACTTTCGTCAAAAATCATTTGCAAATGAAGTTTGTGCGTTAGGAATACTGAAGTAGGTACGTTCGTGTTCACGCGTGATAAAAATTATCTGACAATAAATGGCTGAACTAATGACGAGAAGACTAACGTTTTACCTCACCCAATCTTCCAATTAGTTAAACATTGATACATGTACATCATCATGCTATTCCACACCATATTTGTTTTGCCATTTAAATAATGTCTGTCACTATTAAAAGATGTATAATTCTCTAATATTATTACAGCAACGCCTGCTTGTATTTGCAAATATTTATACAGTGATTTATAACACAATTGTAACCTTACCACATTAACTACAAATCTCGAAGTGGATTGGATGTTAAACATGTTACGTCTTCAAGTTAGGCTGAGCTAGTCTCGGATGTGACCCACTCTTCCCGATACAGTAACCATAACACACTACGATTCTAATAATATGTTCCATATTTCCTCTTTACGTCTGTGTGAATTATGGTTCAGTCATGACATATATGCCATAAATCCCATGCCTCAGCCAGTATTTGAATTGTTCGGTCCAGTGTGACAAATTTGATACTGTGGAGTCATATAATCTCCTCTTAAGTAACTTCTTTCTTCTGTCTTAGTTCCATCATTTGACTCCAGTGTTTCCTCCAAATTATCCAAGCCCTCTTGGGCTCTCAAATTAGGTTTCCATGTTTGCTAGACTGCCGCTGTGCATTGCAGGATATGATCAATGACTTTTAGTGGCTAGGGCGTCGGTGTCTGTGTAAGCGAATAAAACATACAATCATATACTCCACCGCAAAAGAAAGTCCGTTTTTTGTGTGAAATGCACTAAATAGTAATTTGTGTTAAGTAATGTATACACACGTAAAGAGACTCATTGAAGAAGCACCAGTACGATTCACTATTTTCATCCTTCTTTTTTAGCACGTCGCAGGAACGCAGTCGTTTCGTCTCGTTTGACGTTTTTTGCACGTGCAGCGCAAATCACACGCAAACATGCGCGTATTTTCCCCCTTGTCCATTCTTTATAAGCCGCAATAGAAAATAAACCACCAAGCATTTCCCACTCGACTTTGAAAAAATTACCGCGGTTCATTTAACTGAACTCCAGAGAGGCATTGCCATTGGGATGCTACGGGCCGGATCAACGTCAACTGCAGTGGCGAGGCACTTTGGTTGTCGTGTGTCTGGCATCACCAGATTGGTCGCAATGCATCAGCAGACCGGCAGTTCATCGTCGTTTAAGAGCGGGGGTAATCTACACGTGTTCCGCCAGCGTGTGCATGCTGTCGTGTACAGGGATGATGTGCTTCGTAATCACGTCATACCTCTCTTCCTGGGTCAACCTCAACTCCACGTCCTTCAGCAGGACAACGCTCGTCCCTATACAGCCCTTGTCTCTATGGACTGCCTCAGGTTGAATAACATTCGTGTGATGGCCTGGCCGCCTTTGTCACCGGACATGGCGCCAATTGGGCATGTCTGGGACGAGATTTGGGAGACGTCTTCAGGCTGCAAGGCAGCTAATATACACAACAGGAACTGGACGTCCTTTTGGTGCAGGAATAAAACGGGATACCTCAAGCCTTCTTCCAAAGACCTACCGATTCAATGAGATGGCGATGTGCAGCCTGTTTCGCAGCTAATGGAGGCCTCACACGGAGGCCTCACACGGAGGACACGACTGACACTTGTCATTTTTCCTTTTGGGAGGTACCCAGTGTTTAGGGGATTTGTTCAATAAGCACGGATGGTTGTCATCAAACAATCAACGCCCTTTGGTTACCAAATGTTTTCTGTTATCATTTCTATATATTATATACCTATCTTTTATGGCCCTAACCTTGGCCGTATCCGCATTTTATGTACAACTTGCGTTTTTTCGCTGTTGAGTAGATTATTAAAAGTCCGGTATCCTCTCCGCACGACCACTTGGTACTGTCGTAGCCAAACAGTAAGTCATGCCCTTTTCCAGAATTGCTAAAAAGAACGTATCAAAATCATGCCCCATTTTGTTTTAGCTTTTATTGTATAGGTTCTGAATTCTGTTATTGAAATTAAAGTGAGTGAGTGAGTGAGTGAGTGAGTATGGTTTAAAGCCGCTTTTAGCAATATTCCAGCAATATCACGGCGGGGGTCACCAGAAATGGGCTTCACACATTGTACCCATGTCGGGAATCGAACCCTGGTCTTCGGCGTGACGAGCGAACGCTTTAATCACTAGACTACCCGACCGATCTGAAATTAAAGACGAAATTGACACTGCGAATAAACTCAAGATGTGACATTTCATCATATGACCTTTTGGTGTGGAACATTCTTTTGCTTCGGGTGTGGCTGAGCAGTCCTTGCAAGGAGGAATAGTATTTAGTATCCCTGTTTCACTTCTGTCTCATTAAAAGTTCATTCTTTTCTTTAGGGGGTTGTTTGATAATCCTCTTGTCTAGACATCAGTGAAGACCGCTTCTTGAAACTCCATGACGACTTGTTTGTCTAATTTACTTTGGATGCATCGTAAATGACACGCACGTTTCGTTTGAAATGTCGTTTCTTTGCGCTTTTCACCTTTGTAAAGACTACAATGGGCAGGCAGATATTTGCTGATGCGAGATTGTGGAGATTGCTTTTGTTATAGCCTTTGCATGCAGGTTTGAAAGAATATTCATCACTGTACCAAACTTTCATCTGTTTGCATTGTAATCATCGAAATGGGAGAAGTCAGAGATTGTTCAAAATATTCGCTCTTTGTATTTGTCTTGCATTCGTTTCTTGTCTTATGCACTTTTATATCACAGAAAAGTTACTTTACAGGAATAAATGAATCATTATTTGTATTAAGATGCTCATTTTGCTCTTCATTCTTCCATTTTTATTAACAGATTCTTAAGCAATTACAAAGGAGTTCCGAAAATGTTACAATTATTAACAAATTGACGGATTCGAGACGATTAATGGTTTGAAAGGTTTACAAATGCCTTCTTTAACGAATGTGTATACAATCCGTGGTTCTGTCAATTTAAGAAACACGCGTTGATGAAGTAAATTGTCAGTGCAGGAGAATGGACAATGAAAAAGTAGGAACTTATATTTTGTTTAATATTAAATTAACTAATTCATAGTTTGCGTCATCAATCACATCAAAATGATCTATTTGGTTAATGTTGTTTGTTTTGTTTGTTTCTTGTTTAACACCACCCTCAGCAATAGTAGATAATGGAGTCTGCACCAGCTAATCTAGTGATTGATATCCAGAGCATCGATCCACACAATTGAAATACGATGGAGTAAATCAACCAAGTCAGCGAGCCTGACCATCCGACCTCGTTAGTCGCCTCTTACGACAAGCGTAGTCGCCTTTCACGGCAAGCTTCATGGGTCATTAGGTCTTTGCAAAAGCACATAGGTGAGGTGAAATGGGGTTTAACGTCACGTCCAAGATTATTGCACTTATATGGCGACGTGCATGCACGTGTGTGTGCGTGGCTGCTTGCACTAGTCCGGTCTGATGCCGATTAATAGTGCTAGCCCACTGAGATACCATGCCGCAGTTTAACATGAATATCCCACTCAAACACAGTATACTGACTCCGAGCCGACCGGTCCTTATTTTAGCCCCTTAATGCCGAGCGCCAGACAGGGTAACAACAAGTGCAATCTTTTAACGTCTTTTGGTATGACGCGGCCGGGGATCGAACCCCGGACCTTCCGCACTGCCGGCAGACGTTCTACCACTAGGCCACGGGGGCGGTCTGCATAAGCACATAAATAAATTGTTCATTATCTGAATCATATACTGCAAAAGAATTCATCACTTAGCAAACGGTTCCATGTCAATTACGGGTAGTTAAAATGTTTTTGGGTGATATATGCTGATGCGACCCTCTTATCGTATATGAGTCCATTTTCCCTGAGATGCACGCAGAGTGAAATACATTAGTGTCTATTAGCGTCAAAGTACTTCATTATACTTTACCTATACTACATTTGGGCACATGTGTCGCCAAATTGCCATGCCATGGTAACCTACATGTAGTTGTCTTGACTGATGGATCGTGAACCGATTATTGGCGTCCTTGTCCGGAATATGTCCGATTCCTAAAACCATTTCCACCTTTCTTTGTACTGGTAACAAGTGTAAAGACCCCTTTCATCACTAAACTTGTCCAAATATGGCATAAATGCCTACGGAGTTTCTTTGACCTCTCTGCTTATGAATATGTGTAATAATCTTGGGGATTCAAGTAAGTCAAGTGATCTTCATTGTCAGCCCTTCACAGGAAGGTGACACGAGTGTCTCGTGGATACATTGTCCCATAAGACGTCTGGGATCAGAAGGGAGTATTTTATAACAAAGGAGAGGTATATTAATGTGTTTAGAAACATGAACCTCACGTCCAGCCGCTGATTCCGGAACATGTTTTCCAATGTCCTATCATGTGTTAACGCCATTACAATGCGGAGTGCGAAAACAGGTCTTGTACATTAAGGCATGAATTATGTAACGTTTTTCTTTCAAGCATAACCGCGAAATGACACTACGAGTAGCGTAAATTGTACTAAATATGCCAGACATAAATGTAAATGTCAATAGTGAAAGAGGCTGTAGTCTGGCTACCACAATCATATGTCGTTACACAACATTAATGTCTAGCTAACAATGGACCGTTATTCACGGGTATGCACTTTTCAGAAAGAAGAATTTATATTTCTAAATGTTATGGTTCAGATGTTGATGTGCAGTTGATTTTGAGTTATTTTCCTAATAGGAACTTTATTATTGTAAATTAGTAATGAATAATTCATGAATCATTTCTCAAACAACCTGCAATTTGATATACTAACTTATTTTCAGTATAAGATAATACTACTATAAAAAATAATAAAAAATGCTACTACAACTGATACAACAACTACAACCACCACCACTACTACTACTACTCTACTACTACTACTACTACTACTACTACTACTACTACTATTACTACTACAAATGGACATATATATAAAGCGGCATATCCATCCACGAATGCATGTCCATGGCGCTATATGACTATAATATGAAATACACTGAAGAAGGAACAATTCTAAGAAGTGGAGTGTGAAGAGATTGGTTTTGAAACTGCTTTGAAATAGGCGACTGCTTGATGGCAGCATGGAGAGACTTCCCGCGTGACGTCGACGCTGCTGCACAGGCGAGTGTTCTGTGGCCATACGACTTGAGTTTTAGCATAGACACTTAAAGCACATGTTGGTACTCTGATCGAAGACGTCTGGTTAGAGCGTGCGAGTAGGTAAGCTCAAGCAGATAGCAGGGATATGGCAGTCATATGATATGTCACACACAGAATTGTATATTCAACCCTGGCCCTTACCGGAAGCCAATGTAATATAATAACCATGAAACCTAGTTAACTCCAACTCAATTAACTTCATTTATCGGCTAGGTTCCGATAGAATCATCGGTCAAATAGCAGAACTCCCGTATCTCGAAACACGGGTAACGGAATATAATTTCAATGATCGCCAAACCTTCCCGTGTGTTCCCTATTGATCAAATTTAATTTTGTTGCCCAGGAACTCCTGAACAATTAGCACAGAACTAAATGTCATGCCACAGAAATGTTAAGATATATCAAAGCCTCAACCCTACATTTAAACATTGCTACCAGTATTTAGACTTAGTCCCTGGTGGAGCTTTGGCTGTGTTGTGGTGTGCTTAGTTGATCATTCCCAGTGGGCGAGATAAATCTCAGATTAGCGGCTTCAACCATCAGCAGCTGCTGAAGAAATTACCTCAATGTATACGTACTCAGTGATATTTAAAACTTACCTCTTCTCGTTCTTTCACCATGTTATGACTTGACATTTTAACTAAGCTGTACTTTTTATGTTGAGATGGTTTTGTTCTGCAATACATTTTTGAAATCGGAGAGCTTGGGCATTCAGATGATTACATCAACAGCGTTGAAAGCTTGACGTTCTTTTGTCACGTGTTTTCCATGTTTTTGGTCAACTGCATCTTTGATTGACATGCATATCAATTCCGATGAACATTATCGTGAACGTTGACATTTAGGCTTTTGAAATTTGGCAACGGATTGAAGTGTAATCCCAAACCAACATTCTCGTCATGTAAGAAATCGTGGAAGTTGGAAGGTCCATCATACGAAATGAACTTTGTCAAGATCGCTATTGATGAGATCAAGTTACAAAATATCTGAGCGAGGAAAGTTTACATTTGAATTTAATCCGTAAAAAGGATAAGTAAGGATTGTTTTCATTGAACATGCTTTAGTTACTTTGTGATCAAACATATAGAGTGCCAAGTTACCTCGTTGATCCAAGATCAGAATGTTGGAACATGCATGGGCTCGCCATTAACATTAATTTGAACGTTAATGTCATACATGAGAAATATAAGAAATATACATGCATCTGGGTTTATATCATTGTAACTTCCTTTGGCACAACGACCAAATGTTCTGTATTGTAAAACGCAGTATCGACACAGACATTACATTGTTATCCGTATGTACACATTTTAGTAGGGAGGCGTAATTGAATGCACTTATATGTCTGGATGAAATTAGACTCGTCCGGGTAATTTGGAACACAACAATGGCTCACACTGACATATTTCCTCGGGAAAACAGTCAGTGTGTGCCGCGAGCCTCTCCGACATTGTGGACAGGAAGCACACCCACAGCTGCTGAGGTAAAAAATTAGAACGACCGGACCTTTTTCCTGAATCACGAACCCCTTGTTACCTACTTAACATGCAATAATTCATCTATTCACTCCTTAGTGAATAATACAAAAGGTAAATGTGACTTCTTTCAGAACATAACATGCAAACTTGACACTTGACAAGAAAATACATCGCCTTAAATAATAATATTATGTTGTTTGATATTAACCAATGTTGTAGCACGGTGGGTATGGCATTTATTTGTTTTGTAGAATCTACGTTATCTGAGAACGTTTCTTCAGATGGTGTAATTTGCTTGTAGAATCTACGTTATCTGAGAACGTTTCTTCAGATGGTGTAATATTAGTTTTCACCAAAATACATTTAATCAGTGTTGAGTTTGCGGTGTAATGACTCAATAGGTATTAACTACATTACTTGGTGTCGCTACCACGAGTCTCTGAGATCTGATGATTGGCATCCATGCACTCATCCAGTAGAGTTGTGTTTCTCATTGTAGAGCAATGCCACCAACAGAGTGAGTGAGTGGTTGTTAAGACAGCATCAGCAATTAAACGGCAGGTCAAAACGATAGTAAATTCAGAAATTTAGGAACCGTTCACTTTAGATCAGTAGGGTTGTTCACAAATGTGTGTTGTCATTGGAAGTTGGACGTTTTATTCTGGATTATTTAAATAATAGGAAATAACGCTGTCTTTGTTGTTAAACATGTGTAGGATGAGTTTGCTTTTATATTCAAGTTTCAGTGTAGCCAGGTATCGTATTCATGTGGGTGTTAGTATCGGCATCATATATTTAGCCACACAGCGGAAGGTCGGGGGTTCGATCCCTGACCGCGTCATACCAAAGGTTAAAAGATGGTATTTGTTGTCACCCTGCTGGCCCACTGGTTGGCTCGGAGTCAGAAAACTGTGTCTGTGCTTGGTACTTATGTTAAACTGCATGGTAACGCAGATGGCTGGTACTAAAAAGCGGCATTTGTTTGGACAAGTAGAAGCAGACACCCACACAACACATACGCGCATACACATGGCTTTATACCTCCAATAATCCCGAACACAGCCTTAGTTACCTTGTCACCTCCATTCGTATCAAGCCAATATACTCGTGATTCCTTCATAAAAGTCTGATCCTGTGAGATAACCTGAGTCACTTATCATCGAGTGTATTGATGGAAGTGTTAAAACCCATGACTCCATCTTAGAAATCTTTTCTTAATTGGAAATGCTGATGGAGGAGGCTTGCACGCGAATCAACAAAAGGCGATATTTTCTAAGGGAATATGGAGGTATCCCCTTAGGAATGTTGTCTAAAGATATAGAACCAAAGGAAATAGTATATAAGTGTATATCTTCTGAGGTGATACACGTATATCCAGGCAGTTTTGTTTTGTCTTGGGAAACCTTACAATAGAAGGTACATGTATTATCTGGGAAGGTCTTGTCTGACACATAGTGTGATCCATCTAATATTCTCAGGGTTTGATTCTTTGTTGAATTGTCCTTGAAAATGAAGAAAATGAAACTGTCGACCAGCCAAAAGGAATTTGTGGGAAAAGGACAGAATAAAAAGCTGAAACCACATTTAAAATTTCGAATGCACCATTACCGTCTTCTTCTACTTTTATTGTAATTTGATGACTGTTTTTTAACTTTGATTAAAGGCAAGTATTTAAACTTCATCTCTTTTAACTGTATATTTGTTAACACTCTCAACCGCACCCTCAGTGTTTACCAATGTTAACCAATCATGACTTTACTTTTCCTCCTTACATGGTGTATTCTATCTTTTTAATCCTGCTTCAATGACCAAGTCGCGCTATATTTGTTTTTAATTGGTATGCATGCTCATTCCGTTCCAACAAGAGGTCGCTCTATCACCCACGCAATAAGGATATGTGAGTATGTGTCGTTTAGGAATCTGTTTATCAAAACATATATCGTATCGGAGTTTTGGGAACGAGATGTAGTAGTGTGACGATATTTTTGCTGAATAATATCGCGTATGATCGGACGAAGGCAATGTGGTTAATGGTGTCAGGGATTGCTTCTGTATCCTTTCTGTCGACCTATTTCATTACCAGCAGCGGAAAACGTTAGATGTGTTTGTTTGTTGTTTTACACTGCTGTCAGTAATGGTAAATCATGACCACATTAAACTAATCAAGTATAGGTATGTCAAATCAGTGCTTAAACAAGCTCTCACCGTGTAATGGGCACAAATGGTATCGGGAGGTCAGCCTCCCTGACTTATTTGCTGTTGCCGTATCTAAATTGCATAGATCGATGCTCATGATGTAAATCACTGGATTGTCTGGTTAATAGTCGATGATTTAGCGCCTCGTCATAGAGCTGATCTATTGCTGAGTGCACCGTTAAACACGATTCAAACACACACTGTCAATTAAAACATGTATGATGTCCAACAATCTGCCATGCCACAGACACTGACTGCACAATCCTAATTTTAACCCTGTTTATTTCAACAATATGTTATGGTTAGATTATCGTATCGAATGCATATCGTGTCTGAGGATGACACCCAAGATGACATTGGAAAGAGGTCGCAAACCATTGACATTCCCAGCCATGACTTTAATCTCTGGAAGACAAATATTTTCATACAAGTCAAATAATTCTCATTTGTCTGTAACGACTGGGGTTTATGGTGAATCGAAACTCACCGTACAGAAGGATTAAATGCACAGTTCTAATGGAAGCAGTTCTTTGGTGGACGGGAAAATAGGGCCATAAATAATTTCTGTGAGAGATTTATTTTTGATTTTTCAGTGGTTTTGGCTGGCTTTATTCCGTCTTGATAACACGGCCATCGTAAAACAGACATTGAGGCGACACGTCGTATGCCCTTGGATGACTTCCTTCAAAGAAAAGAAGTACGACCGCACATAAATCTTTCTTGAGCCATATTGAGTGTCTCAAAAAATATCGTCGGGAAGAAGATTTAAGCCTATTTTTCGTTGTTATTCACTGAGATAAAATACACTTTGCTTCAAGTCACAACTTTGTAAGACAAGAAAGCAGACAGATGAAATGTTTCACAAGACCACATTGCAAGCCATCAATCGTGTTTTTGTTGGGTAAACACATCATTTGTAATACAAATCTTGACATATTCTAATGCGGGACGCTAAAGCGGTATTTTATAAGACAACTTAGTCCATTTAAAGAGTTTGGGATGTCGCACCTTGTCTGTGCCTGACACACAGTCCTCCCTGGTTATAATGCAACGCTTCGCCCAGTAGAAAATATGTCATTATAACCAGACTGACATGATATATAGAAGATTAAATAAGAAACAAGGCACATCCATTTAATCCAACACTGGGTGAATGATTGTCTGTGTGATGTTTAGATGTGAAAATAACAGAGAACAATGTAGTCATGTTGATTGATTAAGAAGAGGAAATTATTTCCAAGATAAGCTACATTGCCAATATTTTATTCAAAACTAAAACAACAATGGCATTATAACCCCGGAAAACTAGTTCCGAGAGAAAAAACAAGATATTATAACCAGGGTGACATAATAACCAGCTCACTGTATAGATGTATTAATGTATGAGGACCAGTTACACATTAGCATTCATCTCATAACGTTGCTGTTGTCATTTTGATTATTTTCGTAAAAAGGGTAAAGTTAACGGCATTTAAATCAGGAATTAAATACTCTGTGAAGAAGATCGAGGCATAATGACGCCTGTTGAAATACCAGTGATTATTCATTACATTGTTCATTTTAAAAGAAGCATGGACAATCAATGTTCACTTCGCTTTAATGCCGTTTAGCTAACGACATTGACGTTGCTAGCAATGTACTGTTATTTGGCTGCACACACATATGTTAGTTGTTGAAGTCGAACAACAATAAACAAGCAGTACCACAAATGGCGTGTATAGTATGTGCTGTAATGAATTATCTGCTATTTTACTTCCTTGCTTCAAAGCCGATGGGTTAGTCCAGTGTTTAAAGCATTTGTCAAATCATAGAGTCGATGCCCTACATGGGTACTATATGTGAAACCTATTGCTGGTATTCCCTTCCGTGATAGATTGCAGGAATAGTGATGCTTATAGCGTCGAAAAATCAAACCCACTCTTTTTCCTGCTTCTCTTCACTTCATGATAGTGAATAGATGATTATGTTTGGCAATCCTTCTGTATAACCGTTATAGGTTGTCTGTGGCGCAACTCAACACATTTAAACCCTACCTCGTTCTCATCTCATCAATATGTGTAAATATAACTTTATCGGCTTGCACGTTCAAAAAGGCACTATTTGCCAAAAGGATACAAAGGTTTATGTGTAAGGGCTTTCTTCCAATATCCAATTTCTTTTCAATTTAATATTATAAGGATACTTTTTATAACATAACACGATTACTGCTTCATAAAAAGACGTCCGATCTAATATTTCATCTTGGTTGACCTTGACGAGTTATACAATGAGCTATGTATTACAGAATGTTTGGCGAAATTGCACCATCTGATTCGGAGTTATAAGCCATCTCATTGTCAAACGAAAAAGGCATCCATCTCAGTCCAAAGACCTGCAACATAGATCGCATATAGAAGGAAATCTGCCATAACCTTGACCATACCTTCCCATGGCACAACAGGGTCTTCAAGGTACGTTTGTATTCTGTGTACCAGTTTGTCAATGTAAGGAACATAAGATTGCAAAACACATGAAACGCAAAAACCTACATGCATCATCCGATAAATATTATTCGTGATTTTCCATTCGAACAAATTCAATTTTACAGACTGCCGTGGGTGTTGATTGCCAAAGCTGATTGTGTTACTCAGCTGAAACCTTTAGTTTCTGTTCTTTCGCTGAAGTTCAAATGATGATTATTCCTATCGAAAACAAAAGATCTGACAGAATTTGGTTTTAACAGCAAATCATATCTTGATCTATCTGCCAAAAGTATTTCAAGTAGATAACCATTAAAAATAGCCATATTATTATTTTAATTTAGTTTGTGCGGAATATTTAAGTAGGTACGTTCTTGTTCATGTGTGATTAAATTATCTGTCGAAAAATGGCTGAACTAATTACAAGAAGACTTACGTTTTACAACACCCACTCTTTCAATTAGTTAAACATTCATACATGTACGTGTATTCTACACCATATTTTTTGGCCACTTAAATAATGTCTGTCACTATTAAAAGATGTATAATTCTCTAATATTATTACAACAACGCCTGCTTGTATTTGCAAATACTAATGCAGTGATTTATAACACAATTGTAACCTTACCACATTAACTACAAATCTTGAAGTGGATTGGATGTTAAACATGTTACGTCTTCAAGTTAGGCTGAGCCAGTCTCGGATGTGTCCCATTTTTCCCTATATAGTAACCATAACATACTACGACTCTAATAATATGTACTAAATTTCCCCTTTAAGTCTGTGTGAATTATGGTTCAGTCATGACATTTATGCCATCAATCCCATACCTCAGCCAGAATTTGAAATGTTTGGTCCAGTGTGCCAAATTTAATATTGTGGAGTCACACAATCTCCTCTTAAGTAACTTCTCTTCTCTGTCTTAGTTCCATCATTTGACTGCAGTGTTTCCCCCAAATTATCCCAGCCTCCGTTGGCTCTCAAATTAGGTTTCCATGTTTGCTAGACTGCCGCTGTGCATTGCAGGATATGATCAATGACTTTTAGTGGCTAGGGCGTCGGGGTCTGTGTAAGCGAATAAACCATACAATCACATTATTAAACGTCCGGTATACTCTCCGCACGACCACTTCGTCCTTGCAAAGCCAAACAGTTAGGCGTGCCGATTTCCAGAATTGCTGAAAATCATTATCAAAATCATGCCCCATTTTGCTTTAGCTTTTTTGGTGTTGGTTCCAAGTCAGTAATTGAAATTAAAGACGAAACTGACACGGCGATTACACTCAAAGATGTGAAAGTCGTCATATGACCTTTTAGTGGTGGAACATTCTTTTGCTTCGGCTGTGACAAAGTAGTCCTTTCAAGGAGTAATAGTATTTGGTATTCCTGTATTACTTTCTGTCTCGTTAAAAGTTCATACAATTGTTATGGGGGTTGTTTGATAATCCTCTTGTCTAGACGTCAGTGAAGACCGCTTCCTGAAACTCCATGACGACTTGTTTGTCCAATTTACTTTGGATGCATCGTAAATGACACGCACGTTTCGTTTGAAGTGTTGTTTCTTTGTGCTTTTCACCTTTGTAAAGACTACAATGGGCAGAGACAAATTTGCTGATGAGTGATAGTGATATTGTTATAGTTCTTGCATGCAGATTTGAAAGAATATTCATCACTGTGTCAAACTTTCATCTTTATGCATTGTAATCATCAAAATGGGAGATGGGTATTTTTCAAAATATTAAGATGCTCATTCAGCTCTTCATTATTACATTTCGATAAGAAAAGCAATCTTTCACAGGAAACACGCGTAGATTAAGTAAATAAAAATTGTCAATGCAAGAGAATGCAAGTTTAGATTATCCGCCGAAGCAGATTCCATATGGAATTAAGGGCAAAATAGATGTGAAAATTATATGAATGAACCACAGAAAATCAGTGATGACACCGCTTGTTCGCGAGAAGGTAACTACGTCCTTCCCCACCCGCCATTCACACAATTGGCAAAAAGAAGTAAGTATTTATTGCCCGACGCCGCTCAGCAGTGCTTCTGCCATACAACATCGGCCTGTAAACAAACCAGAAAATCAAGTGATCAATGAAGCAGAAATCAAATGACACAACGGTGCATTTACTTATCTTGTGGAAACTATTTAAAACGATACGTTAATTTTGTATTACGTCTGCTATGTATACGTGTAGTGATTCTGCTGCTTATAAGTAAAGAAAAAAGTTTAAGAAATATATTCGTTTTGAAATACAGTAGATGGTGGGTGTCCTGTAGCCCTACAGAACGAATCGGCTCGCACGTCTTTGAAGACGTCGTTTACGTGCATGGGTGATGTACAAGTGTATGATTATATCATGTTTGGGTATTGGAATTGTTGTGAGATATGTTAATCCATGTCTATGGTCTATTAAGATTAATTTGTCATTATGGGACCAACCATTCTTGGGTCATGGTCATTGCATTTATTACCAGTTTGGGAGTTGACCATGAAAATGCAAGAACTCGTCATTATATTATGGTAAATATTAAATTCATAATTCATATTATCATATATGTATCATATATCTCATAAACAATATCCATTTTGTCTGTGCATAAGCACATGCATAAATTCTTCATTATCTGTACCAGATACTGTTAACAATTTGATCACCGCTGTATTATTAACTTCACTTACAGATAGTGTGGCCTCAGTGAAGCGTCGCCGAAATCACCATCGAAGTAATTCATGTTTTGTAATGCATATAAGCAAATAAATACAATCACTGTTTTGTTATGCACATAAGCTAATAAATACAATCTTCATGATCTGTACCAGATACTGTTAACATTTTCATCAAATGGCAAACGGTTCCCTATCAATTACGGGTAGTTAACATGTCGTCGGGTTAGGGTGATATATGCTGATGCGACCGTATTATCGTATATAAGTGCATTTTTCCTGAGATCCACGCAGAGGGAAATACATTAGAGTGTATTAGCGTCAAAGTACTTCATTATACTTTCAAAGCCATTGATATCATCCATACTACATTTGGGCACATGTGTCGCCAAATTGCCATGCCATGGTAACCTAGTATTCTTGATTGATGGATCGTGAACGGATTATCGGCGTCCGCAATATGTCCGAATCCTAAAACCATTACCACCTTTGCTTGTACTGGTAACAAGTTTAATATGGAACCGGTCTTCGGTGTTTTTTAAAACAGGATTGACTCAATTTCATCTGGAATAACGGATCCATATATCGATGGGATTTAGTGGTATTACATAAAAATCGCTTTGAAGCATATGGAATTTGGTGATAAGACTCCTCTTATCGCAAGAACTTGTCCAAATATGGCGTAAACGCCTACTGAGTTGCTTTGATCTTTCTGCTCATGAATATGTATAATAATAAGGGAACACGATTAAGTATGTACCAGGGGATGCTCGTCTCTGTTGCATAAGTCAAGTAATAGTCTTTGTCATAGAAAGGAGACATGAGTGTCTCGCTGACGCACAATCCAGATACTAATGTTTAAGCAATGCTTCATAAAAAAAGTTACATTGTCCCATAAAACGTCTGGGATCAGAAGTGAGTAGTTATAAATATGTTTAGAAACATGAACGTCTTGCCAGGATGCTGATTCTGGAACATGATTTCCAATGTCCTATCATGTTTTGACACCGTTACAGAACGGACATCGAAAACGGGTCTTGTACATTAGGGCATGAATTATGTAACGTTTTCTTCAAGAATAAACACGAAATGAGTAGAGTAATGAGCAGACGTAAATGTCAGTTTCCTGCCAATAGTGAAAGAGGCTATGGTCTGACTATCACAATCATATGTCATTAAAGAACAATGTTGGCCTGACATATTTCATCATTAGTGTCTGGCTTATAATGGACAATTCATGGGTATACACAAAGAAAAGACTAATTAGTTTCAATAACTAAAACCATTCGTGTTTCTTTTTTTGTATCAACTAATATAGGATACGAAATATATATTTCGTCGGTGACAACATTTTTTTTTAAGTTATTCACTTAAAAGGTTTTAGTCAAAGGTATGGTATCCTGTAACATGTATATACAATATCCTTTGTTTTGAAAAACAACAACTTTTGAGAAAGAAGAATTTATATTTCTAAATGTTATGGTTCAGATGTTTCTTTCTACCAAGATTTCAAAGAGCGTCATACGACTCTTGCTCGGAAGTTGTTTGATCAAGGTTACACCATTCAAGGCCTCAGTCAAGCTTTCAAAAGATTTTACGAGTATGATAGACATGTGGAGGATATTTCCAAATTTCCAAAAAAGTTGTCTGATGCAATTCCCTATTGTGACGTGTAACATATGTCCCCGTGATATTTTCTTCAGGTGAACAATTGACTTGCCTTTGCATGTGTTTGGGACGGGTATTTGATAGTGATTCATAAACACACGCTCATGATATAGTCGGAATCGTACAATCGATTCTGCTTTATGCAGATATTTGCTATGGAAAGGGTTTTGTCGCAATACTAACAGAAATGATGATAAAAATGTGCAAGTGATTTTAAGTTAGTTTCCTTTTGAGAACTTAATTCATAATACGATTCTCAAATCTCCTGCAATACGAAATGTCAACATATTTGCAATGTACATGACCATAAAACGAGAATAATAATAATAATAATGATAGGTTTGGTACCTCCAGATCTGTTGACTGACATTGGGAGAGTACCCGGGTTTGCTACCAGGAATACAGCCCTTCTGACAATCTTGTTGATGTAGAAGGCTGCAGAGTTTGGGAGTTTTCACATTCTCCGAAAAGTTCTGGGTTGGTTTGACAAGGCAGTTCTTCCTGGGAAAAGTCCCATTCGCTGTCTGGGTTGCGCGTAGAGGGGGCAAGGGCCCTGAGCTGATGATGAGCCTAACTACCCAAACCCTCTTTGCTGCATTGTTTATTTTAATCTGTACATAATGATAATAATAATAATAATAATAATAATGAATACTTCTACTACGTTTACTACTACTTCGTCTACTCCTACTACTGATAAGAATAGGAAGCATAATGGACATGTATAACGCGCCATATCCATCCACGAATGCATGTCCTTGGCGCCACATGACCATAATATGAAATACACTGAAGGAGAAACAATTTGAAGTAATGGAGTGTGAAGAGATTGGTTTTGAAACTGCCTTGAAACAGCGACTGCTTGATGGCAGCATGGAGAGACTTCCAGCGTGTTCCTGCTGCACAGGCGAGTGTTCTGTGGCCATACGACTTGAGTTTTAGCATAGACACTGAGCACAAGTTGGTACTCTGATCGAAGACGTTTGGTTAGAGCGTGCGAGTAGGTAAGCTCAAGCACATACATGTAGCAGGGATATGGCAGTCATATGATATGTCACACATAGAATTGTATCTTCAACCCTGACCCTTGGCGGAAGCCAATGTAATGCAATAACCATGAAACCTAGTTAAATCCAACTCAATTAACTTCATTTATCGGCTAGGTCCCGGTAAAATCATCGGTCTAATAGCAGAACTCCCCGTATCTCGAATCACGGATCACGGATTATAATTTAAATGATCTCCAAACCTTCACGAGTGTTCCCTATTGATCAAATTTAATTTTGTTGCCCAGGAACTCCTGAACAATTAGCACAGAACTAAATGTCATGCCACAGCAATGTTATGATATATCAATGCCTAAACCATCCAAACATCACTACCAGTATCCAGAATTAGCCCCCGATGGAGCTTTGGCTGTGTTTTTGTATGATTAGTTAATCATTCCCAGTGGGCGGGATAAATGTGAGATTAGCGGTTTCCTCCCTCAGCTGTGGTTGAAGTCATTAACTAAATGTACTCAGTGATATTTCAAACTTTCCTCTTCTCGTTCTTATATCATGTTATGACTTCACATTGACATTTTAACTTAGTTATACTATTTACGTTTAGATGGCTTTGTTCTGCAATGCATAAATTGTCGATATCGTAGAGCTTTGGCATTTAGATGATCCCATCAACAGTGGTGAAAGCTTGACGTTCTTTTGTCACGTGTTTTCTATGTTATTGGTCAACTGCATCTTTGATCGCCAAGGAGAGCAATCCCGATGAACATTATCGCAAACGTTGACATTTAGGCTTTTGAAATTTGAAATTTGAAGTATAATCCAAAGCCAACATTCTCGTAATTGCAAGAAATCGTAGAAGTTTGAAGGTCCATCGTACGAAATGAACTTTGTCAAGATCGATATTGATGAGATCAAGTTACAAAATATCTCAGCAAGGATAGTTTATATATGAATTTGAAATATCCAATCCGTGCTTAGGACTGATTTAACGTTGATCAATTTCATTGAACATGCTTTAATTACTCTGTAAGCAGACATGTAAAGTGCCATGTTACTTCAATCGTTGAACAAAGATCAGAATATTGGAGCAAGCATGGGCTCGTCATTAGCATTGATTTGAACGTTAATGTTACACAAACATTTCCACGCTGAAACGAAACGACAAAACGAGTTTCATGTCAGCACTTAGGCATCTCTGTCAAACGAAAGAGACTGAGGACAAGTCTTTGTCCACCAGGTACATTGTAACAAAGGTTTAAGGTGAATTTTTAGGTCCCAACTTTCGATGCAATCACCTGTTGAGGTAATACTGAATATCATTTCTATACAAGGCATACCTTTAACATCTGAACTGAAAACTGAGGTTCAAGGAACTTGTTGATGAATCCTTATAGTCTAAAAATGAGATGTAATTATTTCTAGGACCTTTCCAGCTTGCTGATAAAATTAAGTACTAAAATGTACGCATGGATATTGCAAACGTTCACCAACGTTGACTGTAATCCTTAAACTAATAAATCAGATTCTTTGTATTATTTACTTCACTTACAGATAACACTATGCCTGAAGTGTCGCCAAAGCCATTCGAAGCGATTTCCGTCTGTGACAAACGAAATATCTAAGCAATCAATGTGTCAAATGGGTGGTCACCGAATGCTTTATACGAAATATACATGCATCTGCGTTTATATCATTGTAATTGCCTTTGACTCAACGACCAAATGTTTTGTAGTGTTACACGCAGTATCTACACAGACATTACATTGTTATCCGAAGGTATACATTTTTTGTAGGAAGGCGTAATTGAATGCACTTATATGTCTGGGTGACAATAAGACTCGTTCGGGTAAATTGGAACTTAATAATGGCTCACACTGACATATTACCTCGGGAAGAAGTCTGTCTGTGTGCCGGAAGCCTGTCCGACAAAGTGGACAGGAAGCACACCCACAGCTGCTACGGTAAACAAATTAGAACGACTAGAACGGTTACCTGAATCATGAACACCTTTTGTTACCCCATGTTACCTACTTAACATACAGTACTCCTAAGTGAATTATACCAAAGGTAAATGTGAGTTCTTCCAGAAGTTTTGCAAACCTGACACTTGACAAGAAAGAAATCGCCTTAACTAATAACATTAGGCTGTTTGATATTAACGATTGTTGTTACATGGTAGGTGTAGGATGATGGCACTGGTTTGTGATATATATTCTCATTTGCAGGATCTGAGTTATTTGAAAACATTTCTTCAAATGTTGTAACATCTAATTGTTTTTTACCAGAGTGAGCAATAGACATTTAACCAGTTTTCTATATGCTATGTAATGACTCATGAATCGTGTAGGTAATAAGTGCAGAGATCGGCCATTGTCATATATTATGGGGTTTCGCAATGCCACCAACAGAGTCAGTGGGTATTAAGACTGCATCAGTAATTAACCGGCTGGTCAAACCAAGAGTAAATTCAGATAAATATGAACCTTAGATCAGTAGGCCTGTTCACATTGGCCGTGTGTTGTCGTTGGAGGTTTGTAGTTTTATTCTGGATTATTTAAATAATAGTAAATGTAATGCTGTCTTTATTGCTAAACACCTGTGGGTATGCGTTTGATTATATCATTACCTCGTTCTTAACATCAATAAAATATGTTGACATTATCTCTATCGGATTGCATGAACACACAGACACTAATTGTCAAAGAATACAAAGTATTATCCGTCAGGTAGTGCATGGCAGGAGTACTGCTGTGCGGCGTCAGGCAATAAATGCTTACCTTTTAAATCAAATGGTATGAATGGTGGGTGCTGCCGGTAGGGCAGGACATGCTTACCCTTTCCTCTAACACCTGGTGTCCCCACTGATTTTCAGCGACCCATTTTGCCCTTTAAGCCAATGGAAATGTTTCGGCAGAAACTGTAGGGTGGTTATTCTCTTGCATTGACATTTTATATTTCTATGCATTATCCATTCAACATACATATTATCAGGATACTTTACGACCGTGGGTGTTTATTGACAAACGGGCATCAGGCTGATGTTCAACTGAAACCTTTAGTTTCAGTTCTTTTTCTGCAGTTCAAATGATGATTAATCCTTTCGAAAATATGCGATCAGAGGAAATCTGGTTTCAATAGCAAATCATATTTGATCTACCTAACATTAAGATTTTTATGTGCATAACCATAAATAGCCAGAAAAATAGCGATTTTGTTATTTTACTCTTTTCAAGCATTTGAAACGTTTGTGAGTAAAGTTTGTGCGTTTAGAATACTTACATGTAGTAGGGTCGTTCGTGTTCATATGTGTTTAAAACCTCTGTCAGTAGAGAGATAGGGAAAGAAATCGAAATAGATAAAACATTCATGTGTGTACATCATCATGACTTCAAACCAAATATTTGTTTCGTCACTTTTATTAAATATATCTGTCACTATTAAAAGGATGTACAATTCTCAATTATAACACCAACACTTTCGTGTATTTGCAAATACAAATGCAGTGAGTTATAACACGATTAGAAACTTATCACATGAATAACAACTCTGGAAGTGGATTGGATGCTAAACATGTTACGTCTTCAAGTTACGTTAATCTAGTCTCGGATGTGTCACATTCTTTCCTTTATGGTAGGCTGGTGGGGTTGCCTAGCGGTTAAAGCGTTCGCTTGTCATGCTGAAGATCCGGGTTCGATTCCCCACATGGGTACAATGTGTGAAGCCAAAAACTAGTGATATTGCTGGAATATTGCTAAAAGCGGCGTATAACCATACTCACTCACTCATTCACTCCCTGAATAATACCTTTAACCCGTAAAACGACTCTAATTATATGTGCCAAATTTTCCCTTTATTTATCCATGAATTACAGCTCAGTCATGACATTTATGCCATCAATCCCATGCCGCAGCTGGGATTTGAAATGTTTGGTCCAGTGTGCCAAATTTAATATTGTGGAGTCACACAATCTCCTCTTAAGTAACTTCTCTCTTCTGTCTTAGTTCCATCAATTGACAGCAGTGTTACCCCCAAAATTATCCCAGCTTCCTTTGGCTCTCAAATTAGGTTTCCATGTTTGCTAGACTGCCGTTGTGCATTGCAGGATATGATCAATGACTTTTAGTGGCTAGGGCGTAGGGGTCTGTGTAAGCGAATAAACCATACAATCATATAATTAAACGTCCGTCATACTCTCCTCACGATCACCTCGTACTGGAGTAGCCAAACAGTTAGTCATGCCCCTTTCGAGAAACGCTGAAAATCATTATTAAAATCATGTCCCATTTTGCTTTAGCTTTTTTGGTATAGGTTCCAAGTCAGTAATTGAAATTAAGGCCGGAACTGACACGGCGATTACACTCAAAGATGTGAGAGTCGTCATATAACAATTAGGTAGTGGAAAAGTCTGATGCTTCGGCAGTGGCAAAGTCATCTTTGCAAGGAGTAATAGTAATTAGTATTCCTGTTTCACTTCTGTCTCGTTTAAAGTTAATTCTCTTTTATGGGGGTTGTTTGATAATCCTCTGGTCTAGACATCAGTGAAAAGCATTTCTTGAAAACCCATGACCATTTGTTTGTCCGATTTACTTTTGATGCATCGCAAATGACACGCACGTTACGTTTGAAGTGTCGTTTCTCTGTGCTTTTCACCTACGTAAAGACCACAATGGGCAGAGAGAAATTTGCTGATGGGTGATTCTGGGGATTTCTTTTGTTATAGTTCTTGCATGCTGGTCTGAAAGAATATTCTTCACTCTGTCAAGCTGATTTTATCTTTTTGGATGGTAATCATCGAAATGGGAGATGCCGGTTTTTTTCAAGCTGTTCACTCTTTGTTTTTGTCCTGTATTCGTTTGTCGTCTTATGCACGTTTTATCGCAGAAAAAATTACTTTATTTAGATAAAGGAATAAATTAATCACTTTAGTCAGATGCTCATTTTGCACTTCATTATTCTATTTTCAAACTACAAAGATGTCGAAAGCTGATGTCCATTGGTTGAAATTGAATCTTATAAAAAAAACCTTTCAGTCTTTCGCAATTAAAAATGAGTTCACATAGCGTTACCACTGTTACCAAACTGACGGATTTGAAAACAAACACGCTAAAACATTGTTAGTTTAGGGGTTTACCAATGCCTCCTTTACCGCCTCTGTGAGATATAAACGCTGAGTCTACACAAATGGATGTGTATACAACCCGTGGTACTGCCACTGGAAGAAACACGCGTTGATTAGGTCTTTGGGTGATATGGGTTTTAAATAATTAAGTGTGATCGTCTTTGAAGTGTTGACAAGTGTCGTATCCTTGTTCTATAGAAAGAAGCCGGTCGCACGGTTCTGTAGACCTTGCTCACTTGTACTGGTCATAAACAGGTGCATGGTTTTGCCTTGTTTACATAAAGGTAAATATTTGTAGTGAGATATGTCAATCCATATCTTTTGTCCATATAGCTGAAGTCGTCACTTTAGAACCAACCATTTGATATTCTTGGGAGAAGGATGGGGACCAATTTTTCTTGTGGTCAAATCTGAGGCAGTTCTTTCTGCAATACATTCAGGAACATTTTGAGGGAATTAAAACAATTGTAAATAGTTTTGATTATCCAATGTAACATAATATATATATTTATCATATAATGGGTAGGTTTCTCGGCAGGATAAAGCCAACGGATAAAAACGATATCCGTTGGGGTCATATGCGGATAGAGATGCAAATATCAAAGGTCAAGTAGGGACTACTTTCAGTGTTTATAAACAAACATGGCGCCGCACTTGTCATTCGGCGATCGAGTCATAATTAACCATCCTGAATGTGGATAAACTACAGGGATAATTGCTAATTATAAAAAAACCCCAAAAAAAACAGTCTTATCTACTGAAAATCAGTGTCTATCTGCGACGTAACTAAGGCATTTTATAAGTTTTGGCAACTTTGGAGATATAAATTTCGAAACAATTTTGCGAGGGCACTAGGCCTAGTCAAGCGGGATCAGTAGCCATATCTGTGCTTGTAGACCTCTGCGGCTTGAAACCTTTTCCACAAATAAAAATAGTTGGATTTAGGCGAAATATCTATGAATTGTTACCTCGTTTCGTTTTGGCGCTGTGTGTACATCTGACTACACTTATTAACGTTATGACAGAACAGACCGACTGTCAACAACGTCTGGCTATGGCCGCGACGTCTCATGGACTAGGGTTAGAGTAGCTTCCCTTTGACAAAGGGCAGTTACTCTAGCGGACAGACCGATGGATTGCCGCTAAAGGCAAGTAAAAACAATTGTTGTTTTGCGTATATGTTGCTTCGCCAATGTATAAGAAACAGATTTCACTTGGAACTATATTGGCTAGTGTCATTGTCCGACTGACACATCACTTACCCTGTGACGTAATAATTATTAATGCGCGCATTCCAGGAAAACTCGCAATGTTTAGGTAATGTTTGTGAGTGAGGGTAAGCGATTTTCAAGAACAGAATTGAAGAATGACATTATATGATAAAGAGGTTATCACGCTTGTGGTTTAGGGATGGTAAATATCCTGTATTAGGAATAAACACTATGTATTAGCTCGCCAAGGCTCGCTAAATACAATGTCTATTCCTAATGCAGGATATTTACCATCCCCAAACACACTCGCGGGACCCCCCCCCCCCTCTCTCTCTCTCTCTCTCTCTCTCTCTCTCTCTCTCTCTCTCTCTATATATATATATATATATATATATATATATATATATATACCCTTTTCGCGAACACCTGGTGTCATCTCTCTTATTTTCAGTGATCTGGTCTTTGAAAGGCATTTTGGATTGATTCACATTAGGAAGAGAATATATGGATATCAACTTCTTTATTATGATGAACACAACGTCTCGGAGTATATGCTTACTCCTTCATCAGGTGACAGAATGCCACGAGTCAGAGAGCATTCATTCACCTGATGAAGGACTAACCATATACTCCGAAACGTTTTGTTCCTCATAATAAAGAAGTTGACATCCATATATACTCTTCTTTCAGTGATATAATTGAGCCTAAAGCATTCTGTTCCGTTGGACAATCAGGACTGTCAAAATAGCGAGGTGAAATATATGAATAGATCACTGCAAATCAAAGTGATAACACCAGGTGTTCGCGGAAACTGTAAGCCGCCTTACCTCATCATCATAAATTTAGTTGAATAGTTGAGTGAGTTGAATAGTTGAAATATTTTCCACATATATATGATTGTGATCGCCTTCTTGTATGTCAGCGTATGTACAATAATGGCTTTTCTGTACACTTTTGAGCGGTTGTGTTTACCTTGCAAAAGTAATTAAAATGAAATCAAAACATTTTACTGCCACCATTTATATGATCTTGTGACTATGCGGCCGAACGCAGGGATTGCTGGAAGAATTTACAAATATTTCATTTAACAAAACGTCCAAAGGCGCCAATGGTTTTGGAAATTCGAGCAACGTTTGGTCGCATTAAGTATTGAAGAGAGTAACTCCTTTGAGGTTCCTTTTCCGTTTTCAATCAAATTAATTGTTCAAAAGCGCAAATATTGGCCGCCTTCGAAAACGGCCTTCAGTGACGCGGCATCTATCACGATCAAAGCCTTCTCGAAAAGGTGATGGCTAAGATTCCACAACCCTCGTTAACGGGTTCTTGTGACATTGTGAAAATCAGGCATGTAACCAAGCTCATATATCCAAATTTCTAAACCAACGACCAGCTCCCGCAGAAATTTCTACCGTTTTGGCCGTGAAAATGACTGGCAAAATGATTTTTTATGAGAAACTTCTTGCTTTAGTTCATTACTTATTTATACAGCCTTGGGGAATAAATCTTTCAAATCTGATTCCTCAAGAGATATGTGTTAACCCATCTTAGCCTAGCTGAGCCTCTGTTAACTGGCATAATTGCTTATTTATGGCTATCGTTGATTAAGTTATGCCCTCTGGGGACGTTGTGCCATACTGTACTGATAAGGACATCGATTTGGGGTTTTTCAGATAACCGACGCTGAGGGTAGTTGTACGAAATAGCCCACTGACTGTATAAACCAGAGTATCCATGCTCAGTTTGTAGTCCATGCACATGTCTTGCTGTTAATTTGAAGTAAAACGGTCGATTGGGAACATAAGATTATTCCGATTTTCTTCAATTTTGCACGTCGATGCAAATGTGTGTGGGAGACTGGAACGATTCGTCGTATGGAGTATATTATGTGCCTGAGTGCTTAAGAGTTACGATAATTTTTAATTGCATCTTTGAACAAAGACCCAACACTTTTGCTTAATGGATAATGTGTCAACGTCTTCAGCGGGGATTCCATGGTCGAATGGGATGCCTGCAACCATGCTTGTCACAAGTGTCTACAATTGGGGATCGGGTGGATACAATGTGTGATCTCACTGCTTGTGTGTCACGTGACCCCGGCGGTATGGGTTGCCTGGTCTAGACTCGATTATGTACACCGGCTTGACTGTAAGATACCATCACGTAAAACAACACTCACTTTTCTCACTTATGACATCCGGGCTGTCTGTACTTGTGTGAAGTTACACCCGGCTGGTGTTGATCGGTTTGTTTATCCATGAGATCCCGAAACTTCAATGTCCAAAATGATGAAGGTTCCTTTTGAACCACAAAATAGAATGTAACGACGGCAGTCTGGCTATATCACTTACCGACAAACGTTATATTTCAAGTAATAGCATTCGTTATTGGAAAATCATGAAGGATCACTGCTAAGTTAAATGTTACAGTTGCATGTTTATATAACGTTCAGCAGTAAGAAGCTTTTTGAATTTTCACCAATCAAGGGTACTCTTTTATCAGAGATTACTTGCATTTGCACCTCTATATCCATATCTCGTGTCCTCGCGTAACAAGGTTTGTTTTTAGTTCGGTAGACTAGACATATACTTCATATGCATGAGCCATTAGAAAGTCTGATTAAGGACAAACATTTTGAAATGTCTGTTGCTATCAACCAAAGCCTCATTCACTTGTGCCTCATGAAGCGTGTCCTCATATTGACGCCATGTTCAATGCAGAGTAGATTTTCTTTGTTGTTTCTCCCAAATATAATCTGTATTTTCATCAATCAAGGGGATATTATCAAATGGGTGGCTTAAAATAGAGATTTTGTTTGGTTATTCCTCCCATGTTCGTAAATAAGCTTTAAACGTAGCGACACAACCATTTCCACATTTTTCAAATATGTCTAGTTAGACTAAGATTGTAGGTTTTCGACTATTTAATAAGCATGTAATCATGAATCACCATCAAAGAGTGATAATACCAGTTTTTCGCAGAAATGTAAGCCCTGCCCCATGGTTGTCACCCGTCACAGACACAACGAAAGGCAAGTCAGTTGTTCATCTGAAAAATACACGGGAATACGTTGTAAAAGTTAAAGGAGGATATTGCATCAGACTTCATTTGTCACTGATGCGTCAAATTTGGAATGTCCTCCACATGTCTGCCATAAAACGTTTTGAAAGCTTCATCAAGGCGTTTACTGTTGTAACCCTGATCAAAACAACGTCTGAGGAAGTCACATAACGCTCTCTGAAATCTTCGTAGAAACAGTATGCCTCATAAGTTGTGAAATGAAGTATCCAAAGGCTGCTCGCATGTACAGAAGTAGTTATAGTTTTAAAAATTGTATAGTGTGTGAGTGAGTAAGGTTTTACGCCGCTTTTAGCAATATTCCAGCAATATCACGAGGAGGGGACACTACCAATGGGCTTCACACATTGTACCCATGTCGGGAGTCGAACTCGGGTCTTCGGCATGACGAGCGAACGCTTTCGCCACTAGGTTACCCGACCGCCCCTAAAAAGTTTATAATTTTGTTGATGAAACCAACACCAAGAAGGTAAAAATCGTTTCTTTCCATGAATACAAAGACTGGTCCCTGAAATTAAACGATGTTTATTGATGAGTAATAAACCATAAAAACGAAAGTGATGTGAAGATGTGTCTCTCGTTGACAGAGTATTGAGTGGAAAATTGCGGAACGTGGGAATTAGAATAGGTGCCTAAGCAGAATCATATACATACACTTTCTGATAACTTGATTTACATGTATATGTGACCTGTAGGGTTCCTGGATAAAACTTGTTTCCCAGCAACCTCCGCTGGTCGTGAGAGGCAATCAAATGGATCAGGTGGTCAGGTTCGGTGACTTGGTTGAAAGCGTGTTCTCGTACCCAGAGAGCCAGGATCGTTGCTCACAATATCAATTACTGGATCAAGACGCGCTTATGGTATTACATGTATAGATTGGCATTACCCACTCGAGTTGTTACCATATGACTATTTTGTTTTCATGCGACAAGCATCACACGTTCTGTAGGATTTCATTTTCCATATATAGGTTAGTGTAAATTAGCAAAGAATCAGTCTATGATTGATTCCTACATTACAGAAAGACTGGACTCAAGTTTTGTAATCTTGTTCTTGCAACATAGTCTTTCTCTACAAGGTAGTGATAACTATTGTTAGACAAATTTCAACATAAATAACTAATCACAGAATCTAAACTGTAAGCTTTATTTTGGTACAACTTACACCTCTTTCGAATCATAATCTGGTGTACTTGACATCAACCCTGAGACTGTAGGTCATGCAAACAGAAGATCGCACAGTAAACCAAGTTTGCCGAGTGCCAAGTTACCCACACATTCGCTTGCCAATTCCCCCTTCCATCAGAACATGGTGTTAAGCCTCCTAAAGCATGAATAATGGAGTGTGTTAACCGCGTTTAGTTCACCTCAAACTCATACAACGTTGGGCAACAAAAGATGACTGATATTTGCCATTGCTTTGAATTTAATTACACATATCCAAACGTTTCAATATGACACTAATGGGCAATAGGACCATAAGATGTTTCGAGGTGTAGAAAGTGTCTTGTGTTTGATTCCAGTAAGGGTCTTGATGGACATGCAGAGAGGCGACTTTCTATGTGATTGGTGTATGTATGTTTGAATTATGTTCGAATGGCTGGTTCGCAATTTTTGTAGAGTATGTCTGTCAATCGTGATATTGGACTTCTTGGAGTAATTGGTAAACCGTTACGTCCGGTCGTCCACAAACAGCACTGCAATGTGGATGTCATAACGGGAGTAGCAGCAACTCAGACAAGTTAATCAACCAAACCTCATTTCTAACCACATGGATTTGAAATGGTATTGCTTATATCAAGTAGACATCCAAATGCCCCAACAAAACTTCAGCTGACATGGCAATATGCAAGTACATATTTCAAGGAGAATATATTTTATTTTCAAATTCCTCAAAAATTGAAATGTCAATTGGATACATATATTGATGAGCCAGACCATTGCGGAAGACATGCATCAAGAGACCGGTTATTAGGACGGATCGAATGAATCACCAAAAAGAAACAGTGAAGGAGTTCAGTAAATCTTTTGAAACGAACACCCTGCTTGCTGGCTTCTCCTTTATGTCTCTCAAACCGTCTTAACTGGAGGGAATTGGACGATTTATCCCGGAGAGATGTTCATCCCTGAACGTTTTATCGAATTCATGACAGACAGGTTCTTGTGGCGAAATTTAAATCCAAAATCTGCTCAATACATTTCATTAAGTCGTCACGAGCTTACTTTGAGTGTGAAAAAAAGCTTTGATAAGTGCTATAGAAAATCCCATCTTCAAACAAGGTACTGTTCTTGATTTCGATATCTTTCTCTAACCTGTCAGTAATGACACGCAGCGTATTTTGAGCTTACTTCCAAAGATTTTCCTTGAGTGAGCTTTTGTTTCATTTAGTGTAGTTTGACAAATAAGAAGAGTATCATTGTTTATTTTTTGCTGGGGTTTTACGCCTACTTCTTTGTTTTTAAAAAAATCAAGGTTTTCATAAAATATTAGATGTTACAACGTGGTTCTTAAATTGGATAGAAGGGGAATTGTAAAATGTTTAAAAGCGAAAATGATGCCCAATGATGGAAGTTAAAGATCTTTTGAAATTTTCACGCTATCGGTATTTTTACCCAGTGTTCGCCAATTTTGTTTTCTTGGGATTGTGGAACGATCAGAATAGCGTTGATTGAGTTTGTGCTGCAAGAAATCATGAAGTATTATTGGCATATCGTTTACTGGATTGTCAAAGTTGGAAAGAGGGTTCAGCTGCATGGCATCATGTATGAATGGCTGATGGTCAATAATTAATCTCAACTGACCTGTCAATTTCATAACCTAACCTTCCCATCCTCGATGTAAAGTTTAACTTTTAGCTAATAATCAGAGTACACTTGTTGAAATATTGGTCGATTTGACATGATTATTGAATTCAATTACAATATGAATCGGAGGTAAAACTGTAATTCGCTTCAGCATATCTTACGTCTTCATCACGTATCTGTAATTGAGAATAGCAAGGGTCGTGAAGACCATGACCTAAAACAGAATGCGCCATCATTAACAGTAGTAAAATCAATTTCAGTGTAATCCTGTAAGTGAAGAAATTGATTGTGCGGCACGAAATAATTTTGGTTCTCAAGAAAGAAGTTTCATGTGCATTAGAAACGGATTGTGAACAGCCTTCTGAAATCCCAATATTGATTTCAGGTAGCGGTTTATTGTACTTTTGAAATCCATTTGGATTTTTTTGTTAAATTTGAGGAAATTGTTATGTGCTTTAGTTATCCTAAACTAGCTAAAAGTTCGATGTTTCTATATTATCCAAGTAATCTTGGTTTTCCCCAATAGGTCAGGAGCGTGCCATTCTGCGGCATATTGATTTTAAAGAAGCGAGCTCCACGAGTAAACAGAGGGAAATTCTGTTTAATTAGGTAGCAATTGCAGAGACAATCCAGTATTGATATGAGAGCTAAGCCGTAGACATGAGATGAGCGGTATACCGGAATCAAATTGTGTAAGGACTTCAGAGCCGGTGTCATGATCGCTGAAATGATCAGAAGCATGTTTTAATGAAACTGTCACAATTAATATGTCAGCTGGCGATTTCTGAACCACATTTTCCCCTTTTATTCATAGGATTTTTCAATTCATTAAGATTCAAGCCTAATGTATGTTGTAACAGGACTTTCTCAGACTCGTGTAAACTATTTTACTGTCATGTGCATGAGTTACATCCCTTTGACTTGGCAGGATATAATATACGTTATTATATACGTTATTTGTATGATCCTTATTTCGTCAGACCTTTACCCATATTCCTTGATGTGCCAATGAGTGAGGGAGTGAGTTTCGTTTCTAAGGCCGCTTTGAACAGTATTCCAGTTAAATTAAGGCGTGTCAGCTTGGTGATGGATGAATGGTGACGTTTACCATTTGTTTTAAACCTACGAGCGCGGGTTGGGTGCTGACGGCGAACCGGGATTCGAACCCACGGTTTCTGGTATGTCAATTCTGCGCAACCAATTGACAACTGGGCCACCCGTGCCCCCTCACACAGGGTGTGGGGATAAGGCGAGACGCAAGAAGCACGATTATGGTGCTGCCAGAGCGAGGATCTGATGACGAATCTTGCAGAACGTTACCCCCACAAAATCAATCTTCGAGATGTCCAAAGCCGATATCTACTTATAATTCAATGAAAGTAACAGCCGCTATGCATTGTGGAGCAGATTCTGGTACTCATAAGAACATCTTTCCACAGAAAGGCATTACTTAGTTTTCCCTCTAATGAAAAGAATCTACATTTCACTAATGAATGAAATAAACAGGATCAGGGACAACAAAACACCACCAAGTCTTCCACTGCTACGGATATTCATTACATTCAGTCCTATCGAATCCTATATAGTACCATATAAGGTATTAGCCGTGAGAGAGACAGACATAAGTTTATTCCTCATTTCGACCCTTCACTACCAATTCACACATAAAAATGACTTATGACCACTTTGCACATGGGTATCAGAGTATACTGACAGTCTAATTCCGCATCCATATGAAAATTTCCGAATTTTCGCAGTTACCAGACGTTTTTGACGACAATGGACGACCGCCGACACTGGCTTAACTACGCGTAAGAATACAAGGACATAAACCATCCAATCGTGCAGAAAACGGAGGCTTGTGGATCTTATTAGTTTGATTGTTCTGGCAAATTGAACAGGAAGACGCTCTGTAATATGTGAAGAATGTCTCGTGGTTTCTTTGTCCTTTTCATTGATTCCACAAATAATAGAGGGACCCAAAGGACAGATAATTAAGCAATCAGAATTTCGCTTGCCTAAACTTAATTTAGCCTTCCTTTGGGTTGGCTGTTATGGCGCTAAGGTTGTACAATATGTACAAATGTTCTACGATTGAAATTTGTTTTGAGATAGATCGCAAAGACGGAAACAGTGGTGTACACTTAAACATGCATGACCCACTTGACACTTCAAAACTGTAGAACGGTTGTATTTCTTTTAATCATTGATTGTTTGAGTCGATTAAAATTAATACATACTATCCAAAATGAAGTAAATGAACACATGATTCATGCGATGAGATATCTATGGTAGTGTGATTAAGGGATTATGGTCGTACGCCGCTCTTATCATTACTCCATCAATATCACGACAGTGGTTACCAGAAATGGGTTTCACCTATTATCGAACCCGGGAATTCAGTGTGACGAGCGAACGTTTTAACTACTAGGCTACCCATCTTCCCTATAGTAATATGTAAAAATCGGATGTTCTTTAACTTAGTTTGAGTAATATATATGAACCATGGCTATGCTAAAACAAAGATAAAGAAAAATGTTGGAATCTTGCCCATACAGTTCATAAATATTTGATTTGACTGAACGATTTGTTCTGATGACATACTGGCATCACAATTTATGATGTCATAAACAATGAAAGATTTAGTACTGTTACGAGTCTGCCAATTAGGAAGACAAGTCATTTGTCTTTAACGGAACAAAACACTTTGAGAATCGATGAAAAGCAAATATTAGAAAGTTAGCAAGTTAACTCGATAATTTAACTCAATGATTCAACTCGATCATATCTAGGGTGGGCGAGGGTGGGCTGATAATCAAGGCTTGTTGTTCTCTGGCGCTGACATTATGTTGTCTGGACAAACTCTCACTTCACATGTAGATACTATAACATACTTATTATAGAATTCATGTAACTAAACATACTTGGTATGGTAATTACAGTTTATGTAAAATTGGATAGTAAATATCATAAACTATATGAATGAAAATGTAATGAAAACATGAAATGAGAAATATCTGAGACATACCGAATTGTTATCAGTATCGATTTTTATGGCTTCTCGAATGTAAATATGGGCACAAAATCCAATCAAATTGGAAATATTCTTACATAAACTGTCACATGTGCATCCCATTTCATTACATATATCACAGAAGGAAGTCGAGTATTCAAAGAAAACAGCACGTTATGCATATGTAATCTACTTTTCTAGATATTCCAGAGGTTGAAGCACTGTTTTAAATCAATACGATGATCGGATTGTACAGTTATTTTGTCATCCCTGTCTGACTCATATCCTTTAGCCATGAAGAAAACATGTAGGCCGGAGATTGTGTAAACATCTATTTCAACAGCTCGTCGTACACACGGCAGAACAATTACACGTACAATATAGCTTGTTTCCCTTACACGTCGTGCCCCTGTTGCCACAACAGAGCCAAAGAAAGTAAAATCTTGCTGCTACATCTGCGTCGGAAACAAGTTGCTTTTTCACCTTTGGCTCAGCGTTTTTTAAAATAAAATACTGCTTCCTCTTTTCCCCTGAGTTGGAATGCAAATATGTTCCCGAAAAAATATGTTTTATTTCAATGTAATAGTGTGCTTTGCGGAAGGGATGTTCTTCACATCATTTAACAATTTCAATGAAGTCCAATCACTCATTCTGAAACCATTGCACGTTTATTGTATTTTTGAAAGGTTGGCGTGACGTCATTTTAATGCTTTTTATTCTTTAAAAAATAATAATCATATTTCCGATGCTTTCTTACACAGATGTTATGTGTTACAGAACCTTGTTTCCTTTACGTGCCGAAGATAGATTAAATTCGATTTGGGATTTCAAGCAAAACTGTCCCAAAATGAATGTTATGGAATAAACACATTTCTAAAATATGTCCAATGTGAAAACGTAAAAAGAAGTTTATATTAGCATTGAGTGAAATAAACTTGATGCTCATTTGATACTAATTTAAAGTTGACTCTTTGTTCGGTTATTTTATTGACGAGTGAAGGTGATTTTGCTAACATTACATTGTAAAACACGTGTTTCATTCATGCATACACATGCGATCTATCAACGTATGACATTTACTTAGTTGCTTTACCATTTGACGCCAAATATTATGTTAATTATGTCATACCCAAACGTCTGTTAATATTAATGTTATTCATTTGACTCTTGGCTTGCTCTTCGAAAAATCATCAAAACCATATTTTTTCACATGTCACTGGAAATATTTACTGGTATCAATATCGCTTTGATAACACCGATTCATAAACATCAATGGTACTAAAAAATGGCACGAAAACATATTTCTATAATCATAAGATTCGATTCCGACTATTTCATAAGCATGTGCTAATGAAACATTATCAAATAGTGATGAAACCATTTGTTTGCGAAAAGGTGAATGTATCCTGTCCCGTCTCACAGACACATGCAAGGGCACGTCAAGTGTTCACCTAAAAAACACAGGGTACACGTCAAATTAGGGAACTGCATCGGACATACGTTTTGTCACAAGTGCGTCATTAAGCCATCAAGCGCTCGTGTTATCGAACGGCTTCGATGTATGCCTTATGTTACAAAAACAGGCACACTGTTTACTCAAATGGATTGTTCAGCGAAAGAGTTCAATCAAGCCGTTGTGCTTGAAACGTGTGCAGAAAATAATCTATTTTGACGGTCACGTGTTACATGAGATAGTTCACTCAATTTGAAACACTCGATGACCATCTTTACGTACATAAACTAGGCAATACCAACATCAATAAATAAAACCCTTTCCATGATCATGAGGGGAAAAAAGCAGATTCTATTTTACTATTCCGACCATAAAATAAGCATGTCCTACAAGCGACTCTGGCAGTGAGTTCTTATGAACATGGAAAGAATTTTGTCGCTTCTGTTTCTGAATCACTATCAAATAGTGATGGTATTATGTTTCCGTAGAGAGGTGAGCGTCTACTGCACCACCAGTCGCACCCATCACATACAAATGCATAGTCAAGTCAGGAGTTCAAATAGAAATTGCATTGGATCAAACTTTTGTCACTGATGCGTTAAATTTGGATTTTTCCACCACGTTTCTGGCATTATGTTATTATTTTCTTGACTGAGGTCTTGAGTGTTGAAACTCCGATCAAACAACCTTTGAGCAAGAGTCGTATGGTGCTCTTTGGAATCTTCGCAGAAAGAGCATGACCCCAAAAGTCACGTATTGTCTGTACACTCACCAGGGACCTGACAATGAAATTTAAGCTAGTTGACACTGATCCATTGACTTGGGTAACAATACGCTGGTAGTGTAAGTCTGAATCAGTTGGGCGATTCATCTCATTAAAAATGTCTATTGTTATTTTTGTCCTACATAATAGAAATTGGAAAAGACGTATATTTGTTTAAGCGAACCTAATCCAGCAGTTGTAATTATTTCATGCTGCATGCTCTGCAATTTGTTATAGAAATAGTCGTAAATATAATTTCGCGTCATATTGAAACATCAAAACATTGTTCTTCTTTTCATCAACCTTTATGAAATCATTAAGTTAGTATTTATTTACTGCTGCATTAATTATACAAACTTCCGGGGATGGCAATATCAGCGTGACACATGTTAAGGTGACAGAAGCGGGTCACTTCAAAGAAAGGACAATATCGTGGACGCTTTGATGTTATTTGCTTCGCTACAAAAATATTTGTTATGAAAATAGAATTATAGAAGAAATGTCAGTAGACGTTTTATGTTATGATCTTAATCATCTCAAAGGATTTCTTTTATCTTTGAAATGTTGCATCTGGTGTTTCTGGATATCAAACGACTAATTAAACACATACACAAAAAATTTAAAGTTTGTACTAAGACATACACGTATTATTATTTTTACTCCAAATAATTTGAAAAAGCACCTAAAATTTAATAATGTAACTTAATATCTAATAATTACGTTTACAACAATGTTGATCTCGTGGTTCGTTGTGCTTTTTTTTGGTAAAGGAAACATATTAAATGAGGTTAAGGTTGCAATTATCTGGCAACCGCAAACCGGCATTACCTAGAAATGAGAACACTGCAAATTTGACTCGGAGGGAACTAGAATTGTCGTGTCAATTTGGTCGTAATAAAGGGCACCTTTCACTGGCTTCTTCGGATACACAGCAGCAATGTTCTGCGTGTAAGGTCATATTACGTGCGTATGTACGTGTAAAGCAAAGGTCTCGCTTCGTTTTCCGGATGATATATTGATCTCGCAAAGTAATCAAATCTACTGGCAGTGTCAATAAATATTTGTTTTAGTGTTATGTCACAAACATTGATTCTCGGTGTTTGTTTTCCGATTATTTTCCTACTCGAATAACTCAATGGTCATAAATGCACGAGAGCTTCTATAACAAACCAGAATAGCAGCTTGTTGATATGCTCATTGGGCCATGGATGTGCTAAGTGATGAGGCGTGCCTGAAAAGAAGATTTGTCCGAGAACTGAGAGAGTCTTTGCTGGTATTTATTCAGTACAGGGTATTGTCAGTTTTCAGAAAAGCATTTGTCTCAAAATAGATCGTACTTGAGACACATTTGTGTTCTTGCCCATCTCAGCCCAAGGAATACAAGCAATCATGCTTGGAAGATAGAATGGCTCAGATACTGTGTACATACAACTAATTATATAAATTGATAGAGATGCGTGGCTCCGAAGACATACGATTATTCTAATAACTGTTCTGTGGTCTCATAATTGAGTTGTAACACTTGTGAAGATCTAGGAGACAAAAGGGTTAATCAATCGTCTGAGGCACGTTTTGTGATCAATTTTCACAACCTTCTTTGTGCAAGTCATTACAGATACGTATGATAGACTGTAAGTAGGCTGTCATACTAATCGTACTTTATTGAACTGTTTGGGAAGAAAAGCAGCTACACCTTCTCAAGTACAACATATGCGCACACGCTGAAATTACATGGGAGTGACCAAATGATGTGAAGATATGATGTCTCGAGGATAAAGAACAGTCAGAACTTAATCATTGGAATTACTGTGCAGGGGACCGGTTAACTAGCTTTATTTAGACTGGTACCATTAAATAAATCAGGGTTTTGATTTCCACTGTACAAGTTGAATGAGTGAGTTGTGTCCCCATATCTACATTTCCAGACGTGAAAAAAGTACCTTCTGTAACACGTAGAATTGTTGGTCGTTTGAGACCACAGGAAGGCAAAATGCAGTCTTGGGCTGGTATATCGAGTCACCAAACATTCTTTTTTTGGCGTTACATGATGGTAGTTCGCGATATGTTGAAACGGAATCCTGAAATAAATTCATCTTGTATATCAAATCGAGATGCTTCTTATCCACTTCATGAGGTTTCATTTGTAACTGGAGGCAGCGGGGTAGCCTAGTGGTTAAAGCGTTCGCTCGCCACACCGAATACCCAGATTCGATTTCCCACATGGGCATAAAGTATGAAGCCCATTTCTGGTATTGTTGGAATATTGCTTAAAAGTGGAGTAAAACTATACTCACTTACTCATTGTAACACACAATCTCACATTTCAGGTAGCCTAAAAATCTCGTCCATGTCTGATCATTGGGCATTTTCATTATTTAACTACCGATTTCAACCTTTCCATCGCGATTAAACTCATCCTATCCAAAACAAGTCAGTAATGGAGCAGCGGCGGACATGTCTGGATGGCCATACCCAGACATATCTGTTTTGAATAATTATCATAAGATGCTTAGCAGCATATTACAAGAAACCCAACAAGTAATTGGATAATACGTACCAAATTATCCATACCGCCCACCAAGTCGTTTTAACAAAATACTGCATTAAGTAAGTAATACCATTTGGTGTGCTAATGCCCCTACACGTGACAGCCCAATGCACTGAGACTGTGGTAAGTACGTGTTTGAGCCAGGCCAGACGGTTTATGGCCCCCGGGGATATTTCAGTTTGTGATATGAGCACCATATGACCATGAACATGGAAGCGTCGTGTGTTTTCAGCAGGAAATACAATTGACTGAACCTGTATCCAAAAAGTAATCCTTTGTGACCTGACAACATCCACTAGTTCCTTGATATACACGGGAAGGCTTGTCATATGAAAACTAATAGTTTTCTGTGAGAAGTGAGATTTGTTTGCTGTGTACACAATGTTTGACATGGGAAAGATATCCTGAGACAGAAATTGTCAGAACAGGAAACCGATATTCTTGAAGGTAGAGATGCAGGCGTAACTGTTTAATGCATTTAGCTGTGCTGAGAAAACATAGTTATAACATCAAAGACTGAAGAATCTCCACTGCTTCGGATGTAGTCATTCAGTACCATGTAGATGGGAAGTATGCATCGGCGTAAAAAATACTTTTCATAATGCTTTTTGGGTTGTTTAACGGCGCACTCAGCAACATTCCAGCTATATGATGGCGGTCTGTAAATAAATTAAATCGAGTCTGAAACAGACAATCCAGTGATTGACATCGTGAGCATCGATCTACGCAATTGGGATACGATAACGTGCATCAACCAAGTCACCGAGCCTGACCACCCGTGTTAGACCACGACTAACATGGGTTGCTGAAGACCAATTCTAACACCGGTTCTTCACGGGTTGTTTTATCGCGAAAGCAAGGGGATGTCAATGCATAAGTACCTTATGACATCACTCGATTGGGAAATTACATCTATGAACATTACAGAAAGAAGCTTGAAGTTGTGATATGATCAATACATATTCCGATAGTATCTTCAGAAGATTAAGTGATCAAGCACCCTCACCATACGGGGCTAAGACGCTAACTGGTAATAGCTGATACCAATGCGCCATTCCTTTGCATAGTGCCCGCGATGCAAACAACCAATCTCACCGACAGGTGTACGATTCACCCGGTTACAATTACGAGACCCTAAGTTCGCAAACAGTATTAAGTACCTACTTCAAATATATCTTAACCGATATGTATATGACAGATATTAATGAAGATTAAATTCGGACAGGAAGCGAATATTGACAGTTGGATCTAGATGCTTGCTATAATAATTGCACATATAGCTTTAAAAAGAAACCTCATCAACAGTAGGATAGCAGATTTACATCCGAATCTATTACAGCTAATTAAATCTATCATTCCACACCTATCTCTTGGATAGGTTCTCCTTCAAGGCATTGCAAGCAGTAAAGGATTCCCAGAGAGCTCTGCATTTATATCTTTCCAACATTCCTAGGCGCCGAAGACTAGTCCATTTCTGAAATGGAAGCAAAGCATCAATAAAAAGTCTGTGTCAGTATCTATAAAGTTCTCTCAGAATAGGAAATTAGTCTACTCAACGGCTTGGAATCCCCTGGGTGTGCAAAGTATTGTAGGACGAAGCACAGTAATAGTGCTTAGCGCAGTTCCATTCTTTTCTGTTACTCCTACAAAAACTTGTCTCAACATCCAGCACTGTTTCTTCAGCTACATTGTAAGAGTTTTTGAAACCATACACGGACACGATGTGTCAGTCAAAATGTGACGTTCCCAACCAAGTGGGCATTGTCAAACATGTGTTAGGAAGGATTGTGTGGCCATACATGTACACTTGGTGCGAGTTTCGCATTATTAATATCAGCTTTGCATATCAGATGTATTGTTTTCAGGTAATGTAGTTCCTACAGTTTAGTTTTATATCGTTAGTAGAAAGGGTGGGTGATATTCAGTTCCTGTCATGTCATGCAAAAAAACTGGTTCTGGTTTTTTGAACTATAGATGGCGTTCTAGCACACATCTGGAATTGATTGAACCAAATACTTTTTTATGCACATTGTGCGAGTAGCGAGGGCCACCGGTAGGCGAGGATATATGTTCCTTTTTGTTCAAACACCTGGTGTCATCACTGAATATGAGCGATCCGTTCGTGTAATTGTCACCGCTATTTGGCCTTTTACGCCAAGTGGAATTTGAAAATCGAGACGTCTTATATTTGCAGTATTCAAAATTACCCCTTCAAATACATTTATATGACTCAGAATCCGCCATCACTTTACGCTATGGAATGCCACTGGTAGGGCAGGACAATGATCAACCTTTCGCAAACACTTGGTACGTGTATCACTATTTGATGGTGATTCATAAACAAACGCTTATAATCTTGTCTGAATCGTACAATGGACTCTGCTTTTAGCGCATGTTTCGTATGATTATGAAATGGTATTTCGCTTTTATTCTGTATGTCAAGTAGATACAGATACAAATGATTTAGCTATGCATTTCAAATTTTCTTGAAGGTGATTGAAAGCGTTTAAATAATTATTTTTGTGTCATGCAGGGGACATAATACCAGCGCTAGTATTCTTTCGCCATCCTTTTATTTTCATTACACTGGAAAAAATAAGAGCTGTGAGGCATTTGACTTTTAGCTGAGTCGCTATTGATTAAGCATCATAGCAACTTAACAGGCTTTGACCATGGATCAAAGGCGCTGATTGAAGTTTATCCCAGGATAAACTGATATTTTTTGTAGCGTAGCAATACACTTGCCTTTAAAAATGACTGTCAGATCACCTCGGTCTGAGGTGCTGATGACTCGCCACTTTGTACGCCAAGGAAAGACATTTGTCCCGATCACGGCGTCATCACTGCTCGTTAACGTTCCGGAAATGTGACTATAATTGTCGCAACGTGTATCGCACAATTACAATCAGCGATCGATAATTTAAACATGAATTATCACCTACAAACGGTTCTTTTTATCATCAAACAGTACCATACACCAGAGACCATCTATTATATGGTCTCTGCATACACATACATACAACAACGTTTTCTAGAAAGTGTAATATCTGTGTGAGACAATGTATATTTTTGAATGTAAACCTTCACTATACAACTCCATATTCACCTGGTTCTGTTCGTGTCATGCTGGTGAAAAGTGTTGCTCAATGACTTATGACAAATAACTGTATTCTATAGCCCCGGAATATAGTTGATATTATGAAATCATATTGTTATCTTCATCTTCAGTATGAAACATAGTATGTTTGGTATTGTCTCGAGATGTACTTTTCGTTCCACCGACGTAATGAATTTTAACCATTATTTCATAGTCGCCTCCATATAGCTGTAACATTACTCAAACAATCACCCACTCTCTTGAACAATTGTATATAGTTGTTACTGTCTTATTGTATCTAGTTGTTACTGGTTTGGTCAGATGTTTTTTTCTCTACACCCTCATCGTTCAGATCTGGCAAGTCGTCCGTGTCGTCATCATCATCATCATTTCAAACTCATGATGTTAGCTCAATGATAATAATAATAATAAGAAGAAGAAGAAGAAGAAACACTCCTTACTCACCTCCTTTACATTGATGACCTTGGACTTCTTGCCAAAGGAGACTCAACTTTCAAAAAGCATATTCTTCTTATCAGAGTCCTTTTGTCATGATATTGGAATGTCATTTACACACGACAAATGCAACATTTTTCATTTGAAACGTGGTAAAGTAGAAGTGGGAGGATCAGTCAGTTTACCTGAGGGAGGAGTTATTGACTATCTCATTGAAGCTCAGGCCTATGCCTACTTTGGGATGCAGGTCAGAGACAAACGAAGGTTCTTGGTGGGTTCGACGATGCAGCCCTTCCTGGGAGCGTCCCATTCGCTGTCAACAACAACAATACATGTACATCTGTATCAAAATGATAATTTATGTATTTAAGAAACAAACTACGAGTAGGAGTTGTTCATCGTACAATAAAACACTGCAGGGAGAATAAACCAAGAGGGGCGCAGATAAACAACGGCCACGACAAACCTTTAATAATGCCGACTCCCTAAATAGATCCGACCCGGAAATGTCGGACAAGTCCACATTACGAACAGGTGGGTTAAGTTTGGTATTTCCCGCATATACTCACAATCCTCACGTCGATTAGCTGTACCTTCTCTCCTAATACGGATTGTCATATTACTCCACTTATGGATGCAATCGTTCGGGCCACTGCGTTTAACGGCATTGTACCTGCATTTATGGGGAACAACTTACTTGTCTCTTCCCTCTCAAAAATAACGGTCGCTATATGGCTGAAATAATGCCGATGCGACGTTAAACTTTAACTCACTCACTCAATAAAAAAAAGTCGTCCAAAATATGACGACGTGACGTTGCGAGCGCATATTCGAATCTCCAGAAATGACATCATGATTGAACAATGTTTTATCGGTTTTATTAAACCACGCTTGGTTAATCAATGGTCTTTGTGATTTATCGCGAAGCTGCCTTGTATATAATGATAACACTTGTATGTCGCTGTACTAATTTAAAAAGCTCTGTGTATGTGTTGAAGTAGACGTTTGATATTAAGAACAACCAACATTTTAAAGATCAAAGAAATCCTTTGAGATGATTAAGATGCAAACATAACACTTTTGTTGACATTTTTCTATTCTATATTCATGACAAATATTTTTGTAACGATATTGTCCTTTCTTTGAAGTGGGACGCTGCTGTCACCGTAATTTGTGTCACAAACACAGTATCTTTAGTATTGTCTTCGACATGCTTGTGGTTTGGACTCCATCCATGGTACGGCCCGGAATGTATAGAGAGCGTCAGGAATATGAGATGCTTATTAAAGTCTTTGGAATAGGACCGTAAACAGCCTCAGACGTAAACCAGACCAACACACCTGATATTGTCCTTTTTGATAAATCCAATGAAATCATTTATTTCATTGAATTTTCGGTCCCTTGTGACACTAATGTGATTGACATGATTCAGGAAAGACAAGGCAAATATGCGGACCTCGGTTACGAAATGTCACGCTTGCATCCCAAATACCAAGTTGTCCGACTCCCCATTGTTCTCGGTGCCTTAGGTTCGGTACCTCCCAATCTGTTGTCTGGCAATTGGGAGTACCCGGGTTTGCTTCCAGGAATCCAGCCCTTGTGACAATCTGGTAATACAGATGGCTGCATTGTTGGGGACACTTCACATATTCCGAAATGTTCTGGGTGGGTTCGACTAGGCAGCGCATCGCTGTCTGGGCTGCGTGTTGAAGGGGCCAAGGATCCTGAACTGATGTTGAGTCTAACCAGCCTGACTGTGCCAGGATCACTCGAGTCCTCATTTCAGCATTTATTTATTTTAACCTTTAAAATATAATCATAATAATAACAACATTTCCATTGTGATTATGATTTGGATTAGGAGTATTCTTATTTGTAGGAACATTTAAAGCAAGCTTTTACTGGCTTCCAAAAAATGACGTTCACTGACAAATACTGTCGCCTTCCCACATGTAACGCACTCATCCTAACTCATGTAACTACTTTCCAGTAAATGAACAAATTGTCTTGGAAACATTAGGTCATTAGTGAACTCGCCTGATTAATCAGGACTCACCTGAACCCATGAACACCAAGCAGTGAACTTAATTCGGCCGTGTACGAACCGTGTCGCTGCACATGAAGTGGATGTTTTAAGTTCACGAGAATTGCGTCTGCGGTAGTGTTACAGCCAAATTTAAAGTTATTGTTGGAAAACTCAGAAGCCAACGAAGCAGGTCTAAGGAAACACCAGTAAAATCAGTCAGCCGTCATAAGGGACATGTATCGTTCATGTGTCGATTCATTTCGGCTCATTAATCGTCGATTCAATAGCTTTGTGATTAACCAGGCTTGAGTAAGCTGACTCGATGTCACATCCAATTTTCGGATAACTAATTGATAGTTTAATACTATTTTTTGGTACGATCGATATTCGTCTCATGTAACGATGATGTCTTAGAATAGAGCAAATCATTTTACGTTAACGTAGAACAAAATGTTATAATTATAAAGACATTCCGACTAATCATTTTATGTTGCATAGTAACCCATTGAGGATGCACTGCTGGCACAGTACTCTAAAGCGTCGCAATTCGCTGTGCGAAGTTGCTCCTTGTGCCAGGATCCGCTTTTCTTGGGTTCAAATAAATACTCCGTCGTGATTATTATCCCTGGTTTGTCTTATCCGTGCACGTTGGATTGACGAATGTGGTAAACGAGACCTGCATCACTCCGGGCTTTCCTCCCACATTGAGAAGACACGCCGTCATATAATTGAAACACTGAGGAAAGTGGAACCTAAATTACATGACTGTGTTTCTTCGACTGATCCTAGTTTGAATCATCTCAGTCGTATGACCGCATAATACCACGGTAATGTCACTCTTGTGTCACTTTGTTTTTTAGTGATAGAACTGCGACCTCAATGTGTTAATTTAATTTACGAAAGGAATTGATATAAAGGCTTCACGCTTTCTCTAGTTATTCTTCTGGCGGGATCTAAATCAATACTTCATTTATATTAATGGTTCACTTATTAAATATATGGACATTAACTTGGAGCCTAGGGCCAATTTTGAATTGATTTGAATTATGTTCAATCTCATATAGTATTTGTAGGAAAGTTGGATAAAATGTTTGTAACAGTTTGTAGTCATGTTAAAGACTTTCAAATTGTAAGACTTTCAGAATGTAATATTCACACGGCAAACGTCTATCAACAAATAAGGATTGACATACACATGATTTGATCATTTCGTACTCAGTACTATTTTCTCACTTGTAAAAGTAATGTTCACTGATGTAAATAATATTTATTTTTCTGTTTTGAATATGTGTTGATTCGATAATGAAAAACAATGGAAAGTGATATGTATACAAGCTGAACAAAACTTAACTGTTGTGAACCAAACAATAAATAACATCTTGATCCAAATGTGTTAAAGAAGTTCGTGCTAGCATATATATTGATGAAGTGTATGAGGTCTTGTAGTGATGTTGTGTAAGCTCCTCTGTTTGTAGATGTTGTCTTTCTACATACTCGACAATAGTACTTATAGGGATATTACGCCAGATTGGATATGATAAGAGTTTCTGTCTGGCAACGTAATTCAGTAGTCGATAGTATGAGGAGATATCCACTGTCCACTCCATCGGGGTATGCGACAAATCCTTGTCAAATATTTTAACCAAATGGCTCACATTCTAGATCAACCCTCAAGCATTCGACATAGCCTTTTCTCGCAAACGTCGGCTAGCGGAGAACAGGGTACCTTTAAAATATATCAATCGGATTCAATTCTAAAAAATATTGTCAAGGCATTAAACGACAAGGTTAATTATTGAAACGAATACATTCAGTGTTTATTACGTGTTGTTTCCAGATTCAGGGAGATTTTAGTAACATTTATTCCATTTGAGTTTCCACCGTAAAACTACATAATCCTTTTTCGGAACAAACAGTCTGGTAGACGCCGCTCAGTTTAAAAGCTTAATCAATGCAAACGCGCTCGTAAATTCACTCCGGTACTTTTCGATTTTAATCAAAATAAACAATCTTGCAATGTTATTGTTATTCTACGGTCAAATCAATTGATAACATCGTAAACTAATCTGTATTTAAATTTTAATCATTATAAACATCTCGTACAATTAATCGGTCACATCACCTACACACAATGAACCGCAGCGACAACACTTACTTCATCAAATAGCCCTAAACATAACATAGACATTTCAGTGAAGTCAATTCAACGCAGCGTGGGACTGTGAACGTTTCACTAACATACGCTTCAATGACTTTGTCACCGTATATCAAAACCTTCAGGCGGCCAACGATTTAGTGACAGTCTGTTCTCTGCACAGTTGTCCCTTGACAATAGTGTGTATCATCAGGTCGTCCTCTCGGAGACGAAAGAAAGCTTCTTTAGGATCAATAAGATCGCACATGGTCTGGTATCGGGGCTATGAAGGGCCCCCACAGCGGACACAACTTGGCCGAGTAACACACACAGATCGCGTAGCAGAAAAGACGACTACTAACAGTTCCCCGAAGCTTGGTTACATGGACAGAGCGTTGAGCCCTCACTCATATACCAACATAGCGAGTAGTGTTGAAACTGTAGCGTGCGTGCTTGTTGAAGGATAGGAACTAATACATGGAGTATACAAGTGATCTGTGCCATGTAGAGTGTGTGAGCGATGTCATTCAAAAGGAACATCGTTAAGTATTTTCACCTTTTCTGTTTATGTTATGGAACATTTTTAATTCGTTAGTAAACGTAGTTACTGTAAAACTGTTTGTTCGTATCATCAACAATGTTTATGTGATGGGGATGTCTTAAAGCACACCTTGGAGTATTTCAAAGAGCGTCGTATTGTGCTTGATCTTCATTTCCACGTCAGTAACCTACATGTTAGGAAGCTGCCTATCTGGGCTTTCATTCGAGCACCTCAGATGTCACATTGGGGAGATGTCTAGGAAAGCATTGCTCGAACCGTGTTGACATTTCATATATCGACTTCACATTTTTGCCACTGATGATGTGCATGTACACCAATTTGTAACAGTTGGGCCGGTGATTGTACAATCTTGTATGCGGATCCTTGAAATTGAATAGACGAGAATAGAGGAAGCTACGCCCCTTGAAGGACTGTTAAATCGCATGTCACCATGACAGTCACTTGCGACATTGTTCGATGAAACATATGGCGCCTGAACACAGTTGGATTTAATGAAAATTTAAAAAAATCTCCATTCCCGCCATATGATTTGTCCGGAGTAGTACAGGCGACATATTTATCGTCATAGTTGTTTAATAAAACTTTTTTGAATTTTACTTCTCGTTAAATAATATATTTTATTAATTTCTTCAAAATTTGAATACATATCCCGATAATACTCATGTAGTCAGAACTGTGTAAATAAATAATATTTGCGTGGGGTGTATATATCAGTATTTATTATCCTATGATAATGTTAGCGTGAGTAAACTTACTCATGCGTGCTAAAATTATACGTATAACCTAGATCCTTCATTGAATGAACAACAGATGTGAAATCTACATATGTACATTTCGAGTACAATCTATCTGTGAACCGAGGCTAATCAAACCGCCACAGCTAGTTATTTAATCAGATGTCAGCCAGGTGCGACATCAGCATTTGTTGCCGTCACCATACTCTTGTTTCACTCAGTGTGACTTCACGGTGACATATCGACCCAACTTCCCCAACACGCCACCTCCTAGCCAGCCCTGATTCAACCTGTAGAGTGGACATATTCTTTATCAGTGCACAATACACGTACAGCGAGCATGACTTGAGCTGTGTAACCAAGAGCTTCCTGTTTTGAAGGAACCACGTGACGCTTCTTCCTACATAGGCACTAACGGGAGGAACATGACGCCACAAGTTATTTGATGAAAGGATGATTAGCCTAATGCTAGACTAATCTGATGACTGGTAAATTAGAAGAAAATATTGATGCGCTGAAGAAGTGACAAGCTTCACCTTCGGCTGGGTTCTTTCGACTTCAATCATGGGGTGTCTTCTGTATGTCTTGGTTTGGTTGCCTGTTTATTTGTGTATGGAAGTGAAAATTGCAGTGATTTTGCCTTTCGACGACGAACGTATGTTCTCGGTGAGACGAATTGCACCGGCCATTAACCTTGCTATTACCGAAATCAACGAGGATAAGACTTTGATGAAGAATCACAAATTCTCCGTCAAATACAACGACTCGAAATGTGACATTGCCGAAGGAATCAACAAAGCTATCAATTTCTACATCAAGAAACAAGCCCACGTGTTCCTTGGACCCGTGTGTGATTTTGCAGTTGCCCCCGTTGGACGACAGGTGTCTTTCTGGAACATACCCGTCATTTCGGGAGGGGCCATGGCTCGGGATTTTAGTGTATACAGATCAACCCAGTACCAGCTTCTTACTAGAGTAGGGCCTGTTAATTCTAGGTCTCTATCGACATTCTTCGCCAAGATGATGTTGCATTACAAGTGGTTGAAGATCAAACTTCTGTATTCAAAGGAGGGACAGGATTATCTCATTAAAGGGCTGTGTCACTTGGCAATAGAGGCCTTGCATTACGATCTGGACGCACTGGACCCTAAAATAACTCAGGATTATTTCCGTCTTGACAGTAAAACCAACATCGAGAAATTGTTGAAGGAGGAGATCGGCCTTGATTACTCAGGTAAGAGAGTTTAAGTACACGTTTACTAGAATTGAATAGACTAGAATAGAATAGACTAGAATAGAATAGACTGTGATTAAGCTTTTAATATGATTGGCATATCAAAGAAAGTGTACACATGTGCAGATCATCTAAATATTATTTATTAATGAAGCGTAACGTCCGTGTGCTTGATAACGAATGATGTGTGATAATTTGCTCGATGTCAAATGATATATTCATTTATGCGTCATAAATAATGTGACCAGTTTAATCTTTGTGAAGATTCATTCATGTTGTTACTATGACTAAATTACAGCCTCAGACAGTATTGGTACAATTAATAATAAATTATACCGAGAATGAAACAAATGAATCGCCGAGACACTACACGTGCATCAAATCCGTTTGTTTAACAACCTACAAACATATACCACAGTGTTAAAATAGACATATACAAGTCAGTGATGTGGCTGGTTTTTGCCATGACTTATGTGGTGGCATTGGTTATTTTGCATTGTTGTATGTTGGGATGAAACATTTCAATACAGACCTAATTTTATACTCCCACTAGACCTACGTCATGAAGACCGCATATATGCATACATATTAATTTGGAGAAGTAGTGTTTAAATTTTATATTTGATAAACGACAAGCGAAATGTCAAATTGTGACAGAGCGCTTATACATCATGCCTATGTTTATTTAATCCGGCATATTAAGTTCACTTTTCGTTAAAACACAATACAAAACAAATGATTAAACTTGAATAAATGATTAACCAATTTAATTTTAAACCGAAAACTAAATTAATGCAATTTTCAGTTCCAAATAAAGTGTAGGTGTCGAACTTTCTGTCCAATACATCAGTGCTTACAGGAATTGATAAAAGAATATTATTATTATAAATCATGAAGTTAACACAGCTTATGCAGTCAGACTGACAAGTACGCAGACATTAGGAAGTAGTATAGACCTTTACATCATTACTATACACCGAACCGATGCATTGATACCCAGATGGAGAAATAAATACCAGTTTTCTGACCGTGTACTCAATAGTTGGAGTATAACGAACGGTTTTATGTTCTTTTGTGTGTTCTCGTATTGCCTGCATTGAAGTTTTATACCTTTTATTCAAACTACCAACAAAGGTGGGTGCTGACTACAATACTGTTGTCGTATTTATCAATACATAAAACCCAAATGCTGCCAATCCCTGTTAGTTGGAATGATTTAGGGTAGTTTGTGCTTTTCATTTTGTACACATAAAATTTTACGACCTCCAGTCGAAATAGAAATGGCCGTGTTGATGGTTTATTTATGTGTTTACAATTTGCCATGTCGGTCATAAGTCACTTGTACAATCCCTAATACATAGAGACTCACGGCAAGCATATGTGACAGTAACATATCCCGAAAAAATCCAATCAAATTTTTCCGTCATATGAAATGCTGTGTCTTTCTGTTAGTTTTATGTTTAGTTAAGAAAGTTTTTTCTTGAATCTGAATGTTTTCAGTCAACGGTTTTGTGCCCATTAGTCCTTAATAATCAATCTAATTTGGTCCATTTTTATGATATTCTGCTTTTTCATAATGTAATGCATTGTAGAGGGATAATTACTTTGGAAGTGTAAGCTGGTCTGTATCACTGACTGATAATGACATGCGTCTATAAAACTGACTGATATTAACATGCGTCTGTACGACTGACTGATATTGACACGCGTCATTAATACTGATTGGTATTGACACGCATCTTTAACACTGTTATCGACATGCGTCTATATCATTGAGTTATAAGTGGCTGTAGTGAGTTACACACATATTAAAGAGGAGGAACGAGAAATGAAGAGCACGTGAAACAGACGCATGACAGTAAGAAAGAAAGAACGAATTTGGATGGGGCTGAAACGAGCATAAAAAAACGACATGGCAGACACATATAACCACAAAAATATATAGGCATGTTAGTGTTCGTACCTTTTTATATGCACTGATGGTTTTACCAAGTGGGAAAATGTATTTTAAACCCTTTTTAAATTAGGCATGTTCCAGAAATTCGTCAGGCGATAGTGTCAATCCATGAAAGACTACTTAAAAAAATAAATTAATTATCCGTGTCCATTTCCCTCTTGGTTGTATGGTACATGATGCTGGTATATCCGTCAGAACATGTGGTATTGATACATTTCCCAGACGCTTACATTACTTCTGACATCTGCAAATCAAGAGATAGATCTATGTCTGAAAAGGCCCTCCAAAGAAGAACGCTTGTCATTTAATGTAAGCAAACTTGATTTCTAGGGAATTAACGAAGTAAATGAAATTACTGGAACAAGGTGAATCAAACCCACCATCCTCCTCTATGTTGGTGATGATTATTGCCTTCACACGCTTCTTGATACAAGCTCCTGTTGCCTAGATGGTTCTGTTGGAATAAGAAGGCACAACGCATATATGCCTGGGTGTGTGTTATGCCTGCGAGGCTGAATTAAGCAGTCGTCTTTACAGTGCTTAAGCCTTATTCAGACATCGGTTGAAGATGAGAGACTCTGATAGCCTTAAGAACGGAGGGAACAGAAGGAGCTTTAGTACTCTTAAGATCCGTATATATGTTGGTGATGATTTGAGCTGGCGATGTAGTAATATTAAAGCTTGTCGAAGCTAACCATAATCTAATTGACGTGTAGTTTGTGATGCAGACCCCACAGTCATATATGTTTACTTAAAAAGAATGAAAAGAGAACACCATCTGCCTGACAAAAGATGCAGTGTGTGGCATTAATGTGACGGACGTACATAAACTCAACACAAGGATCAATCAGCGATCGAATACTAGTATATGATATAATCAGAGTGAGTGGCTGTACTCTAGACAGTATTCCAGTTATATCACGGCTTGTGGACTTCATGTGGGATGCAGGTCTTAGAGGTTTTCCACTTTGGTGACATAATTGGTATTACACTGAAAATGTTCGTATTTGTTGATTCCACTGTGTTCGGATTCTGCTTCCTTGCACGTGACTGAGACACGAGCATGTATATCTTTGCTGATATAATGTGAAATATTTTCAACATCATGACTGCCAATTGTTAACGTAGACGGCGATGTCACTGATTGTGACGTCATGTTCGAACCGCGACGACGCCCAAATTGCATTGACATTCTGATCTCAAATATAGTCATCATGTATCTGGTTTGTTTCGACGTAAATCAAAATACTGCTGTGTCTTGTTATGACAAATACCAAATCCGAAGCTACCTGGATGTCAATCCTGACGTATGTCTGATTTATACAGCAAACAATATACTTACCGGTATATGTAACAATATACGCACTTGGTATCATGTTCTAATGTTTCTCTTATACGAGTACCGTTTGATATTTGATTATAGATTATCAACCTTATTTTTTCCGGCGTGCCTTATAGTAATAATACACCATCAACGTATGTTAACATACACCTGGTGTCGTCAGTTTTTGACAGTGATTCATACACATCCTTAAACATATGATGAAGTCGGAATAATAAAATTGGCGCTGCTTTGTAGCAGAGCTTACATGCGATTATGGTAATTTTTTCGTCACTTTGTTTGTTTTATTGATGTAAAGGACAATGTGTTTGCGTTACTGCAATCATACATTCAGCATGTGCACAATAAATTACCTCAGGTAGCTCTGATTTTTATAATTCAACATAGCATCATATGCGAATTACTGATATAACAAGCGAAAGATGATTTCTTACACTGTAATTATGATCTGTGTAATTCGGTACTTTGCACCTGCTGTAATCGATATCCCCCCTTCCCCATCACGCAGTTACGTAGTTACTGCTTTAATCATACAGCCCATTAATTTCATGGTCAGTCGTCAGGGTCACAGCGAGTTCACTTTCGTGTTCATTTCATGTATATTTCATATGAGTTTAATGGTACATTGGAGATTGCTTTTCACAGCATGGTATCTTCTCGGAATGTATAGATTGTAGCGGGAGCACGGGTGGCCAAGTCATCTAAGGCGCCGCAATTCTATGTGCACCCCAGAAGCCTATGATCTTCAGTTCGAATCCAGGTTCGCCCTGAATATGCTAGTTTTGGCAGCTCCGTGATCGTGGGTTTCACCAAGACTTACGAATGATAATAATAACAACAACAACAACAACAACAACAACAACAATAATCATCATCATCATACGACAAAACCCTTTTCATATCCTATAGAAATCTCTGCATAAAGTGTCGATTGTACGATTCCGACTTTATCATGAGCATGCGCTTATGAATCACTATCAAATAATGATGATACGAGTTGTTCCCGAAAACGAGAGCATAACCTGCCCCACTGGTGGCATCAGTCACAAACACATGCAAAGGCAAGTCAACTGTTCACCTGGAAAAAACACGGGAACATATGGTACAAGTCAAAATAAGGACGTGCATCGTGCAAAATTGTGTCACTGACATCAAATTTGGAAATATTTCTCCGCATGTCTACCTTAAAACCTTTTGAAGCCTTGAATGTTGCAACACACGATCAAACAACTTCTGAGCAAGAGTCGTACGGAACCAAGCTTTAGGACAACTCTTTGCTGTTGGTGACCTGGTATCGTACTGTAATCTGTAGATGGTTCTCACGTAGACATTAAAAGAATTGGCAATGGTTCGTGAAGTCTGGTCAGCATGCAGTCGTCCTAAAGCCTGGTTTCTCTGATTCTTCGTACGACTTAGCATGTCACAAGAATGTTGGATCCACGAATTTGGGTGCCGTTTATCAGAAAGGCACAAGCAAACGCAAGTGAATTTTAATTTCATGGTAAGCATTCGGGACTGTGTATCACGGTCGCATTAAATTTGGATACAGAATAATGTCAAAAACGAGAGACCTCCTAAAAAGGTATTGATATTTTTCATGAAGTGACGTTTCTTTTGTGGTTCAGCATACACACTAAGTATTGTACTAACGTCTAACGTTACTAAGTTAATAACCTACCAGTCGTAATTGCTGATCACAGAAGATATTTCAAACACTCTACCTTACGGGTATGATCAGGTCTACTTTCTCTCATTACTTTGTAGATTCCCCTTTACATCAATCATAATCGACCCCTGCGGTTAACTTAGGGGTAAAATTACCCATTTGACGGAAATGCAAAGCAATCATTGTTGTTTAGGAACAGGGACAATTTGAAGTCTAAATACTCTGAAGGCATAGTGGTGTCTGTTTACAGAAGTGAAGTACTGGAGTCTTCTTGACAATGTACATAATGATCACTCTGAAGGTGTTTCTTTGCTTGCATTACTATTCCAATCCGGTAGGATTTCTTTGCTTTCTATTTCCTTTACAAGGGGTTTGCAAATACAAGGTATTCTGGTTTGTTGTTCTCAGTACATTTAACAAGACATCTATATCAGCTGTATACAAATACTTACTAATAGTATTTGCTGAGGACCACACCTTTGGCAGAAGAAGACTGTATTGTTCCCCAGCAAATGTTGAGTAGTATAACACAGATATCTGGTAGATACATATGTGGATGTATGAATGCAAGAACACCCGTAGGAGCTTGTTTCTGTTCTTTCTAAGTGATCGCTATTGCTAACATAGTGTCAGGATTGTTTCTACCTTAAACCTGCAACATGGTGAATCGTCAGACGATGAAATTGACCCTATATAGATACACCTGGGCATACACAGGAAGAGTATCGTATAAACGTAAGGTGTTGTGATACTATAATTACCATTTTTCAACAGATAATTTACGTATTTAGTATACTATTCGACACTCACTCCCTTTAACATATTATCACTGCTAGAGCTATCCAATTGTTAATATATGTTCTAATGCACTTTGTACACATTTGTCCTAATTCGCATACCCAGCTCAAACACAGGATACTCACTCCGAGACGACTAGTCCTTGTTTTATCGCCTTAATTCCGCGCGCCAGGCAGGGTGACAACATGTACCATATCTCAACGTCCCCCGACCTTCCGCTCTTCGGGCAATAATTATATAAAGGACATGAGCACAACGAGATGTTACACGTACATGATAAAGAAAAACTTCAAATTCATGGTTTGTATCAACAACAAAAAATATAATATTTTTCAGGATTTCTTGAAATTGTAATAATATATAGTATATGCATAAGTGACGAGTTTCCTCATGTTCATCATCAAGCAATAATTTAATTTAATTTTCTAAGTTCATTTTATGTAGACTAGTGTTATATACATGTAGAATATGTTAGAGTTACCATAGATCTGTTTTGAAAATGATTACTGGTACCACAGTGTAACGTGAGCAGCTGACAGTAAGATGTCTCATCAAAGACAATGCAAGAGATAATGTGAAGAAGATGTAAAGGAAATGCAAAGAGACATTTGAGAAGGCTACTCCTGCAGACTTATACAGAAGTAAGGCTTATCAGAAGGTCACCATCGTAGTGGCAGAGCGTGTGCTAATGAAGTTAATGCGTTTGTGAATGAGGGCAGGAACGTAGGCTCTTGTTTACAAATCACGTAGCGTTGTAATGAGGCCTGATGTCTTGAACATCACACACGTTAACAAGGCAGGATAGCACCCTCAACCAACACCCATTAACAGTGTTGAAAGTCACACACGTTAACAAGGCAGGGATAGCTCCCTCAACCAAAACCCATTAACAGGATCGGGAGGATGGTGGTGTGATTTGTAACTGAAGGATGTTTATAATTTTCTGTTGGTGTTATCATTATGGGAATCATAAAGGTTAACATCACATTAGTGTAACGTGCAGCCTGGCGAGGAAATGGGCATAATCAAATAATAGACCTGATGCGGTTTCGAAAATGTTTACCTCCTGCAGTTAAGTGCCTTGTTGATTATACAGAAACTATGCTGTCTAGGATAGCTACGATATATGTATGTACTGTGTTGTACATGTACCTGCGGTGGTTGTATTTATTGTGACATACGTGCGATGTGTGTATGTACTGTCAGGTACCTCCGATGTGTGTATGTAGTGTGATGTACGTGCGATGTATGTATGTACTGTGAGGTACCTCCGATGTGTGTATGTAGTGTGATGTTCGTGCGATGTATGTATGTATATATGTACTGTGATGTACATGTACCGGCGATGTGTGTATGTACTGTCAGGTACCTCCGATGTGTGTATGTAGTGCGATGTATGTATGTATATATGTACTGTGATGTACATGTACGTGCGATGTGTGTATGTACTGTCAGGTACCTCCGATGTGTGTATGTAGTGCGATGTACGATGTATGTATGTATGTATATATGTATTGTGATGTACATGTACGTGCGATGTGTGTATGTACTGTCAGGTACCTCCGATGTGTGTATGTAGTGCGATGTATGTATGTATATATGTACTGTGATGTACATGTACGTGCGATGTGTGTATGTACTGTCAGGTACCTCCGATGTGTGTATGTAGTGCGATGTACGTGCGATGTATATATGTATATATGTACTGTGATGTACATGTACGTGCGATGTGTGTATCTACTGTGAGGTACCTCCGATGTGTGTATGTAGTGCGATGTACGTGCGATGTATGTATGTATATATGTACTGTCATGTACATGTACCTGCGACGAATGTATGTACTGTGAGGATCCTATACATCCTAACAACACACACCTGTCAATCCAATCTCTATTAATCACTATATCATTTAGGACTGTGACGCTGTATCGTCCCGACATAATAGTTATCGATGTTTTAAGGATGGTATAATAATACTGATTTTCTATGATTTAAAACGACCACATATATACAAAAAAAAAAGGAAACAAGCAATACATCTTTTGCAAAAGGGCATTCGTTCTCCTCGATAAGGTGTGGAATATTAAGAGGATATGAATGTTTTTCAATGGCTTAAAACAACCACATAAACTTTAACTACAACCTGAGGTCGTATTTGCTCTTTCACATTATACGCAAAAAGCTGATCAAAATAGTTGAACAAGACAACGATGCGCTGTGACATAATGTGGTAGCGACATATGCTTCTTCATTTCTTCCGTAATATATCTCATGGGTAGATCATATTTCAAAGTACTGTCATGAGCCAGGCTGTTAGTTAAGGTATTGCGAAATGAAGCACTCTGAGATATACAGGGACTCTTTAGTTACTATTTTTCTGAGGAGCATGACAAAGCAGCGATTCGATTCCCTGACGAAATTAGTCACGTCATTCCTTTCGATTTTGTTCAACCGATTAGAAGTCAGTAGACTTATTCATTCCAATCCGCTCTCTGTCTTAAGAGGGCGGAAATTACCTACTACCGACGGTTCCGTAGGAGTTGAAAGATGCAGGTAACGGAGATACGGCCTACACGCATCCTCTGCAGTAGTGCACATTTGTCGATTTGTGGTTGAGGAGAAGATAAGAAAAGCTATTGACCTTTACTTAATTCAACTGCCCGTTCCATTGGGACTGTACTATATAGAGTCACATCTGATGTGAGCTGGAACTAAAATACAAACTAACTAAATTTTAGCCCATGGGATGAACGAGGGTTGAACAAAGTAAGCCTGTTTGCTTTGAAATATCTACTATTTTTTCAGAAGTTTATCTTAAAACAATCGTCGTATTTGTCTGGGTGAACATCAGGCTTCTATGATGTGAATGTGATGTCAGTACATGATAAGTTCCAACATAGCATGAAAATAACATTACTCATTCCCGTAAAACCACTTTAACATGTCACTCACAAGGCTTATCAAGGCACTTTTAACTAATTGGATACTTATCCAGAAAAATCCTTAAACTGTTTTTGTAAGACCACTAGCTAGCGCTGTTACAAACAGCAGTATGAGTGAACACAACAGCATTTCTATGAACCCGTTGGTGTGAACCAAAATTGAAATTCTTAAAGAAAATCACACGTTGTCAATAGTTATAAACTTGTTTCACCTAGCTATGCATGTTGTCAATTATGATCGGGAGTGCAATAAATCATATCAAAACCTTGATCCTTTCAAGCAGAACTTGCTCTTCCTCGCCATGTTTTGTGCCCCTTAATTATATGTAATTACCTTAATGACGAGGCAGAATCCCCTCCGTCTGATATAATTATTGCATTCAATGTCCAATCAAACCAAGGTGTTCTTGATTTGATTCAAAAGATAATCACTGAATCAATGCTCAATGCGAGCGACTTGTCAAATCAACTATTTCTTCTTCATTCTCTACTTTTGATTTATTTTATGAAACGGTAAAAATGTGAGGGAAATTATCAACATTCGCAGTTTTATCTCTTAAGCCTCGAATAAGTTCTTTACCTAAATGGTGCAATGTAATTTTCTTGTCATATTGCATTTTAACTTGATAAAGAAGTGAGTGAGTGAGTTGGATTTAACGCTCAAGGGACGCTGGTTGTGGTAATGTACCACGTTTGTGGGGCAATCCAGAGCGGGTCTGATGCTGACAAAGGATGTTTTATAACACTATGATTTGACTCCCACAAAATACATGCACAAGATATACGTCATACGCATAATGGCAAAGGTTCGTCAAGGATGAACTTTAAATACTGCTACATGATAAAGAGCATCAAAAGTCTTCATTCGTATTCATGTACATATTCTTCATTAAGTCTTCAAAAGCAGAAGTGAGATTCATAAGCATGTCATCGTCCAAATGTGTACACGATATAAGGAAAATCCATGGCAATATGATATAGATAAATCTTCACATTAGTTTGGCAAGAATAGGTATCCAATCCTGTTGCGAGTGTTAATGGATAGAGCGTCTGTCCCGAGAGCGGACGGTCGATTTTTCGATACCTTGGCCGAGTCATACCAAACGAAGGTGGTACTTGTTGTTGCCTTATCATTGGGATAAAACAAGGACTGGTCGCCTCGGCGTCGGAATACTAGTTACGAGTGGGGTATTCATGTTATATTACGGCAGGATATTTCAGTGGACTAGCACCTTAAATCCAGCATAAGTCCAAACCAGTCCAAACAGCAACGCACACACGCGCGCGTACATGCACGTCGTTATTTAAATGCAATAAACGTGAACGTGAGGTAAACTCCATTTTACCTCACCGGCATTGTAGGAACCTACAGAGTGAAAGAAATAGATTGCTAACCCGCCAGAGCATGGGATACAATCAGCAGTTCTCCAGCCGGCCAAAGTGCGCAGCCCCGTACATGTATTGGATTTCTAACAACCTTGTTAAAATCACAGGGTCCAGTCTGGTCCTGGATTGATCTTGGCCAGTGGTCAGTTTACTTAATTTGTGTGCCCTTGTCTCTGTGGAGGTAACGTACACGGGCATACGTGTACAATGCCGAGATCGGCTTGCCAGACGGTGAGGGTAATTGTATACTTAGTAAATATAAATGCACCTATGTAACAGGGGCATTGATGTTGCAACATAAACTGATATTCTTTTTTGAGGAATTGAGTGATTTTTTTATGTAAATGTTGAGATACTTCTCCATTCAAACGGACCACGTGTTTGTCTGCTCCATAATCGATTGTATCATATAAAACGTCAATGCCAGAGAATAACCAGTCACGTCTAGACTCCTTTGGGCCTAAAATGCAAAATAGTGGGGACATTGTATAAATGAATGGCCAATAATCAGTGATGACACAAGGTGTTCGCGAAGTTGCATGCTCCAGCGGAAGCACCTCACTCGATTTCCATGAAAAAGTAAGTTTTTTCATGTTCCCTAACTAAGAGCAGAATCCATTTTAGGATTCCGACTATGTCATAAGTATATGTTTAAACCCGAATGATATGTACGGGTAAGGATAGGTCCTTAGTACCTCATTCGTGTCTTAATAAGTGTATAGAAATCATTTCGCACAACTTTCCGACATAAACCCGGCACTATTAAGAGTTTAATGTCGGCATATGGTAAACGTTTTCATCCCCCCTATATTAAGCAGACATTTATCACGCGAGACCTCAATATCACGAAGAGAGAAAAAAAAGAATATAACACGACTTTTGGCGTTACAAATAAAATAAATCTTGAAGAACATTAAAATACCAAACCCTATTCGAGACGTTTTCAGCACCACCAACATTCTGCGTCTGCTTTCAATTTCTCTGAAGCTGAACCCACCTTTCCCACTCAAGAGGCAGACATTTCAATGATCGGGATACCCCCTACTCGACTAATAATAGTCATCAAGGCATGTTTATTGGCAGTAATTGTTCCTGGAATGTTGTTATTTATGATACTTTTCAATCGCGTGACGCCCCCATTAACACTAATATAATTTACCTAAACAACACTGACTTTGTGTACGTGTACATGAATTGCTGGTATTTTCGCATCTGTGCCCAATCAACTGTTGACGCTTATATAATTTACCTACACAACACTGTCTTTGTGCATATATACACAATGTCATGTATTTCTGGTATTTTCGCATCTGTGTGATATGGCGTTAATATTCTGGTTTCGGAAGATAACCGCCACTGGTTTTTCCCTATCATTGACGTTTGTGTAATAACTTCAGCCTAATGTTACAAAAAGGGTTAAACTTTGTTTGTGGGGAAATATCTCAAATGTCTCCATTAAAATGGATGAGGAGATTATAAACGGAAGCTTAAAAGTCAGTAAAATAAGTCAGTGGTGTACGATTGGAACATTAATTGAAGCTATTTGTCACGGCTCTCTGACTTAAGTGATCTTTTTTGTGTGTTGTTAAGTCAGATGGATTTTCTATTTTATTGTGTGAGTGGTAGGTGCTACCGGCATAGCAGGCATACTAACCCTATTGTCATCACCTTTTTTCAGTGATCCATTCACATAATTTTCACATGTGTCTGGGGGATAGAATAGGTCTTCAGCAACTCATGCTTGTCGTGAAAGGCGACAATGCTTGCTTTAAGAGGCGACTAACGGAATCCGGTGGTCAGGCTCGCTGCCTTGGTTGTTGCATGTCATCTGCGTGGATCGATGTTGCATCCAATTGCGTGGATCGATGCACATCATATCAATCACTGGAATGTCTGGTCCATTGATTATTTACATACCGCCGTCATAAAGTTGGGATATTGGTTAGTGCGGCGTCAAGCAAACAAATCAAACATGCGTTTTGGCAAACTAGATATTTGCATCCGTGTCCTGAATATCGTAATTTATGCTGTACGAATCCGCCATTTCACTTTAGAAATAGACACAATATGTTATATATATGAATACACACATATTGTGTGTATTTCTAAAGTGAAATGGCGGATTCGTACAGCATAAATTACGATTTATGAACCGTAACACTGGTGGCAATTTATGTAAGAGTGACATGAAAGAGGATACTTACTCCAATTTTCTCATTCATGGCTTTTTAGTTTCATAGTAATATAAAAATTGTTATTTTAGTACGAGCGATGATGTCATAATAGTAATAATTCATATGTATCATAGCACATGAACGTGGTGACCATTCAGGATTTTGTAAAAGCCTGCCTGATAAAAGTCATTTATTGACAAGGAAGTGTTATTATTTTATTTCTATACGTAGCCATTGCAAGATGATATTGATTAATTCGAGCTGTTTTTCTAATCATGCCTAAGGACACATTAACGAGAGCAAGTGTACAAAGTTTATTTCTGTCACTGGTCAGATGGGTGGTTATTAGCGTAGGGGGTAGGATTCCTTCTTTTCAGAGAATGAAATTGTATGTCTTATCTCGCTGACTGAAAAAGATTTCTATCCCAAACAAAACGCCAGCCACTGATTATTTATTACATGCTTCATTCCTTAGGTGTTCATGTACAAGGTCGCGTTTCATAAAACTATCTTAGGGCAAAGACGATCGTAACCCCCGTAATAGCCAGGCTTTACTGAATGATATGTCCATTGGTGTATTGTAATTCTATCTTTATAATAGTCAAGTCTAGATAATCGGACAGTATGTCTTAGACTTGCGCAAGTCTCCGAGGCAATAATTATTGGTTTAAGTCATCATTTCTAGATGATTATAGAAATACGAGAACACTTTGTCCATATAAATGACTAATGTCCTTTGTACTATCCGCTTATCTGGATTTGCATGTTATAAGGATAGAATTACTATACACCCAAGGACCCATCATTTAGTACGAGCAAGGCTATTGAGCATCTAACGAAAGCCAGTCTCTTTCTCTTATTATATATTATATAATCTCGAAATTACGATTATAACTAATAATTATTGCCTTGTTCAAGTCTACTCCAATTGTTACCAAAGAATTACGCTAAGGTAGTTTCCTGAAAGTGTATAAGGATTGATCGAACTATTGATCATGGCCCGGCGGATATATAGATGGCAAGATTATCAATAATTGACGTCGTCTCCACACAGGTACATGTATATCAATATTTTCGATTTATGTCATGATATGACTTGTATTCAGCACCCATGGTGCTTAACCATTCTTTTCAGTTTTGTAAAAAGACAAATTGTTTTCATATGGGAAGTCATCCAAACACTTTTTGAACTTAAGACTGTGCGTATTTAACATGTTTTCATATGGGAAGCCATCCGAACACTTTCCCAACTTAAGACCATGCTTATTTAACATGTTTCCATATAGGAAGCCATCCGAACACTTTCCAAACTTAAGACCATGCGTATTTAACATGTTTCCATATGGGAAGCCATCCGAACACTTTCCGAACTTAAGACCATGCTTATTTAACATGTTTTCATATGGGAAGCCATTCGAACACTTTCCGAACTTAAGACCATGCTTATTTAACATGTTTTCATATGGGAAGCCATCCGAACACTTTCCGAACTTAAGACCATGCTTATTTAACATGTTTTCATATGGGAAGCCATTCGAACACTTTCCGAACTTAATACCGTGTTTATGTTACTACACGTCACTAATGTTTATTACTTCAATATAGGCAACATGTAATGACAGTCGTATTAGACGATAGTTCTTACAGCTAGGAATCTGCATTATTAGGAAGGTACAGTTACTCCTCATACCAGTAATAACTACAGCAATGATGATCCATTTACTGTTACCCGGGCGAGATTATCGTGTTTTGACCTATTGCTATAGTATTAATAGTAAGTTAATGTTTTCTCCGCAAAAGTCACCCCTAATGTACATACGTCTCCGGTTACTAGACTTCATTGACGTGAATAATTACGTTAATTGGTACTGTTGAGAAGCTTACTAACGGCAGAAGTACCAGTATAGCTGATTTCACTTTATCTGGAGATCGCAATGCGTGTGCACTCAGGGGCATTGTTTGGTAAAGAACATATATAACGCCTTATCTTAGTCTAAGATGCGATATTAAGTAGGGCGTGTCTCTGACACACATAGGATGAAACTACTTTGACTTTTGCTACACGGATATGTGTCTGTGTGTAATGTAATTCTAAGGCCCCCTGGGAATCCTCACTAGACTTGGTTTCATACTTCATGCTTAGCGTGCGAGTCGCCCATCAGGGGGCTCCGGTCTGTCCGTCCATACTATTCGAGTGCCACCGTTCCCTCACGGCCTGGGGCCACGTACATGTCTCGGACTCACTTCTTTAAGGTGTATGGTTACTAAGTCTTGTAGTTGACTTGCCTACCATGCTTACCATGCTTACCATCGCTACAGACTGCCTTCGTGGTCTTGTGGTAGAGCGTTCGGCTGGAGAGCGGCCGCGTCATACCAAAAGGCGTTAAAAGATGGTATTTGTTGTAACCCTGTCTGGCGCTCGGTATTAAGGGGCTAAAACAAGGACTTGTCTGCTCGGAGTCAGTACACTGTGTCTGAGTGGGGTATTTATGTTAAACTGCTTCATGGTATCTCAGTGGACTAGCACTATAAATCGGTAGTCCGGACTAGTACAAACATCCACACACACGTCTACACGTGCATGTACGTCACTGTATAAGTGCAATAATCTTAGACGCGTCGTTAAACCCCATTTCACCACCACTAATCGCTATTACTGTAGCATAATTCATCTTCCGGTGATTACCAAGGTTCACCAACGCATATTAAATTTTTTAAAAACGGTTTCGTAGATTTCATTAAAGGAAATAATACAGCTATGTTATAAGGGGAGATGATAGAAATAAAACTGGTTTAAGTGCTATGGATGTTTTCATATGGGAAACTGCACTTTAATATGTGATTATGATGTGCTGTATATCCTTGAACGTATTCAAATCGTACGCATATTTTTTTAATTGAGTCAAGAATTTGTTGCCATGGTGATTTTTGACTGTAACGTTTCATTTTGTGGAGAAGACCAACGTTCCCGTAAAATGTTGTCAGACATATCAATGTCTATTGGGAGCAGGCGTGCTGCCTGATCTTGCAAAGCCTAGAATCGAAATCTTTCCACTTCCAATATATTGTCAATCGCAGGTTCGAATCCCACTTTATATGTTATTAATTTGACAGCACCATGTTCCTTCTCGAGGCTTGCAGCAATGTGATCATCCACAAGAGCTGTCACGGTGGCTTTAATTTCTCTCACGTAGTACGTGACAGTCATGCTATTGATCCTGATATACCTTAAGAACGACAATAAACTTTCTATATCTATTGGGCAAGTCTATCTGTCACATGTATCAAATGCTCAAGCAATCCAAGGTGAACAACTGACGCGATTTGTGACAGGTTTGTTTGTCAGTATTGATTATTCCGATTTAATTAGAACATAAATATTATTTATAGCGACGTAACCTTGCACACTTAGTACATCAATATTGCAAATACAATGTACACGCTTTTTGTTGCATTTGTCGCAGACAGACGCAATCGACGCCAACTAAGTGAGAGATATACCTCATGTACTGTCAATGTTGTTTTTATTGACACAGATATACACATGCTATAGACAACGCTGCGCTGACAGCGAAACAAAGTAATCAGTGCAAGCAGCTGTTGACCTAGTGACCTATCACTTGCGTTACCGATTTGTGTGCAGTCATACCTTTCTAAAGGGCTGTGTGAGCAACTCGTCTTGTTGTATTGAGTGTTCTTTGCATGTAGTTGACGTTGTCGCTTCTGCATACAATTAGCACTGTGGGTACGACTGATATGAAATATTCATAGAGTGTGCCACAATTTGAATTGATAAAATTTGTTGTTGCAGCCAAGAAATATAACACACGTTATACAGTACGTACATTAAAGTAAATACATATTCCATGCTTGGTAGGTCCAGTTGTTAAACGAGCTACAACGTGCAGATTTGCGCCCCCTGGGTGTGCCAGGATCCTGCATGTATGATATCGGATGTGAATTTGAGCTCCACCCTGAAGCGGCTGGGTAGCCAAGTCGCACCGAAAGGTTGGAATCCCGTGTGAAGCCCATTCCTTGTGTCGATACCCCAATGTGATATTGCTGGAATATTGCTAAAGCGTCGTAAAACTATACTCAGTCACGCACTAACTATATCCACACTGATTATCATCCTTGCGTTTTCAGCATCGTTCACATGCTCCTTGGTTTCATGAAAGTGGACCGACTCCGTGGTTTAGTGGTAGAGCGTCCGGGGTTCGGTCCCAGGCCGAGTCATATCAAAAGACGTTAAAAGATCGTACTTGTTGTTACCCTGCCTGGCACCCGGCATTCAGGGACTAAAACAATTACTGGTCGGCTCGGAGTCAGTACACTGTGTCTGAGAGGGGTATTCATGTAAATATGCGGCATGGCATCTCAGTGGGCTCTCAGTCCGGACAAGTACAAGAAGCCACACACACACACACACGCGCACACACAAACGTGGATGAACGTCGCTATAAATTATGAATGTAATAATCTTAGACGCAACGTTAAACCCCATTTCAACTCACCGCATGAAAGATCTACATTATTTGTTGTATTTTCCCAACAGTAACCTGAATAATTAAACACTGTTAAAAACTACATCGAACCCAACTGACTCACTCAGCAAGTGGTTCAGGTGTTTTTAGGTTTCTAACCAGGCCGTATATAAAGATAAACAGTAAAATACAGAATCTAAATATTAAACTTGTTTGGATTTGTGCTATAACCAAGGTACTTGAAATGTCCCTGAAGTCATTAACTGTTTCAAATTTATCATCAAATGATATTTCAACTTATTGCCAATGTCTCTTGATTAGATTAGATATAGAACATGATTGAAAGAATACAACCCTCAGAGGTATAGATTTCAAACGCCGTTGAGTTTAATAAACTCGACACGTTAACAGTTTACGCATGAAACATAAGAAACGTCGATATATGGAATACATGAAAGAGATTGATGTATATCAGTTTCTTTGTTATTCTAGCACGCACAAATAGCTTTCAAATAAGTAATTTAATATTAAAGTAGCGCTGTGAAATGGTCGAGCTTGATATTAAAAATTCACATTTATATTAGAAACCTGAGTCTGCGATAGGAGTTTCACCTCAACCAAGAGAGGAGCGGTATGCTTTGATAACCCCAGGCAGGGTAACAACAAGTACCATTTTTAACGTGGCAAGACGCAGCTCGGGATCAAACCCCGAACCTTCCGCTCCCCGGTCGGACGCTCTACCATTGAACCACGGAGGCTACATTTTATTATTTGGCTACCATGCGAATCAACAGTTTGGAATTCTAGTAACCGTTTCCAATTAAACAGTGATAATTGCATGCAGCTCATTTTACATTTGCATTATTAATATTTCTCTGTTCCGTTTTCGCTTGATCGCTTTTTATAACCAATTAGGTGCATACACTGACAGGGAATCTATATTTTCCGGTTTGAATACTTACAACAATTCATTATGCATGTGAAATTATGTAATTTTATCTGTGTTCGAACGGTTGTTAATAAATAGGTATGCACTACCCTATCGTAGATACGTTATATGTCATCTTATATGTCATGTTGAACCATTATGATGACGTCACGCTATTGTTACAGTTACCCCTCCATGTTATATGTCATGTTGAACCATTATGATGACGTCACGCTATTGTTACAGTTACCCCTCCATGTTATATGTCATGTTGAACCATTATGATGACGTCACGCTATTGTTACAGTTACCCCTTCATGTTATATGTCATGTTGAACCATTATGATGAAGTCACGCTATTGTTACAGTTACCCCTCCATGTTATATGTCATGTTGAACCATTATGATGAAGTCACGCTATTGTTACAGTTACCCCTTCATGTTATATGTCATGTTGAACCATTATGATGACGTCACGCTATTGTTACAGTTCCAGCCGGTTACTCTTTGGAACGTGACACCAGCATCACTTCGGGCTTTCCTCCCACATTAAACTGACACGCCGTGATATATCTGAAATAGTGTTTAAAGCGGCGTTAAACCCAACTCACTCACTCACTGCTTGGAACGGCTATAAGTAACAAGAAGGATTGACCACAAGAATGACGCGTTAATCCAGACATTGAACAATCGAAACGATACCATGTCCAGTGAAATCGCCCGCAGTAGCCAGTGACAGGATCTGGATAAGCGGAGCATACTGACACATACTGAAATATGAAGAACCTTCTTTAACGATTTCAGTTGTGTTCCCCTAAATCGTCTGGATTAACCAATGTCCGGATTAATGGATGTGTACCTGTGAACAGTTTCCGAGCAGTATCCGTCCGATAGGTTGTTTGTTTGTTTGTTGTTTAACGCCGCAAACGTATTGCAGCTACATGACGGCGCTCTGTAAATAATCTAATCTGTACCAGACATTCATGAGCATCGATCAACGCAACATGCATCAACTAAGTCAGCGAGCCTGACCATCCGATCCCTTTAGTCGCCTCTTACGACTAGCATGGTTTACTTTAGTGCAATTCTAACCCAGGTCTTCACGAGAAGACAGTTTGATTTATCGGGTTCCATACAAAAAAGGTTTCACTGTATTTGAATGTCTTCAATGTCTATTGGTAACGCTTCAACAGTTGCGAAATAACCAGGAATACTCATTTCTTCTGAAAAGTTGTTCTTTACTTCTACAAAAGAAGCTTTAACGTTTTAACCCTTTCAAGATAACCATTGATGTTATCTTTGAACCAGAGAATCTTGACAGAAGAACTATCATAGAGTTTCAAATCTATTAATATTGATGTCTGTTGCCCTACGCACAACCATAGGACAGGTGTCCTGTAGATGTTGGTCTTGTGAAAAAAAGAGTAAAAAAAGCCCCTGTGTTCCTTTACCAGCTGGGTGCCCTGCAAAAACGATTACTTCCCGAGTACCCATGAATAGAGCTTCTCACGTTCAGTGTGATTTATCACCGTACACGATTAGTACACGTAGGTCGTCTTCAATATTCTCAAAAGAGACTCCCTCCCATACTGTTTGAGTTATGGGCTAACCGAATAACATAACTAATGTTGAAGCCGGTTGGTTTCGAGCCGTTTAGCCAGTAAATGCGAAAGTTTAAGAAGTTCTCGCTAAACACACAGGCATAAGAATACTTTATCCCAATCTCCGTGCTACCCCACAAGACGTATCCTATTCACTGTAGTCGTATGCTCCATCACACAAGGAATCGCTAATGGCTTCAGACAGGCTCCAGACAAGCTCCAGACAATATGGGTGAAGCGTTAACGCAGGCTGCCACCTTCGGGAAATTAATTCAGAAGCAGACCTTTCTATTCGATTTTTATACTTTCCTATTTAAACATTTTAATCTGCATATTAGTGTACGTACTCACATTGTGCTTTTTGGAAACATGGTTTGATCAGCGAGCAAAGAATGTACTTCTTTATGCTTCCTTGTGTAATGTAGTGTGTGTGTGTGTGTGTGTGTGTGTGTGTGTGTGTGTGTGTGTGTGTGTGTGTGTGTGTGTGGTGTGTGTGTGTGTGTGTGTGTGTGTGTGGTGTGTGTGTGTGCATGTGTGTGTGCATGCATGTGCGTGTGCATGCATGTGTATGCATGCATGTGTGTGTGCATGTGTGTGTGTGTGTGTGTGTTCACCTTTACGCCGTTCGTTTAAAGGTGAGATGTTGTCGTTGCAGCGTTAAGTCTTAACTTACTTAAACACATACAAGTATACGTTAAGTACTTTAAGACTAAACATTACATCGATAATATCTCGGCATCAAGAGATCGGTGTAAAGGGGATATACTGTGCAATGTTTCCGAAGGCAGTTCAACTTAATCCTTCATATATGTTTCATCAACACCAGACTGACAGCTTTCTTAATGCCAACTTGGGTTTGAAGTATATCTTGAACAAATATCAGTCGCATAGAATTGATTAAAACGACGAAGATTATATGTGGTTATTTACGTGTCACAATCACGTATCAGTTAGTAAATATATTGGTCACATATATAATGAGTCCGCCGTCTAATGTTACCACACAGACGATGTAAGTAGTCTGGATATTGAATTATTCGCCCGCCTTGTTATTTCTGCCGACAGCAGCGATAATCTGGTTTCAAATCACACTAATGTAGTTATGTAAGTTAACGGTAAACTCTCTCCTTTTATCATGTCTACAGCCCCATGCATGCATGTTATATATATTCACCACCTTATAGGGATGGAACAGTAAAAGGTCCTACTGCAACGTGTTGCAATGTGTTAGGGATTTCAAGCTTAATAAACAAAAAATAATACATTATAATTGAGCTTGGTCAAATAGTGTTCATATCTTGATGTGACGCATGCATGTGACACTACACTTGTTTACTTTTCAGGATGCTTTATTCAACAGATATGTACATTCTGTTTTGTGACAACCTGTTCATGGATCTGTCACTAACGTTGGCCTATTAAAGTCAAGCTTTGATGGATGACCCCAGGTTTAATTCCCAGGATTGTCCAGAGAGCTCGTCAAAATGGAGATTGGCTGTCACAATGACTAACCTGGTTGAGTGTGGACATTGTAACTCATTCACGCAGTCACTCCTTGTCTTGATGAGTTGATGTGTCTGATTACTACAAATTGTAATTAAAACACGAGGTCATAAACAGATTACATGTTTGATGAAAATTAATTAAGAAAGAATAGAATGAATCTTTAAGAAGGTCAAATACTTACTTCGCTTCCAAAGCAGACCCTCTTAACAATTTTCAAGACTGACTTGATTGGAAGAAAAGACGGATCTCAATGCTTTTCCTCATATTTGAAAATCAGTGTATAAGGATAGTAGTATAAACAATGTAGGCAGTCCAACTGCATGCCAAAAAATAATTATTTCATTTGATATATAATGTAATTTCTATAATTTCATTATCGTTTTAGAGACCTGAGTTTTTTTATCCCAAAATGTGAACAAGAATTTCAATGGAATTTCCCCACCATGATATTGTCGGGGAACGCGGTATTATCTTTTGATCAATTTAGTTTTATCAGCTCCATTGATACTGGCCATGCTGACAGATTTGACATCCTAAAGCACAATCCATTCGCGAGTGCCTGTTTCAACAAAGAAATATTCTTTTTTCCATATGTTATAATGTCATATTTGACACTGTAGATTGTGAATGTGCCTAATGCACCTGCTCAAGGTTCTCTCGTTTATGACAATTGTCATCTGGAGTAGTCAGTCATCGAAATATATTACTTTTTCCTATGTCAAAATAATCCCAATCTCCTTCGAGATGGACGAAAAAATGCTCCACACCTCACCAAAGGGGGATGGCACTCACAATGATGTCACATGTTGGGTTTTAAATCGCCTGATTACATCTAATCTCCAAGGCTGTTTGAAAAACGGCCTTGTTCGTTCGGATGGTTCTATCTACGTGCTAGGGACGGCCCACTCCTAATCATAAGAGTTTTCCGTTAATTTTCAAATGTTTCTGCCTGTATAAACCGCCCACAATGGAAAGGGGATATGTAGGCTCGCAGAGAAGCTTCACGTGGATGAGCATGAAGAGACTCACGATGATGGAAGAATATTTGAGGTCGTCTCATCCGATGCTGATGAAATATCAATCGTATCCTTCTCATATGGTAATCATGAATGTATCGATTTGTCTCCGACGTCGCTGTACACAATTAAAGGAAGATATGCATCGCCTTGAGACTTGTGCTGGCACAAAAGTTTAATTTTGTTGGTCATGATGATAAGGGACAATATCCTCCGGGCTTCTTTGTGTTATTGTAAATAGGTCACTCGTGTTGGATGTTCAGGGTAGAAGTGACATAATTATACAGATAGGATTCTTTTTATGCTTGTCTGTGAAATGTCTATTGTATACCTCCTGGGTGTTACAGTGTCTGCTAAACTTTAGAATTTACGTCACATCAAAGATTGTGCAGAGTCTTTAGAATCTTCTAACGACAAAACATCGCACTAATGTAATATCTTGAAGCATTGCGAATGTTGAGTCTTAAAATGGTGGTCAAAAGTGACGGTCTAAGACTTCGAATGGTGGTCAAGAGTGACGGTCTAAGACTTCGATTGTGTCTAGGTTCCGATAATTTCAAGACAATTTCACGATGTTACCTGGCGAACATTACCGACGAACACCTGGTGTCATGGGACCGAATCATATGACGGTGTGTCATCCAAACTTGTTTCCATTTCAACATTTGCTCAAAACATGTGAATATAAGAAGAACCGGGTCCTCGTTACAAAGTAATCTTTTCTATCAAATTTCCTCTTCTTAACCCACACTTACGATTAATGTAACGTCCTTGAAGTGTACCTCCCATGTTCTTGGAGGGTTGTTGTATCGATTGAGGTGACTAGTTAAATGAAATTGGGAAATTGAATCTAGAACCATACTTAAATCAAGCAGAAACGGAAAACTACAGATGTGTACATGTAGGCTTTTACTGAAATATACACTTGTGACATTTCTTACTGACGGAAACACTCACTCTTTACGTACCGGAACTCTTTTCTTTGTTAATCAGGAAGTCTGCTTTGTCAATAATTCTTAACGATCGAAGATATGACGAATTACTCTATATAGTTACTTACGATATACTGACCCAATGTTCACAACTCATTACTATCAAACCGACGACAGTCGCCTCATCTGGCGTCCTTGAACAAATATCCAAATCACCGAGCAATGTAATCAGTCAGTGGAACAGACTAGGCTTTCAATTTTCACCCAAACTGAGTCTAGTCAACAAGCGTGTTTACAAGAAAACTAACACACAAACGTTTGACAGGACAGATTAGAGTGTTCGAAACGGAACGTTTGCCAACCAAGAAAAGAAAATTCTATAGATGTGGCGTCATGAAACCTTACCCCTTTGTTTATAGGTCAAAAGTTGTGGGCGCCATCTCAATGTACACAACACAAGTTGTTAGCTACCCTATTCCAACGGTTAGTCGTCTTCAATTTTCATATCGGGAACGACCATAGTTGCCCACAGATCCGGTCATTCTGTTAAACACTTAAAATGTTTTTGAGATGATTCATTGAGATGTCCAATCACTGTCTGCGATAATCGAAGGTAGTTTTCCTCCGGCAGATCCGTGTATGCAATGATCAAGTACAGTTAATACCGAACCTAACTGTCAACTTGAGTAAGTGGCCTTTGATCCTAAATCTCATTCATTTTCCAAGTGCACCCTTAATTGATTCCCATTTCTCACTGGCCAACGTGTCTACGTTGTCCACATCATCGACCTTTCTTGAGTAAATAGCAGTTCTCCATATTGTGCTTATGGCTGAAGGATATCCCAAAGAGTTGGTCTGGACCGTATATTGGAGGCTTGCGTCAGTGGCACGTACCAGTCGTTTTAGGCACCACAATTCGCTGTGCAGAGTTGCATCCCTTCTTTGATCCAATGATCTGGTTTCTAATCCCAGGTTCTCCCTGATTATGATTCTTGGTTCTTGCACACCATTACCTTGCCCCTAATAAACGAGACCCGCATCATTTCGGGCTTGCCTCCTACATTAGTTCTGTTTTTGAATGTGGTCGCACAGCTTCCGAGATTTGCTGGCTCAGGATTCAAAGATCCGTGCTTGGCAGCCTACACTTACTGACCACAGGGGCGGTCGGGTAGCCTAGTGGTTAAAGCGTTCGCTCGTCACGCCGAAGACCCGGGTTCGAATCCCGACATGGGTACAATGTGTGAAGCCCATTTCTGGTGTCCCCCGACGTGATATTGCTGGAATATTGCTAAAAGCGGCGTAAAACCATACTCACTCACTACTGACTACAACCCACACACCGCGATAATATCTGAAATAAACCCAACTCATTCAAAACAAGTTTGGCCCGCACATCTATTTACACTAAACGTGCATGGTTTCTTTATGCCAGCAAGAACCTTTATGGTACAGTATTCCAAAAACAGAGATCTCTTCCTGTTTGAGTTGTAATTTGTAATGCATATTTTGTCATTGGATTGGTGATGAAAACTGTCGCCCAGTTCTCATAGTATAGACCGATGGTAATCTGTGTGCTTTAAGCTGTCCCACGGCATTAATCGATGCAATGGCGGTCTCATCAGATGTTTCATACTGACTGATGCCACTTATCTACAGGTGCCATAACACACAGGCAGTACTGCAACTCACGCTAATCCAGATATTAACGCTCTGGAAATGTCATAGGTAATCTGAAGGAATGAAAATAAGACTGCTTTGAACAAATGACTCCGATGTATTAGTACTCCGGTAGCATGAATGACTACTACGATAACATTTACAAAATGAGCATGAATCTACGAAATTGGTAAAAGATGACACGCATCAACCAAGGCAGCGAGCCTGACCACCCGATCCCGTAAGTCGCCCCTGATGACAAGTTTGTATTGTTGAAGACCAATTCTAACCCGAATTTTCAAAGGTCATTATATAAGTGATACAGGGTACATTTGAACTGATTTGTAAAGCTAAGTGGCCACATACATATCTCCCCTTCACATGGTGGCCGACCCGTGAAGATCCGGGTTAGAATAGGTCTTCAGCAACCAATGCTTGTCGTAAAAGGCGACTATGCTTGTCGTAAGAGGCGACTAACGGGATCGGGTGGTCAGGCTCGCTGACTTGTTTGAAGCATGTCATCGATCCAAATTGCGTTGATCGATGCCCATGATATCAACCACCGGATTGTCAGTTCCAGACTCGATTAGTTATAGATCGCCGTCATATAGCTGGAATAGTGCTCAGTGCGACGTTAAACAACAAACAAACCAAATCACAGGATGGCCCATTGTTTTCTTGACGATTCCCGCAAGGGATTCGATGGGACGAATAGATTCCTGTGATCCCATGCTTGTCGTGAGAGCCCACTAAAGGTGGTCAGGTTCCGTGACTTGGGTGATTGAGTATCAGTTATATGTTTTCTTCTTTATATATTTTATCGACAAGTACTTGCAAAAAATGACAAATACAATGATGTATGTTGATTTATCTCTGGAGTGACCACTATCTACACTTTCGAACAAATATGTTCTAAAACAGAAGCTACCGTGATTTAATACGTGTCACAACAACACAAACACGGCCAGGACTGGGTGAATTTATCCTGTAAATAAAACCCAAACAAACAACTTTTTCTGTAATCATATGAAATATTTTCCATTATACAATTCCGACAATATTACCAACATTTCTCAATTAAATTTCAACTATTTTACCTGAAGCAGTCCAGCAGTCTGAAGACACACTTACTGTCCATTTATATCTACATACACCGACATATGTATGTTCTGCGGGCTTCAAGAGATATATGTAAAGAAATATCCTGTGAGATACGTTCTTTCATGCGGCCAAGTTCGACGCAGGGGTCAGTCTAGAAAGTATTTATCGATGTAACTCCATTTACTCAGACAGTAGAAATAGAAAATAAATATGTCTGAAGATTGTCTAATATAGCTTCAAGAATGTGTACTTTGCCAGTGGAATCTAGTAAATTCCCAAGCATCATGTGTGGTGTTTTGTACACCTTTGCAAGACTTCATTCATGCACCCCATCGCCCTCCATCTTAGTGTTGTATGGTTGACGCTGACGGGCAACAACGATCAACAGCGTTCGGCTTGCGATATTAAACCTTTGTTAATATAGCCAAGGCCGTGAGCGTCGGTTCTTTCTTGGAGAGGGTTCCTGCACACAATATGTCTTGTAGCCGACACAGCTTGTTAGCTCTGGTTTGTCAGCAATCTTGATGGTGAAAATGGGATTCGTGTTTTGTCCAAAGGAAGCACAAATGTATAAATACACAAGAATGAGGCTTGTTATCATGGAACATGCTTGTGATGTGTTTTTGTACCAATTAAAAAAAACAACATTTGTGGGTGAATGAATAAAGATGAAAAGTAATAACTGACGGGGGTTATTGGTTCCTATATTGTAATATTATTTTTTTTAAAAACCATCTTATATTATTATTATCATTATTATTCCGATGTGTTTTGTATCAACTGTAACTCAAAACACCAGTCGTCCGATTCTGTCCAAACATCACCAACATATATGGACTCAAGAGGACCAGTGCATTAACAATAATCAGGCTTAGAGGTCTCAGGACTAAGGGCAGATAATTCCAAATCAATTACTTTTGATGTAGCCCTGGTCCAATCTCTTCGGTCGTAGAAGTTGGGACAAGGGAACCGGAGTCTATTTTATAGTCTATGTAGTGACCGACTATTAACTGCAGTATCGTGACTCCGCTCACAATCGTCAACTTTCACTTCGGAAGGGGGTTGCAAACGATTTCCTGTGCTCAAAACGGTCGCATTTAGGCTTTTATTAGGTGTCCAATGCAGTATCTCTTCCTCTGAAGTTACGTGCTGAAATACTTTAAGACTTGACTACATTGACACAAGAAAAAGTTACGTAGTTTTTAAATTGCATTGTTTTTTTCATGTCAGGTCAGTTCTGTAAGCTAACAACATACTGCACATCACAGCACAACATCACACGGCGCACAATACAACACTACACGGCGCACAACACATCATGGCGCATAGCACGTCATTATACAACACGACACACATCACAACACAATGCGGCACAACACCACATAGCACGGCACATAACACAACACTACACGGCGCACAACACAACATAACATGGCGCACAGCACGTCAATATACAACAAAGTGCATAACACAATACAACACAACACAGCGCATAGTACAAGACAGCACACAACAATACAGAGTACAACACAGCGAAATAAAGCAATTGTATCCATCGTCACCTCTTCTCAACCCCTTCACAAATAAACAGAGGGCAATGTGATACTTTGATAAAATATAACCCTCCTATAAAGTATTTTTATCTCCATTTGCCTTTGAGCAATATGTATCCATTAAATCTTATGTTTTGATAGATACTATCGTCTCCAACTATATATTTGCGAGAACTGATGAGTGTTTTACGCCTACATGTACATCAATCCAGATCTATGCTGCTGCTGGGGGCGACTGACGTCATGTTGCATGCGTCCATCACATTTTGAAGTAGGATGACAATAACTCAATATTTCAAATGCCGGGGGAAATTCAAATTTATTACTTATTTGCTGTCATTATGGTACAGATGTTTCCGGAGTTATTTATTAATTTCAGATATGGTAATACTGACAGTTGTGTAGCATGGGTATGTTTTAGTTTTTTTCAAAACAAAATGTATTACAAAGTGGATGGTCTTTTTTAACTTCAGTTGGTCGCTTAAAAAACGATGGGCCGTGTCAAAAAATCCAAAGATCAAAGACACATTATGGATTGAAATATATTCACGAGCACGTATACTATGTCTCTGCCAATCATATAGCTGGAATATTGCTGAGTGCGGCGTTAAACAACAAAACAAACCAAACCCTAAAAGGTCAGTTATAAATATCTATGCTGAGTCAACTAGAAAAGCAATGTTTGGGCCGATACATTAAACTGCCCCCCACTGTGCTGCAAAACGAATATATTTCTTGAGCAATTTTCTTTAGTTATAAGCAGAAGCATCACTGCACTCGTACACAGCAGACGTAACTCAAAATTAACATATCGTTTTTATGAGTTTCAACAAAATCTGTAACGCACTCTCGTGTCTCTGGATTTTCTAATCTATCGATCACGCGATTGTTTGGTTTGGTTACAGGCCGCAGGCGCATAGCAGGAGTAATGCTGTGCGGCGTCTGGAAACAAACACTTACATGTACTTTATGCAAATTGTGTGAGTGGTGGGTGCTACCGGTAGGGCAGGACATGCTGACCCTTTTCATGTACACCTGGTGTCATCGCTGGTTTTCAGTGTTCCATTCCTATAATTTCAAAGCTATTTGCCCTTCACGCCAAATGGAATCTGTTTCGGCGGAGAATCAAGACTGGTTATTCTCTGGCATTTACGTTTACATTTGCAACAAGTATCTTTTTCACCCTCGTTCAATCATCCTTCGAATACATAGCGTGGAGTCCCTCTCTCTTCATCTTCCGCTCAAACAAAAATCACGCACGAAGGAAGCGAGCTACGATTAACCAGCGAACTTCTAAGGGGTCTTCGTTGTAAGAAATTATTGAATTGGAATTAACGTTAACATTGACGACATCTTAAAAAGTAAATTAAACTCTTTGATCTTTCGTCACGGGAGTATCAGTATTGTTATGTTCACTGCCCTGGATTTCAGAATAGTAAAGTCCCTCACCTGAGAAAGACAAGGTATGTTTATATCCACATACACGTATGTAACGCCTAAGACATATTGAGATGATTGAGATGGAGAGTATTGGTTGAGATTCTTTGTAAATTGTATCTAGTTACTGCTGTTTCGGGGGCGCGAGAGTTGTTGAGAGTTGCGTCCCTTGGGCATGCCAGGAAGCTATGGTTGTGGGTTCAAATCCAGTTTGCCTATATTATGATTCTAGGTTTGTCAGTACCATAACCGTGTGGTAAACGTCTAAGACATGCATCACTTCGGGGTTTCTCAAACATGAAGCTGACATGCCGACATATAACTGGAATACTGTTACAAGCGGCGTTAAACTCACTCACTCACTGTTTCCAGTTGGTATTTAATTGACATTGTGGTTTAGCACAGTATCGTAGGTAATGTTTGACTACAATTATACTGAAAGAAGTTCAAGAATATGTTCAGATGTAGGTTGTCGTTTTTGCATGGTAATGTTTGGTCCATCACTGGATTGTCTGGTCAAGACTTGATTGTATACAGGTCGCCGACGTCTGGCAGGATGAGTGCTGTGCGGTGTGTGGCAGATAAAGGGGATTGATATTCTCTCCTTTCTTTAGATTTATCGGAATAATTTAGAATTTCGGTTTTATTTAATTCAGCATTGGTTCGCAATGTCTTCGTAAAAAATGGTAAAAAATGTGTTTGTAAAACTGTGCATTTTGGGACGAAAATTACATTGCATTTGGTGTACAAAACATTCTTGACGAGGTAAATCCTAATGCCGGGGCAATCCAAGAACCTGGAATATTTTCTTTCTAAATATTATGTCGTGAAATGAAATATCACATTTGCGCAGCATTGCATTAAAGTCCATTACTCAACAAAACCTGTTAACGTTGGTCTCCGAGCGCCCTGCACCATATCATCGTGCTGCTCCTTGATTGGCATCGTCGTTTATATGCATCGATTTGAAGGAACCACATCAATCTTTCAGTCTCTGACAAAGAAATGGAATGAAAACATAATGGAGTTATTATTCTGGATTTAGTACTTTACTTCCGCCTTAAATCCAATATCGACTGCCAAGTTGGTAGTTAATGATAGGTTAGTTCGTTGGATATTTTGCTGGTTGCAATTCATTTAACCTATTCATGGCTTGCGTTATACATATTCATGCTTTGATTTTATCGCATTTGTCACGGAGATTGTATGTCACCTAATGAATGACAGCAACTATCAGAATGATGGTAACTGCACATGCATCTAACAGCGAGAGCAGATGAACCAAGCATACACTCGATAGTTCCGACGTATCAGTTGCGTTCTGGCAGCGCTCCTTTTGCGACCACGTCTTGATGTTTTCCAAGGGATTCCCGATTGGAACGCGATCTGATCGCGATTGGAAAAGATATGGTCGTGATCAAAACCGGCCGAATCGCTTGAGGGGATCCATGTTCGGCATTTATGTCTAGAACCTGTTCTGTGGCGATAAAAAAACCTGGTTTGGTTTCCCTGTTTGCATATTCTACTGTCCGTATGGTCCTGGGTTATCGTGCTAATGATGTTATCACTGATTTCCAGTGATTCATTCATGTCATGCACAGCACTGTTTTACCACCTACGCCCAATGGAATCTGTTTCGGGAGAAAATCGAGTCTGATTATTCTTCCGGCGTTGGCGTTTTTAATTTAAATGGCATGCATGATAAATCGTTATTTGGGAATGAGGGGTGGGAAAGTTTTAAAATGGAAATATGGTGTTTATAATTGTTGAAACTGCGGATGTTGACGGCATGGCAGACATGCACTAGTGTTACGGCAAACAACAGAGCGCAACGGTAACTGACCACTGCACATGACCAATATCCATTGTACATGTAGTTTAGACAAGTTTGGTTAACAAGAAAAACGAACGATGTTCAGCTGATAGTGATCGTACAAAGTCGGGATCGTACAATGGAGCCTGGTCCAGATAATCCAGTGAATGACATCATGAGCATCGATGAACGCTATTGGAAAACGATGACATGCTTCAACCAATTCAGCGAGCCTGACCACCCGATCCCGTTAGTCGCCTCTTGCGACAAGCATAGTCGCCTTTTACGGCAAGCATGGGTTGCTGAAGACCTATTCTACCCCGTATCTTCACGGGTCAATAGGGAAAGGTGACGTCACGTTCAATAGTGACGTCATCTGGTTTGTTCTATGACGTTTCTATATTTGTGAAAGTGGGTCAGTGAAATTCGTGTTCATTAAAGTAAATGTTTCAAAATTGTTGTTTATCTATATTTCATAACACATTCTATCAATTTTAGCTATTATAACGATTTTTCAGGGCATTATCATTTGTAGAAGCCCTCGATCTTTTCAACGTCCCTCTTTCGTCGGGTAGTTAATGGAAAACCTCGGGCTTCTGAAAATGATAATGCCCTGACAAATAGCGTTAGCCTTATATTCTAAGCCAGATTTGCACGTGTATCAAGGACAAATATACATGTACCACAGACAAGTATATGTACCTGTGCATGAGATAGAGCACAGACATTCATGGTACGTTCATTGTAATCCGTATGCAAGATTACTGTGACAAACTTCGGATGTATCCTATTGAAAAGACATTTTCCGCACAGTGTCGTACACTCTACTGGCTATTCTTGTGGACTCAGCTGATTATACTAATGGTTAAGTACATTCTTGTGGGCAGATTGGTATGGCTGTCAATCAAACAAGACACTGGTTTTTGTTATACGTTCTAACTCCGTTGTGATGAAGTGAACCTGACTGATAGCACTCTTAACCTATTATTTCGCTCCCGATCACATCAATATATTCTAGCGCAATTCTTTTGAGTCTTTTCTCTGAGCGGGGCCACGGGTGGCACACTTGGCAAAGGAGCTACAATTCGCTGTGCAAGGTCTTCCGCGCCAGAATCCCGGTTCTCCCCGATTATGTTTCCTGGTTTCTGAGCAACATACCGTGGGTTTTACCAAAATGGTCATAAAGTCTTAGACCTGCATTGACACAAACGAAAACAGTTTCAGTGGAATAAAACTTATCCTTTAAACTGAAATTCTGTTCAATGTGAGGATAAGCAAAACGGAGGTCCATGTGTAAGACACCGATAGCTGATCATAAGCAGTGTAAAACAAATGCTATTAATGTCCTCAGTTCGCAAAGCATTTATGCCCCGTGTGTTAAGACACGGTTGTAAACCTGTATCACGTCGGGCTTGTCCCCGACATCAAGCTGACGTGCAATGCTATTATTGAAATACAGACCCGTGAAGATTCCAGGATAGAATAGGTCTTCAGCAACCCATACTTGCCGTAAAAGGCGACTATGCTTGTCGTAAGAGGCGACTAACGGGATCGGGTGGTCAGGCACGCTGACTTGATTGAAGCATGTCATCAATCCCAAATGCATGGATCGATGCTCATGATATTAATCACTGGATTGTCTGGTCCAGACTCGATTATTTACAGACCACCGTCATATAGCTGGAATATTTCTGAGTGCGGTGTTAAACAACAAACCAACCAACCAATTATTGAAATACTGTTAGAAGCAGCGTTTAAACTCACTCACTCACTCCATGTAAGCAAACGCTGATAAATTGGGAATTTCTGTGTGCGTGTATTGAATTTAACAGAGTTCCCGTAACATTCCACTACGACTTGACGATATAGTTGTAAATATGTGATACCTTTATCAGTAATAGCCAGGCCACAATTCTATGCTTGCTTATCTGGTAGAGACGCAGGAGTAGTAAACATGTGAAACCGTGGCTGGTGTTCAAACTTATAACTCTACTATCGCTAACAAAGTCACAGCTATCAACAAATGCTCTCATGCAGGTATAAATATGTCTGATGAGGATGTGGATGGTAGAGATAATGATTCATGATTGATTTCACGTTTCATTTGTTATCCGCAGTGGGAATACTTACGTATAGCTTCGTCTTGTCAATTTAACATGCGTTCATCCGCATCCGGTTGGTACAATGATATTCTAGAATAATGCGTCAGGTAAATGGCGTCTGTTCGAGCCTGTATGTTTAATAATTAAAGGTTGGGTACCCCTTAATTTCGTTAACGAGCGTGTGAACAATGGCACCACTGTTCTTGTTATGTTCTATAGTTATTTCCAGGATATATGCAATCGACGAAATTGCATTTCCATGTTGTTATGGTGTTCCACTCCACGTTATGTGATATTCATGCGTTGTCAGTACGCCATGACTGTGGCGAATTAATTAAAGAAAAATACATTCCCTGTTGTGTCAAGACACCAAAGTGATGACACTTCAGAATATGATTCAATAATTCAAAGAGCCAATGCAACTTTGTAAAATGACATTGACATCTCCATGCTCTCCACGTAATCATTTAATATCATTATTGTGCCAATTCTCATATCAGGGCTCTGGAGTAAGGATTTAGTTGTATCATGTTCCCAGTCACAATGAAGACATATTGGGGCAGAAAGTTGACAGTCGCACATTGTTTTGAACGGCATGCAATCATACATGGTAATGTCAGTGGTAATAACGAAATCTTGGATAAATAAATAAATAAATAAATAAATAAATAAATAAATAAATAAATAAAACGTGAATATAATGTGAATGTGAAGTCATATCAACACAGTCCGGTCCAGACTTACGCATGTGACTACCCCACTCAGACGATGTATACTACTGACCAGGCAGGGCAACAACAAGTGTCATATTTTAGCGTATGTTGGTATGAAGCGCCCAGGGGATCGAACCACCAACTTTCTGCTATCCGGGCAGACGCTGTATCCACTACATCACTATGGCGGTCTTTAACGTAAAGTTACATCGTCTTAAGCGATTTGTATTTGGCTGGTGCAATAAGACACATCTAAACTACCTGCTCAAGGAACAAAATTTTAATTTCTTGTGCCTTTAATACTATTGCAGAACCTGAGGTTGGCTGATTCAATTTACTGCTTCCTTTGAGTCCATCTCATAATTGTGTAATCATGTTTTTGTAAGTTATATAAATTATTACAAGCGCAGGTGTAAATAAGCATATATCCGCCGCTCAAATAGCAATCGCATAGTCTGGCGTAGGGGGAAGGCATTGATTGTGGTAATCCGTGCATATATTTATGATCTCTTATTAAGTGTCTGTCACACTTATTGATGTTCATATCTATGAAAACAATATCAAGGGAGTCAATACTAGAAACCCGAGTCAAATGCAATTACCTCGTCTAGACACAGGAATACCAAATGACCATAGCCTTATATAACCCAAGTAGAAAATTCCAGCCAGGCACTGTTGACATAAGGGTTTCATTCCTCCAGATCGACGTAAAAGGGAATTGTAGTATTTCAAGAACAAATCCTGTTTCAATCCGGCTTACAATTAGGGTATTTGACTCGCGTGTCCCACAAAGGAGACTCAAATATTTAGATATGTCATTTGTCGATCAACAGGAGCATAAGGCTTATTTTCCGAGCAACTACATCGCTGGATTTGTGATAACCAGTGTTTTCATAGCATGAGGTTTGTACACCACATCAATGGTTTGTTTGTAGTGTGGATTAGGCAGAGTTTCTGGACTCACATTGGGCAGAAATTACAGTGCGGTCAGAACCACATGCTCTTGCACATCACAATAGTGGTTAAGACACAGACAGGAATGTTTTGTTTTGCCTCTCGAGGCTCAATTTGCAACACCAAAATGTAGGATACGCTCACCTGTTTGCGAACACCTGGTATCATTACAATTTGATGGTGATTCACAGTGAGCGAGTTTGGTTTTACGTCGCTTTTGGCAATATTCCAGCAATATCATGGCGGGGAACACCAGAAATGGGCTTCACACATTGTACCCATGTCGGGAATCGATCCCGGGTTTTCGGCGTGACGAGCGAACGCTTTAACAACTAGGCTACCCGACCGCCCCGATAGTGATTAATAAACACATGAGTATGATCGGAATCGTGAAATGGATTCTGTTTTGGGTTGAGATTTCTTATGATAATAGATAGTAGTTTGTCGCTTTTATTTACATGTTTCGTACAATCGCATATACCCCAAACGTGATACTTTCAACTTATTTATCATTATCGTCACGTTTTCACAGGAACGGTGACAATGTGTTTGTGTGACAATATCAAATCTGCCTCAAGTGGTTTCGATATGGTAAAATGGGAACAGAGTCATTAAGTCGTCATATAAAACACCATGGCATCATGGGGTCCGTTGAGGCCGGCCGACCCACTTGTATGAATGTTTATAAAATAGGTGGATTATATTTTGATCACTATTGTCCCTTTAACGTCCAATGGAATCTGTTTTGAGAGATAATCGAGCCTGATTATTCCCTGGCTTGGACGTTTTATGCTTATATGTACATGTAATGATAATGAATAATTCTATCAGTCGCCTTTGGCATATGATCTAACAAAACGTATTTCACATGGCATCATATTGACAAGTCTCTTATTAATCAGTACAATTTATATTACCTCTGACATGACTACATTTCAAGGAGGTAGATATACGTTTATGTAATCGGTTCAGAGGATACAACCAAAACATTTCTTGCTGTCGGTACAATGCGTTATCTCTTTGTTGGCTTCAGCAATAATGTACATATTTATGTATATTCTTTGGCACGATGTGTGGGTTTCATTGTTTACCTGTTCAGAAGGTAATGCATATATTCATTTACAAACCGTGACGTGTTATGTAGATCATTACTTGATAGCTCTGAACGAAACATTAGGGCGTACAGTAGTATTGCCCAAAAACAAACTTCAACCATGGCATGAAGATAACAAAGGCAAAGCTTGAATAGATAAAAGCACTACACTCATATTAGACATATATGTAAAAAAGAAATGATTTGATTCTACTTGAAGAACACAACATCCCTTTGTGATATTGCCAGTTGCATGACATCAGATATTGCAGCTGCTTCATAAACAGAGTAAAAAAACCTTTTGAACAATTGTGACTCAAATGCTCCAACTATACTGTTTTGTTTTATGTAGATGAGTTATGGCAAAGGTATTGGTCTGTGTATTCCTTTGAAAACGGCGAGGAATCCTTAAACAGAGGAACTAGTCTTTCATTCCCTTATTTTCATTAGCCCTGAAGAATCCTTCCAAATCCCCTTGTGATCGTCACAACGCATAAATGGCTTCTACACTGACAAGCAGGCAGTGGTTCTATCGACTTCCAAATCCCATGTTATTCATCCTAAGTATCGATCAGTTTGCTAAATCTTTGAAAATCCACACTGCAGATACTTTCCAGGAAATATCACACTCCACGAATGTCATACACAGTGCTGAAATCACTTTTTCAAACCATAACTTAATTCAATATTTTCACAATGGTGTTGTGTTGTGGTCATGCAAGGCCTAAATGAACGTGATCATTTAACACAATGCATGTTTTGGATGCATATACAGATTCATTGAATTCGAGACACAAAGAGGATATCATTTTCATTTATCATATTCCAGGGAAGCACAGGGCGCTTCATATTAAAGTATTATAAGGATACATTAGTGGTAGTGACAAATAAACTGATAGTTCAGAACGTAAGGTTATCTTCACTATGAAATTTTAAACGGAACTATTGCGTGTAACTTTGTAATATGGAATATGATTTATTAAACTAATGCGTTTTAATCTGTGCTAACAATGTTGTATTTGCATCGTCATCGACAATATCACGACAGCGTTTTAGTCACGTTTATGATCAACACGAAATACTAGGGTTGTTGCTTTTGTAGTGCATTTTATCACGACAATATCTTTTTGTACATTTGGCACGTCAGGAGGAGCATGGAATTATCACACACAAATAAGAGATAACTAGAAATACACCATTAGTGAATTGACTCATTGGTTAACTGCGTTATATTACAAGTACAAGGCTGTAGCTTGATATGAATAATCTGAAACTTGTAACAACTAGGGAATTTATTATACGAGAGTAGTTCATTTCAGATCTTGGATAAGATATCTGACTATTATTTTAGACTGTCATTTAATCTTTATCCACAACTGGTACATGAGAACCGTCGACACAGACTATTGTCTGTATGTCCTTTTCTGATGTATTGGGTATACTTTTATCTGTTTAGTCCTCAATGAACAATGTAATTGACTAATTGTCAGCCATTTAGTCATTTATATTGTCTAAATGCAATCTCACATGCCCCAAAGAAAATATTCCTTCCAGATATGCTAATCGTTTGTACTTAGGCATTATTGTCATTATGATCAACATAAGTTATTCATCTTTGTATTCAAACACGATTAATAATAAAAGCCAATTTATTAAGGTGGTCATTATCCGGCCTCTTGATCTTTCTTAGCAGGTTTTTTTCCGAGAACTAAGACATATTAATCACAAATGAATGGGAGCCGTTGATGAAAATAGCCATAGTGCATATGATTGAACGTTTCCGTTTCGTATTAACAAAATATGCTCCTTCTTGCGGACACGGGACTCAGCGATATTCCCTTGAACTGACAGTTATTCAAAATGATGATGCATTATTATGAAACTTAAGTTATTTCGTAACCATATAAGATTGATGGTGGTTATTTATCGCAGGAAAATCTCTAATCAGCAGTCTTGGAAATGCTAAGAGCTCAACCAAGCTTATCCCTACCTTCATTATGAAGCATTATAACGCTGATAAATTGATAACTGACATCTTCACAGATCTCAGTTGAACGATGGATGTCATCAAAGTTGAGTTAATTTGAACTTATTAAATGATGTGCAAGGACCATCTGATGCAAAGAAGTGTCAAATTTTAGCATATGTTTACCACCGTGTACATTGCGAGTTATGATGCTGAGTTTTTCTAATATCGATTCGCTATATTCTCTCATGTACAACTACTTGACAAATAGCCTGTAAAAGTATCAGCTATCTGAAGGCAGCGTCTGACTCATCAGCAGCTTCAAAGCGAGATTTTGATATCAGATTCACAGTGAAACTTTTGCCATCTCGGTATGAAATTTAAACAACCACTAAAAAGTTTACAAGATACTGAGATGTTTAAATGTCTGATCGAATGCTGCAATTCAAGTTTTGAAACTTTTTTGTAGTTTTTTTTAAGTATGAAGTTTAGGTAGTGCACAAGTGAGAGCGTTAGTGATTGAATGCAACCTTACGACGTAGATAAAGATATATCTATAAAGAAGAGTATGAAAACACATCGCTTCAAACACAATGATCAACCTTGCTGAAGAAATCTAACACTTGTATCTCAAGGCACTCGATGCACTCATATTGAACACTGATTTAGGACCGAGGGTCCATGACAGATAATTAAGCACGAGGCGTGACTTATATCTTCAGTAATTATGACGACGATGTAACAGACGGCCTGAGGATGTAACTTTAATAGCTACAGTGATAGCATTTATGTGTTTCTGTTGAGAGCACAGAACACACTCCTTGCAATAAATAACTCCCATCTCCTCAATGATGCCACATCGATTCCAGTAAATTAATTTAGGCGTAATTAAGGAGGTCATTATTTTCAGCTGATCAGCTTAATGCCAATGGACCTATACCCTGTCTGATAAGACCAACGCAGTGTGCTTTTTCGTCTCTGAAATAAGAATATTTACTACAAACGGATACAGTTTCCAGCCGTGTTCTACAATAGATGTTTCTGTATCGGAAATGAGACCATTAGGAATACCGTGTCAATATAAATGTCGATACGAGGCCGTGTTTATAGCTTAGTGTTTTTATCATACATCATATCTATTGAAATTGAGCGTAGAAGTCCTACAGCACAAGTTCTACCTCAAAGAACTGTGATAGTGACCATGCTTCCCGTAAATACAAATACAGTCATAGAAATCAACACTATGCAGCGTATTGAACATCAAACTGTTTCAACATTAACTTTGTAACGTTAACCAGCAAAGAAACAACCATAAATTGAACGTAATTACACAATTAGCCTGTTTACAAGTCCCCAAGAACAGAAAAGGCTTGCCATTAGTTCTACAGGAGCTCAATTACGTAAATCGCTATCATTATCTGCACATGAAACTGGCACTCTCGGCATCTTTGCGGTGACCTGTTTAACAACAGTGACCGTCTCCGCGAGCGACTTGATGGACCAACAGAATATCCTGCAATAACCATCATGCATTATGTAGCTGCCCTATGTGGGGACTTTGTTCTTGGAATACTTCCTGCAATTTTCATCATAAAGCAAAAGAATAGATAATGAACCACTTCCACCTTTTAACTGAAAAGGTCAAAATGTATTTGAAGGCTATGTCTAGAAAGTATTAAAGCAAAACCATAAGAGCACGAAAGTGCATTTTCAAATGACACTGTTATGAAAGTTCTGTGTAAAAGTCAGTGAGTCAGTGTGGGTTTAACGCCGCATTGAACACATGTTGCGCGTCGGTTAATGTGGGAGGAAAGTCAGAAGTCTCGATTATTTGCCGAAAACATTAATAGGGAAAACAAAAGAGAAACGTTTATGTATATCACTTAAAACAGTGGTGAAACCATGTACTCGCGAAAAGTGTATACATTGAAAACAATGTATTGATTTGTAGCCTAGAGGTTAAACGTTTGCTCCTTTACAATTGAAAGTTCCTAGTTCGATTCCCACAAGGTGCAATGAATTAATCCCATTCATGATGTTCAACGCTGTGATGTTGCTTGAACACTGCACCGACGAAAACATCTCATTCGCTCACCTCAACGCAATGTCTCCATTGTGTGATGTTTTATCAATTTGAAAATATAGTTATAATGCTTCTCGAATGGTTTTTTTTATACATGCTGAATCACATATTTGTGGATTGCACCTTTATATTTGTTTACACATAATGCAGATTATTCGTGCAATGTTTATCATCACATGCGAAACGAAAGGCATTTGGTAAAATTAATTAGCACCAATCGAAAATGTAATCATCCTCTTTCATTGTGATCGAAACTATATTTCAATGTACGAATAGCGGAGCATATTTGGAAAGTGAGCTACGCCTGTTAGTGCCAAGTCCTCACATTGTCGAAAAATGTGTCACGGTCGCAAATGGACCAATGGAATTGCCAATTATACTGGATATCACGGCCCTCGCGTTCCTCAAACAGAATGAACTATTTTTGACATCGATCACATGATAATGAACGGAACCGGTATTAGAGGGAGACGACTATGAGATTTGTTACAACACACTACGCTGGGAATATTCAGATTCTGACACGATCCGAGGTTTTTATGACAGAAGAAGCTACATTGGATGGTACCAGATCAACATATTCACCCGACCCGCTGACATCATGTTTTTGAGGGAGTACAGTTCTTCATAGAACACAGATACGGGATCAGCCAATGTGAAATTACAGGGCATTTTAGGAAACGTATAAAAGATTAAATAAGTGGTTGGTGTTCACTGATCTTCAATCAAAGGGTTTGCATTTTGGAATGAGATTACTTCCGTGATGAATATGTTTCTTCTTTCCTGGCATTTGATCGTATGCCTTTATATTACATCTAATTTGCTTACTGTAAGGAATACAGATGGAAAAGTTACCAGAGGCATCGTAACAGAGTTCATTAAAGGGATTGCATTTGATATTTGCCTCTCTCATGAAATGGTATAAACTTACCTATCAAACGTCCTTTCCAGTTAAGCGTTTCTCCGCATGGATACCCACAAATTACATTTAAGAATATAAGACACCAGCAATATACTCTTCTGTGGTTCAACCTTCTTTAATGTCAATAAGAAGAAATACTAATTTCGACTGAAATGTCCACTTGCATGAATAGCTCTTGAACCGTATGTTTTTGTGCAATTACAAGTCTTCACCACTGTCACATAAAATGATCTTCTTGACAATTCAATTAGGGAGAATGGCAGTCTTTTTTCCCCGTAGTCCTGTTCTACTTCTTGGCCCCGCTTCTAATTGACACCTCTTCGTGGAATCTTCGATTTTTCTTTCAGCACATTAGCGTTTGTTACAAGGCCGCTTTGTGAATTATATCAGAGACACAGAAATGGTATTGCCCTCACAAACAAATGCTTTTGTTCGCGAACACAACCAGAATGTGTGTTTCCTTGTTTTTCCAAGAAACACCTGGTGTTGGTTTTATGTGGTGAGAGATTACTTCCTAATCACCTATAAATAGTCGGACCTCCTGCTCCCTTCGTAGTTGATTGCAATGGTTCGACTTCCCCCACTTGTCATATCACGGAATTGATTTTAAGGGTATTAAACTCTATTAAAAATCCTGCATTGCAATAAAGCCTCTTTGAACTTATTCTGAGCATGTTTTCCATTTGTGTTTAATGGGCGGTTGTGTTTGATCATTGTTGGCAAACTTAATGGCCCAATAAAGCCCTTACAAAACCTAAAAAGTGAACGTTTTGCCATCATTTCCTCTCTTTGTTCTCAGTATTTTCTGAGTATTTGTTATTTCTTTGGACTTTCTACAGCATAAACACGGGTGTAGAGAGTGCAGAGATTTAAATTTGCAATATGCACTTTTAGAAATGATTAAAGTTAATAGATTGAACATTGATAACGTGTATTTTGAAAGTTTGTTTTCATTTCTATACTTCAAAGTATCATGTTGGGGATGTGATATCTGACAACCAGGTAAACAAACTGATGAATACAAATATCCTCTGACAAGTTCCATACACCATATCACTGCATATCTCAAGTGTGACATTTGCATTTATATCATAGATTTAATGTAAAATAGCCATGTTGTTTAATTGTGACAAATCTTCACATGCTACTTTAAATATTTACAAGAAATACGATTTACAACAACCGACAAAATTGCATGAAAATTTTGTCAAATTCATTTTCCGTATGTGATGTTTGTGAAACCATAAATTGCTTCTGGAAGCATTCCTACCATCCAAAGACGTAAGACACCGATAGTGATCCATACTTATGATGTAGTAGAAATCATTATTTGAGACCATAGGTAAGATATCTGACGATTATTCAAGACTGTCAGTTAATCTTTATCCACTACTGGTATACGAGAACCATCGACACAGACTATTGTCTACATGTCCTTTTCTGATATGTGTGTTATAATTCTTTCTGTAGTATCCTCATTGAACAATGCAATGGATGAGTTATTATACTAATTGACGGCCATTTAGTCAAGACTGTATAGATGCAATCTCTTAAAATCCACATGCTTCAAAGATATCTTTCCTTTCAGATATGCTAATCGTTTGTACTTGGGCATTATTATTATGATAAGTTATTCATCTTTGTATTCAAACACGATTAATAATAAAAGCCAATTTATTAAGGTGGTCATTATCCGGCCTCTTGATATGTGTGTTATAATTCTTTCTGTAGTATCCTCATTGAACAATGCAATGGATGAATTATAATACTAATTGACGGCCATTTAGTCAAGACTGTATAGATGCAATCTCTTAAAATCCACATGCTTCAAAGATATCTTTCCTTCCAGATATGCTAATCGTTTGTACTTGGGCATTATTATTATGATAAGTTATTCATCTTTGTATTCAAACACGATTAATAATAAAAGCCAATTTATTAAGGTGGTCATTATCCGGCCTCTTGATCTTTCTTAGCAGGTTTGTTTCCGAGAACTAAGACATATTAATCACAAATAAATGGGAGCCATTGATGAAAATAGCTACAGTACAGTTTCCGTTTCATATTAACAAAATATGCTCTTTCTTGCGGACACGGGACTCAGCGACATCTTCCCTTGAACTGACAGTTATTCAAAATGATGATACATTATTTTGAAAGTTTTTTCGTAACCTTTTAAGATTGATGGTGGTTATTTATCGCAGGAAAATCTCTAATCAGCAGTCTTGGAAATGCTAAGAGCTCAACCAAGCTTATCCCTACCTTCATTTCGAAGCATTATAACGCTGGTAAATTGACACATTGCAATTGCGTTTGTTATAAGGCCGATTCATGAATTTTATCAGAGACGCAGTAATGATATTGCACTCACAACCAAATGCTTTTGTTCGCGAACACAACCAGAATGTGTGTTTTCTTGTTTTTCCTAGAAACGCCTGGTTTTATGTGGTGAGAGATTACTTCCTAATCACCTGTAAATAGTCGGACCTCCTGCTCCCTTCGTAGTTGATGGCAAATCACACAATGTACTCTGCTTTTAGTACATTTCTCCCGACTATGAAATTGTCTTCGTCGCTTGTATTGCAAAATCGAATTTCGAAATTGTGTTTAAATATAACAATTTCTGCTTTGCCTGAAACATTTCATGTAACAAGGAAACGTTAATGATCAGATGAAAAACACTCTGATTTTCTTATTTTCTGTTATAGTAAAAGTAAGTTGTGTTGCATTATAAAAAAACAACATTTGTCGATAAAAAAAAGCTTTCCCTGCTCGTAAAAAAATATTTGCCAACAGTAGAGTCGATTCCGACTGTATCGTGAGCATATAATTACTGTCGAGTAGTAATGGTACCGGGTGTTCAAGAAATGGTGAGTGTATCCTGCCCCACAGGTGTCGCCCGTCACAGACACATGCAACGGCAAGTCAATTGTTCACCTCAACAAAAACCTGCAAACATAAATATGGTACAAGTGAAAAAGGGAATTTCATCTGACATCATTTTTGTCATTTATGCCATACATTCGGAATATGTCCTCCACATGACTACCATGAAACTTCTTGAAAGCCTTACGCAGGCCTTGAATGTTGTAACCTTGATCAAAGAACTGTTGAGCAAGAGTCGTATGACAATCCAACAGAAATGGGGAATGTACTTCATACAAATCACATTGAAGTGCATGCACTTCTTGATTGTTCTGAAAGATGTATCATGTTTGGCTCAAAGTAACAATCAATTATACAAATTGCGTTGTTCTTATAGTTCTTGCTAGTCCGAACAGATGTATCATTTTCGGCTCTTAGTAACAATTAATACAAATCTCGTCCATACCTAAGGATGCCATTAGACATCAATAGGGTGTCATTTACATCACGCAACACGGACATCGCCTGTTCAAGAAATGGCAAAGGGTGAAGTTTATACCTTTAAACGTAACTATAGCGATCAAAGGTTTTATTTAATCCGTTTGCAGTCTTTTTAATGAGTTCCTCTGAATCCTTCAGCTGAACAGACGGAACCCTGGTGAGCCCAAGTCTTCATACTGAGCCTTTAATTACAGCGAGGCACGATTTCTTCATATGGGTTATATGATTGGTAAAACCGTCTGAAGATTCATCGATATAGTACTGAGATTTCCTTTTGATCTAAATATAACATTATTCATTACAAAGAAATGTGGGCTTTGCATATGAATGGCCGACGCTTATGTACGTTTCACCCGAATAAAATGTTATATCGGTTTTATTTGTATTTTGCTTCGTTACAGCTCCGTAGTTCAAGTGGATTTATGCAAAATTTAGTCGAATATGGTGATTTACATTATCACAATCAATGTCGCACCATAGATTTGTTGAGCGCCTTTGACGTTAGGTTGCCTTTGTTGCTTCAGAATTGAGCCTATTCTATATCTAGAATTATACAGTCATATTAAGTTTGTGTTGGAAATCCCGTATCCTGCAAAAGTTATTGTCCAGGGAATTCGCCTTTAAATGTTCATTCATACTCACTTTGAAGCTACGGTTAGATATGTAGGTCGTGTTTGAAAAATACACCTGTATAGTCGCTCCATCTAGGCAGTTTATGTCATGCATATACCTGTATATAATTAAAATCAATTCACTTTTCCATTCAATTCACAGAACAATTTGTGAAGTCGATTTAACGACGACAAATGACAGAATTTATTACGATTTTTCAAATGTAGTTTGAAACCGGTATTATTCACAACAGCAAGTTAAATCGGATCTATGAAAGTAAATAGGTTATGTGAGCATAATATTTAATATAAATTCTGCTTACATGCGTCCCTTCTATCAAGGCAGCAATAACGCAGTTCTTAAAGTTCATTTGCATCAGAAACTCCAAATTGAAGCCCCTAATGATCGGAGGACCCTCTCAATCAGTACCGCACCAGCCTTTGGCCAGCAGCTTCATTGTCAAGATGGTGCTAGAGTGACCAACGTGCTCATTCGGACCACAGCGGTGACCGCTGCCAATCAATATTGCAAAGGTTCGTTCTGTTCTTCGACCAGTTCTGAGCCATCCAGTCACTCGGTGAAGTGAAGCTAAGTTATAGTTTATACGTCGAAAATTCTCCAAACCTGTAATATTGCAGACAAGGTTGTACGTCTTTCTGAACAATTTATACATGTGAGCCTGTATAGTTGTCTAACAAAGTTACAAAAACATTACGGTTATTAAATATATATATAATACTTACCCAACCATAATTGTTGATAATATTCCATCTCATAACTTTGCAAATGAATAAAAGCTACACAATCATTCAATAGTCATAAGAAATCGCTGCTAAAAGCAGATTCGATTGTATGATTCTGATTATATCATGATACCAGGTGTTCGCGTATCCTGCCCCATGGCCACCGGTGGCACTCGTCACAAACACAGGCAAAGGCAAGCCAATTGTCAATATCAGAAATGAGTGAATGAGTTAGTGATTAAAGATCGGTAGGGATTAGAACGAATAATGCAATCTTCTATTACACTTTCATTTAAGAAACGACACTGGTTAGCATCTATAAATGCAATGGTGTCGTCGCCATGGGATATTAAACGTGTATTCATATTCGGCTGAAGTTCACGGGCTGCTTGATTTTCAATACGGGTGTAGGAATCATACATTGTCAGCGATATATACCCAATATAAAACAAGAGTTTGGGAAAATAGAATCTACTCCCAGCCTTTATTTTTCACTAATCGGAATATAAGCCTGTCCAAGACCACGGCTAAAAGTGCTTAGTCCGGCGAGCTCATTGACAACGAACAGTGGTCAGCCTGTAGCTCTTGACCAGCGAGATGATTAGTTTCGAAAGTCGGGAAGTTTATTTCCTGCTCAGCTGGGTGACCGGAAGTACAATACCGGCATGCATCAAAACCTTTTGTCACATATTTCCGATAGCCCTTACTTGTGTGGACAGAGAGAAAACCATTAGAGATTGTCAAGGATTGGCTGTACAGTCTTCAGGCAACGGCTTTGGAAATTCGAAAGCTATTTATTTGCCTGGTTTGTCATTAGGGTATGCAATCATCCAATCATATTTTCACGTGTTCACCATCCTTAGGATGGAAGCTTGGGCGTATAAACGTTATATGAGTGCAACTTAACCCTGCTTACATGCACATAGAAGATTATTTTAAATGGTAGTAATTCATTCCCGAGGAAGTATTTTCATTGATGTTTAAGGTCACATATAGAATAGCGATACGAAGTAGTTTCACTGATATATTAAGATAAGTACAAGTCTTATCAAAGTTACTTGGTTCAAGTATTTACTTTTAAGACTATGCAAATAGAATGAGAAGCTTTGAAGTTAGAAACGCATAAGATATAGTTTCGACTGACATAGATTATCACACAACATGCGGATATGACTGACAACGATGTCTTCAGTCGTGTTCTGCATGAACATTTCGGTAAGTGAGTGAGTGAGTGAGTGAGTTGGGTTTAACGCCGCTTTGAACATTATTCCAGTTAGTCCACGGCTTGTCAGCTTAATGTGGGAGGAAAGCCCGAAGTGATGCAGGTCTCAGACGTTTACCACTTCGGTGAAACCCACGAGCACGGGTATGGTGCTGACAAACCTAGAAACATAATTGGGGCGAACCGGGATTCGAACCCACAATCATAGGTTTCTGGCGTGCCCAAGGGACGCAACTCTGCACACATTTCGGTAAGCTCTGCGCAAATGATGACCAGAGATAATCTTCTTTTTCCTGTTCTCGTGCAATAATGAACAGCTATATCACTAATTTACAGTGATCTATTCCTACAAATTTCATCACCATTTTGCCTTTTATGTTCAATCTTATTTGTTTCGTCAGATAATTGACACTGATTTTTCTCTGGCGTTGACGTTTTAAACAAAATTGCTAAATACTTTCTGTGGTATTCGTGCGGTGGTGATATGCAGAATCTCTTCGGGTCTTCAGCGGGACGTTTAGAAAGTAAAGCACCACACTTTAACATTGTTGTGTAATATACAAACATGATAACGTTACAGACGATAGATGACATGCATCATCAGGAAAAGAAGAATGCTGATACTGATCGTGACAGCGGTAAAACAGAATATGATGAAGCATATCCAAATGTGACATTGTGCTTGGAATATGTAGAAGTGTAGCAGGCAGGCCTTTCTAGTTTATGTACTCCATGTTAATAAATATCAATTTCCCACAGGAAAATCTCCTTATAGGATGTCATCCAGCGATATTCAAAGGCTGGAAGACTTGAAGTGACACATGACCTGAACCTGTTCTTGAGTACAAAGCTGACTATAGAGGAGTCAGTGCATGACAACTATTTTACATCCACGAGTGTGTACACCACCTCTGGTGTATATGGTATTGTTCAGTAATACAATAATTAAACTGTGGACTAAGCTGTCAATTGTACAAAGGCTGTGGCATTTTTAATCAACGTTCATGAGTCGTCAACAGAAAGTAGGCCAGTGAGGCTGGACAGGAAACAATTGCTCTGGGGTTAGTCCGTTTGTCTTCACATACGAAACAACAAAGGGACAAGTATTAGATCTCACACTGACCTTGCCTCTCCGAGCAAATTTACATTACAGACCAATATAACCAATTTGTCTGATACAATCATGTCTCTTGTTTGTTGATCTTTGCACCCTTTGTGAACTGTTTGCACCTTCTGGTGGGAAGGTTACACTGGAAACTTATTTAAGACGGCCATATACAAAGATGCATATAAGAGGCCCACTCTGTGTCTTCACATGACCGGCTCTTTGGTAGACTCTTAAGTGAAAGTGAATTGATGTTTAAAAGTACGGAGGTACATGTCATAAATTAAATCTTTAGGCCTCTTCCGTTTTATTTGAAGTTAACAGTCTTAAGATGAACTAAAAGCACACTCAGTCAAGGGAGTCTAGCCTATAACTTCAAATATATTATTACATTTAGGAATATAATGGATTTTATATTTGTCGTTAGTTACAGACACAACGTTCTCGTGTAGATGGGCTTCGTTGAGTTAAATCTAAATGTCAGAGGGGAATTTCTGATCCATTAGCACGTTTTTAATATGAGTTTCACTTTGTCAGTAATGATGGAAGTACTTGCAATTTTAGATTTCCTTTTTAGTTCGAGGTTCCAAGGTGTGGATACGATCCAGTGTAAACCTGTGTTGAGAATGAGCAAACTTGGGTTTTTGAAGTTTTTAAGAAAACATGTGCTGCAATTTCAATTGACAGTTGAATCTGCAAATAAGCAATTTTCGCGCACAATGGGGGTATAATTTGGCGGCGGTAGTTCTCACGTTCATAGGGGCTGCCCTCGTCGTCTAAGGCGCCTTATTTCACTGTGCGTGTGTTTCACCGAAGTGGTATACGTATGGGCCTACATCAAAACGGTCTTGCTCTAACACCAAACTACATAATGTAACTCGCCGCGATATAACCAAAATGCTGACCACAACAGCGGTAAAACAAACATATTCACTCACTATATCGTATAAAACGAAACAGTTTCCCATTATTTAAGGACGATCAGTGAAAGAAACCGACAGGTTTCATTCTTTGAAGATGAAGATTTGATACTTTAGCACAGTCATCGAACTGTCTGTGTGCACTAATTTTCAAAGACTAACAGTCACTTGAAACGTACCACCTGTGTGTGACAAAAGCTATCAAAGAATTGTTCAGCGGCTGCAGTTGCTTGAAAAAGACGTATTTTCTATAAAATATCCGGGAAAATGTTCTTTTGATCAGACTGAAGTTATTATGGTGGCTACACCTATTAAAACACTATTACACTGTTACCCTAGACAGCCCCATCATTTTATAACTGAACGCTGACAGTGAAGAATTCATTATAATGACACCATATGTGCCTCTTTAAATCTCTTTACATTCTGAATTGCATGTAGATAAGTATTAAACCCGAGGATAAATTACACATGCAATTAGGTTAGATGTAAAGAATTACGTTCAAATAAACAGGTTTTTTAAAATGTATACAGTAGTTAAAATCCATGGTTTCTTAAAGACGTTAGTTAAAGCTTTCTCAATTAACAGAACTGTCCGTCGTTGTCAAAGATATCTTCATTAACGCTGTCCAAGACCAAAGTCGTGAAAGTCCTTAGCAACAACAGTCTGCAAATGGCTTTTTGTTTCCATCAACGAAACGTCTGAGCTGCTTGTGTATTTAACTGTAAGACAAGACAGAAACATTTCCATTAATGCTCCTATATATAACAATATAAGAGCAGGTCAACTCTTCTTTTCTCTTTCTCTGCTAACAAGGTTGGAACTTGGGGCTATAATGAGAGAGCCTGATCCAGGAAGATATCAGCTGATCAAGTGTCAGCTGACATTGATGACCTATTAGTATCTTTGCCCTGACAAGGGTGTCCTGGTGTAAAGACTATACTGTGACATCCTAAGCAGTCAGGGGACAACCATTAGCCGGTCGCCAGACGAGCAGCCATACTTGTATTTTTTCTCAGTCTGTACACGCCAGAAACGTGGAATCAGTGTTATCTTGGTATTAATGAGATAGACAATCTGTTTGCATTTCGGCGTTTACTCGATCCTCCCCTTCGGCTAGTAAATCAGTGGTCGTGTGCTCGTGATATATGTGATCAATTTATTTGACTTTTGTCTTGAATTACCCCAGAGAAAACCTCCTGACAGATATGTTCCCTGCACGGGGTTTTAACTCTTTCACAAATACCAGATGTCACGCGTAACATGTAACCGAATTTATTTTTTGATTGATTGATGCGTAAGAGGTGTCCTTTACCTACACGACATGAAATGTTCATCACCTTTCAAGAGGCGGAACTTTAAAAAATGCATTTAAATAGGAAAATGTTTTCTTGAACTATCAGTGCTAACACGTGACTGCATATGCCATTATAACATGAACGTGCACAATGTTGCTCTCAGGTATGAATGTATATATTACAGTGGAACATGTTTGTGGCATGGAATTATATATCTTTCAGCGCCTTTTAAAAGGGTACATATCTAAACGGTCCAAAGACAGCAGATAGAACCTCAAATGGTCCCAAGGGAAGAATGGCCGATTGAGACGTAGGCTGTAACTGACGTAGAGGGGAGATTGTAGAGAGTCCAATTTCACTTAATCTTTCAAGTTTGCATAAGCTACAGTACACGTCAATAACTTGCATTGAAATGGACTTGTAAAAAGGCATTTTATCTGTCGTTTCACGCAGCCTCTAAACAGTTATTAGATGATCAATAGTATCATAGGTTTTGAAATTAACGTCAAATTGTAGGGGAATGTTCGACAAGAGTGTTTTTGCTTTCATGCCTGCTCAAATCAACATTTCGTTCTGTGGCTATTCTTGTGAAACGTTTTAGATTAAATTGTTCGATCCCTCTTGTAAAGTGCGGGGTTTAAACAAATGAACCATCACAAGCATGTAGAAATTGTTGAAACTGAAAATGACATGTTGTCGACGCGTCAATCTGGGCAATGTTTACACACCTTATTTATCGAATATCTGTCGTTTTGGCATTACTTCGTTCATTTGAGGCAAATTCACACAGGCAGGTCGGAGTTACACAAACTGTCGGTTCCCACTCAAATTTGGAATACGATTCTTTAAGCCGTCATGATTCATTTTAAAAACGTCGTCTAAATTATGATATTTGTGATACTTATTAAGGCATTCAGAACTGAAAAGGGGGAGGGGTGAGTTGTGTATCGGGGGATTTTAATTTGTTGGCTCCGTGTCAATGTAATATGATAATATACATTATTATATTTCCATCTAGATTTTTAACATACATGTTACTTTCACGCATCCATATATCATATATTTGATAACGCCTGTCTGCAGATATGTGCATTGCAATGTTAATGATAAAAAACATTATCATTAACTCTGCATAACCTTCGCATATGTTTCATCTCAAACTTTGTACATATCAATATTGCAATGTCGAAATGTATTGATAAATGCTTACCTGTAACTATATTTTCATCAGTACTGTGATAACGGTTATTCTCATCAATTATCATCATAATATTCACTTATATAACTACTTGACAGTACAAATTCAATATCTCGGGGCATTTATTCATTTTCACGTTAATAGACTGACATAACGTGAAAATGAATAAATGCCCCGAGATACTGAATTTGTACTGTCAAGTAGTTATATAAGTGAATATTATGATGATAATTGATGAGAATAACCGTTATCACAGTACTGATGAAAATATAGTTACAGGTAAGCATTTATCAATACATTTCGACATTGCAATATTGATATGTACAAAGTTTGAGATGAAACATATGCGAAGGTTATGCAGAGTTAATGATAATGTTTTTTATCATTAACATTGCAATGCACATATCTGCAGACAGGCGTTATCAAATATATGATATATGGATGCGTGAAAGTAACATGTATGTTAAAAATCTAGATGGAAATATAATAATGTATATTATCATGTCGTTATGTTGAAATGAATTAGTCTCACTATGACCACGGACAATTTGTTTAATGAATATAAACTACATGACATCTTCGGCCACTCCGTGACATCTTTTGATGTAGTGGTTTAGGAACAAAATCGGTTTTCATTAACGCGAGAATTCTTTCTAATGTGAAATATCATTTGTCACGAGGCAATAGCCCACTTGACACCTCCAGTTAGTAAATGACTATTCCACCACACGTGATCTATTTCAACGCCGACGTCAGGAACACCGTTATAGCTTTATGAACAATTAGGAAACGGGTTATTGGAATAATTCCTCTAGATTCCTTACATTTGAGTACCTTTGATAACCGTTACTTTGATTTGTGTTCTTTGATGCTGTCCAAGACTCCTTTTTAATCCAGTTATCTCCTGCTTTTGAGATATCATAGAATAGGGGTAGAATCATTAAGGTCCTAACTACTACCGATACAGTTATTGTAATATTGTCCAATAGAAAGGCAATACGACTTATACGAATATAATTTGATATATATATGTCCGATTGATGTTTAAAACTGTATGACATATGGAAATCTTGGGATCATGTTTGTAAATGGGGATCTGAGACTGACGTAGCCTTGTATATGCAAATGGTGACCCTGTGCTAATTGCAGAATGGGGTTGCGTTGAGAGATCGAGTCAAATTCTAAAGGCGTTGCTGGTTTAATTTACAGAATTATATGGTTGTGATCTAGGTATTCCCTTTGGTGATTGAATGTTACTCCTTTTGTATTGCAACCGCCGAGTGTTCCGTTATGGTATCGTGTGTCGCATGTATCGAATTGCGAGATCCTTACAATCATGCACGTGCCTCAGTGTTTTTGTCTTCAAATCTTGTCAAAGAAATCAGCAGAAACACAAAACTATAAAGCAGATCTACATTTACTGATATACAATTCTCTCTTACTTTTAAAGATCTGATTGGACCCCTTGTGTACGCTGCATAACGTCATTTGGCTGTGACGTTACGGCAGTCGACGTTTCTGTGTGGTGGCGGTACAAGTACAGTACAGACATGTTGTTATGTAAGCCACTCGTGGTTTAATGAAGCAACTGTTTACATTATAGTGCAAAAAATGGCCATGATATTTAATTAAGATTTTAAAAACGTCAAGTCCGTGGACTTAAGCACAGGCCATACATCTAGGATCAACGTTATCTCCTCCACGTTCAATGCCCAAAACCACGCTGTGTACAAATGTCGTTGGGACATGCTCCGGTTCTGGATTGTTTTACGCGGAAGCGGTATTGGATTTCTAAATCAATAACAGCACTGTAGGAATGCCTATAACGTCCCTGAACATCGCGTTGACATTTTGCAATCTCCGTGGTACAGAAAGAAAATGAGATCATCCTTTTGCCTGGCACTCGTCAAAATGCAAAGTAGTAATTCTTTATAGTTTTCTTACACGTATTGCTTTTGACAACCTGACGGTTGGATGATTTGACAATTATGTGCGGTCATTGACGATACCTTTGTGTTTGGAGGCTTTTTACTGGAGAGATTGATAACTGAAGCACTGACATTGCTCCGATTGCAACTGTTTGTATTGTATAAGCATTTTTTAATGAGTGTGTTTGAATTTAGCTGACGTGTATCATTAAATATTTGGACACACGCGTGATTATTGGTAGAATATATGAAAACGAGATTTACTGAACGAACGATGAATCGTTTATCAAAGCAAACATATCGATACGATGCTAGAGGGTACCGATACATTCATTTGCAGTGTTGTTGTGTTATTTTGTTTACACTTATCACTGTCGTTGTATGCATATCACAATTGGGATGAGGGGCGGTCGGGTAGCCTAGTGGTTAAAGCGTTCGTCACGCCGAAGACCCGGGTTCGATTCCCGACATGGGTACAATGTGTGAAGCCCATTTCTGGTGTCCCCCGCCGTGAGATTGCTGGAATATTGCTAAAAGCGAGATAAAACCGTACTCACTCACTCAAAATTGGGATGATAACCAAAATAATGAATTTGTTATCATTTTCTGTGAACGTCTGTGAACCTTAAGCAGCATAAATATAGTTACTTATGTGAATGTACAACGCCAGAAATAATCAGTTTCGGTTATCTCCCGAATCAGAATCCTTTTGGCAAAAATGCAAATTAGCGGTGCCTAAGGATTGGGTGGATCATTGAATATATGTTATAACACCAGGTGTTCGCGAAAGCATGTCCTTTGTGCACCAGGGTGTCATTCAGTGCAAGATTAAATTTTGCTGTCTTAAATGTAACGAAAAATGTAATTTCCTTTCTTTTACCTTTTTCCTTTTTTTAACATTGTCTCACATTCATTGACCTATATTGTTAGTTGCTCCCCTACGTGTTTCAAACGGAGATATTTCTGAATCTATCAGGACAAATTCCAGATGGAATGTAATTGCATACATGTTTTGTAACAGCTACAAGACCACGGGAGTTCCTAATTCAATGTGGGATCTGAATAATTTCCGGCACAGTAGACCAATTTTCCATAAACATTGGTTAGCTCCCTGAAACATTACATGTTTACATGCATGTCATCAATTACATTCTCCATGGGGATATATGCTATAACGATTAGGCGCGGGTATGCATTCTGGTATCAGTGACAAATGAGTTTGAATTGCAAAGAGAATCCAACCTTCTGAAGTAGTATCCAGTGTCTTGGACAGAATGCATTTTGCTTTGCAGGAAGAAGTCAACCCTTTGAAAAGAAAAGTT